>NC_053396.1:121369794-122096669 GCF_905171765.1 Bufo bufo | reverse complement strand
GGCCAGCAGCTGGTGTTGACTGATGCTGCTGCTACTGGATCGCGCAGACTGGTAGAACAACCTCATCTCACCCATAAGATCAACTACTCTGCTGGAGCTGCTTGGGCCAGCCACCTGCTGGGTGAGATGGGCGGGGAGAACTGGAGCGTGAGGCTCAGGGTTTTCCTGCTCCAGCCGGAGGATCAGACAGGCCCGCAGGTTATTCATACGGGATGAAATGCTCTAGTTTCCCCTTGCAGCGAGGGTCTAAAAGGGTAGCCAACCAAAAGTCATCCCTCTCCTTAATTTTATTTTTATGGGGTCCCTCCTGAGGCATCACAGCATGTGGGCAGCCATGGGGAAGAGGACAGCCCGCTGTGACTCTTCTTGGCTTCCCGGGACCATAACATCTTGGTCCTCCTGCTGCTGCTGCTACTGCTCCCTGTGGGAGACGCCCCACCCCTGGACTAATGGTACCCCCAGCATCGGCTCTCCCTCCTAACCAGGCCCAGACTCCTGGATGTCGGCAAACTCCTCAACAAATTCTTCCTCCTCCTCGTCCTAGTCTTGGTGGACCATTGTTGCCTCTTCTTGCTCCACCAAGGAACTCTCGCCAGCATCGAGCAGGCGATCTAGTGTCCTGTCCAGGAGGAACACTATGGGGAGCACGTCATTGAGGCCAACATGCTCCCTGCTGACCATCTTGGTTGCCTGCTCGAATGGGGCCAACAAGTGGCAGACCTGGTGTATCTGCCCCCACTCCGCATTGGTGATGTAGGGAAGTGGGTGTGATGGCCTGGAAGTGCCTTGGTCCAGCAGGTATTCTTTCACCGCCCGTCGCTGCTCCCACAACCTCTCCAGCAAGTGGAGGTTGGAGTTCCACCGCGTCACGCTGTCAACAATCAGCCTGTGATGTGGCAGGCTGTTGTCCTGCTGCTGTTTGGACAGGGATGCAGTGGCAGTTGGGGAGTGTATCCTAGGTACACGTTGCACGATGTCACTCAACCTTGGGTATGTGCATAGGAACTTCTGTACCACAAGCTTGAGGACATGTGACATGCAGGGTACGTGTGTGAGACTGTCTGCATGGAGGGCGGCGAGGAGGTTGCTGCTGTTGTCACAGACAACCATATCTGCCTGGAGCCTTCGGAGTGTCAGTCACTTGTGGACCTGAGCCAGGAGGGCGGCCAGAACATCAGGTCCAGTGTGTCTCCATTCCCCTAAGCTCACAAGCTGGAGCACGGCCTTGCAGCGGACATGCCCTACACTTGTGTAGCTACAGGGACGCTTGCTGGGGGGCTCAGCAGCAGTGGAGACAGTGTCTTGAGGGTGAACAGAAGTTCTCCCCCAGACACCCCTCGGTGGCGCCACAAACTGAGATGCCGCCACATCTGATGATCCCTCCCCTGTGCCTCGGAGGGATACCCAATGGGCTGTAAAACTGATGTATCGTCACTGCCCATGTTTGCTGGTCCAGGCATCCATTGTCAGAAGCACCCTGTCGCTGACAGAGTGATCCAGCGACAGGTATACATTCTGCATGATGTGCTGATGTAGGGCAGGGACGCTGGAAAAGAAATGGCGGCTGGGGACACTCCATCTGGGTTGGGCCTGCTCCAACATCTGCCGGAATGGATTGCAGTTCACAATATTGAAAGGCAGCAGATGTTGGGCGATAACCCTTGCCAGGAGCCCATTAAGTGAATGCACGCATCTGTCCCCGGGGGCGTAGGGCATGATGCGTTCAAATGCGTTGGCAACCGACGGCTGGTGCCAGATGGCAGTGGAGGCGATAACGGAGGGTGGAGAGGAGGCAGAGGTCTGGCTGCCAGTACCAGTACCTCTAGGTGGGGGAGTGGGAATACATTGTTGGAAGGGGGTGGGGTGGCTTCAGGACAGTGGCAGGAGCTTCTGTCCCCTGCGCACTGCTGCTGGCGTTGCTGCGACCACCCTGCATCTGTTCCCACTCCCGCCAGTTGTTGACTCTCAGGTGCTGGGTAAGTGCAGTGGTACCCAGCCGAGCAACAGACCTCCCTCTCCTCACCCTGGCATAGCACAGCTGACAGATAGCAATTGTCACATCGTCTGCTGCCAGGGTGAAGTAAGCCCAAACAGGCGACTTACGCACCAAACTCTTGTTAAATGGGGTGGTGTTGGCTTGCACCTGTTTGGGCTCGGTGCGCACAGGTGGAGGCGACACCTGCTGTTGCTGCTGCTGTCGCTGCCTCCTGCTGCCATTACCAGTGGAGCCCCTGCCACTATGCTCCCTGTTGACCTGGTGCACCATTAGCCTTGGGTACCTACCTTCCTCATCAGTGCTGCTGTCATCTGACAAGGGAGGTGGCACACATTCTAAGTCACCCTCTTCTTCATTCCCTGTAATGTCAGACACAAGGTCGACCAGTGGTTGACTGAGGGGAACAGCAGACGTGGAGCCCCTGACCTGGCTCCGCTGTCCCCTCGCTGATGCCTGGGTCTGACTAGGTGCAGGGAATCTTGTGGCTGAAACCACCCGCACCAGTTGGAAGGGATGTCACTGGGGTACTGACGGGCGGTACCCCCTCCTCCTCCTGCTCCATCCCTTCCAAAAGGTTGTGAGCAATGCATCCGGACCAAGCTCTAGCTCATTCTCCTGCATTACCACCCCCAAGATGTCCCTCTTATTGTCGCTGTCAAACAGCATCAGGGTCAATTCTTGGGGGCTGGTCCTACAGGAGGCGGAGAGCTGCAGCTGCTCAGAGCTGGGGCAGAGGACTTCGTACCATTAGCTTATATCACGAATGACACCACTGCCTCGGCGTCTTGAGATGAAATGGGGCGCCTGCCACGCCCAAAAAATCACGAATGAGGCGGAAGCCCCTTCAACCTGTGCCCGCCCCTCCGTGGGTAGAGAAGCGACCTCGTGCTGGCAGCGGTCCAGCACTGGAACCAACTCCCCTACCACGACCACAGCTGCTGGCAAGCCTACGTGCACTCATGATGTGTTTTTGTATACAAAAAGGATATATAAGGAAAATAATGAGGGAATTTGGGCAAACTTTATTTGGTTGGGGATAATGGGGCAAAAAAGGTAAAATAAAATCCCTAAAACACAGAAAAAAGACGATGACACTAATTACTACCCACACAAAACCCTAAAACACTAACCCTAAAACACAGAAAAATACTTTTTTTTTTTTTTGAAAGACAAAAGACGCTGACACTAATCACTACCCACACAAAACACTAAAACATAGAAACAAACTTTTTTTCCACACACGAAACAGACAGCAAAAGCCTACACTATACTATATCTCTATCTAACCTACACTGCACCCTGCACTGGACCCTATCAGCTACACCATTAACTCACTAACCTAAACTATCTAACACTATCTGGATTTTATATATGAGGTATCAGAAGTCACAGTAATTCAGCACAGCACAAAGATCACACTCCTCTCTCTCTCACAACTGCATGAAACAGCACAAAATGGCTGTGGGGAGTTTCTCTTATATAGTAAGGGGTAGGCAACTTTCCTGTTGGTTGCTAGGGAAGTTGCTAAGCTCTTGCAGCCTTCTCATTGGCCCGCAAGCTAGAAGCAGGAAGGGATCATGTGTACTGTGAAAGAAAATAAAGAATATTCGATTTTACGAACATATAGCGTAATATTCTAAATATTTCTACAGTAAAATTGTTATTCAGTGACCGCCTAATGTACCTCCAGCCACATAATCACTTGTTTTTTTTTGTCAGGTGAATGCCTAATTTTTGGGGACTGTACTGGCCAACAGTAAAAATTTTATCCACTTGTAAGAGGCAGCCCTGAATCAACCAGCAGCATTTCCAGCACTTATATCTATGCAGACTGTCATGTTTCCCTCCGGCCACCAGAGGCCACTGTGACTAAATAGGAACCTGAGTTGTGCTGGCCAGAGGCTAAGAAAGAGTTAAGAAGTTTTTCCCGGGCTGCTTCAGAAGTTGCTGGGGGCATTGCTGAGATAACAGGGAGAGATGGACTGCTGAGAGATAACAGTAAAAGACTGTAGCAGCAGGAGGCTATATTAGCTGAGATTTTCCTGACAGCTGTGGAGCTGCAGACAGAGGACTTCACTGTGTGTTCCAGAGGAGTGGGATCATGTGTCAGAGACAAGTACAAGCCGGATTCTTCCTGCCAGAGCTGAAACTAGGAGGAGATCTGCATCTGCTGTGACCAGAGAGAGAAAGACAGCCAAGCAAGCGACCGGACCTGGATCCAGACTGCATCTTATTGTACCCAGGAGAATCTTCAGAACTGTGAGTGGCACCGGTGCTTTCCTGTGATAGGTTATAGAGTCAGGGACTTATAGATTCAGGGACCCCTGGGTAGCAGGGCTAGATAGGTAATTGGTAGTGAGAGTAGCTTGCAAGCTGACTGCTTACTGTTTAGCTCATTCTGTGTATATGCAAAACTCCATTGCCATTGTTGTTAATTTATGTTCACCTGTTAATACCATTCCAGTCTTTGACCCATTGTGCCTCTGGTGCGGTGGTACTGTATTGTTACTCAGGTTTTTCGGCAGTTTAATTTTGCACCTTAATAAAGCCGGTTTTTGCACTAGCCAACAGTAAAATTGTTATTCAGTGACTGCCTAATGTACCTCCAGCCACATAATCACTTGTTCTTTTCTGTATGGTGAATGAATAATTTTTGGGGCCTGTACTCCACTGGCCTACAGTAAAATTGTTATTCAGTGACCGCCTAATGTACCTCCAGCCACATAATCACTTGTTCTTTTCTGTCCGGTGAATGCCAAATTTTTGGGGCCTCTACTGGCCTACAGTAAAATTTTAATCCAGTGACCGTCTAATATACCTCCAGCCACATAATCACTTGTTCTTTTATGTCCGGTGAATGCCTAATTTCTGGGGCCTGTACTCCACTGGCCTTTAGTAAAATTGTTATGCAGTGACCGTCTAATGTACCTCCAGCCACATAATCACTTGTTCTTTTCTGTCAGGTGAATGCCCAATTTTTGGGGCCTGTACTCCTCTGATCTACAGTAAAATTGTTATTCAGTGACTGCCTAATGTACCTCCAGCCACATAATCACTTGTTCTTTTATGTCCGGTGAATGCCTAATTTTTGGGTCCTGTACTCCCATGGCCTAAAATAAAAAATTTCTAGGCTCCAGCAGGCACATTTTTGAGAGTTTCCCTTTAAGACGCATAAAAATGGCCCCTGATTAAAATACATATATTTTGTGGGAATGTTTGCCTTTGATCCCCCTCTGGTATGTCACTGTTCATGTTGTGGGACTATTTGTGCCCTTTTATTAAGTATTTGGTGGCTGCAAATATGACCTGAAGGTTGTTCAGATTCGCCTGCCATTAAAGTGAATAGAGCCCGCCGGGAAAGCTCGTTTCTCCAACATTTCGTCCATCACTATTTCTTGAAAGCTCTCAACCCCCATCCATGCCAACGCCCCATATTGGTTATCTGAGAGCCTGCCCAGAAACTGAATCTTGATTAACCAGTTATTTTAAGATTTTATGACACTTCTCCACTATTGACACATTTTGGGTGCCTTTTGTTCTCTGCCATTAAGCATGTGTTAGAGATACAGGATCCTAAAAGGCCTTTATCTGTGAGAATCAGAGTAAGGCCTCTTTCACATGGGTGTCGCGTGTGAGGGCCATTTAGGATGCGGGGTGCGTCGCGAGAAAATCGTGCAATTTTTGCCTGCGAGTGGGGTGAGTTTTGTATGCGATTGCGTTCTTCCGTTTTTTCCGCGCGAGTGCCATGCATTTTGCACGCATGTGAGAAAAAACTGAATGTGGTACCCAGACCCAAACCCGTACTTCTTCACAGAAGTTCGGGTTTGGGTTAGGTATTCTGTAAATTTGAATATTTTCCCTTATAACATGGTTATAAGGGAAAATAATAGCATTCTTAATACAGAATGCTAAGTAAGTTAGGGATGGAGGGGTTAAAAAAAATTAAATAAATTACACTCACCTCATCCACTTCTTGTCTTCTTTCTTCTTTTTTGATGACCCTGGGAGGAAAAGGACCTTTGGTGACGTCACTGCGCTCATCACATGGTCCGTCACGTGGTCTATCACATGGTCCATCACCATGTTGATGGACCATGTGATGAGCGCAGTGACATCACCAAAGGTCCTTTTCCTCCCAGGTCATCAAAGAAAAAAGAAGATGAGCCGAGCAGAACGAACAAGTGGATGAGGTGAGTTTAATTATTATAATTTTTTTTTTACCTCTCAATCCCTAATTTACTTAGCATTCTGTATTAAGAATACAGAATGGCCCCCCTCCCTCCCTTGTATTTAACACATTGGTGGCCAGTGCGGCCGGCCCCCCCTCCCTCCCTTGTATTTAACACATTGGTGGCCAGTGCGGCCGCCCCCCCTCCCCCCCTAATTAAAATGACCGACCCCCATCATTGGTGGCAGCGGAGAATTCCGATCGGAGTCCCAGTTTAATCGCTGGGGCTCCGATCGGTAACCATGGCAACCAGGACGCTACTGCAGTCCTGGTTGCCATGGTTACTTAGCAATTTGTAGAAGCATTATACTTACCTGCGAGCTGCGATGTCTGTGACTGGCCGGGTGCTCCTCCTACTGGTAAGTGCAAATCGGAAAATGCACAGTTTTGCAGCCGCATCCGTGATCCATGTTTCCTGTCCGTCAAAAAAAATAAGACCTGTCCTATTTTTTTGACGGACAACGGTTCACGGACCCATTCAAGTCAATGGGTCCGTGAAAAAACACGGATGCACACAAGATTGCCATCCGCGTCCGTCATCCTAGTCCGTAGGCTACTTTCACACAGATGGATCTGCTGATCCGTCTGCATAAAAGCTTTTTAGATCTGATTTTTCACTTCGTGAAAACTCAGATCCGACAGTATATTCTAACACAGAGGCGTTCCCATGGTGATGGGGACGCTTCAGGTTAGAATATACTAAAAGAACTGTGTACATGACTTCCCCCTGCTGCCTGGCAGGTGCTGCCAGGCAGCAGGGGGCAGACCCCCCTCCCTCCCCCCCCTGTATTTAACTCATTGGTGGCCAGTGTGGCCCCCCCTCCCTCCCTTGTATTTAACACATTGGTGGCCAGTGCGGCCCCCCCTCCCTCCCCTGTATTTAACTCATTTGTGGCCAGTGCGGCCGGCCCCCCCTCCCTTGTATTTAACACATTGGTGGCCAGTGCGGCCGGCCCCCCCTCCCTCCCTTGTATTTAACACATTGGTGGCCAGTGCGGCCGGCCCCCCTCCCTCCCTCCCTTGTATTTAACACATTGGTGGCCAGTGCGGCCGGCCCCCCCTCCCTCCCTTGTATTTAACACATTGGTGGCCAGTGCGGCCGGCCCCCCCTCCCCCCCTAATTAAAATGACCGACCCCCCATCATTGGTGGCAGCGGAGAGTTCCGATCGGAGTCCCAGTTTAATCGCTGGGGCTCCGATCGGTAACCATGGCAACCAGGACGCTACTACAGTCCTGGTTGCCATGGTTACTTAGCAATTTGTAGAAGCATTATACTTACCTGCAAGCTGCGATGTCTGTGACCGGCCAGGAGCTCCTCCTACTGGTAAGTGACAGGTCTGTGCTATAAGAAATGAACTCTCCGCTGCCACCAATGATGGGGGGGGATTTTAATTAGGAGGGGGAGGGAGGGGGGGCCCACTGGCCACCAATGAATGTACTGTAATACAGGGGAGGGAGGGGGGCCCACTGGCCACCAATGAATGTACTGTAATACAGGGGTAGGAGGGGAGGCCCACTGGCCACCAATGAATTTAAAACTGGGGAGGGAGGGGGGTGTGCCCCCTCCTGCCTGGCAGCACCTGATCTCTTACAGGGGGCTATGATACGCACAATTAACCCCTCAGGTCCGGCACCTGAGGGGTTAATTGTGCGGATCACAGCCCCCTGTAAGAGATCGGGTGCTGCCAGGCAGCAGGGGGCAGTCATGTACACAGTTCGTAGGATATTCTAATTTGAGGCGTCCCCATCACTATGGGAACGCCTCTGTGTTAGAATATACTGTCGGATGTGAGTTTCATGATCTAACTCAAATCCAATGGTATATTCTAACATAGAGGCGTTCCCATGGTGATGGGGACGCTTCAAGTTAAAATATACCATCGGATTGGAGAAAACTCCGATCCGATGGTATAATAGGGACTCCTGACTTTACATTGAAAGTCAATGGGGGACGGATCCGTTTGCAATTGCATCATATTGTGTCAACGTCAAACGGATCCGTCCCCATTGACTTGCATTATAAGTCAGGACGGATCGGTTTGGCTCTGCTCGGCCAGGCGGACACCAAAACAACTTTTTTTTATGTCCGTGGATCCTCCAAAAATCAAGGAAGACCCACGGACGAAAAAACGGTCACGGATCACGGAACAACGGAAATCCGTTTTGCGGACCGCAAAAAAAACGTCCGTGTGCATGAGGCCTAAAACTGTGATGTAGAAACATCTATGAGCAATTGATGATATTAAGGGGTAGGAGGTTTGGTGTGTATTGCCTATTTCAGCATCTACCAGGTTCATTTATGTACTTATGTTTTTATTTATTTTTTAAATACATTAAAATTGTTCACTTAAGACTAATGAATGTTGTATCATCTATGAAACCGAACATAACTATTCATCAGAAGCTTCTTGCATTGGGTTATTATGGCTAAGCGGTTTAACAAAAGCTTTAAAGGGGTATTCCCATCACAGACAATGGGGGCATATCGCTAGGATATGCCCCCATTGTCTGTTAGGTGTGAGTCCCACTTCTGGGACCCGCACCTACAATGAGAATGGAGGGTGCACTACGCATGAGCAGCCAGACTCCATTCATTTCTATGGGGCCGCCGAAACAGCCGAGCTCTGGCTCGGCTATTTCCGTCTGCCCCATAGAAATTAATGGGAGCAGGGGCCGCGCATGCGTGGTGCCCTCCCATTCACTTCTATGGGAGCAGCGGGGAGTAGCACTTGGTGGTGGACGGACCCCTGGAAATCAGTTCTCATTGTAGATGCAGGTCCCAGAGGTGGGACCCGCACCAATTAGACAATGCGGGCATATCCTAGCGATATGCCCCCATTGTCTGTGATGGGAATACCCCTTTAAGTCAGGGATGCCTAACCTGTGGCCCTCCAGCAGTTGCAAAACTATAATTCCCAGCATGCTTGTACAGCCTACAGCTATTATGACATGCTGGGAGTTGTGGTTTTCCACAGCTGTAAGGCCACAGGTTGAGTATCCCTGGTAAAGTGTAGAGAGTATGGTCGGCACTGCTGTAGGTGTGGAATTTTATTTGGTGCTACACTGGTCAAATGTGAGTAATGGTGGTGCTCAGCATGAAGACATGGGGTATTTGCAAAAAGAAAGAGAAAAAGAATGCCGCACTCACCAGGAATACTCTTTGCAGCTTTTTTCACATAAAAAGATCAGCGTCATGCGGGTAAAGCACAGCTAGAAAGCAACAGCCATTGAAAGGAAGAGGTTAGCGAAAGTGCATGCCACTGGGGTCCCCATTGCTGTCCCTGAGCGTTGTATAAACCAATTCTTGTTAAACATAAATGCGTTATGCGTTAAAATAAAATGCACTGCTTCAGTAAACATGGTAATGTTTCAAAATGTGTAGGGATTGAAGTTGTCCAGCCTCCAGTACGGGGTGGTGAAAGAGGTCATATTTTACTCCAGAAAGAAGCAGCCAGGATTATAAAAAGTGGAGCCATGGGCCCTCTGGGGTTAAATGACAAAAACAACCTGGCAGTGTTTTTATAATGTTAGTAGTTTAATTGTGTGTATTTTTGCTTGTCTATGTTCTTTGATTGGTTTCATGCATGTGTCATTCATTTAATCAATGACGAGGGTGTGGGATTATTTATGAGCCACGTTGATTCAGTCACCGATGGCTTGAAAAAGCGCAACAAGCGTGAAACGGCTGTTGTCTTCTAGCTGTGCTTTACCCACATGACGTTGATCTTTATGTGAATAAAGCTGCAAAGAGTATTCCTGTTGAGTATCCCTGCTTTAAGACAACATATCCAATGCCAAGCTTAGGCTTTGTGAAGAATAAAATTATAAAATTAAGATAAAATTATCCAATACATTGAATCATTTAAAACAGACTATATACAAATACAGTGAGGAACAGAAGTATTTGAACACCCTGCGATTTTGCAAGTTCTCCCACTTAGAAATCATGGAGGGGTCTGAAATTCACATTGTGGGTGCATTCCCACTCAGAGACAGAATTAAATAAAAAATCTGAAAATCACATTGTATGATTTTTAAAGACGTTATTTGTCTTGCCGAACATAAGTATTTGAACACCTGAGAAAATCAGTGATAATATTTGGTACAGAAGCCTTTGTTTGCAATTACAGAGGTCAAACATTTCCTGTAGTTCTTGACCAGGTTTGCACGCACTGCAACAGGGATTTTGGCCCACTCATCCACACCGATCTACTCCAGATCTGTCAGGTTTCGGGGCTGTCGCTGAGCAACAAGGAGTTTCAGCTCCCTTCAAAGATGTTCTATTGGATTTAGGTCTGGAGACTGGCTAGGCCACTCCAGAACCTTGATATGCTTCTTACGGAGTCACTCCTTGGTTATCCTGGCTGTGTGCTTCGGGTCGTTGTCATGTTGGAAGACCCATCTTCAATGCTCGGACTAAGGGAAAGAGGTTGTTGCTCAAAATCTCACAATAAGCCCTCATGCACACGACCGTATGTGTCATATCTAGCCTAATGCTGGCAACAGGATTTGTTGAAAATTCAGGTTACACCGCATTACAAATTATTATGCAAATAATATTTTAATCTGATTTTCCTATATGGTCAATGAAAATGGCAGTCAGTATAATTTTCAGTCAACAACCATTAACTTGAGTATAAATCAAATTTTATTGAGCAAACCTTACAATGATAACAGTATCTTATTTTCACAAATTAAAAAACTCTAAATACACAGTTTGAAATTATTATGCACAACAGTGTTTCAAAACATTTTATCGGTTGCAAAGAATTGAAAATGCTCATTTGTTGAATTTACAGCATTACGAGGTCACATTTACTGTAATCAAAAACAGTTTCAATAAAAAAACATCTTACCAAGTAACATTATATGTTAACATAGGACCCCTTCTTTGATATCACCTTCACAATGCATGCATCCATTGAACTTGTGAGTTTTGTTAAAAAAATTTTGTTAAGTTTCTGCTTAAAATTCCTTTACAGGATCTCAGAATAGCCTCCCAGAGCTACTGTTTTGATGTGAACTACCTCTCACCCTCATATATCTTTTGCTTGAGTATACTCAAAATGTTCTCAATAGGGTTTAATTCAGGGGAGGATGGTGGCCACAGCATGAGTTTCTCTCCTTTTATGCCCATAACAGCCAGTGACTCAGGAGTATTCTTTGAAGCATGAGATGGTGCATTCTCATGCATGAAGATGAATTTGGTACAGAATGCACAGTTCTTTTTGTACCATAGGTCAATAGTCAGTTAGAAACTCTATATACTTTGCTGAGGTGATTTTCACACCTTCAAGGACCCAAAATGGGCCTACCAGCTCTCTCCCCATGATTCTGGCCCAAAACATGACTCCACCACCTCCTTGCTGACATTGCAGCCTTTTTGGGACATGGTGGCCATACACCAAATATCCACTACTCCATCCATCTGGACCATCCAGGTTTGCCGGGCACTCATCAGTAAACAAGACTGTTTAAAAATTAGTCTTCATGCATGTCTGGGACCACCATTTCTGATTGTGAGCACCGGTTAGGGGTGGCCAAATAGTAGGTTTATGCACAACTGCAAGTTTCTGGAGGATCCTACACCTTAAGGTTTGCAGGACTCCAGAGGCACCAGTAGCTTCAAATACCTGTTTGCTGCTTTGTAATGGCATTTTAGCAGCTGCTTTCTTAATCCGATGAATTTGTCTGGAAGAAACCTTCCTCATTATGCCTTTATCTGTACAAACCAGTTTGTGCTCTGAATCAGCCACAAATCTCTTCACAGTACGATGATCATGCTTAAGTTTTTGTGAAATATCTAATGTTTTCATACCTTGTCCAAGGCATTGCACTATTTGACACTTTTTGGCAGCAGAGAGATCCTTTTTATTTTCCATATTGCTTGTTTCAGCAGCACCCAGCCTCAGATCATAAAAAAATAAATCACTAACCTCTCCTGCTCCTGGACGCTGTTCACTGCCTGCTCTCTGTCTTTCTCCTCCGTCAGCTATGCTCTGTGAACTGGCGCGCACAGCGTGAGGTCACAGAGCGCCCTCACGCTGTGCGCAGCCCTGCACAGCCGACAGCTGAGGACAAAGCCTTCACCGCTTCCTGGTCCTCCGGTACTAATGAGCGCTTCCATAATGGAAGCGCTCATTAGTATTCACCCCATAAGACACAGGGACGAACTGTGAACAACTGGAAGGTTATTGATTCACATTTTAACATTCAGCATTTAAGGCATATGTACCTCTATTCCACTATTTCATACTTCACTTCAGAGTTTGAGAGAATGAAAGAGATAAGCTACAGTTTTACGACTATGTTGAGCAAATTTTACCAGTAAAGCTCTATGGAGATGTTTTTTGGTCTCATACTAGTGGTTGACCACAATTTTTGCATCCAATGGCATGTAGAGATTTATTTAATGACATTTTCTTTTCCAGAGTCCTCTATAAAATTGTCTTTGAGTATCATTTTTTACTCTTACTTTATATCTCAAGGCTGCCTGTAAATAACCTACTTTCTGAAGAATTGAATTAGAAAGCATATTGTTCTACATGGAACAATTGTAGTTTTTTTATTTTTTACATTGCCCGTGCTCACATAATACCTTCTGCCTTGATAAATGCAATTAAAATGCTTAAAATCAGAAAAGCCATATATTAGTAATCTAAGTGCTTAAGTTCTGATCTTCAAAGCAAATTTTCACAACAATGACTTTATAATTAACATATTTTCAAGAATGACTGTGAATGCAGAGAGCATTCAAGTAACTTGAATAATGCTCGTTTTTACTTGTTTAAGCATAGTAAATGAAAGTACTGTATAATTTAATAAATCTATTTTTTATTTATTATACTAAAATATAGTGCTGACTAGTGTTGAGCGAATTGAAGTGTCTTAAGTGGACTTTGATCCGAATTTCAGGGAAAATTTGATTCATTACGAAGCCGAATATCCTTGTGCTTCATCGTAACAAATTAATTTTCCCTGAAATGTGGTAAAAGAAAACCAAACATACTTACCTCATCCATTTTTTCCCAAAAATTGATTGAAGATCCCATGCAAAATCTCATGCACGGTGACGTATGAAATCACCACGCCAGCTGACATTATGACATCATCATGTATCACGCGAAATTTCACCTGGATCCTCAATCAAGATGGTGGCAGCGGATTCTTTGCGATAAAATGGATGAGGTAAGTATGTTTATTTTGTTAAAGACCTTAATATTAATGTCAGTTGCCGCAGTCAGCGATAAACGCGGCATCTGATGGGTACAATGACGGGGATCTGCGCCAGTGTCGGACTGGGGTACCTAGGGCCCATCAGTAAAATGTATTTTGGGTGCCCACCATACAGATACATTCGAATATAATAAATAATTTAACAAGTTTTTTATATGAACACCGGCTGGTTGAGGTGCTATACATTGAATATATGTATGTAGTGCAGTAAGTCTACTGTGTTATGTGCTACTTGTGGAGGGGGTGTAAGACTAGGGGCCCACCTTGCTCAGGGGCCCACCGGGTTATTCCCCTGTACCCCTGTGGGCCAGTCCAAGCCTGATCTGCGCAATCACCGATCCCTGTCATTACACCCACTACCAAAAAAAAAATGTCCAGAGCAAATTTTTGGGTAAAATTCGGCAGAGCAACTAAATCGATTTTTCAAGAAGATTGCTCAACACTAGTGCTGACATATTCCACAGTGCTTTACAAACATAATCATCACTTGCTCTCTCCATTAGAGCTCACAATCTAAGTTCCCTATCAGTATGTCTTTGGAGGTCATAAAGGATCGCAGACAACAAAAAAAAAGCACTTTAAACACATAATTGTGGTGAGCCCCGTTGTGTGGCCATACCCTAAGACCTGGCAGTCTAAAGATGTGCTAAATTTAAAATAGCGGCTCATGCTGGATGATAATAGTCACGTATCCTCTTGCACAGAAACGTATTTTGATTCCGTTTCCGTTCAGTTTTTTTTTTGCGGACCGTATATGGAACCATTCATTTCAATGGATCAGCAAAAAATAAATAAAATGGAAGGTACTCCATGTATGTTCCGTTTCCTTATTTCCATTCCGCCAAAAAATAGAACATGTCCTATTATTGTTTGCATTACTAAATACATACAAGGCCGTCCATAACCTGTCCCCTCCCTACATCTCTGAGCTACTTTCCCGATACATTCCCACACGCACTCTCCGATCCTCATAAGACCTCCTTCTCGCCTCTCCTCTTATCGCCTCTTCCCACAATCGACTCCAAGATTTCTCCCGTGCATACCCCACACTCTGGAACTTGCTACCCCAACATATCAGACTCTCACCTACAGTGGAATCCTTCAAAAGAAACCTGAAAACCCACCTCTTCAGACAAGCCTACAACCAGTGACCCTGCTGCCTCTATACCGCCATGACCAACTTAACCCGTACCTACTGTGTCCTTCTCCCATACCACGTAGATTGTAAGCCCTCACGGGCAGGGCCCTCTCTCCTCCTGTACCAGTTTGGAACTTGTCTTGTTTATAATTAGTGCAATTGTCTGTATTATGTATGTGCACTGCTTATCATGTGTACAGCGCTATGGAATGAATGGCGCTTTAATAATAAATAATAATAATAATAATAATTACGGACAAGGATAGTACTGTTCTATTAGGGGCCAGCTGTTCCGTTCCGCAAAATACGGAATGCATATGGATGTCATCCATATTTTTTGCGGATACTTTTTTTGCGGACCGCAAAATGCATACGGCCGTGTGCAAGAGGCCTAAGCCATATTTGTTTAACTTTACACCATCTACTAGTGTGCTTACTTTGCTGAAATTTTTTTTGTTCCGATGCAATTTTGGCATTTGTTGTACTTTAAGCCATGTTTTTGTTCCTTCAAAGCCAAGACCTCCTGTCTAGTGAAGTGCAAGAAGTGTGTAGTACACGTAATATATGTGGTGCAAAGCAATATTTTTTGAGCAAATCCAAGCTAGATTTCTGCCATGAGCAGAATATACAGTATAAATATAGAAAAAAATTGTAAGCAAAATGAACATTAGATTAAAGGAACACTAAACATAGAATACACACCAAAAAGAAATAATTTTAGCAATTTCCCCTTTATCATCTTATTTTCTTTAGGCCTCATGCACATGGCAATGGTGTGTTTTGCGGTCTGCCAATCGTGGAATCGCAAAACACGGATGGCATCAGTGCGCGTTCTGCAATTTGTGGAACGGCACGGACAGCCTTTAATATAACTGTCTATTCTTGTCCGCAAAGCGCGCACAAGAATAGGACAGGTTATATTTTTTTTTTTGCGGGGCCACGGGACGGAGCAACAGATGCGGACAGCACACGGAGTGCTGTCTGCATCTTTTGCGGCCCCATTGAAGTGAATGGGTCCGCACCCAGGCCAAAAAAACTGCGGCTCGGATGCGGACCAAAACTACTGTCGTGTGCATGATGCCTTAGTCTGATTTTGTCTCCTATTGAATTTAAAACTAAAAGATATAAAAAACATTCTTCTTAGTTATATCTAGATGTGAGAGACTGGATTTTATGCTAATTGAATTTGTCCCGAATTTCACTAATATAGTACACTAGTAAGGGAAACAGGGCAGGCAAAATTAAGATGGAGGATCATATGACACTGGGCAGGGCCCTGTTCGATCGGTTTACCCATAATGCTCTGCAGTTTAGCCTAACAACCATGTTATAAGGGAAAATAATAAAATGAATAGAACACCTAACCCAGACTCGAACTTCAGTGAAGAAGTCTGGGTTCGGGTCTGGGTACCACATTCAGTTTTTTCTCACGCGTGTGCAAAATGCATTGCACTCGCGAGGAAAAAACTGTACATCGGAACTCAATCGCAGACAAAACTGACTGCAATTGCGTGCCTACTCGCGCGGTTTTCCTGCAATGCACACGCGACGCATCCGGAGCAAATCCGTGACGCCCGTGTTAAAGAGGCCTAATGCAAGTCTATGAAAATGCAGCAGTAACACACACACTTAGCACACACACAACTACACATTTAGTTAACGCGTTATGACTGACTGTTAACTCTGCTACATCCATATTACTGATATGCTGCAGATTTATAACTGTCCATATGGAATTGCATATGAAAAATCTATGCACCTTTTATTCATTAGAAATTAGTTCTACTAATTTTCACCACAGATTTCACCCTTTGCAATATATTGAATGAATTCCATGGCAAATCTGCACCACATCCGTACAGTGGGATGCGAAAGTTTGGACAACCTTGTTAATCGTCATGATTTTCCTGTATAAATCGTTGGTTGTTACGATAAAAAATGTCAGTTAAATATATCATATAGGAGACACACACAGTGAAATTTGAGAAGTGAAATGAAGTTTATTGGATTTACAGAAAGTGTGCTATAATTGTTTAAACAAAATTAGGCAGGTGCATACATTTGGGCACCACAAAAAAGAAATGAAATCAATATTTAGTAGATCCTCCTTTTGCAGAATTACAGCCTCTAAATGCTTCCTGTAGTTTCCAATGAGAGTCTGGATTCAGGTTGAAGGTATTTTGGACCATTCCTCTTTATAAAACATCTTTAGTTCATTCAGGTTTGATGGCTTCCGAGCATGGACAGCTCTCTTTAAGTCACACCACAGATTTTCAATTATATTCAGGTCTGGGGACAGAGATGGCCATTCCAGAACGTTGTACTTGTTCCTCTGCATAAATGCCTTAGTGGATTTTGAGCAGTGTTTAGGGTCGTTGTCTTGTTGAAAGATCCAGCCCCGGCGCAGCTTCAGCTTTGTCACTGATTCCTGGACATTGGTCTCCAGAATCTGGTGATACTGAGTGGAATCCATGCGTCCCTCAACTTTGACAAGATTCCCAGTCCCTGCACTGGCCCCACAGCCCCACAGCATGATGGAACCACCACCATATTTTACTGTAGGTAGCAGGTGTTTTTCTTGGAATGCTGTGTTCTTTTTCCTCCATGCATAACGCCCCTTGTTATGGCCAAATAACTCAATTTTAGTTTCATCAGTCAACAGCACCTTATTCCAAAATGAAGCTGGCTTGTCCAAATGTGCTTTAGCCCAGCTCAAGCGGCACTTTTTGTGATGCAGGCGGAGAAAAGGCTTCCTCTGCATCACTCTTTCATACAGCATCTCCTTGTGTAAAGTGCGCCGAATGGTTGAACGATGCACAGTGACTCCATCTGCAGCAAGATGATGTTGTAGGCTTTTGGTGCTGGTCTGTGGGTTGACTCTGACTGTTATCACCATTCGTCGCTTGTGTCTCTGATTTTTCTTGGTCTGCCACTTCGAGCCTTAACTTGAACTGAGCCTGTGGTCTTTCATTTCCTCAATATGTTCCTAACTGTGGAAACAGACAGCTGAAATCTCTGAGACAGCTTTCTGTATCCTTCCCCTAAACCATGATGGTGAACAATCTTTGTCTTCAGGTCATTTGAGAGTTGTTTTGAGACCCCCATGTTGCTACTCTTCAGAGAAAATTAAAAGAGGAGGGAAACTTACAATTGACCCCTTAACCGCCTCACGTCCGCCCATAGGATATAAACGTCCTATGGGTGGACGTCTATTTCTGACAGCACGTTTTAAAACGTCCTGTCAGAAATAGCAGCTGCACGCTAATCGTGCAGCTGCTGATCGGGTTGCCCGCTGTCAGTGACAGCAGGGCAACCCAGAGATAAGGCAGGGACAGTGCCCAGGTGTCCCTGCCTTCACGATCGCTGCAGACACAGCGCTCACCGAGCGCTGTGTCTGCAGAGCAGGAAGCGCTGTGCGCTTCCTGTTCCGGCCCGGCGGTCATGTGACCGCCGGGACCGGAGAGTGCAGGGGCTGTGTGAGGTCTCTCAGAGACCTCGATCAGCCCTGCTGTGAGGCTGTACAGCGCAGGATTGCTGCTGTACAGCCTCTATAGGGGTGCATTTCCACTGTAACTGGGGCTACTATGTCAGCCCCAGTTACAGGAGAAATCAACAGTGAAAAAAAAAAAAAAAGTGAAGTAAATGTCCCCCAGAGGTCTTGTATGACCTTATGGGGGACGAAAAGTGTAAAATAAAATAAAAATAAAATAAAGTGTTGAAAAAATAAAATAAAAAAAAGGTTCACATGTAAAAAAAAAAAAAATCCCAAGTAAGGAATAAAAAATAAAAATAAAAATAGAAAAAATAAAATAAAATAGACATATTTAGTATTGCCGCGTCCGTAAAAACCAGCTCTATAAAAATATCACATGACCTAACCCCTCGGGTGAACACCGTAAAAAATAAATAAAAAAAACTGTGTCAAAACAAGCAATTTTTGTCACCTTGCATCACAAAAGGTGCAACACCAAGTGATCAAAAACGCGTATGTCCCACAAAATAGTACCAATAAAACCGTCACCTCATCCCGCAAAAAATGAGCCCCTACATAAGAAAATCTCTCAAAAAATAAAAAAACTATAGCTCTCAGAACATGGACACATTAAAACATAATTTTTTGGTTTCAAAAATGCTATTATTGTGTAAAACTTTAATAAATGAGAAAAAGTATACATATTAGGTATCGCCACGTCCGTAACAATCTGCTCTATAAAAATGTCACTTGACTGAACCCCTCAGGTGAACGCTGTAAAAATAAATAAATAGAAACTGTGCTAAAACAACCAATTTTTTGGTCACCTTGCCCCATAAAGTGTTATAATGAATGATCAAAAAATCATATGTACCCAAAAATAGTACTAATAAAACTGGCACCTTATCCCCTAGTTTCCAAAATGGGGTCACTTCTTGGGAGTTTCTACTGTAAGGGTGCATCAGGGGGCTTCAAATGGGACATGGCATCTAAAAACCATGTGGAGTTCCTTTCCTTCTGCGCCCTGCCGTGTGCCCATACAGCAGTTTACGACCACATGTGGGGTGTTTCTGTAAACCGCAGAATCTGGGTAATAAATATTGAGTTTTGTTTGGCTGTTAACCATCGATGTGTTAAAGAAAAAAATTGATTAAAATGGAAAATCTGCCAAAAAAGTGAAATTTAAAAATTTGATCTCCATTTTCCTTTAATTCTTGTGGAACGCCTAAAGGGTTAACAAAGTTTGTAAAATCGGTTTTGAATACCTTGAGGGGTGTAGTTTCTACAATGGGGTCATTTATGGGGGTATCCACTATGTAGGCCCCACAAAGTGACTTCAGACCTGAACTGGTCCTTATAAAGTGGGTTTTGGCAATTTTCTTACAAATTTGAAGAATTGCTTCTAAACTTCTAAGCCTTCTAACGTCCTAAAAAAATAAAATGACATTTCCAAAATGATGCCAACATAAAGTAGACATATGGGAAATGTTAAATAATAACTATTTTATGAGGTATGACTTTCTGTTTTGAAAGCAGAGAAATTGAAATTTAGAAAATTGCGAATTTTTCAAATTTTTGGGTAAATTTGGGATTTTTTCATAAATAAAGGTGAAATATTTTGACTCAAATTTATGACTATCATGAAGTACAATGTGTCACGAGAAAACAATCTCTGAATGACTTGGATAAATAAAGGTGTTCCAAAGTTATTACCACATAAAGTGAGATATGTCAGTTTTGCAAAATTTGGCCTGGTCAGGAAGGGGGCAAAGGGCCCAGATGGGAAGTGGTTAAATACTCTTTCTCATAATTGGATTCACCTGTGTATGTAGGTCAGGGGTCACTGAGCTTACCAAGCCAATTTGAGTTCCAATAATTAGTTCAAAAGGTTTTGGAATCAATAAAATGACAACAGTGCCCAAATTTATGCACCTGCCTAATTTTGTTTAAACAATTCTAGCACACTTTCTGTAAATCCAATAAACTTCATTTCACTTCTCAAATATCACTGTGTGTGTCTCCTATAGGATATATTTAACTGACATTTTTTATCGTAACAACCAAGGATTTATACAGGAAAATCGTGACGATTAACAAGGTTGCCCAAACTTTCGCATCCCACTGTATGTAACGCAGATTTGTCACTGATGGCAGAAGTTCTGCTTCAGAAAACCTGCCCCATGTAGCTGTACCCTAATTGTGCCGTTAGGGGCACATGTTTTACTATGAGTTTATTACTTATTTCTTTATATATATATATATATATATATATAAAATTATTTTTTTTCACAGAATATGTGAGAAAAAAATATCCTTCTTTGCCTATGTATAAAATTAAGAGATACATTGTCATCCCATAGCAGACTAAGATATTATGAATCCATACAACACATGAGGTTAAAAGTCTACAGTATGTTCACCTAAGGACAACAGGATTAGCAGGTTTCACATCACAAGCATTCTACTATTATCAGGAAAGTGTCAACCACTATAATCAGAGAGTGGTTGTAAATTGCTATATTTATCCTACTCTAGATGAGATATTAAATTCAAATCCTATTAAAGAGAACTTGTCACCACAAAATACAGTCCAATCTGCAGGCAGCAGGTTATAGAACAGGATGAGCTAAGCATATTCATATATAGTTTTGTGGGAAAGCTTCAATAATACTTGTAATTTTATACATTTAAATTATTGCGTTACATAAAGGTCAGGAAAGAACATTATCAATGATTGGCACCATCCCTTGTGTAAGTTTGTATATAGAGATGAGCAGAGTTTTAGAAAATTTGATTTGGCTGCTTCACCGAATTGTATAAAAAAAATAAAGCACTTTGTGACAAATTACTACATTTTTTGTAAATAGTGGGTGCAATGACAGGGAGCTGCAATAGCGCCGCTCCCCATCATTGTACCCCCGCCACATTTATACATCATCTCAGCATGTGAGTATTAATACAGTGTAAAATTAGCAAAAAAAAATTAAATCATACTTACCGCTTCCATTTGCTTGAAGATTTTGCGAGGCCCAAGATGACATCGTCACACCTGCCAATCTTTAGTCAAGATGGTGGCGGATGGTCCGTCTTGAGCAAATGGAAGAGGTAAGTATGATTTATTAGTTTTTTACATTATTTCAGGTTCAATCGATTCGCTACCACGAAGCACGAGGAAATTTGGCTTTGCGGCAAATCAAATTTATCCTGAAATTTGGATCGAATTCCCCTTTGTTGGATTCGATTCACTCATCTCTATATGTATACAGAAATAGCTGTCAGCCACTGAAAAACAGTCCTACAAAACTATATATTAATCTGCTCAGCTCCTCCTGCTCTATAATAAACTGCCTGTAGATTGTACTGCATTTCATGGTGACAGGTTCACTTTAAGAAACTATCTTTCCTTTTGTATTTCCTGTAAAATGTTATTTGTCTTACATAGAAAATGCAATCCTTTCACTTGTCACTAATAAACAACCCCCTAATTTGTTCAAAATTGATTGTAAAATGTTTTAATTGTCCTAACATAGAAATATGCTCTGTTTAAATGTAAACAATCACATATATGTTTAATAGCTGTTGGCCATCAGCCATCTCACAGCTATTGCTTCTAAATCCCTCATACATAGTTTGGCTGAATATACGTGTTATCAATCTGGAAAAAGAAGAAAGCTGCTTCTAGTCTGCCAGAAACGTACCTCTGGAAACATTTTATTTTCTGGGACAACAAAAGAATTGTCTGATAAAAGTCTGTTTGCAAAGTCTTCTCTTCCCCAACTTTATCTGTTGGGGGAGAGTCGAGAGCATCTCATACATATTAGATTGTTGGCCAAACCCACTGTTCTCGCCAGGTTTTGCTAACAGTACATCAATGTGTATTGGGGGTCTTAAGATCTAAATATATACAGGGTGGGCCATTCATATGGATACACCTTAATAAAATGGGAATGGTTGGTGATATTAACTTCCTGTTTGTGGCACATTAGTATATGTGAGGGGGGAAACTTTTCAAGATGGGTGGTGACCATGTTGGCCATTTTGAAGTCGGCCATTTTGAATCCAACTTTTGTTTTTTCAATAGGAAGAGGGTCATGTGACACATCAAACTTATTGGGAATTTCACAAGAAAAACAATGGTGTGCTTGGTTTTAACGTAACTTTATTCTTTCATGAGTTATTTACAAGTTTCTGACCACTTATAAAATGTGTTCAATGTGCTGCCCATTGTGTTGGATTGTCAATGCAACCCTGTTCTCCCACTCTTCACACACTGATAGCAACACCGCAGGAGAAATGCTAGCACAGGCTTCCAGTATCCGTAGTTTCAGGTGCTGCACATCTCGTATCTTCACAGCATAGACGATTGACTTCAGATGATACGAGATGTGCAGCACCTGAAACTACGGATACTGGAAGCCTGTGCTAGCATTTCTCCTGCGGTGTTTCTATCAGTGTGTGAAGAGTGGGAGAAAAGGGTTGCATTGACAATTTAACACAATGGGCAGCACATTGAACACATTTTGTAAGTGGTCAGAAACTTGTAAATACCTCATGAAAGAATAAAGTTACATTAAAACCAAGCACACCATTGTTTTTCTTGTGAAATTCCCAATAAGTTTGATGTGTCACATGACCCTCTTCCTATTGAATAAACAAAAGTTGGATTCAAAATGGCCGACTTCAAAATGGCCGCCATGGTCACCACCCATCTTGAAAAGTTTCCCCCCTCACATATACTAATGTGCCACAAACAGGAAGTTAATATCACCAACCATTCCCATTTTATTAAGGTGTATCCATATAAATGGCCCACCCTGTATTGTTGGGATCTGTGTTTATGTTTTTCTTCTTTCCTAGAATAGAGGACCCAGATGGTCTATATTCATATCCAATTTGGGTCCAGTTTCAGACAAATTAACTTTTACCTATTTTCCTATTTTCAAACCATGGTATATTGCCAATATGTTATCACTTGTAATTATGTAATCTGCCACGTCTGATTTTAAGTATTGTAACCGCCATGAAACTCCCAATTACTCCTATCATCAGAAAGTATATTAATAAAGATATTTGGGAGGGATCTTTCAGATCTCTTTAGATACAGTACGCATTGTCTGTGTCTTTGTTATCGGCAGATTTATTAATTACTTTCTTCCTGACAATTGAACTACTCTGACAATTTGGAGGCCCGAGCGAGATGCCCGACCCTGCTGATCCAGGACTGAACCATAGAGGAGCAGTACCCTCAGTCAAGGAACACTAATCCTAGGTAAGTGAGCCAT
Source organism: Bufo bufo (assembly GCF_905171765.1). Lineage (NCBI taxonomy): Eukaryota > Metazoa > Chordata > Amphibia > Anura > Bufonidae > Bufo > Bufo bufo. The sequence goes on along the minus strand of NC_053396.1, from coordinate 122,073,316 downwards.
TGTCTCACTGCTTTCCTGAGCTGTGGGGTGCTTCTGGATCAGTCCAGATTATAGGTTCCAGGTATCATCTCAAGTATGTTGCAATTAATAGATTATTGATGTTTTCATTGTTGTTCATTTTATGTTAGTGTGTTATTATCATATACATCATTTTGCTATTGACCTGCATAAACTGTAAAAGGCGTGTGGCTGACAATGTGAATTTTGTCTTGTCATCCTGTGTCCTGTGAAAGGTTAGCTGAGAACAGTAACTCTTATCAGGGGTTTGAGTGAAGTGGCAGCTCTTGGCAACAGGAGTGGTCCATGTGATTCGGGATAGGGCTCCCGCGGTTCCTGGTGAGCGACCCGAAAGGGGCCATTGGGTCAGGAGTCAGTCTGTGTTGTTTGTCCTAAATCTGCTACTAAAAGACTCTGCTTGTATTAAGTTGAGGGTTAAGTGTGGAGGTTGACATGCTCCATACGCTGTGGCTGCTTTTGAAGCAGGCAGAAGAAATGTGTCTATGTACAGCACTAACTCACTATACTATAACTGAGGTTGCTGTATAGAATAGATCAGATTGAAATGATCCTCATTGGGTGTGCTGGTTGGCAAAGAGAGACTCCTTATTCTGAGATCCAACTTATTTCCTATACAGAATTATACACAGATATCTAGCTTAACCTAACTAGAGAGTTTGTTAACTTAAGAAATAATACATAGCAGGATAACCAAAAACTTCAGGGATTGCTACCCTGAACAGGTTGCTATGGGAACTATTTGTATCAAGTCAGAAAGGAAAAAAGAGGTTTTAGCCAAGATTACGATGAAGGACTTGATAAAAATAGAACATGGGAAATGGGCAGTTAAGGATGCTACTGCTATTCTTAAGAAAGATGGGATGCCAAAAGTTGGGTGTCCAATAGAGTAAGGAAATTTATGATGGAAGAAAAGGAGTGGATAAAGAAACATGGATTTCATAGGATTCAGTGGTTTAAAAGTCTTATACAGCTTATTTTCTATCCAAATTAAACAGTAACTTGAGTGACTTGAGTTACTTGAGTGAAACAATGGCAACACATTAGAACATAAACAACAAAACAGAAGCGGTTGACCATCTGGGCGTTAACTAAACAGTGTTTTTTTTTCACCTATGCTCTCAGCAACACGAGGGATTAGCTGACGGCTTTACACAGTCAACATGTTGTGAAGCTTCCTGGCTTCTGACCTTGAATAAGCATTTTAGCCCTGTATTTATCCCCACAGTAATGAGCTCAACAGCCACACCTGGGTTTGCCTGAGGCTAGGGGAAAGTGTTGCACTGGAGTTGGGGGGGAATGACATGTCCCACTACCAACACCTATATGCCATTCCATAAAAATCTAGTACCATAAAACACTTTGAAGAAAAGTCCCTCAGAAAACTACACTTTGCTGAAACCACCAAGCTCTCCTTGATACTTTTAACTCACTAAGCATTCTTGGTGAGATATACAGATATACACCCCATGCATTACTTTACTAGCAATCGCGATATATATATATATCTTCACACAGTAATAACATGCAGCTTTTCCAGCCAATAGTCCAGCTCACTTCCAGGCTGTAACAAAGTCAGTCCAGTACCTTTGGGGGTATGGTATCTAGCAGTCCTGTCGACTCTGGCCTTTTGACCGTCGTTTCCCAGACCTTGCGGAGTCCCCCAAAGTTCAGGCTATCACCTAGCCCCGTGGCCCCTCAGCCAGCCCGGCTGAGACCACTCTTACAGAGCCTCCAGCCTCCATTCTTGCACAAAGAATCTCTCCCCTGACTCTGACAGTCTGGGCTGGGCTCTTATCCAAGATAGATTGTGGCACCTGGTGCTGCCTCAGACCTGATGACTGACGGGGAAGACATAGAAATTTCTACCATAAATCTCCCCTAGCAGCTATGAGGCCTGTCACTGCCTCACAATATATATACACTGCTCAAAAAAATAAAGGGAACACTTAAACATCACAATGTAACTCCAAGTCAATCACACTTCTGTGAAATCAAACTGTCCACTTAGGAAGCAACACAGAGTGACAATCAATTTCACATGCTGTTGTGCAAATGGGATAGACAACAGGTGGAAATTATAGGCAATTAGCAAGACACCCCCAATGAAGGAGTGATTCTGCAGGTGGTGACCACAGACCACTTCTCAGTTCCTATGCTTCCTGGCTGATGTTTTGGTCACTTTTGAATGCTGGCGGTGCTTTCACTCTAGTGGTAGCATGAGACGGAGTCTACAACCCACACAAGTGGCTCAGGTAGTGCAGCTTATCCAGGATGGCACATCAATGCGAGCTGTGGCAAGAAGGTTTGCTGTGTCTGTCAGCGTAGTGTCCAGAGCATGGAGGCGCTACCAGGTGACAGGCCAGTACATCAGGGGGCGTGGAGGAGGCCGTAGGAGGGCAACAACCCAGCAGCAGGACCGCTACCTCCGCCTTTGTGCAAGGAGGAACAGGAGGAGCACTGCCATGTGTCTGCTCAAACGGTCAGAAACAGACTCCATGAGGGTGATATGAGGGCCCGACGTCCACAGGTGGGGGTTGTGCTTACAGCCCAACACCGTGCAGGACGTTTGGCATTTGCCAGAGAACACCAAGATTGGCAAATTCGCCACTGGCGCCCTGTGCTCTTCACAGATGAAAGCAGGTTCACACTGAGCACATGTGACAGACGTGACAGAGTCTGGAGACACCGTGGAGAACGTTCTGCTGCCTGCAACATCCTCCAGCATGACCGGTTTGGCATTGGGTCAGTAATGGTGTGGAATGGCATTTCTTTGGAGGGCCGCACAGCCCTCCATGTGCTCGCCAGAGGTAGCCTGACTGCAATTAGGTACCGAGATGAGATCCTCAGACCCCTTGTGAGACCATATGCTGGTGCGGTTGGCCCTGGGTTCCTCCTAATGCAAGACAATGCTAGACCTCATTTGGCTGGAATGTGTCAGCAGTTCCTGCAAGACGAAGGCATTGATGCTATGGACTGGCCCGCCTGTTCCCCAGACCTGAATCCAATTGAGCACATCTGGGACATCATGTCTCGCTCTATCCACCAACGTCACGTTGCACCACAGACTGTCCAGGAGTTGGCAGATGCTTTAGTACAGGTCTGGGAGGAGATCCCTCAGGAGACCGTCCGCCACCACATCAGGAGCATGCACAGGCGTTGTAGGGAGGTCATACAGGCACGTGGAGGCCACACACACTACTGAGCCTCATTTTGACTTGTTTTAAGGACATTACATCAAAGTTGGATCAGCCTGTAGTGTGTTTTTCCACTTTAATTTTGAGTGTGACTCCAAATCCAGACCTCCGTGGGTTGAAAAATTTGATTTCCATTTTTTTATTTTTGTGTGATTTTGTTGTCAGCACATTCAACTATGTAAAGAACATATATGTAAAGAACAGTATTTCAGAAGAATATTTAATTAATTCAGATCTAGGATGTGTTCCCTATATTTTTTTGAGCAGTGTATATATATATATATATATATATATATATACACACACACTGTATATATACAGTACAGACCAAAAGTTTGGACACACCTTCTCATTCAAAGAGTTTTCTTTATTTTCATGACTATGAAGGCATCAAAACTATGAATTAACACATGTGGAATTATATACATAACAAACAAGTGTGAAACAACTGAAAATATGTCATATTCTAGATTCTTCAAAGTAGTGACCTTTTGCTTTGATTACTGTTTTGCACGCTCTTGGCATTCTCTTGAAGATCTTCAAGAGGTAGTCCCCTGAAATGGTCTTCGCACTTGTTGGCCCTTTTGCCTTCACTCTGCGGTCCAGCTCACCCAAACCATCACGATTAGGTTCAGGTCCGGTCACTGTGGAGGCCAGGTCATCTGGCGCAGCACCCCATCACTCTCCTTCATGGTCAAATAGCCCTTACTTTCAAAGTTTTCCCAATTTTTCGACTGACTGACTGACTTTCATTTCTTAAAGTAATGATGGCCACTCATTTTTCTTTACTTAGCTGCTTTTTTCTTGCCATAATACAAATTCTAACAGTCTATTCAGTAGGACTATCAGCTGTGTATCCACCTGACTTCTCCTCAACGCAACTGATGGTCCCAACCCCATTTATAAGGCAAGAAATCCCACTTATTAAACCTGACAGGGCACACCTGTGAAGTGAAAACCATTTCAGGGGACTACCTCTTGAAGCTCATCAAGAGAATGCCAAGAGTGTGCAAAGCAGTAATCAAAGCAAAAGGTGGCTACTTTGAAGAACCTAGAATATGACATATTTTCAGTTGTTTCACACTTGTTTGTTATGTATATAATTCCACATGCGTTAATTCATAGTTTTGATGCCTTCAGTGTGAATCTACAATTTTCATAGTCATGAAAATAAAGAAAACTCTTTAAATGAGAAGGTGTGTCCAAACTTTTGGTCTGTACTGTATATATATTATCACTACTGCTGCTTCTGTGTGTGAGTGTTTAGTTTAATTACAGTAACCAATTAAGATGTATTTGACTTCTGTCTTGAAGAAGTCTAGCAGTAGTCAATGAATTAATACATTGTGGGTTGCCTGATGCATAGCATTTTTTTTGACAGGTTGTTGACTTTGTCAATTAGCCCCATTCTCTTTAGTAGAGGTGAGTTGTAAAGAGAATTTTCAATTGGTCAGAGACCACTAATTGTCTCTAGATTGACACGTGCTCTGGGTTAACAGTATTAAAATTTTATGTTTATTAGGTACCCATAAAATAATATCTAGAACTCACACATTAAAATTGTCAGTGGTGCCTGTCTTATTGCACTGTTCTATGGTATAATTGTACTGTTAGGCCACTAGGGGGCACTAGAACTCTTTTCTCCAGTGCTACCTGGGGTCGGATTTTACTAGTGGTCACAGTTATTTATATTGCGCACTGTTAGTTCCACAGTGCGCTCCTTTAACTAAGAGCGTCCTCCCTGGGCACTAAGTACTGACATACATATCATACGTATTGGCTTGACATGGCACTTCACTGCCTAAAATAACATATACAACACTCTGCCCCCCGACATGTTTCGCCAAGCTCCCTTGGCGTCTTCAGGGGAATGGGCAGTCCATTCCCCTGAAGACGCCAAGGGAGCTTGGCGAAACATGTCGGGGGGCAGAGTGTTGTATATGTTATTTTAGGCAGTGAAGTGCCATGTCAAGCCAATACGTATGATATGTATGTCAGTACTTAGTGCCCAGGGAGGACGCTCTTAGTTAAAGGAGCGCACTGTGGAACTAACAGTGCGCAATATAAATAACTGTGACCACTAGTAAAATCCGACCCCAGGTAGCACTGGAGAAAAGAGTTCTAGTGCCCCCTAGTGGCCTAACAGTACAATTATACCATAGAACAGTGCAATAAGACAGGCACCACTGACAATTTTAATGTGTGAGTTCTAGATATTATTTTATGGGTACCTAATAAACGTTAAATTTTAATACTGTTAACCCAGAGCACGTGTCAATCTAGAGACAATTAGTGGTCTCTGACCAATTGAAAATATAGCGTTTAAGTCTCAACACGTGCGAGCGGGTCCAATGTAATTGTAAAGGGAATTTGTCACATCATTTTCACCTATATAACTAACAGCATTGCCCCACGGAAGATTGCAGATGCATTCAAAACATATACCTGTGTGTACATTGTGTCTTTATTCCAGAAAAAGTGCCTTTATTTTGCTGAAAAATGGCTCCTTAATAGGGTTGAACGAACCGGATTCGGCCAAACTTAAGGTCAAAGTTCGGATTCGGGACCCGAACGTCACCCGAACTTCTCCCCAAACCGGGACCCCATTTAAGTCAATGGGGACCCGAACTTCACTTTATTATTTTCCTTTATAACATGGTTATAATGGAAAACAATAACATTCTTAAAACAGAATGCTAAATAAAATGTCTATTGAGGGGTTAAAAAAAAAAAAAAATCTCACCTCATTCATTTGATCGCACAGCCGTTATCTTCTTTTCTTCAGAACCTGCAAATGGAGCCCAGAAATATAACCATGTTATAATGGAAAATAATATATTCACCCGAACACTAAATCCGAACCCGAACTTCAGTAAAAAAAAAAAGTCTGGTTTCGGGTTCGCTCAACTCTACTCCCAAGTGCCCAGCTTGGTGGGGTTTGCTGTTCTCTGTGACCAAGGCAAACCCGACTTAAGAAGAGGGAAGGGCTATTTTAGGTACTCATATTGTGGGATATGTAGCATCTAAGATATGGGTCTTGTTTGAAAGCAGACATTTCAAGCTTTCAGATAATACCAGAAGCACAGCATTAAATCAATTGCATTGGAAGATATACTGTAGTTTTTAGAAATCAAGTCAATCGTGGAATCAAGTGAAATCAGTTAAATATATTTTTAATTTCACTTTCAACTGCATTCTCTGCTATTCTGATTTCTAGGAGTTAGATATATCTTCAGATGTAATGGATATAATGACTTGATGCTGATATTGTTTGAAATCTTGGAGTGCCAGCCTTCAAACAAGTGCAGGCCCATATCTGCTACTAATCCCAAGATATGAACAGCTAAAGCAGCCCTCCCATCTTCTTAAGGCCTCTTTTTTTTTTCGTTTACATTCCGTTTCTTGCGTTCTGTGTACAGACCGTATACGGAACCATTAATTTCAATGGATCCTCAAAAAATACGGAAGGTACTCTGTATGCCTTCCGTTTCCGCATTTCCATTTTTCCGTTCCGTTCAAAGATAGCACATGTCCTATTATTGTCTGCATAACAGACAAGGATAGTACTGTTCTATCAGGGGCCAGCTATTCCGCAAAAAACGGAATGCACACGGACGTCATCCGTATTTTTTGTGGTTAAGTTTTTTTCCGGACCGCAAAATACTGAAAAAGCCATACGTTCGTGTGCAAGAGGCCTAAGTCTGGTCTGCTTTGGGTACGGGGGACAGCAAATCCTGCCCAGCTGGGTACTTGGGAGTTATTTTCCAGCAGAATAAGGGCTCATGCACACGAACGTGTGGCTGGGAAGATGGATGCAGACCTATTCAGCTTGAATGGGTCCTTGTCACGGATGAGAGTGGGGGAAACCCTCATCCGTGTGATGTTAAACATAAAGGGAAGCTGCTTGACCAAGACAACAGAATTAGGGAGTAGGTCACCTCCTATGCGTCCCTAACTCTGACCCTGACTCCTAGCTGTATGAGCCAACCCAGATGGTAGGAGGGCTCATACTCAGGAACCTCGGGTCCCTACTAGCCCTCAAGGGATCCTTGAACTAGGAGCTGAGTAAGACAACCTGTTCCTCCTGGACACGGACGAACAGGAGTCTAAACTGGCCAAGCTGCAAGGGGAGAGAAACATAAACAGCATATGGATATGGCAAGTGAGTGAAACGACTTCCACACCTACCTGCCACAAACACACTGACTGGATCCCGTGCTCAACTGCTGATGTCCAAACCAAACTTAAAAGGACACAACACACACACATACACACACAGGAACCCAAATCCATAGCTGCAGTAATAATAGAGACCACATAAACATAAAATAACATCACGCATAACGTTTTATGACCACAATTGTGGCCCTCACTGGCAGATGGTATAAGAAACCAGGAGGATGACTTCAGCTACAACAAGGCCGGAGTACCCCCCAGCTACAGGTCTCAGCAGAGGCTAAATAGCCCAAATGGCCACACTCACACAGACACACACTGGAAAGGGAATTAACCCTTCCAACACCAACCAGGGAAGTTAAACCACTTAAAGGGAAAGTGCACACATACCTAAACCTCGTGCACAACAAACAGGGAAAGTGCACACATAAAAATCACACTGCACTGGTTACCGCCGGCAACGGCATGCGTGGCAATCATGTCCTGGGAATCAGCCAGCAGGCCGAGACACTGCCACCACATGCACACAACACTACATGTTGCCGCGGACAACCGCAAGTGAAGGGAAAATGTCTGAGTGCACACCATACAGACCAGAGGCACACCTACATAGCCAGGTTGCCAGTTGTAGCCGCATGCACTTGACAGCAAGCTGCCTAGCAACAGCTCAGGCTGCATTACTGTCAATACAATCATGTTGCCAGCGTCAACCACACGTGAGGCAACATACAAGCAGGCCTCACCATGTGGTTGACAAGAAAACCAAACCGCAGGCAACTGCATGCGGGTCCAGGAGTCACGACCATAACCATGGTCGTGACAGTCCTTAAACCAGTGCTTCTCAATTATTTTCTGTCATGCCCCCCCTAGAAGAAAACGTTAGTGTTGATCACGAATATTCGAATTTCGAATTTTTATCGCGAATATAGGTAATTCGAAAATTCGCAAAAATTTCGAATATAGTTATATATATTCGAAATTTCGAATATTCGAATTTTTTCTGATTTTTTTTTATTTTTTTATTTTTATTTTTTATCAGTACACATGATCCCTCACTGCTTCTGGCTTGTGGGCCAATAAGAAGGCTGCAATATACTTGACTTTAGGAGAAGTAGTGTTTGCGAATTTTGCTCTATATTCGTTTTTTTTGAATAATCGCTATATTGCTATATATTCTTGTTTTAGAATATTACGAATATTCTAAAAAACGAAGTTATAGCAATATAGAGAATATTCAAAAAAAAATCGAATAGAGCAATTTAGCTAATATAGTGATATAATCTTCTTTGTCTAATAGTTGTAAGTTGAAAAATTCGCAATAAAAATTCGAATCCAAAAATTCGAATTCCGAAAATTCGCATATTGCACAATCATTACCTTTCTGATTTTTTGAGTAAAAAAAAATCGCGAATTTTCGAATTTGCGAATTTTCGACGAATATTCTACAAAATATTTGCGAAATATCGCGAATTCGAATATGACCCCTGCCGCTCATCACTAGAAAACATTTTGCGCCCCCCGCGCGACTGTAAATAGTATCATTTGTCTATAAAATTGTAATAAGTACACCTCTGCATAACACTGTATCCTTATTAACGTATAAGAGAATAAAAAAAGAAGTTTGTAAAATACAAAGATTAAAAGCATAAAAATGAGCCACACTTACATCAGTTGTGGAGCAATGGCAATAAGGCATTGATGGATGAATGCCCCCTACAGGTCGCGTTGACGCGTTTCAAAGCATAATAAAAGCCTTTTCATCAGAACACTGACCTTTTTTGGCTGAATCGGCGGTGTCCCCTTTTATGTGTGTTCAACTCCTTTCTTTCAGGCGTTTTTCTGTACAGAGGACCGATTTCTGGGTCTAAAAGTCACACGGGCGGGTTTGGCCAATCAGGATAGAGCATCATCCAGGGTACTGCCTTCTAGTTCGTATACTTTTTCCTCCTCCATCCCCTGGTTACTATTTCTTTTCCCCTTTTCAGTTTTATTATCAGATTTTGTGTTTGTCCTACCTCCTCTCCTTGACACCTGCTCTTTATGTTCTTTCTGTGCTTCAGCTCTTGTTTTCCCACCTGGTGATGCTGCGGATGTATCTTTGCGACTCTGCCTTGATGACATGCCGGCGTCCTGCTCTTTCTCCTCTGTGAGTGGCACTAGGAATCGGCGTATTGATTCCTGTATGTCTCCACGGGTCCTCTGCATGTGTCACGTGCATTGGCGGTCATGTGGTCCTCCGCGTCGGGCTGCTACTGGGGCTGCGCTGGGACAATCTCCAGTGATCGCGCCGCGCTGCTCCCTCTCTCCAGCCGTAGAGTTGCTAGGCAACCGATGCCGTGTGGGACGCCGCTTGCGAGTGAGTCGGATAATCCGATCTGGACATCCAATATGACAGTGTTTGCCGTGGTCAAACGAGCCCCCTTTTACGGAGCCTCGCGCCCCCTATTTGAGAGGCACTGCCTTAAACCTTCTACACCACAAAAATTAGAACAAGTTTTTTTCTTTTAGTGCGGAGGCACTCCGTAGTGTTTCCGTGGCCTTCTGCTCCATTCCTCCGCATCATATATTCCGGATTGCGGACCCATTCAAGTGATATGGTGTGCACACAGGTGGTCAACAAAACACTTTTTCTGGAAATGGAATAAAGACACAAAGTTCACCTAGGCATGTTTGGAATGCAACCTTCTGTGGGGCAATGCTGTTAGTTATATCAGTGAAAATAAAGCAACAGATTTCCTTTAACCTCTTGCTGCAAATGGACATAGCTATACGTCCAGATTACATTTAACTTGTTGCAATCATACATACAGCTACAGTACAGACCAAAAGTTTGGACACACCTTCTCATTCAAAGAGTTTTCTTTATTTTCATGACTATGAAGGCATCAAAACTATGAATTAACACATGTGGAATTATATACATAACAAACAAGTGTGAAACAACTGAAAATATGTCATATTCTAGGTTCTTCAAAGTAGTCACCTTTTGCTTTGATTACTGCTTTGCACACTCTTGGCATTCTCTTGATGAGCTTCAAGAGGTAGTCCCCTGAAATGATCTTCCAACAGTCTTGAAGGAGTTCCCAGAGATGCTTAGCACTTGTTGGTCCTTTTGCCTTCTCTCTGCGGTCCAGCTCACCCCAAACCATCTCGATTGGGTTCAGGTCCGGTGACTGTGGAGGCCAGGTCATCTGGCGCAGCACCCCATCACTCTCCTTCATGGTCAAATAGCCCTTACTTTCAAAGTTTTCCCAATTTTTCGACTGACTGACTGACCTTCATTTCTTAAAGTAATGATGGCCACTCGTTTTTCTCTACTTAGCTGCTTTTTTCTTGCCATAATACAAATTCTAACAGTCTATTCAGTAGGACTATCAGCTGTGTATCCACCTGACTTCTCCTCAACGCCACTGATGGTCCCAACCCCATTTATAAGGCAAGAAATCCCACTTATTAAACCTGACAGGGCACACCTGTGAAGTGAAAACCATTTCAGGGGACTACCTCTTGAAGCTCATCAAGAGAATGCCAAGAGTGTGCAAAGCAGTAATCAAAGCAAAAGGTGGCTACTTTGAAGAACCTAGAATATGACATATTTTCAGTTGTTTCACACTTGTTTGTTATGTATATAATTCCACATGTGTTAATTCATAGTTTTGATGCCTTCAGTGTGAATCTACAATTTTCATAGTCATGAAAATAAAGAAAACTCTTTGAATGAGAAGGTGTGTCCAAACTTTTGGTCTGTACTGTACATCCGAACTGTTAACTGGGGCTTTGACATTATAGTGTCACAGTCCCAGAGTCATTTTTCTCACCTAGAGCAGAGACACAGGAGGAGCTAGCAAGGGATTAACCCTTTCATGACCAAGGTTCATTGATGCCCCAGTGTCCAGATCAAAATTGACAAATCTGACATGCGTCATTTTATGTGGTAATAGCTTTGGAACACTTTTATTTATCCAAGCCATTCTGAGATTGTTTTCTCATGACACATTGCACTTCATGACAGTCATAAATGTGAGTAAATATATTTCACCTTTGTTTATGAAAAAATCCAAAATTTACCCAAAATTTTTAAAAATTTGCAATTTTCTAAATTTCTATTTCTCTGCTTTTAAAACAGAAAGTGATACCTCATAAATTTTTTATTAGTTAACATTCCCCATATGTCTACTTTATGTTTGTATCATTTTGTAAATGTTATTTATTTTTTTAGGACGTTAGAAGGCTTAGAAGTTTAGAAGCAATTCTTAAAATTTTAAAGAAAATTTCCAAAACCCACTTTTTAAGTGTCAGTTCAGGTCTGAAGTCACGTTGTGGGGCTTACATAGTCAAAAAACCCCATAAATGACCATTGTAGAAACTGCACCCTTAAAGTTACTCAAAACTGATTTTACAAACTTTGTTAACCCTTTAGGTGTTCCACAAGAATTAAAGGAAAATGGAAATTTAATTTCTAAATTTCACTTTTTTGGCAGATTTTCCATAATTTTTCTTTTTTTTCTTTAACACATTGAGGGTTAACAGCCAAGCAAAACTCAATATTTATTACCCTGATTCTGCGTTTTACATAAACACCCCACATGTGGTCGTAAACTGATGTACGGACACACGGCAGGCCGCAGAAGAAAAGGAGCGCAATACGGTTTTTGGAAAGCACATTTTGCTGGACTGGTTTTTAGATGCCATGTCCAATTAAAAAAAAAAAAAAAAATGCACCCTTACGGTAGAAACTCTACTGAACGCCATATTTTTTTATTTTTCTGCCGATCGACTTGTGCAGGGACTCATTTTTTGCAGAAAGAGTTGAGGTTTTTATGGGTACCGATTGTGGGTACATAGGATTTTTTAACCACCTCAGCCCCTATGGCTTAAACACCCTGAAAGACCAGGCCACTTTTTACACTTCTGACCTACACTACTTTCACCGTTTATTGCTCGGTCATGCAACTTACCACCCAAATGAATTTTACCTCCTTTTCTTCTCACTAATAGAGCTTTCATTTGGTGGTATTTCATTGCTGCTGACATTTTAACTTTTTTTGTTATTAATCGAAATTTAACGATTTTTTTTGCAAAAAAAATGACATTTTTCACTTTCAGTTGTAAAATTTTGCAAAAAAAAACGACATCCATATATACATTTTGCTCTAAATTTATTGTTATACATGTCTTTGATAAAAAAAAAATGTTTGGGTAGAAAAAAAAATGGTTTGGGTAAAAGTTATAGCGTTTACAAACTATGGTACAAAAATGTGAATTTCCGCTTTTTGAAGCAGCTCTGACTTTCTGAGCACCTGTCATGATTCCTGAGGTTCTACAATGGCCAGACAGTACAAACACCCCACAAATGACCCCATTTCGGAAAGTAGACACCCTAAGGTATTCGCTGATGGGCATAGTGAGTTCATAGAACTTTTTATTTTTTGTCACAAGTTAGCGGAAAATGATGATTTTTTTATTTTTATTTTTTCTTACAAAGTCTCATATTCCACTAACTTGTGACAAAAAATAAAAAGTTCTATGAACTCACTATGCCCATCAGTGAATACTTTGGGGTGTCTTCTTTCCAAAATGGGGTCACTTGTGGGGTAGTTATACTGCCCTGGCATTCTAGGGGCCCAAATGTGTGGTAAGGAGTTTGAAATCAAATTCTGTAAAAAATGGCCAGTGAAATCCGAAAGGTGCTCTTTGGAATGTGGGCCCCTTTGCCCACCTAGGCTGCAAAAACGTGTCACACATGTGGTATCTCCGTATTCAGGAGAAGTTGGGGAATGTGTTTTGGGGTGTCATTTTACATATACCCATGCTGGGTGAGATAAATATCTTGGTCAAATGCCAACTTTGTATAAAAAAATGGGAAAAGTTGTCTTTTGCCAAGATATTTCTCTCACCCAGCATGGGTATATGTAAAATGACACCCCAAAACACATTCCCCAACTTCTCCTGAATACGGAATACCAGATGTGTGACACTTTTTTGCAGCCTAGGTGGGCAGAGGGGCCCATATTCCAAAGAGCACCTTTCGGATTTCACCGGTCATTTTTTACACATTTTGATTTCAAACTTCTTACCACACATTTGGGCCCCTAGAATGCCAGGGCAGTATAACTACAGCACAAGTGACCCCATTTTGGAAAGAAGACACCCAAAGGTATTCGCTGATGGGCATAGTGAGTTCATGGAAGTTTTTATTTTTTGTCACAAGTTAGTGGAATATGAGACTTTATAAGAAAAAAAAAATCAGCATTTTCCACTAAGTTGTGACAAAAAATAAAAAATTCTAGGAACTCGCCATGCCCCTCACGGAATACCTTGGGGTGTCTTCTTTCCAAAATGGGGTCACTTGTGGGGTAGTTATACTGCCCTGGCATTCTAGGGGCCCAAATGTGTGGTAAGGAGTTTGAAATCAAATTCTGTAAAAAATGGCCAGTGAAATCCGAAAGGTGCTCTTTGGAATGTGGGCCCCTTTGCCCACCTAGGCTGCAAAAAAGTGTCACACATGTGGTATCTCCGTATTCAGGAGAAGTTGGGGAATGTGTTTTGGGGTGTCATTTTACATATACCCATGCTGGGTGAGAGAAATATCTTGGCAAAAGACAAGTTTTCATATTTTTTTATACAAAGTTGGCATTTGACCAAGATATTTATCTCACCCAGCATGGGTATATGTAAAATTACACCCCAAAACACATTCCCCAACTTCTCCTGAATACGGAGATACCACATGTGTGACACTTTTTTGCAACCTAGGTGGGCAAAGGGGCCCACATTCCAAAGAGCACCTTTCGGATTTCACCGGCCATTTTTTACAGAATTTGATTTCAAACTCCTTACCACACATTTGGGCCGGTAGAATGCCAGGGCAGTGTAACTACCCCACAAGTGACCCCATTTTGGAAAGAAGACACCCCAAGGTATTCGCTGATGGGCATAGTGAGTTCATGGAAGTTTTTATTTTTTGTCACAAGTTAGTGGAATATGAGACTTTGTAAGAAAGAAAAAAAAAATCATCATTTTCCACTAACTTGTGACAAAAAAAAAAAAATTCTATGAACTCGCTATGCCCATCAGCGAATACCTTGGGGTGTCTTCTTTCCAAAATGGGGTCACTTGTGGGGTACTTATACTGCCCTGGCATTCTAGGGGCCCAAATGTGTGGTAAGTAGGTAAATGACCTGTGAAATCCGAAAGGTGCTCTTTGGAATGTGGGCCCCTTTGCCCACCTAGGCTGCAAAAAAGTGTCACACATGTGGTATCTCCGTATTCAGGAGAAGTTGGGGAATGTGTTTTGGGGTGTCATTTTACATATACCCATGCTGGGTGAGAGAAATATCATGGCAAAAGACAACTTTTCCCATTTTTTTTATACAAAGTTGGCATTTGACCAAGATATTTATCTCACCCAGCATGGGTATATGTAAAATGACACCCCAAAACACATTCCTTCAACTTCTCCTGAATACGGAGATACCACATGTGTGACACTTTTTTGCAGCCTAGGTGGGCAAAGGTGCCCAAATTCCTTTTAGGAGGGCATTTTTAGACATTTGGATACCAGACTTCTTCTCACGCTTTGGGGCCCCTAAAATGCCAGGGCAGTATAAATACCCCACATGTGACCCCATTTTGGAAAGAAGACACCCCAAGGTATTCAATGAGGGGCATGGCGAGTTCATAGAAAAAAAAAAATTTTGGCACAAGTTAGCGGAAATTGATTTTTTTGATTTTTTTCTCACAAAGTCTCCCTTTCCGCTAACTTGGGACAAAAATTTCAATCTTTCATGGACTCAATATGCCCCTCAGCAAATACCTTGGGGTGTCTTCTTTCCAAAATGGTGTTATTTGTGAGGTGTTTGTACTGCCCTGGCATTTGAGGGTCTCCGCAATCATTACATGTATGCCCAGCATTAAGAGTTTCTGCTATTCTCCTTATATTGAGCATACAGGTAATGAGATTTTTTTTTTCCGTTCAGCCTCTGGGCTGAAAGAAAAAAATGAACGGCACAGATTTCTTCATTCGCATCGATCAATGTGGTTGAAAAAATCTCTGCCAAAAAAAGAAAAAGGAGGGGAAAGGCGTCTGCCAGGACATAGGAGCTCCGCCCAACATCCATACCCACTTAGCTCGTAAGCCCTGGCAAACCAGATTTCTCCATTCACATCAATCGATGTGGTTGAATAAATCATTGCCGGGATTTTTTTTTTTATATATACAAAGTGTTTGCCAAAGTATATGAACACCGCCACCTCCTCAGCTCATATGCCTCGGCAAACGTATCTTTTACTGCAGAGGAGAAATCTCGTCTTGCAGCACCGCATACACCGACTTGCATGTAATCTGACAGCAGCGCAATGCTTCTGTCCGAATGCACATCAGTGCTGCAGCTAGTCGATCGGTTGGTCCACCTGGAAGGTAAAAAAAACAAAACAAAAAAGAAAAAACCAGGCCGCAACGCAATAAATTTATTAACTTTTGAACAGAACATATAAACTTTTTTTTAACTTTTTTAACTGAACGTTAACTTTTTTACTTACCGGTATTTTTTTTTTTGTTTATTTTTTTTTTACCTTTATAGAACAAACCTCTCCTTCCCCATGGGACAATGTGCAAAGCGCAAATCGCCCAAAGATGTGGCGAAGTACGTTATGCACTTTATCCCACGTGAAAGGAGAGGTTTGCAGCAGCTGTGAGTAAAAGGGCCCTAATAGCCCTGTGTGCCTGTCCTGTGAGATGCAATCCCTATGCTAAGTGTACCTGTGTGTGGTACTTCCGGAAACACTCACCAAAGCATAGGGCAGGGTGGTCAGGACAGTCAGGACAGAAATAGCGGGTGTCACGCCTTATTCCACTCCTGCTACAGACACAACATCTTTTTCAGGGTGACGGTTGGGTTGAGGTAGCAGGAACGACACTGGGGAAATGTCACTCGTGTAGACGGCTAACTACACTGGTGGATGGGGCCACGGAACCTCCTGGATACAGGAGGTTCTCAATGATCTCTTCCTGGAATTTGAGGAAGGATCCTGTTCTCCCAGCCTTACTGTAGAGAACAAAACTATTATACAGCGCCAATTGAATTAAATATATAGACACCTTCTTATACCAGCGTCTGGTTCTGCGGGAAACTAAATACGGAGACAACATCTGGTCATTGAAGTCCACCCCTCCCATGAGCGCATTATAGTCGTGGACTGAGAGGGGCTTTTCAATGACACGGGTTGCTCACTCAATTTGTATTGTCGTGTCTGCGTGAATGGAGGAGAGCATGTAAACGTCACGCTTGTCTCTCCATTTCACCGCGAGCAGTTCTTCGTTACACAAGGCAGCCCTCTCCCCCCTTGCAAGACGGGTGGTAACGAGCCATTGGGGGAAGCCCACGCGACTAGTTCGCGCGGTGCCACAGGCGCAAATCCGTTCTAGAAACAAATGCCTAAAGAGGGCCACACTTGTGTAGAAATTGTCCACATAAAGATGGTACCCCTTTATATAAGGGTACCGAATAAGGGTGACACCAAGTCCCAGACTGTCTTCCCACTGCTCCCCAGGTAGTCAGGGCAACCGACCGGCTCCAGGGTGTGATCTTTTCCCTCATAGATCCGAAATTTGTGGGTATAGCCTGTGGCCCTTTCACAGAGCTTATACAATTTGACCCCATACCGTATTGTTTGAAGCCAAGGCGCCCGGTAAAATGTATTAGGGACTCGTCTACGCAGATGTTTTGCTCTGGGGTATACAAATCTGCAAATTTCTGGTTGAAGTGGTCTATGAGGGGCCGAATTTTGTGGAGCCGGTCAAAAGGTGGGTGGCCTCTGGGACGGGAGGTGGTGTTGTCGCTAAAGTGCAGGAAACGCAGGATGGCCTCAAATCGTGCCCTGGACATAGCAGCAGAGAACATGGGCATGTGATGAATCGGGTTCGTGGTCCAATATGACCGCAATTCATGCTTTTTGGTTAGACCCTTGTTGAGGAGAAGGCCCAGAAAATTTTTAATTTCGGAAACTTGGACTGGTTTCCACCGGAAAGGCGGCGCATAAAAGCTTCCCGGGTTGGCGGATATAAATTGAGTGGCATACCGATTTGTTTCTGCCACGACTAAGTCCAAGAGCTCCGCAGTCAAGAACAGCTCAAAAAATCCCAGGGCCGAACCGATCTGAGCTGTCTCAACCCGAACTCCAGACTGGGCGGTGAAAGGGGGAACTAATGGTGCGGCTGAAGTTGGTGACTGCCAATCAGGGTTTGCCAGCACCTAAGGGATTCTAGGGGCTCTACGGGCCTGTCTGTGCGGTGGCTGCGACGGGGTAACTACTGCACGTGCCACCGTACCAGCTTCAACTGCCCTTCTGGTGCACGCCACGTCACCATGTTGTACGGCAGTGCTGGTACTAGGTCCAGGGAGGGCTGCGCTGCTGGTGTATGCCTCACCACGTGATTCGGCAGCGACAGCCCCACTCTGCTGCTCTTGAAGCGGATCCTGCACAACCTGTGGTCTAGCGACACGGGGCCGGGTACGCCTGGTTCTATCAGGGACCTCCACCTCCTCGTCCGAACTTTGGGTCAGAGAGCCACTGCTTCTACAGGTTCATATTCTGACCCGCTAGATTCGTCAGATGAGGGTTCCCATTCCTCATCCGACTGGGTCAGAATCCTGTAGGCCTCTTCAGAAGAATACCCCCTGTCTCCCTGAGACTACCCAAGAAAAAAAGCAAGCCTGTCTTACAAAGGGGAGGCTAGCGAAGTACCGGAGGCTGCTGCGGTTGATAAAAAATATCAAAACTGATTTTTTTTTATCGCCGCAGTGCGTGTAAAATGAATGTGCAGTGATCAAAAAAATATATATTTTTTGTCACTGCGGTGGGGCGGGCGTGGGTGAACGCACGTGTGGGCGACCGATCAGGCCTGATCGGGCAAACACTGCGTTTTGGGTGGAGGGCAAGCTAAGGTGACACTAATACAATTATAGATCTGACTGTGATCAGTTTTGATCATTACAGATACTATAAAAGTACAAATGCTGATTAGCGATACGCTAATCAGCGAATCAGTGACTGCGGTGAGTTGGGCTGGGCGCTAACCGATCGCTAACTACCTAACCAAGGGGCCTAAACTATCCTAAAACCTAACAGCCAATACTAGTGAAAAAAAAAAGTGTCAGTTTACACTGATCACTTTTTGTCTTTCACTAAGTGATTGACAGGGGCGATCAAAGGGGTGATCAAAGGGTTAATTGGGGTGCAGGGGGTGATCTGGGGCTAAAGTGTGGTGTTGGTGCTACTCACTGTGAAGTCTGCTCCTCTGCTGGATCCAACCGACGAAAAGGACCAGCAGAGGATCAGACAAGCCATATAACAGATCATATTTACTAATATGATCTGTTATATGGCTTGTGATTGGATTTTTTGAAAATCGCCAGCCTGCCAGCCAATGATCATTGCTGGCAGGCTGGTGACGAAATTGTTCTTTAAATTTGCCGGCCCGCGATGCGCATGCGCGGGCCGGCTTTGAGCGAAATCTCGCGTCTCGCGAGATGACGCGTATATGCGTGACTGTGCGCAGCGCTGCCACCTCCGGAACGCGAATCTGCGTTAGGCGGTCCGGAGGTGGTTAATCATTTATTATTACACTTTATGGGGGCAAGGTGACCAAAAAATGTATTGTTTTGGAACAGTTTTTATTTATTTACTTTTATAGCGTTTATCTGAGAGGTTAGGTCATGTGACAGTTTTATAGAGCCGATTGTTACGGATGTGGCAATACCTAATATGTATACGTTTTCTTATTTATTTAAGTTTTACACAATAATAGCATTTTTTAAACAAAAAAAATGATGTTTTAGTGTCTCCATAGTCTGAGAGCCATAGCGTTTTTATTTTTTGGGAGATTGTCTTAAGTAGGGTATCACTTTTTGTGGGATGAGGTGACGGTTTGATTGGTACTATTTTTGGGGGTATGGGCCTTTTTGATTGCCTGGTGTTGCATTTTTTGTGATGTAAGCAGGGCCGGTGCAACCATATAGGCGAACTAGGCGTTCGCCTAGGGCGCCGGCCTGCTGGGGGCGCCCTGGTGGGCTCCCTCTGACTGGGGCTGCAGCCCTGGGCGAGCGGCTCTTGAGCCGCCCCCAGCACCTTTACAGTGGGCCAGGAGGTGGAGGTACTTCTTAAATATGGCAGAGCAGGCATCTGCTTACCCTGATGGCAGGTGCCTGCTCTGCCAGTAAATTACCGGAGGAGAGGCGGCAAGGGAGGCTGTTCTAGCAGCTCCCCACTCCTCCCTCGTGCACCCTCTGTGATGCCGGAATATGACGTCATTCCGGCCCCGGCATACTAAACGGCGCGCTGGTGGACCGAGTAGCTGAACCACACTGGACCCCAGGGAGGTGAATGTTTAAATGTTTGACTGAGTGAGTGTCTGCCTGTGTATTTATGTCAGTGAGTGAGTGTATGTATGTCTGTCTTTCTGTCAGTAAATGTATGTGTGTCTGTCATTGAGTGTCTGTGTGTGTATGTCAGTGAGTGTGGATGTCAGTGAGTGTGGATGTCTGTCGGTCAGTAAGTGTCTGTGTGTTTGTCAGTGAGTATGTGTCTGGTTGTCAGTGAGTATATGTGTGTGTTTGTCTGCCAGTGAGTGAGTGTCTGTCAGTGAGTTTCTGTGTGTGTCTGTGTGTGTGTTTCAGTGGGTAGGTGTATGTCTGTCAGTGAGGGTCTGTCAGTGAGTGAGTGTGTTTCTGTCTGTCAGTGAGTGTATGTGTGTCTGTCAGTGAGTATGTCTGTCAGTGAGTTTCTGTGTAAGTTATTCAGTGAGTGTCTGAGTGCGTGTCTGTCTGTCAGTGTGTCTGTCAGTGAGTGACATGAGTGGGCGACAAAATGGATCTTTGCCTAGGGCGGCAAAAATCCTTGCACCGGCCTTGGATGTAAGGTCACAAAAATGGCTTTTTTTGACACAGTATTTTAATTTTTTTTATGGTGTTTATCGGACAGGGTGGATCATGTGATATATTTATATAACCGGTCGTTACAGACGCGGTAATACCTAATATGTCTAGTGGTTTTTTTTAATAGGAGGCAATTTATTTTGTTTTTTATTTTCATTTTTATTTATTTATTTTTACTTTTATTATTTTCACTTTTTTTTTTAATCAACTCTCACTTGGATCTTGAAGATCCAGTGGGGCTGATGGCTGTACTATACTTTGCAATGCTCTTGCATTGCAAAGTATAGTACTATCAGATTTCCTGTAGATGGCAGCACCGGACGCCTTTGCAAAGCGCCCAGTTGCCATGGCAACCATCGGGCGCTGCCATTGCAGCGCGGCAGCCACGATGGTTGAGAGAGGGAGCCCCCTCCCTCTATTAATCCCATGGATGCCACTGCCGCAGCATCTAAAGGGTTACAGCAGAGTGTCAGCACATCAGGGGCAGGGGGCACAGATGGGGCAGGATACATGGATGGGGGGGGACCACATCAGGGGCACAGTTGGGGGCAGGATAAATGGATGGGGGGGAACCGCATCAGGGCAGGCGGGAACAGATGGCGGAATGGGAGAGCGTCTGCCACTCCGGAATTACTGAATTGTATGTTATCCGTGACAGCAGCAAGGCAGGGGCAGAAGCTTTAATCCAAGCATTTTGCAGCTCTTGGATTAAAGAGCTGCCATGACGTCTTTACATGTGCTAGCTGCACAGGGTATGTGCAGATAGGACGTATATAGCCATATGGCAGTCAGGAAGGGTTTAATCAGAGTGGTCCCTTGCTAGAGATTGCTCTGATTGGTTAGTCTGTACAGGCAGTATACAAGTGCCGGTTTCAGGCTCTGATCTCCACCCTGAAGATCAGAGCTAGAGCTGAGAAAATCAAATTTTTCCTGGAATTTGTTATGAATTTCAGGAAAAATTCGATTTGCACCGAATGCGAATTTCCTCTTGCTTTGTAGTAACGAATCAAATTTTTCCTAAAATGGCGGCTGCATGTGTGAGGACACTCATACTGACATGAATGCAGGCAATCAGCATCCAGCCAACCCTGTGATGTCACAGCCGTATAAATACGTCAGCCATCTTAGATTCTGCCTTTAACCAGCGTACTTAGTGCAGGGAGAGACGCATCTGCAGGCACTAGGGACAGTGATAGAAAAATTGTGCTAAAAAAAACGAAGTGCAGGAAAAGATTATTCAAGGTGTAGGGAAAGGATTGGGAGAAATAATTCCACTGCATTTCTGTTGAACAGGGTTCAGTCGGGGAAGTGACATCCTGGTTAATAGGAACAATCAAATTGCTCTTTGCTGCACTGGCTGGCGATACAAATTGCCATTATACAGCTCTGTAATTCCAGCAAACCATTCTTATTAGGGTGCAAGTGCTGATACATTAACAGGGTTCATTACAAGGAAATATTTCTATGCTTTATTTGCCCTTGTGTGGTTCAGTTATATGTTCTAAAGCATTTTTTGGCTTATAATAGTGGTAAAAAAAAGGGCTTATTAGCCGTTGTGTGGTGAAGTGCGAAAATTACAAATCTTGAAGATCCAGTGGGGCTGATGGCTGTACTATACTTTGCAATGCTCTTACATTGCAAAGTATAGTACTATCAGATTTCCTGTAGATGGCAACACCGGACGCCTTTGCAAAGCGTCTGGTTGCCATGGCAACCATCGGGCGCTGTCATTGCAGCGTGGCAGCCACGATGGTTGAGAGAGGGAGCCGCCTCCCTCTATTAATCCCATGGATGCCACTGCCGCAGCATCTAAAGGGTTACAGCAGAGTGTCAGCACATCAGGGGCAGGGGGCACAGATGGGGGCAGGATACATGGATGGGGGGACCGCATCAGGGGCACAGTTGGGGGCAGGATAAATGGATGGGGTTGAACCGCATCAGGGCAGGCGGGAACAGATGGCGGAATGGGAGAGCGTCTGCCCGGCAAATAGGCAGGGCTCACGGGGGTTGGAGGCACACAGATCGGGGGGCGCAAGGACACATTACCTGATCTCAGGCTCTGATCAGCAGAGTGCAGATCAGAGCCTGGAACAGGCACTTTTACACTGCCGCAATCTGATTGGTGGTGAAATAAAAAATATTTGATCTAACATTTGGTTATTTGATCTAATAGTATGTCAGGCAGAGATGTGCCAGGCCCTGCACAGGGGAGTGGCAGAGGCCTAAATGTTTCTGACGCAGGCAGAGGTCGCTGCAGAGTAAGGGGCCGTGGCAGCAAGGGTCACATCGAGAGGCCTAAGCTCCCAGTGTCAGCTAGCGGTCGTGTCGTGACCAGCAACCCAGCTGTTCTTGAATGGTTAACTAGATCTTCGACTTTGTTGCAACTTACATCAGACTCCCCCAGCCAAGAGTCAGTGGGTTCTTCAGACACAACCCTTATTTGGCATGACCCGGGAGCAGGCCCTGTGCCCTCACCTGTCCTCAACCTGCTTCTGTCCTTTCCATAACTAGGCGGTAAAATAGTAATGAGGACAGTGGCATGGGAGCTGGTGTTGTGAGCGGTCAGGCTCCTGTTCCAGAGATGCTTGAGGAGGACATCATTGACGTGCAGACAGCACTCGATGATGATGATGTAGCTGATCGCACTTGGGAGCCAGGTGACAAAGGGGCTTCATTTTTTTCTTTTTTTTTATATGCAGCATGGCGGCCCCCGTGTGGCTTCTACACACTTTCAAAATAATCCTTCAGCATGGCGAATAGATGCCGGATGACTAGGATGCTACATGACCTTCCCAGGAGCTTCTGTCGGGAACAGCGGTTCATTTCTGAGACGTCCATATAGTGCGGGGGGAATCCGAAGACCCTCTCCATCTCCGTGCACCACAGGATGTCCTTCTTCCCATCCATGATGACTGGGAACTTGTGATGTTTTCCCTGACGAAGAGACCAGGGGCTGGTAGTTATGGTTTGTATCTTGATGAACATCGCAACTCTTCGGGCTCCAAGCAATCTTGAAGCTTTGTCTTCTCATTGTCTGTAGCTACTAGAGGCCTGTTCATGCCAGGCAGGTACCCCCAGAAGTATCTGGCTCGATGAGCAGCCGATATCACACTTGCATCAATCTTGACACGATTTGTCTCCAGGTGGAGAAAAATTGTTTTTTGGAATGCTTTCTCCATCACAACCACGTCGTCGAATAACCAGAAGACTGGCCGATTCTCTACTGTCTTAGGCAACACTTCATTTTTTTATTAAATTTATTAAATATTTAATATTAAATGGAACCAAAACTTGATTAAAATTTTAAGAAACTAAACTTAAATTCGCCAATATATTATCCCAATCTTTGATGTAAATTCCCGGACAATCAATTTGCCAAGCATTTTGTGCCGGAGAACGTGTATTATTAAATCCTGCCAAGCTGAGGTGGCCTCCTCATGCCGCTGCCACCTGCACAATTTGTCCTCATGCCACTCTGTGGCCTCTTCATGCTGCTGCCACCTCCACAATCTCTCATTGTCGTGCTACTCTGTGGCCTCCTCATGCTGCCACCACCTCCACACTCGTTCATTGTGCCACTCTGCGGCCTCCTTATTCTGTCGCCACCTACAGACTCTGTCTCTGTGGTCTCCTCATGCTGCTGCCACCTCCACACTATGTCATTGGGTCACTCTGTGGTCTCCTCATGTTGCTGCCACCTCCAAACTATTTCACCTTGCCACCTTGCCACTCTGTGGTCTCCTGATGCAGCCGCCACCTCCACACTATGCCACCTTGGCACTCTGTGGCCTCCTGATGCTGCCTCCACCTCCACACTATGTCACATTGCCTCTCTGTGGCCTCCTCATGCTGCTGCCACCTCCGCACTCTGTCATTGTGCAACTCTCCGGCCTCCTGATGCTACCGCCACCTACAGACTCTGTCATTGGGCCACTCTGTGGTCTCCTCATGCTGCTTTCACCTCACCACAATGTCATAGGGCCACTCTGGACTTCTCATGCTGTCCCCACCCTCCCTACTTCATTGCTGGGCCACTATTTAGCCTTTTTGGCTTTGTTGACATCATCATTTAGTTGACCCTTTCTCAGATCTGTCAGAAGGAAGGTAAAATGAGACCGGATCCTGTCTGTGTAGCAGCTGTAAGGCCTTTATGGTACCATCAGAAATAGCTTATGATTTGGTAGTTAAAATCAGGAGTGGGTACAAAACACAGAAGACTTGCAAATATTCTGTTCACGTCTCATCACTGTTTTGGATCCACTACTGTTTTTTTTTTGCATTAGCAATACTGATGGATTACTGACCAAATGCTGACCGTGTGAAGGTGGATGATCCACAGACAGGATCTGTTTTTTGTGGGTTACTGTTCTGACGGATCAGAGGAAGGGCAAAATAATCAGTGACGCCCACACACACTTACTCCTGACAACCTCTCTACTTTGTTGGAGGGCTCTACTTGTATAAGCGTTTAGTAGAACAGGTTCTGTAGACATCTTTGTGGAAGGAGTGTGCTTCTTCTTGGTGCTAACATCGACCTGTAAGGCTGAGTTCATACTTGAATTATGTTGTCAGTTTTGGCCCAGTGACTGCCCAAATAAGTGGTGTGCAGTGATTCTAAGTGCGGCGCCTGTAATCTGCATGTCTGCAGAGTCTGCAGCAGACTCTCTATGCGTGTTACTGCAAGGCACTGTGTTCTACACCATGTTAAAGGATCTGTGCAGCCAGGAAATAGCCGTTCTTTAACATAATTCGCCGCAAATTTATTTGCGGCCGTATTGAAAAAATAAGGCGAACCGGCGAATCCCTAATCAGCGCCTGAAATCAGACATAGCATGCCTTGTGCCTCCCGATGTACCTATGCTACCAAATGTGACTCAAATGCCTCCTAATGACCTCTGTGCGGCTGTTCACACCCTGGGTGTGGCTGTGATGGCAGCGGCTCAGGAACGGAGCCACCACCATCAGCAGTGAGTGTCAGTTGTAACATATAACTGACACTGTGCTATAATGACCAAAATTGGTACTGGCACCAATTCCGGCTGTTTAGCCCCTTAGATCTTGCAGCATTCCATGGGGGTAACAGAGAGAGGGAGCTCCCGACGGCTTTTAAAGGCATCCAGGCTTGCCATGTATCTCAGAATCACAGTGCTCACAAACTTAGTATCATTATAAAGATGACAGTACAGTGCATTGAAATAGATGACTATTGTAGTGCACTGTACAGCAATCAGACCCACTAGATGTTCAAGATCCAACCCGGACTTGGTAAAAAAAAAAAAAGTGTAAATATATATATATATATGGCATATCAAGGTGCTGATTAGACCGCATGAATATTGCACAGGTGTGCCTTAGACTTCCCACAATAAAAGACCACTCTGAAATGTACACAGTCTTGCCTTACTGGGGGCGGTCAGAAAACCAGTCAGTATCTGGTGTGGCCATTATTTGCCTCACGCAGTGCAACACATCTCCGTCGCATAGAGTTGATCAGGTTGTTGATTGTGGCCTGTGGAATGTTGGTTCACTCCTCTTCAATAGCTGTGCGAAGTTGCAAAATATCTGCAGGAACTGAAACACGCTGTCGTATATGCCGATCCAGAGCATTCCAAACATGCTCAATGGGTGACATGTCCGGTGATTATGATGGCCATGCAAGAACTGGGATGTTTTCAGCTTCCAGGAATTGTGTACAGATCCTTGCAGTATGGGGTGTGCATTATCATGCTGCAACATGAGGTGATGGTCATGGATGAATGGCACAACAATGGGCCTCAGGATTTCATCACGGTATCTCTGTGCATTCAAAATGCTATCAATAAAATGCACCTGTGTTCGTTGTCCATAACATACGCCTGCCCATACCATAACCCTACCGCCACCATGAGCCACACGATCCATACATTTTTCAGATCTTTGAGTTCAGCTCATGCAAACTGGGAGCAAAATCTAAAGTGTTGCATTTATATTTTTGGTCAGTGTATCTAAAAAAAAATTCCAATAAAAAAAGTTGCTTTTTCCCATATCTGCTCATTTATAATTGATTAAAAAAAATAAAAATAAACTATAAATAATTTAGTATTGCCGCATTCCTATCAACCAGTCCTGTAAAAGGATCATGGTAACACTGTATTTAAAAAAAAAAAGATATAATTAGTTATTGTTACTTCACCTCCCACAAAAAATGTAATAAAAGGTGATTCAAAAATAATATGAACCCCAAAATGGTACCAATAAATACAACAGCTCATCCTACAAAAAGCTAGCCCTCACACAGTTACATTGGTTAAAAAAATATGTTATGGATGTTAGTATATGGTGATGCAAAACGTAACTTATTTTTAATTAAAAAAACATAACCATATAGACCCACAGAACAAAGTTATCATATCGTTAACACCACAAGGAAAACCCCATAACAAACATAGACAGAATTGCTATTTTTGCACACCTCACCTCCCCAAAAATGGTATAAATAGTGTTCAAAAAGTAATATGTACCTCAAAATCATACCAATTAAAACTACATCTTGTCCTGAAAAAAGCAATCCCTCACATAGCTTAGGCCACTTTCACAATAGCATTTTAGTTTTCTGTATTGAAATCCGTCATAGGGGCCCAATACCGGAAAGAAAAGCTTCAGTTTTGTCCCCATACATTGTCAATGGGGACAAAACTGAACTGAACAGAATGAAATGCTCCAAAATGCATTCCGTTCCATTTAGTTGCACTCCCATACCGGAGAGCAAACTGCAACATGTTGTAGTTTGTTTTCCGTCCTGGGATGCAGAGCAAGACAGATCCGACATAACCCCCAATGCAAGTCAATGGGGACGTATCCTTTTTCTCTGCCACAATCGAAAACGGATCCGTCCTCCATTGACTTTCAATAGAGTTCATGACAGATCTATCTTGGCAATGTTAAAGATGATACAACCGGATCCATTCATAGTGGATGCAGGTGGTTGTATTATCAGTAACGAAAGCGTTTTTGCTAAACCAAATTTACCTAAAATTTGGAAAAATTAGCAAATTTCCAAGTTTCAATTTCTCTACTTCTATAATACATAGTAATACCTCCAAAAATAGTTATTAATTTACATTCTCCATATGTGTACTTCATGTTTAGATCATTTTGGGAATGCCATTTTAATTTTTAAAGTTACAAGTCTTAGAAGCAAATCTTGAAATTTTTCTGAAAATTTCCAAAACACACTTTTTAATGACCAGTTCAGGTCTGAAGTTACTTTGTGAGGCTTACATAATAGAAACCACTCAAATTTTTTTAGAAACTACACCCCTCAAGGTATTAAAAACGGATTTTACAAACATTGTTAACCCTTTAGGTGTTCCACAAGAAGTAATGGAAAATGGAGATGAAATTTCAGAATTTAACTTTTTGGGCAGATTTTCCATTTTAATAATTTTTTCCAATAACAAATCAAGGGTTAACAGCCAAACTAAACTCAATATTTATTGCCCTGATTCTGTAGTTTACAGAAAGACCCCATATGTTGTCGTAAACTGCTGTATGGGCACACGACAGGGCGCAAAAGGAAAGGAACACCATATGGTTTTTGGAGGGCAGATTTCACTGGGATAATTTTAACTTGCCAAGTCACATTTGAAGACCCCCTGATGCACCCCTAGAGTAGAAACTACAAAAAAGTGACCCCATCATGGAAACTACGGGATAAGGTCGCAGTTTTGTTGGCACTATTTTAGGGTACAGATGATTTTTGGTTGCTCTATATTAAACTTTTTGTGAGGCAAGGTAACAAAAAAATAGCTGTTTTGGCACTGTTTATATTTTTTGTTATTTACAACATTCATCTGACGGGTTAGATCATTAGCTATTTTTATAGAGCAGGTTGTTCCGGACGCGACAATACAAAATATTTTTTAAAAATATATTTTTTTGGGTGTCTCCATATTCTGATAGCCATTGTTTATTTTTTATTTTTTGGGCGACTGTCTTTCGTAGGGGCTCATTTTTTTTGGTATGAGATGACAGTTTGATTGGTACTATTTTAGGGTGCATATGACTTTTTGGTCGCTTGGTATTACACTTTTTGTGATGCAACATGGTGACTAAAACCATTCTAGCAAAACCTGACCTCCAAAAACAATATTTTGTGCCTTCCCTTCTGAGGCTTGTTTTGCTTCAAATGCTTGCTGTGCAAAATCTGCACAAAAAAATGTAATGTTAAAATTTCACCTCCATTTTCCTTATATCAGTTCACCTCACTCATTGCACCCGCGCAGTAATCTCGCCTGTGTCAAAGAGGCCTTACACTACACTGCATACTCTAGTTTGGAGGGGTGTTTTGCAGCTGACAGATTTCCTTTAGGTAGTTAATCTGGTAGGTGGACTTGGTGATAGGAGTTTTCTCTTTTCTTTGCAGCTCTTAATGAAATATATGAGGCATATATCCAGAAGTGCCCCATAGATGAATATTGCCAAACCCACTGATTTCACTTCCTTGATAGGTTGGGAGGAATAACTGTTGATAAAAAGGGAAAAGTTTATTGGCACTTTTACAGGTGGAGACACACATGAAGTTGCTGAGGAAGTTTATTTTGCTGCTTTTAACCCTTTTTTTCCATAAAGTGGATGCAACAAAAATAGGAGACATATACAGTGGGATGCGAAAGTTTGGGCAACCTTGTTAATCGTCATGATTTTCCTGTATAAATGGTTGGTTGTTACGATAAAAAATGTCAGTTAAATATATCATATAGGAGACACACACAGTGATATTTGAGAAGTGAAATGAAGTTTATTGGATTTACAGAAAGTGTGCTATAATTGTTTAAACAAAATTAGGCAGGTTTGGGCATCACAAAAAAGAAATGAAATCAATATTTAGTAGATCCTCCTTTTGCAGAAATTACAGCCTCTAAACGCTTCCTGTAGGTTCCAATGAGAGTCTGGATTCTGGTTGAAGGTATTTTGGACCATTCCTCTTTACAAAACATCTTTAGTTCATTCAGGTTTGATGGCTATCGAGCATGGACAGCTCTCTTTAAGTCACACCACAGATTTTCAATTATATTCAGGTCTGGGGACAGAGATGGCCATTCCAGAACGTTGTACTTGTTCCTCTGCATAAATGCCTTAGTAAATTTTGAGCAGTGTTTAGGTTCGTTGTCTTGTTGAAAGATCCAGCCCTGGCGCAGCTTCAGCTTTGTCACTGATTCCTGGACATTGGTCTCCAGAATCTGCTGATACTGAGTGGAATCCATGCGTCCCTCAACTTTTACAAGATTCCCAGTCCCTGCACTGGCCACACAGCCCCACAGCATGATGGAACCACCACCATATTTTACTGTAGGTAGCAGGTGTTTTTTTGGAATGCTGTGTTCTTTTTCCTCCATGCATAATGCCCCTTGTTATGGCCAAATAACTCAATTTTAGTTTCATCAGTCCACAGCACCTTATTCCAAAATGAAGCTGGCTTGTCCAAATGTGCTTTAGCCCACCTCAAGCGGCACTTTTTGTGCTGTGGGCGGAGAAAAGGCTTCCTTTGCATCACCCTCGCATACAGCATCTCCTTGTGTAAAGTGCGCCGAATGGTTGAACGATGCACAGTGACTCCATCTGCAGCAAGATGATGTTGTAGGTCTTTGGTGCTGGTCTATGGGTTGACTCTGACTGTTCTCACCATTCGTCGCTTCTGTCTATCCGAGATTTTTCTTGGTCTGCCACTTCGAGCCTTAACTTGAACTGAGCCTGTGGTCTTCCATTTCCTCAATATGTTCCTAACTGTGGAAACAGACAGCTGAAATCTCTGAGACAGCTTTCTGTATCCTTCCCCTAAACCATGATGGTGAACAATCTTTGTCTTCAGGTCATTTGAGAGTTGTTTTGAGACCCCCATGTTGCTACTCTTCAGAGAAAATTAAAAGAGGAGGGAAACTTACAATTGACCCCCTTAAATACTCTTTCTCATAATTGGATTCACCTGTGTATGTAGGTCAGGGGTCACTGAGCTTACCAAACCAATTTGAGTTCCAATAATTAGTTCTAAAGGTTTTGGAATCAATAAAATGACAACAGTGCCCAAATGTATGCACCTGCCTAATTTTGTTTAAACAATTATAGCACACTTTCTGTAAATCCAATAAACTTCATTTCACTTCTCAAATATCACTGTGTGTGTCTCCTATATGATATATTTAACTGATATTTTTTATCATAACAACCAACGATTTATACAGGAAAATCATGACGATTAACAAGGTTGCCCAAACTTTCGCATCCCACTGTATAGTGTGCCTTTCCATTATACTTTTTATTATTTGGGATTTATTTCTATATTTGAGTCAACAGTCTGCATGTGTGAATCCAGCATTATGTAGGTTCTGCTAAATGACATTTTCTAAAAATGTATTGTTTTTGCTTTGCTTCAATTGAGTCGATTGTCAGTCTTTCTTTGAAATCTAATTATTTCCCTGTTTCTATCTATTTGGAATTTGAGTATTGATAATCCAGGTCCAATAGGATAAAAGAGAATATAATGCTTCATTAGTTCATGATATTTCCTGAATTTTCTCAATGGATCTACTTAGTGAACTTTTAAAATACTCTAAGTGGAAAACTAGTGGAGAAGGAATACATATTTAATGGTGTTTAAAGATGTGTAAAATATCAAGTAAATTGAATTTGATGTGTTTAATTAAGCCAGCTCACAAATAAATAGACTTCATGAGTGACAGGTCAGTGTAGTGCACTCCACACAGCAAAACAGTAATTAGAAGGAGCCAGTAGAACAACCTATTAATATTCTTTCAAGGTCAAGCCACAGAACTGATTTGGTAAAGCACTAAACCCATTATTAAACTATCAGTCAAGCAGTAGGCTGACAAGAAATCAATATTCAAACCTTCCATTGTGCAAACAAATAATATCAAAGCCATATATGTCTGCCTCACCATTAGCTTCAATAAATGTATTGTAATATTCATAACATTATTAGGGCATTAAACAAAGTCTTTGTTTCTATTGTTTCCAATGCTAACCTGATATAACAGGGATTGAAAAAATTCATTAACTGGGTGCTGATTGTTAGCATGAGTAATAACGGTTTATTAACATTTTACTGTAATTCATGTAATTCATCAAGATTCTCTTCCTAGTTATTAGTTAGAAGACATACAAAACAGATACATGGGCTAGCCTACTGTACCGAAATAAAACAGAAAATTTTCTAATTACAGTAATCTAATCAATGTATTTCAGATGTTCATTAAATATCTATTAATAAAGGCCACCACTGAGGAACCTAAATCTTAGGTTGTATGCACATAGAACAATTCCTGCAAGAGTGTACAATATTTCATATTTCATATTACAGGGTGTTGTACTGCAGTATAATATCTTCATGAAGCACTGTATCTGGCCAATGCCTCTTGAAGGGGAATATTTTTGTCATTTAGCGTGTAATAGAAAATTATTATTTTTTTAGCCAAGTCCGGGAGAAAAAAGAAAAAAAAACCGCTAAAAGCGAATATTAATTCAGAGTCACATAAAAGTAAAGCATTGAAGATCTGTATAACACAGGCCCATAATGAGGTCTCAAACATTAAATGTTTTCTTGATGTATTGAGATTTACTACTGTAGTTCCTGAGCAGCCATTCAGCTGGTTGGACAAAAGAAAACGGATATTAGTTTTTATTTTTTTTATAAAAAAAAATAATATTATAATTATTACAGAAAAATATACCTAATAAAACATAAATTAAGTAAATAGGATACACTATTTACATCAGCCATGATGTATATTTACCATCATATCACATTGTCACATATAAACCCATATGGCATATAAGACCAACATACAAATTACAATTTCTGTAGAAATGCCTGCTGCACTTGGATTATGAATATAATACATCTTTATCACTTTATAATCATACAATTAAGTGTGAATAATATCTAAAATGGTATAGAGATCTGTGTACTTGCAGTGGGTTTGGCAATGATAGACTTTCAGACTTTGGGAGTTAAAATTCCAAATAGTGCTTTATTCTTCATCTAGCACAATGCAATACATGACATTAAAGTTAGCCCACAACATACAAAACTTCAAGCACCTGCCCATCTGGGTGCTGACTATACAGAGAACTTCTCTCTCTTTCATCTATGCCTTCAGCATGTCAGGGGGATCTGGCTTTTCAATGCCAAACAACCAAAAAAAACATTTTGCTCTTAAGCCTCATGCAGACGTCAGTGTTTCACGGATGTGTGCTGTACGTGTTCTCCACGTCTATTCACACATCAGTCTTTCAGCACGGTCTGTGGGTCCGTTTTTTTTACCACAGATGCATGCTCTATTTTGTCCGTGTTCACGGAGCCATCACGCCCATTACAGTCTATGGGTCCGTGAAAACCACGGATGCCATCCGTGTTGCATCCGTGTTTCACGGATCATTAACAAGAGATTCTTTGAAAATTATTTTTCAGCTGTTGAGTGTTAGTGAAACACGGATGCAACACGGACAGCAAAAAACTGACCCACGGACCCAACACAGATCTGTCCCGGGAGAAAACACGGATTGAACACGGTCCGTGTTACCACTGATCCAAAACTGACACGGACGTCTTCATGAGGCATTAGGCCGAATGCACACGGCCGTGTTTCGAGTGTATTCCTGTAGTGCAGCGGCGGCATGAAGCGCACGGCGTCATAGTAACCAATGACGCCGTGCGCTCCTGCTCTCAGCAGGAATCCAGGCCTTGTTACCACGGACCGCTCACGGCCGTGTGCATTCGGCCTTACCCTGACTGAGGCTTTTAGGCCTCTATACAAAAAGATCCCAGTAGACACACCTGGGATTGCCTCAGGCTGGAGAAAGTGATGTACTGGATTGGGGAGGGAGTGGGTTATCCCACTGCCAAACCTACATTAGAATCCAGCCAATGAATTCTTAAAAAACCTGTGTCAGCAAAGCGTAGTTTTCTGGATTCCATTTATCTCACCTAGCTGCACATTCTGGGTGAAATATACTCTACTCCCTGCACTTTTCCACACACATTGTAACAATAAATAAAGGCAATTAGGGTGCGACCACACAGTCAGGTTTCTGCATGCAGTTTTGGAAGTCAAAATCAGGAATGGATCATAAAAGGAGAGAAATGACACATATGATTTCTCCCCTTTTTTGAATTCACTCCTTGTTTTAGCTTCCAAAACTGCATGCAGAAACCTGACCATGTGGTTGTACCCTAATATTCTTCAAACATTTATCAACTGCTTCACCAGAATTTCTGAATACAAAACGCTACTAACAAGTTTCAACTGCTAGAAGGAAAAATTCAGTTGTGTGGCTCATTGCTTGTCTGCTACTGTCTATAAGGTAGCATAGCTGAGCATGGGACAGTCTGCAGCATAAGCTTTAACTTGCATAAGCGCAGCGCTCCCTTCATCTAAGAGCTCATGTACATGACTGTTTTTTGTCCACATCCGATCCGCATTTTTTGCAGGTCAGATGCGGACACATTCACTTCAATGGGGCTGCAATGCTGTCCGCATCCGTATGTCCATTTTGTGGCTGCACAAAAAGATGGCACATGTCCTATTCTTATCAGTTTTTTGGAGAAGGATAGAACAGTTCTACAGAGTACAGGATGTTCGATTCTGCAAAATGCTGATTGCTGAAATCTGCAAAACAGGCTACGGCCATGTGCAGGAGCCCTAATGCTATTGCAGTGTCCCACTACGTGACCGTGGGCACTGCAAACTTGTTTTTATTATGTTTTAATGTCTTGTATTTATGCCTGTATCAAGATGGGGCAGTGTCACAGTGTATATATAGCTTAGCTCAGGCCTAGTTAGGCAGTCTTTCCCTGAAGTCTAGTCAGTGTGTAGCCATGATGTAGCTGCTTGCTGGAGGAAGGCCTCCTGCCTCTCTGCTCTCTCCCTGTTGGCTCCACAGCCCAGGGTTAAAGCCGCAAGATTCCACCCAGAGGTGAGAAGTCCACTTCTACAGCACACTCTTCCGGGGTGACCAGTGTCCGGCTACTAAAGCAAGTATTCAAGGGGATTTTTATATTGTCTTAAAGTCAAAGGATAGCACACGGCCATACTTAAGGGCTTCCCAGGCACCTTTGCAAGCAGGTCTAAGACACAGCTTCTGGCATCCACACCTCCAGTTTAAACCCTGAGGACAGATAGCCCATCTGTCAGAAAACACTGTAAAATAGAAGTTCAAGGACTCAGAAAACCACCTTCAAGTCAGGTTAGGATCAGGCAAGAGTTTTTACCAGCCAAAGACTTTTATTTCTTCAAAGCCTAGTCTGAAGCAGTAGCTTTCTTACTAGTGATGATCGAGCATGCTCGGCCGAGTACAGGTTCGGCTCGAGCATCGCTATGCTCGGCAGATCCGAGTGCTCTGCCGAGTACCACATGAGCTCGAGCGCCATGCTTGAGTCTCCTCCCCGGACGTTTGGCGCCTTCTAAGCAGCCAATAAACATGCTGGTAAGTATTGCCATCACTGTAATGCCATTAGACATGTTTTCTACTGGCATTACAGTGATTGGCTGGCCAGAACACGTCATCGGGTGCTATATAACACCCGGTCACGCAGGTTTGGCTCATCGCGAGATAGGGAGAGCTGCTGTTAGGAAGGGACAGTGCGAGTGTAGAGTGAATTTGATCTCAAACCTTTCAGAAACCCAAAAGTCCTTTTAAGGACTATTGTTAGAGGTGGCAGCAAAATTTATTTTGGGGGAAATATTTTTTTGTGTCAGGGCGACCGTTAGTGACATTCATTTTCTGCATTCTACAAATGCTGCTTGCTGTGACCAGTGAGAAGCAAATCAGCCCTGATATCTAGGCCGTGTGTGATGCCTATATTTAATCCAAATTGCAGTTACAGTCAGTTTCTGTATTGTTTAAACTCTGCTTGCAGTGACCAGTAAGAAGCAAATCTACACTTATTTCTCAACAGTGTTTGAGGCCTATATTTAATCCAAATATCAGTGACATCCAGTGTCAATATGAAGAAGGCGAGTATTAAGGGACGGGGAAGTGGACGTGATTCTGATGGTTCACGCAGGGGCCGTGGCTCAGGGCGCGTTGCAACTGTGCCTGCTGCCAGAGCACAAGGAAAACAGTCATCCACGATACCTAGCTTCATGTCCCAGTTTGCAGGGCGTTGCAAGACAACACTCTTGAAGTCAGACCTATTGCTCACACCGTGACCTCACGTATAATTCCCCTGTTTGGTCTGGCATACCGAACTATCTGTAAAATCCTACCTTCTAATCCCTAAAATGTGACATTTCCCTTAATTAAATAATCCTCTAATTAGTAAGAGTTTTTTTTTATAAAATCATCAGAAGGAACATGGCTAACGAATGTTAGAGCAAGCTGGCAGCTGCTTTACAAATGAGCACTCTCATTCTTTCAATGCTGGGTACTAGAGATGAGGGAATTTCTAAAAAATTTGATTTGCCAGTTCGCCGAATTTTTGGGCAAAAATCTGTTTCGATCCGAATATATTGTAGTTAGAGTTGAGCGAACACCTGGATGTTCGGGTTCGAGAAGTTCGGCCGAACTTCCCGGAAATGTTCGGGTTCGGGATCCGAACCCGACCCGAACTTCGTCCCGAACCCGAACCCCATTGAAGTCAATGGGGACCCGAACTTTTGGGCACTAAAAAGGCTGTAAAACAGCCCAGGAAAGAGCTAGATGGCTGCAAAAGGCAGCAACATGTAGGTAAATCCCCTGCAAACAAATGTGGATAGGGAAATGAATTAAAATTAAAATTAAAAAAATAAAAATTAACCAATATCAATTGGACAGAGGTCCCATAGCAGAAAATCTGGCTTCACGTCAGCAGAGAATCAGTCTCTTCATGCCATAGCAAAGAATCTGGCTTCATGTCAGCAGAGAATCAGTCTCTTCATGCCATAGCAGAGAATCTGGCCTTATGTCAGCGCAGAATCAGTCTTCATGTCATAGCAGAGAATCAAGCTTCACGTCACCCACCACTGGAACAGGCCACTGTCACACATTTAGGCCCCGGCACCCAGACAGAGGAGAGAGGTCCTGTAACAGAGAATCTGGCCTTATGTCAGCACAGAATCTGTCTTCATGTCATAGCAGAGAATCAGGCATCACGTCACCCACCACTGGAACAGGCCACTGTCACACATTTAGGCCCAGGCACCCAGGCAGAGGAGAGAGGTCCCGTAACAGAGAATCTGGCCTTATGTCAGCGCAGAATCTGTCTTCATGTCATAGCAGAGAATCAGGCATCACGTCACCCACCACTGGAACAGGCCACTGTCACACATTTAGGCCCAGGCACCCAGGCAGAGGAGAGAGGTCCCGTAACAGAGAATCTGGCCTTATGTCAGCGCAGAATCAGTCTTCATGTCATAGCAGAGAATCAAGCTTCACGTCACCCACCACTGGAACAGGCCACTGTCACACATTTAGGCCCCGGCACCCAGACAGAGGAGAGAGGTCCTGTAACAGAGAATCTGGCCTTATGTCAGCACAGAATCTGTCTTAATGTCATAGCAGAGAATCAGGCTTCACGTCACCCACCACTGGACCAGGCCACTGTCACACATTTAGGCCCAGGCACCCAGGCAGAGGAGAGAGGTCCCGTAACAGAGAATCTGGCCTTATGTCAGCGCAGAATCTGTATTCATGTCATAGCAGAGAATCAGGCTTCACGTCACCCACCACTGGAACAGGCCACTGTCACACATTTAGGCCCCGGCACCCAGACAGAGGAGAGGTTCATTCAACCTTGGGTTGCCCCACAATATAATGGTAAAATGAAATTAAAAATAGTATTGAATGAGGAAGTGCCCTGGAGTAGAATAATATATTGTTAAGGGGAGGTAGTTAATATCTAATCTGCACAAGGGATGGACAGGTCCTGTGGGATCCATGCCTGGTTCATTTTTATGAACGTCAGCTTGTCCACATTGGCTGTAGACAGGCGGCTGCGTTTGTCTGTAATGACGCCCCCTGCCGTGCTGAATACACGTTCAGACAAAACGCTGGCCGCCGGGCAGGCCAGCACCTCCAAGGCATAAAAGGCTAGCTCTGGCCACGTGGACAATTTGGAGACCCAGAAGTTGAATGGGGCTGAACCATCAGTCAGTACGTGGAGGGGTGTGCACAGGTACTGTTCCACCATGTTAGTGAAATGTTGCCTCCTGCTAACACGTTCCGTATCAGGTGGTGGTGCAGTTAGCTGTGGCGTTTTGACAAAACTTTTCCACATCTCTGCCATGCTAACCCTGCCCTCAGAGGAGCTGGCCGTGACACAGCTGCGTTGGCGACCTCTTGCGCCTCCTCTGCCTTCGCCTTGGGCTTCCACTGGTTCCCCTGTGACATTTGGGAATGCTCTCAGTAGCGCGTCTACCAACGTGCGCTTGTACTCGCGCATCTTCCTATCACGCTCCAGTGTAGGAAGTAAGGTGGGCACATTGTCTTTGTACCGGGGATCCAGCAGGGTGGCAACCCAGTAGTCCGCACACGTTAAAATGTGGGCAACTCTGCTGTCGTTGCGCAGGCACTGCAGCATGTAGTCGCTCATGTGTGCCAGGCTGCCCAGAGGTAAGGACAAGCTGTCCTCTGTGGGAGGCGTATCGTCATCGTCCTGTGTTTCCCCCCAGCCACGCACCAGTGATGGGCCCGAGCTGCTTTGGGTGCCACCCCGCTGTGAACATGCTTCATCCTCATCCTCCTCCACCTCCTCCTCATCCTCGTCCTCCTCGTCCTCCAGTAGTGGGCCCTGTCTGGCCACATTTGTACCTGGCCTCTGGTGTTGCAAAAAACCTCCCTCTGAGTCACTTTGAAAAGACTGGCCTGAAAGTGCTAAAAATGAACCCTCTTCCTCCTCTACCTCCTGGGCCACAGCGCAACAGGGCACACAGGTCTCGCATGGAGGCCCAGTCATTGGTGGTGTAGTGGGTCTGATCCGCAGTGCGACTGACCCGTGCGTGCTGCAGCTGAAACTCCACTATGGCCTGCTGCTGCTCGCACAGTCTGTCCAGCATATGCAAGGTGGAGTTCCACCTGGTGGGCACGTCGCATATGAGGCGGTGAGCGGGAAGGCCGAAGTTACGCTGTAGCGCAGACAGGCGAGCAGCGGCAGGGTGTGATCGCCGGAAGCGCGAACAGACGGCCCGCACTTTATGCAGCAGCTCTGACATGTCGGGGTAGTTGCGAATGAACTTCTGCACCACCAAATTCAGCACATGCGCCAGGCAAGGGATGTGCGTCAAACCGGCTAGTCCCAGAGCTGCAACGAGATTTCGCCCATTATCGCACACCACCAGGCCGGGCTTGAGGCTCACCGGCAGCAACCACTCGTCGGTCTGTTGTTCAATACCCCGCCACAACTCCTGTGCGGTGTGGGGCCTGTCCCCCAAACATATGAGTTTCAGAATGGCCTGCTGACGTTTACCCCGGGCTGTGCTGAAGTTGGTGGTGAAGGTGTGTGGCTGACTGGATGAGCAGGTGGAAGAAGAGGAGGAGGAAGCTGGAGGCAAAGAATGTTGCCCTGCGATCCTTGGCGGCGGAAGGACGTGCGCCAAACAGCTCTCCGCCTGGGGCCCAGCCGCCACTACATTTACCCAGTGTGCAGTTAGGGAGATATAGCGTCCCTGGCCGTGCTTACTGGTCCACGTATCTGTGGTTAGGTGGACCTTGCCACAGATGGCGTTGCGCAGTGCACACTTGATTTTATCGGACACTTGGTTGTGCAGGGAAGGCACGGCTCTCTTAGAGAAGTAGTGGCGGCTGGGAACAACATACTGTGGGACAGCAAGCGACATGAGCTGTTTGAAGCTGTGTGTGTCCACCAGCCTAAATGACAGCATTTCATAGGCCAGTAGTTTAGAAATGCTGGCATTCAGGGCCAGGGATCGAGGGTGGCTAGTTGGGAATTTACGCTTTCTCTCAAATGTTTGTGAGATGGAGAGCTGAACGCTGCCGTGTGACATGGTTGAGATGCTTGGTGACGCAGGTGGTGGTGTTGGTGGTACATCCCATGTTTGCTGGGCGGCAGGTGCCAACGTTCCTCCAGAGGCGGAGGAAGAGGCCGAGGCGGCGGCAGCAGCAGCAGAAGAGGCCGAGGCGGCGGCAGCAGCAGAAGAGGCCGAGGCGGCAGCAGCAGAAGAGGTAGCAGGGGGAGCCTGAGTGACTTCCTTGTTTTTAAGGTGTTTACTCCACTGCAGTTCATGCTTTGCATGCAGGTGCCTGGTCATGCAGGTTGTGCTAAGGTTCAGAACGTTAATGCCTCGCTTCAGGCTCTGATGGCACAGCGTGCAAACCACTCAGGTCTTGTCGTCAGCACATTGTTTGAAGAAGTGCCATGCCAGGGAACTCCTTGAAGCTGCCTTTGGGGTGCTCGGTCCCAGATGGCGGCGGTCAGTAGCAGGCGGAGTCTCTTGGCGGCGGGTGTTCTGATTTTTCCCACTGTTCCCTCTTTTGCTACGCTGTTGGCTCGGTCTCACCACTGCCTCTTCCTCCGAACTGTGAAAGTCAGTGGCACGACCTTCATTCCATGTGGGGTCTAGGACCTCATCGTCCCCTGCATCGTCTTCCACCCAGTCTTGATCCCTGACCTCCTGTTCAGTCTGCACACTGCAGAAAGACGCAGCAGTTGGCACCTGTGTTTCGTCATCATCAGAGACGTGCTGAGGTGGTATTCCCATGTCCTCATCATCAGGAAACATAAGTGGTTGTGCGTTAGTGCATTCTATCTGCCCTTGGGAAACCCTGGCAGCAGAGTCTTCAAACAGCATAAGAGACTGCTGCATAACTTGAGGCTCAGACAGTTTCCCTGATATGCATGGGGGTGATGTGACAGACTGATGGGCTTGGTTTTCATGCGCCATCTGTGCGCTTTCTGCAGAAGACTGGGTGGGAGATAATGTGAACATGCTGGATCCACTGTCGGCCACCCAATTGACTAATGCCTGTACCTGCTCAGGCCTTACCATCCTTAGAACGGCATTGGGCCCCACCAAATATCGCTGTAAATTCTGCTGGCTACTGGGACCTGAGGTAGTTGGTTCACTAGGACGTGTGGCTGTGGCAGAACGGCCACGTCCTCTCCCAGCACCAGAGGGTCCACTAACACCACCACGACCATGTCCACGTCCGCGTCCCTTATTAGATGTTTTCCTCATTGTTCCCGTTCACCACAATTTTGAGAATGGCAAATTTGGGAATGCTTTTTCAACCCAGAACAAAAACTGTGCTTTTACGGTCATTACAAATAACTTGACCAGCTAAAACTGTGCAGATTTGGTTGAATAGAGATGTGAGACCTGTTTTTTTTTTGCGCTGTGTGACAGTTATAGGTTTAATCACAGAATGACACTTCTATCAGCACGCTAGCGTGTGTCTTAGGTTTTTCTGAATGATACTATCAATAACTTCAATGTAAGATTTTCTTTTTGGGATAGATTTCAAGTAGGCCTGAAATACCACAAACTAGTTATTTTCAGAATGGCAAATTTGGGAATGCTTTTTCAACCCAGAACAAAAAGTCTGCTTTGACGGTCACTACAAATAACTTGACCAGCTAAAACTGTGCAGATTTGGTTGAATAGAAATGTCAGGTCTATTTTTTAGGCGCTGGGTGACAGGCTCAACTTGCCCCTGATGTAATATATGGCCAAAAAATAACCAGACTGTTGATGGTTAAATGCACTTTGGTGACACAGGCTCAGCCTGCAGCTGATGTAGTATATGGCCAAAAAATAACCAGACTGTTGATGGTTAAATGCACTTCGGTGACACAGGCTCAGCCTGCAGCTGATGTAGGATATAGCACAAAATAACCACACTATCGATGGTTAAATACACTTGGTGATAGCTCGTGCTGGCGCACCACAAGTCACAAAATGGCCGCCGATCACCCCAGAAAAAAAGTGATCTAAAAACGCTCTGGGCAGCCTCAAAAAAGTGAGCAAGTCAATAATAGCACTTCAATGATCCACAGCTGCAGATCGATCACAGAATGAAGTCTTTTGGAGGAGTTAATCTGCCTAATCTCGCCCTAACGTCGCAGCTGCAACCTCTCCCTATACTGATCATAGCAGAGTGACGTGCGGCGTTACGTGACTCCAGCTTAAATAGAGGCTGGGTCACATGCTGCACTGGCCAATCACAGCCATGCCAATAGTAGGCAAGGCTGTGATGGCCTCTTGGGGCAAGTAGTATGACGCTTGTTGATTGGCTGCTTTGCAGCCTTTCAAAAAGCGCCAAGAAAGCGCCAAACACCGAACCCGAACCCGGACTTTTACGAAAATGTTCGGGTTCGGGTCCGTGTCATGGACACCCCAAAATTCGGTACGAACCCGAACTATACAGTTCGGGTTCGCTCATCCCTAATTGTAGTGAATTACTTTAAAAAAGTCTATTTCCTGGCTGCAGAGAGCCTGTATAGTTGTGTAGAACACTGTGCCTTGCAGTAACACGCATAGGGAGTCTGCTTTGTTAGGGAAATAATACTGAGTCCGTATGACATGCAGATGACAGGCGTCGCTCTTAGAATCACTGCATACTTCACTTATTTGGGCAGTCACAAGGCCAAAACTGACCAAATAACACAAGTATGAACTCAGCCTTACAGGACTATGTTAGCGCCAAGAAGAAGCGCACTCCTTTTACACTGTCGTCAGCTGATTCCACATAGATGTCTACAGAACCTGTTCTATTAAACGCTTATACAAGTAGAGACCCCCGACAGAGTGGAGAGGGTGTCACAGTAAGTTTGT
Organism: Bufo bufo; assembly: GCF_905171765.1. NCBI lineage: Eukaryota > Metazoa > Chordata > Amphibia > Anura > Bufonidae > Bufo > Bufo bufo. The sequence continues at coordinate 122,031,229 of NC_053396.1, read as the reverse complement.
GTTGACATTATAGTTGAGCGGACACCTGGAAGTTCGAGTTCAGCCGAACTTTGCAAAAAAGTTTGAGTTCGGGACCCGAACTTGACCCCGAACCTCATTGAAGTCAATGTGGACCTGAACTTTGGAGCACTAAAATGGCTCTAAAAAAGTCATAGAAAGGGCTAGAGGGCTGCAAATGGCATGAAAATGTGGTTAAGAACGTCTGCCACAGCTTCTCAGAGAGCTGGCGGTGACAGTTATTCCCTGTCACCTATGCAGAGCAGAGGTTAATTCACGTCCAAAATTGTAAAATGTCAACCCAAGAATGTAACAGAAAAATTAGTGAAATTTATTAACCTGTCTACTTGGTAGAGCAGGGGTCTATGACAGAAAAAAAATTGTTTATTGTCACCCGAAAATGTAAAAGAAAAATTATTGAAATTTATTAAGCTGTCTAGGTAGAGGAGGGGAATATTACAACCAAAAATTGGTGCATTTCACCCGAAAATGTAACTGACAAAATTAATTGAATTTTTTTACCTGTCTACTATGTATAGCAGTGGTACATCACACCCAAAATGTAACTGACAAAGTAGCAAAATGACATAAAAAAAAAAAAAAAAGATTTATGAGGTGGAGTTCATATGGAGTAGGAGTTTGAGGAGGCGGTGAACGTAGCAGTGTAGGTGGAGGAGGACGAGGTAGCCAACACTGGTTTTAATTAATTTCTTTTTTTAAATCAGGGTAAACTCCAAAAAAGTGTGAAATAACCAAAATACAAGAATGAGCAATTGCGCTGAAGTATAACAATGTCTGGTTAAAGGGGTTATCCGACTTAAATAAATCTATTCTAATTGCATTTATTGTAGACCAGTGAAAGATTCTTAAAATCACTTTCATCACCTATCTATCACTGTTTGGCCAGTTCAGTTCAGGGTCATGTGACCCCCGACGTCAGTAACCCTGCTCTGCTGGTGACGTCTCGTTTACAAGCTTCTCTCTGCTTGAGGGAGTGTCCAGGCTGTGTAAACGAGGCGTCAGAGCCTCTGGTGCCCTCCCCCCTCCCCCCTCCAGCTCTTGTCACTGCCTCGGCTCTGCTATGCGATCACTCATGTGCAGTACATACCAAGGTGATCTCTTCTCTAGCAGCACAGGGTATGTTTGTCCCTCCTGCATTCACTGGGGCTAGAGGTGGCAGTTTGTAAACGCTCCCCTCTGCATCTGGGGATCGTTATTACAGCCCTCCCTCCCCTCCCCCCCACTAGTACACATTCAACACCCCCTGGGAAATATAAATAAATTATTGGCCATCATTATTATGATCATCATCATCATCATTATTCAGCTATATAAAATCCTTATCTGCCACCAATATATGGATTTATCTAAGCAATATCCATATTGAATATATATTTGAATAATATAGATATTGCTTAGATACAGATAATGCTAATGATATTTTCACACTAGCGGCAGGACGTATCCGACAGGCTGTTCACCCTGTCGGATCCGCCCTGCCGCTATTTGACGGTGCCGCTGGACGGATCCGTTATTGCAATTCATTTCTAGACGGATCCGCACCTGGATCCGTCTACAAATGCTGTCACTTGTCACACTGATCGGCGGATCCAGCAGGCACACAGCTCCGACGACGGAGCTGCCTTGCGGATCCGGCGTTGCAAAACAACTGAAGGACGGATCCGCCCTTCCGGTCTGCGCATGCGCAGAACATGAAAAATGTGAAAAAGACCGACAGAGGGATCCGTCCATCCACATGACAAGCGGTTAGACGGATCCGCCCTTCCGGTCTGCGCATGCGCAGAACATGAAAAATGTGAAAAAGACTGACAGAGGGATCCGTCCATCCGCATGACAAGCGGATAGACGGATCCGTTATTGCAATGCATTTCTAGACGGATCCGCACCTGGATCCGTCTACAAATGCTGTCAGTTGTCACACTGATTGGCAGATCCGGCGGGCAGCTCCGACGATGGAACTGCCTGCCGGATCACACTAACGCTAGTGTGAAAGTACCATAAAAAGTCGAAAATCCAGGACTTTTAGTCAAGTGGCCTCTCGCTGTGCACTGCCGTGCTGCGCCATAGCTCCACCACCGTCCCCTTTATAGTCAATGGGGACAGAGCGGCAGTCCAGCGGCACGGCAAAATAGCGGCTGGCCGGATCCGACAGGGTGAACAGCCTGTTGGATCGATCCTGCCTCTAGTGTGAAAGTAGCCTTAGGCTCCATTCACACATCCGCAAATGGGTCCGCATTTGTTCTGCAATTTTGCGGAACGGGTGCGGACCCATTCATTTTCTATGGTGACGGAATTTGGAATTAGTGCAAATACGTCCTCCTTGATATACTGTAATAACAGAAAGAAATTTTTTAGACTAGAAACAAAACCAAACATGAAAGAAATGTATGTAAAATAACATAACTTACACTGTACAGCTGCAATGTGACAGGAAGATCTTCTGCCCTGTGTGTGTATTTATTTATTTTTATGCAAAGTGCAGAGCAGGGGGAGGGAAAGGTCAGGTTGTTCACGCCCAGAAATATTCATGAGGCAAAGCTCAGGCTTTGTTGTTACACGCCCCCTCACCTTGTACTTGAGCATGTAAACAAAGCAATGACAGGACCATGAAAAGGTGCAAATATGGGTTTTAACTTGATGAAATCAAGCTTAACCAAATTATATGTATATCCTGATGGATTTTAAGTGTTTTTTTTATTTTTTTTTATTAACTCGGATAACCCCTTTAAGGCCGGTATACATGTCTATTCTGCACAAGGTATGGACAAGTCCTGTGGGATCCATGCCTGGTTCATTTTAATGAACGTCAGCTTGTCCACATTGGCTGTGGACAGGTGGCTGCGCTTGTCTGTGATGACACCCCCTGCTGTGCTAAACACACGTTCAGATAATATACTGGCTGCAGGGCAGGCCAGCACCTCCAAGGCGTAAAGGGCAAGCTCATGCCATGTGCCCAATTTGGAGACCCAGAAGTTGCACACATACTGCTCCATTATGTTGGTGAAATGCTGCCTCCTGCTAAGACATTCCATATCAGCTGGTGCTGCTGGTTGTTGTGGCGTGCTGACAAAGCTTTTCCACATTTCGGCCATGCTAACCCTGCCTTTTGAGGTGCTGGCGGTGCCCCAGCTGCGTTGGCGACCTCTTCCTCGTTTTCTGCCTTCGCCTTTTGCTTTCACTCTGCACCCGATGTCAGGTGGGAATGCCACCAGCAGCATGTCTACCAGCGTGCGCTTGTACTCGCACATCTTCCGATCATGCTCCAGTGAGGGAATTAAGGATGGAACGTTGTCCTTGTAACGGGGATCCAGCAGCGTGGCCACCCAGTAATCAGCACAAGTTAGAATGTGGGCAACTCGGCGGTCGTTGCGGAGACACTGCAGCATGTAATCGCTCATGTGTGCCAGGCTGCCCAGAGGCAACGATAAGCTGTCCTCTGTGGGAGGTGTATCGTCTGTGTCCTCTGTATCCCCCCAGCCTTGCACTAATGATGGCCATGAGCTGGTCTGGGTGCCACCCTGCTGTGAACATGGTTCCTCCTCCTCATCCTCCACCTCGTCATCCTCCAGAACTGTGCCCTGGCTGGACAATAGTGTACCTGGCGTTTGTGGGTGCAGGAACCCACCCTCGGAGCCACTTGTGAATGACTAGCCGTAAACCCTACAAAATGATCCCTCTTCCTCCTCCTCCTGTGCCACATCCTCTTCCATCATCGCCAGCAGCATTTTTTCATGGAGGCATAGAAGTGGGATAGTAACGCTGAGAACGGCGTTATCGGCACTGGCCATGTTGGTGGAGTACTCGAAACAGCGCAACAAGGAACATAGGTCTCGCATGGAGGCCCAGTCATTGGTGGTGAAGTGGTGCTGTTCCGCCGAGCGACTCACCTGTGCGTGCTGCAGCTGAAACTCCACTATTGCCTGCTGCTGCTCACACAGTCTGTCCAGCATGTGAACGGTAAAGTTCCACCTTGTGGACACGTTGCATATGAGGCGGTGAGCGGGAAGGCCGAAGTTACGCTGCAGCGCTGACAGGCGAGCAGCAGCAGGGTGAGAACGCCGATAGCGCGCACAGTGGGCCCACACTTTATGCAGCAGCTCTGACATATCAGAGTAATTTTTAAGGAATCTCTGCACCACCATATTCAACACATGCGCCAGGCAAGGGATGTGCGTCAAACCGGCTAGTCCCAGAGCTGCTACGAGATTTTGCCTATTATCGCAAACCACCAGGCCGGGCTTGAGGCTGACTGGCACCAACCACTCATCAATCTGTTGTTCAAGGCCCGTCCACAGCTTCTGCGCGGTGTGGGGTTTGTCCCCCAAACAGATAAGTTTTAAAACTGCCTGCTGTCATTTACCCCTGGCTGTGCTGAAGTTGGTGGTGAAGTTGTTATGCTGACCTGATGAGGAGCCGGTAGAGGATGAGGAAGCGGAGTAGGAGGAGGAAGCAACAGGAGGCAAACTGAAGCGCCCTGCAATCCTCGGTGGTGGAAGGACATGCACCAAATTGCTATCCGCCTCAGGCCCAGCCGCCACTGCATTTACCCAGTGTGCTGTTATGGAGATATAACGTCCCTGACCGTGCATACTGGTCCACGTATCCGTAGTGAGGTGCACCTTGCCACAGATGGCATTGCGCAGTGCACACCTGATTTTGTCCCATAATTGCTTGTGCAGGGAAGGGATGGCTCGCCTGGAAAAGTAGTGGCGGCTGGGCACGACGTACTGTGGGACAGCCACCGCCATAAGGCCTTTAAAACTATCTGTCTCTACTTCACGGAATGGTGGTTGGAAATCCTCGCTGATTCATGCCTGATTCATCTTGACAAAGGTCAGTCTCTCCACATTTTGGATGGATAGGCGAGTTCTCCTTGGGGTAAATATGGCCACCGCCACACTAAACACACACTGTGATGCCACACTACTGGCCTGGCAGGACAGGACAGCTTTTGCAGGGCAAACTCTGCTAGTTGCGGCCACAAATCCAGTTTGGCTACCCAGTAGTCCAGCGGATCTTCAAAGTGGGTTGGCAGAGTGCTGTCCAAGTATGCCACCACCTGCTGGTTCAGGTCCTGCTCCAGGTCTACCTGCTGCTGATGGTGAGTAGCTTCATCACTATGTGGGTGAAGAAAGCTACTCAACAGAGACTGTAGACTCAGGCTGCTGCTGATGGAGCTGGTACTGCTCCTGCCACCGCACCTCTTCCTAGAAGCCATATCCGGGAGCCACGCAGAGGGCCCCCCGGTCAGACCTGCGAGAGGATGGACGATGAAGCAGATAGGCAGCGGCCAACTGACTACATAGGATGTCTCTGTAGTAGTACAGTTTGTCCATCCTCTCAGTGGGTGTAAAAAAGGCCCCTATTTTAGACCCGTAGCGAGGGTCCACCAAGGTGGAGAGCCAGAAGTCATCCGTCTGCTGAATGGTGACAATTCGGCTGTCACTACACAAGCAAGTGAGCATGCATCGTGCCATTTTTGCAAGTGACTATGAGGGACTCTCTGCCTCCATCCCCACTGCATACTGCCACGGTGTGTCTGGGTCCTCTGTCTCTTCTTCCTCATCACCATATAGCTCCTCTGGATGCTCCTGCTCCTCCTCTTCTGTCAGCTGAGTAGAAAAAACACCCATTTTGCTACACATTTCCTGTGCTCCAATGTCTTCCTCCCCCTCCTCCTCCTCTTCCAGCTTAGCTCCCACAGGGCTCATGTAGCAGTAAGATCTACGCACCACGTCTCCAGTCCCCTGACCAGCCATTGTTACCACCATCTGTTCCAGGACATGAAGCTGTGGAATGACGTTGTTCATCCTGTAGTCCTGGCGACTGACAAATAATGTGGCGTCAGGCAAACGGCAGGTGTCACGCATGAGCTGCCACTGACATTGAAGTTGCACAGGGGAGTACCTCTGTCCACTTGTATCATCAAGAAATCGTTTATAGTCTTTCTCTGTTCATATAATCGGACCAACATATGGAGGGTGTAATTCAAAAGGGTGGAAACTTTGCATATCAGCCTGGGAGATGCCGTTTTGCCGATGCAGCTCAAGGAGGGTGTGCTTTCCTGGCCATTTTTAGGATGTCTTGCAGATGGGTGGAAAACTTCAGGAACCGCTTGAAAACCAGATTGAACACTTGTGCCATGCAGGGCGCATGGCTCAGTCCTCCTTGATGCAGCGCCAACACAATGCTCTTCCCATTGTCGGTCACCATGGTTCCAATTTTGAGTTGTTGTTGATTCGATTTCTTGATGAAGGACACGGAGCAGTTCCTCCCCTGTTTGACTCCGTTCGCCCAGGGAAACGAGGTGCAGAACAGCATGACACCGCCGTGCCCTGCACAAGTGGTATGCTAGAGGGGGCACTGTGACTTGTCCCTGCAGTGGAGGCTGAGGACATGGTGGAGGATGAGGAGGCAGAGGCGGATATTTTCTCAGGACCAACTGCGTGACAATGTGGAGGTGGAAGCGGCGTTACCTGGGCCAAGTTGCTGGTGTGGCTGTGCAGGAACCACATTCAACCAGTGTGCTGTACAAGACATGTACTGTACCTGACCGTAGTTTCAGCTCCTCAAGACGGCGCTGCCGTACACTTTGGCAGACAACGACAGGCTCAAGGACTGGCCTACCTTCTGTTCTACATATTTGTGCATGGCTAGTACTGCCTTTTCCGCAAAGAAATGACGGCTTTGGACTCTCCACCTTTGCTCGGCACAAGCCATCAGTTCTTTGAAAGGTGCAGAGTCCACCTCTTGGAAAGGGAGGGACTGCAGCACCAGGAACTTGGACAGGAGCACATTCAGCTTCTGTGCCGTTGGATGAGTGCACGCATACAGTTGTCTCTTGGCAATCGCTTCGGTGATCGATTGCTGATGGAATAACTGACAAGGCGTAGGAGGAGCAGGAGCATCTGAACCAGTAGAAGATGGGAATGACAGACAGCTACCCTTAGTTGAGGTGGTGGAGCCTTGACCGGCTGAAACTGGGTGCGTGCATATTGTACATATGGCCGTGTTAACCTCTTCCGGCGGATTAACAAAAAACTGCCACACCGCTGAGTAGGCGATTTTTTATTTTTTTTTCCCCCAACAGTCCGCACTGACTGACTGCTACCGCCGCTGCTTCCGTAAACCCCTGCCCACTACTTCCCGGGCAGGTAGGCTGCTACAAAGGAGGTCGTCTATCCTGGGCACGTTTGGCTCCCGACCTCCCACTGCTGCCACCCTGCTGACTCCCAGCCATGCTACCACCTTGCTGGCTCAGTTGCTGCCACATGGGCAAGCTGGCAACCTCTTCTCCTGATGATGAAGAAGCCCTTTCTGCACCCGCCTCCCAAGTGCGATCAGCTTCATAATCCTCTAGTAGTGTCTGCACGTCACTGACCGCTCGCAACACCACCTCCCACGCCACTCTCCTCATCACTACTTGCCCGCCTAGCGGAGGAAGCAACGAATGCCTCCTCCAGATTTTGGCTGGACATTAGCTGCTGGCTGTCCAAGTAGCTTGTCCCTGCTGTTTAGTGGAGCTGAGCCCACAGCATATAATACTTCTGCGGCTGAGGGAACAGTAAAGGACAGAGACAGGTTCAGGACAGGTGAGGGCACAGGGCCTGCTCCCGGGCCATGCCAACTAAGGCTTTTGTCTGACTTACCCACCGACTGTTGGCTGGGGGTGTCTAATGTTACCTGGGATGAAGTGGATGACCGAGTTAACCAATCAAGAACGGCTGGGTTGCTGGTAGACCGCTAGATGATACCGACAGCTCAGGCCTATCTCTGTGACTCCTGCTGCCACACCCCCTTACTCTGCTATGACCTCTGCCTGCACCAAAACATTTAGGCATCTGCCACTCCTCTGTGCATGGCCTGGCACTTCTCTGTCTGACATACTTTTAGCTGAACTAAATAAATTTAAAACAAATTAAAACACCCCTAAAAGTGTTAAATATATTTTTCTTTTTGTACTGAAATAGGCCACTAAACGCTTTCATCACAAATAACTGCAACAGTGAAGTGCATATTTGTTTTTCTTTTTTTACTGAAATAGACCACTAAACGCTTTCACCACAAGTAACTGCAACAGTAAAATGCATATATATTTTTCTTTCTGTACTGAAATAGGCCAATAAACACTTTCACCACAAATAACTGCAACAGTGAAGTGCGCATATATTTTTATACTAAAATAGGCCACCAAACACTTTCAACATACAGTATATAACTGCAGAAGTGAACTGAGAATATATTTTTCTTTTTGTACTAAATTGGCTACTAAACGCTTTCACCACAAATAACTCCAACAGTGAAATGCATATACATTTTTCTTTCTATAATGAAATAGGCCACTAAACAATTTCACCACAATTAACTGCAGCAGTGAAATGCGTATATATTTTTCTTTTAGTACTGAAATACGTCACTAAACTCTTTTACTGCAAATAACTGCAATAGTTAACTCCGTATATATTTTTCTTTTTGCACCGAAATATGTCACTAAATGCTTTCACCACATATAAATGCAGAAGTGAACTGCGTATATATTTTCCTTTTTCAACTGAAATACGCCACTAAACGCTTTCACCACATATAACTGCAGAAGTGAACGGAGAATATATTTTTCTTTTTGTAATAAAATACGTTACTAAACGCTTTCAACACATATAGCTGCAGAAGTGAACTGCATATATATTTTTCTTTTTGTACTGAAATAGGCCACTAAATGCTTTCACCACATATAAATGCAGAAGTGAACTGCGTATATATTTTTCTCTTTCCATAGATATAATCCACTAAAGGCTTTTCAACATTGAAGTTGCACCCCAAGAACAAATTGCTGTAATGACAGAGCTGTATAATGGCTATTTGGATCCCCAAATAATCTTTCCCTGCACTTGTAAATCTCCTTTCTAGCACTGTCCCTCTGATGTCTCTCCCTGCACTAAGATACTGTGAAATGATTCCTTTCTATCGTTTTCCTTCACTTCTAAAACGTTTTTGTCACAATGAGGTTTTTCCTATTGCTGTCCCTAGCGTCTTCTCACGTCTGTCCCTGCACTCCGAATGCTGGAAAATTTCTGAATCCAAGATGGCCACCGTATTTATAGGGCTGTGACATCACAAGGCTGGCTGGCTGCTGATTGGCTGCATGCATGGCATTATAGGTCATCCCGCTTTACCAGAGTTCTTTGCCCCATGTCCTCACACGTGTAGCCACCATTTTAGGAAAAAATTTGATTCACTCATTTCTACTAGGTACCAGTCACTCTACATAGTCATAAGTCATCCATCTTAACAAGCATTTGGTTTCTATTCACTGCTAACTCCTTTGACATGTCATTTCAAGACAAATAAAAGCATAATACCGCAGCAAGACTTTTGTTTTCCAAATTTATGAATCAGCCTATTTGCACGCACTATAAAAATCATGGTGGTCCTTCATAATGTATTGTTTCAGTGAGGAACAAAGAAAGCTTAATGTTGCCTCCAAATAAGCCTCCTTTACAAGCTCCAAGAGAAACTCAAAATTTTTAAAATCTGAACATATCCTCAGAGCTCATTCACCCTTCTGTGTTATGAATCTGTACTATTTCCTTTTTTTGTTGTTGCAAAACGTTTTCTAGTTATTCAGGATCACAGGTGCATTATTATTTATTCAGGGGGCAAAAGGGGCATTATTATTTATTTAGGGGGTACACAGGCATTATTATTCATTCACAGAGCAAAAGGGGCATTATTACTTTTTCAGTGACCCAAGAGGCATTCCTACTTTAAAGTGTTAATTACAGGGGCATTGTTTATTTTTTTAATTTTTAATTTTTTTTTGGGAGGGGGGGGCAGTATTCAGTAGGCATTTTTTTTCAAGGGGTATTTATTTGGCATTTTTGGTCACTATTCTTTTAGGGGATCTGTCTGTGAAGCACTATGGTATTATGTGTTAATTATCGTTGTGACAAAATTATATCTGAAGTACAATTATTGGGAGGCACTATGCCACACAGCAGGTACAATAATAAGGAAGGATTTGGCGGCAACAGACACAGAATTGGGTTTATCAGCAGATTAGGGAGTTGGTTGTAAATTGGATAAAGATAGTGAGAATGCTATAAAAATGAGCAGCCAAAGATGTCTTTGTTACAAACTCTGAAGACACAAGTTGTCCTGGAAGTTGTCAACATAGTGGTTCGGGCCAGATGGAATAGATGGGAAATTAAAGGATTTCAATCAGAGACATCAGCTGAAGATATTGGATGTAACTGTTCTGTAATAACCTTTATGGTCTACATGACGTCTGTGTATAACTAACATCTACCACTTTATGGTGGCAATATCGGTCTTTGTACAGTGTTTTGTTCAGTAATACTATAGTGGTAATGTCCTGTCACTATTTAGTAGTATTCATAGCAGTCATGCTGTGGCATAGCTTTGGTTGGGGCCCCAATCAGGTAACAAATTAGTTTTTCACTCTCCGTGCTAAACCCCTAGCTACACCTCTGTGTGGAAGTAAGTATGTGCAGTCAGCTATTGTGGGCAGTACTGGCACGGTACTGAAGAAACACTTCATTTATACAGGGGGTATTGCTAAAAGCTATATCAAACATTCTTGGATATTGTACTATTAAATTGCTAACAAGTCTATTTCTGTTTTGGAGGAATTACTCTAGATCTATCCCACATCAGTGAAATTTCACCTTAAATTATTGCTATTCTCGAAGGATATAATAAAAATGTATATTTTATCGTTTACGTTATTTTAATTTTATTAGCAACGTGACCCCCTGTAATCTGAATAAGTCTAACAAAAAGAGGTTGTGCAAATTACATATCTACTTTAAAATGCATCCAATGTACTAAAATGGTGTTGGACCACTTAGGATTTTGGACTTACATTTCAGAATAGATTAAACTACTATATCTCATGACCAAAATTGACATTTATGTTATTTTGTAAAGCTTTATTTAATGTTTCCTAAAACATAATGCAGCTTGTAAACTGTCAGTGTAAAAGCAATATCAATGCCAGGGTCTTGACATTTCTATTGTTACTGCCATGAACATTGTGGCTCACAACACTATACAGTACATCACATTTTTTACAAGATTGGCCTTTAAAACATGCCTGTTGTAAAAAAAAAAAAAAAAAAATCTGTTTTCTGATCTGTTTTACTGTTCTTAGAAAAACCTTTTATTTGAAGCTTCACAAACCCATCCTGTATAACAAAGCCCTTAAAGGGAATCTGTCAGGAAATTCACTGTTAAAGAAGGCACAATGTCTTGTAGGGCTAGCACAGGTGAATGCAGTTATTCCTTTTTACTTACATACATCGTTACATAGTTGATACGGTTGAAAAAAGACATCAGTCCACTAAGTTCAACCAAGGGATAGGTGGGGATGCAAATCCCAGAAAGAAGTGAGACTCAGATTTCTACACGTTTTCACAAGCATTAATGTGGTTTACTTTTAAGAAATCATCTAAACCCTTTTTAAAACTGTCCACTGTTCCCGCTGTGACCACGTCCTGAAGAAGTCTATTCCACAGATTCACAGTTCTTACAGTCAAGAAGCTTTGGCGCTTCTGGGGACTGAACTTTTTTTTTCTCCTGTCGGAGGCAGTGCCCCCTTGTCTTTTGCATGGAACAGTTTTTCACCATATTTTTGGTATGGCCCATTTATATATTTGTACAGGTTAATCATGTCCCCCCTTAGACGTCTCTTCTCAAGACTAAATAAATTCAATTATTTTAATCTTTAACTAAGACCCTCCATGAACCATATCAGTTTAGTCACTCTCCTCTGTACTTTTCTCCAGCTGCAGTGCATCCTTTCTATGGACTGGTGCCCAGAACTGGACTGCATATTCCAGATGAGGCCGCACCAACGCTTTGAGAGTGGTAATATTACATCCCTGCCCCGCAAGTCCATGCCTCGTTTAATGCATGACAATTTCCTGGTGGCCTTAGAAGCAGCTGAATGACATTGTATGCTGTTATTTGATCTACAATCTACAAGGACACCCAAATCCTTCTCTATAAGTGACTCTCCCAGTGTTACATCACCTAGATCATATCATGCACGAAGATTATTACTACCAAAATGCATAACTTTACATTTATCCACATTGAACCTCATTTGCCAAGTTGATTCCCAATCACTCAGAGTGTTCAAGTCACCTTGTAGTTTATGCACATATTCCATAGACTGTACCGTACTACATAGCTTGGTGTCATCTGCAAAAATAGAAATGGTGCTATTAATCCCATCCTCAATATCATTAATAAATAAATTAAATAATAGAGGGCCCAGCACTGAACCTTGTGGTGCACCACTTATAACCCGGGACCATTCTGAATAGGAATAATTGACCACAACTCTCTGGACATGGTCCTTCAGCCAGTTTTCAATCCAATTACAAACTATACTTTCTAAGCCTATAGACCTTACTTTACCTAATAAACGTCTATAAGAGACAGTATCAAAAGCCTTTGCAAAATCCAGAAACACTACATCCACAGCCGCCCCTCTGTCCAGGCTACTATTTACCTTCTCATAATAACAAATCAGGTTAGTCTGACAACTTCTGTCCTTGGTAAAACCATGTTAGTTATCACTTATAATATTATTTACAGTCACATTTGTGCTGTTCCTTTCATATTGAATTTCTGCACTGTATTATTTCTTGTTTTTACCTATGTTGTTTAAATCTATTGTTCTCTGCTGCCATCTGCTGGCCGGAATTTGTATGCTGCACGCTTCGTTCGTTGTCTATAAAGTTTTCTCTGGGCGTGGTTTTAGCAGCCTTGGGCCTGGTCACTTCCTGTAGCCTTTTTCAGTGCTGCATCCTTTGTGACTGGAGACACACACCTCGGCTTGTGAAGGCATCAGTTTTTGACCAGCAGTTGCCTCAGCAGTTGCCTCAGCAGTTAGCCTCAGAAAAGACATCCACATGACAGCATCTACTGTATTCCATCACCGTATGTCACTGCTCTGGATCAAATAAACCCACGTTTGATTGCATCCTCATGTCTACGTCTGGATCCATCTAACCTGAGCATCGGCCGGTCCGGTCTGCTCCACTGCTTGGATACGAAGGTAGGACAGTCACAAAGTCATTATCATTTACACCTTCATTCGCCTTCATGTGGGGACAGAACAGTCAAAAACTGCCTTAAAGCCTTATACCCAGTCAATATCCGTCTGAATGTCCAATGCCTGGCTACAGATTCCCTCAGAGCCCAGTGCCACACTCAGGAACCTCCCCTGCAACAGGCCCACTCCCAGCAAATCTGCCCAGCAACAGTGCACGTCCCATAAGCCTAAGGGGAAGCACGGCGTGTCCGCAGTAGATATACCCTCGCCTGGAAGTCCTCCACTACTCGCCAAGCCACTTTCTACATCCTATATTAACCCTTGCTCGCATGATATAAGGACTGTTCATGCACGCGGGGCCTCCCTCAAACCAAAACCCCGCAATTCACTAAAAGGACTTTGGGAAACTCATCGGGGTGCCTCATCTGAGCCGCACTGCAATTTTCAGCCCCCAATTCAAAAGTTCGATTTCTTAAAGAGACAGCGCACCTTAAATCAAAATGGCCGAAAAGGACCTCGTACAGTTCCCCAGTGATGAAACAAAGCAAATGCTACCTGATACTGATCATTATGAAGAGCTGGAGGTAGAACCCACACTTCCAGCAGACCAAGTCACGCGACCAAGGCGCTCTCTCAAACCAACTATAAAGATCACGGAAAATTATCACACCAGGAAAGATGAGCTATGTGACAACCTGGAAGAGCTATGGGAACGAGTTTCCTCCCTCATATCAGGACTTAAGTCCTCCTCAGGCGATGCCACCAGCTTACAAGTTGCCGTCGGGCGGCTGAACGCAGCCCATGAAAGATACAAGAGACTGTCCACAAGGTATATAACCTTTCTAAAAGACTCTAATATTGAAGAAGCCCCGTCAGAATTGTGCAAGGCAGAATCAATAGACAGACAAAGAGACGCCATGGTGCTGGATGCTAAAGATAAAGTGGAACTCCGTATCTCTCATTTGCAAGAAACTAGATCACACAGATCGCATTCATCCAAACATTCCTCGCGGTCCTACAGATCATCATGCTCTAGAAGCTCCACCCTGAGCGACAGATTACTAGAGGCCCGCATAAATGCAGAGCAATCCAAAGTGAGGCGTTCCTTCACCGAAAAAGAAGTCCTTGCGAGGGCAGAAGCAGAGGCGGTGGCCAAGAGGGCAGAAGCGGAAGCCAAGAGGGCAGAAGCGGAGGCAGAAGCCAAGAGGGCAGAAGCAGAGGCTCGAATAAAGATCCTTGAATCAGAGAGGGAAGAGGAAATTGCATTAGCAAAGGTAAGACTACTTGAGCAAGCATTGAGCCAAGGCCTTGATTCAGTCTGCTTACCACCAGAGGAGATAGACGATCCAGTTGATCGCACCAGCGACTACATACTGAAACAGTTATCTGCACCACCCCCAGTGTGCAGTACTGTCCAAGCCAACAACACTGAAACCTCCAAGTCAGCTCTACCTGCAGTGGCAGCGATACCCACAGCACCCGAGCAATCCAATAACAGTTGCCCAGACGCGCCCTCTCAAGGGCAGTTATTACAGCAAGATGGCTACCAGGTGTTTCCTGGCCTACCTCCACAGCTCAAGCAGCAGTCATCAGAATCTACAGAGGCTAGACCACAGCTCAACCCTGCAGCAACATCATTCTACCCGGAAGCATCTCACCCTTTCACGCCACGCAACCTATACGCCCCAGGGGCATCACAAGTTGTCATGGCATCAAGCAGTGAGAAATCAGATATGTCTGAGTTTGCCAGGTTTATGGTGAGCAGAGAGCTAATTAACACCAGTCTCTCAAAATTTGATGACCGTGCGGAGAGCTACAGAGCCTGGAAGGCAACCTTCAAAGCTGCCATCGCCAACCTCAACCTAACCGCAGAGCAGGAGCTCGACCTCTTGATCAACTGGCTGGGCCCAGGCTCCACAAATCGCATCAAGAGCCTTAGAACTGTCTATGTGGGACAAGCAGAAGCAGGTCTCGCTGCAGCCTGGCAGAGACTCGAACGCACCTTTGGCAGCGCAGAAGCAATAGAGAGGGCACTATTCAGGAGACTGCAGAACGTCCCCAAGATCAGTCTCAAGGATGTCCATAAGCTTCAGGATTTAAGTGATTTGCTCATGGAACTGGAGCTTGCCAAAAGAGACCCTCGTCTGTCCGGGCTGTGCTACCTGGATACAGCCCATGGGGTGAACCCAATTGTCGTGAAGTTACCATACAGCCTGCAAGAGAAGTGGGCGGCATCAGTCTCAAGGTACAAAAGAGTGCATGACGTCACTTTTCCCCCATTTATTCATTTCTGCAGATTCATCGATGAACAGTCCCAGATGAGGAATGACCCCAGCCTCGACTTCCTGGAGTTCAATACTACAGCCTCAGTGACACCATCATCAAGGTATGAAAGTATTGTACATAAACACAGAGACTTTAAGAGCAGCGTGAATGTTAGAAAGACTAACCTACCATCATCTGCAGTACCCACTGGTAGACAGTACACTACCTCATCAGGAGACAAGGCCTTCAATCGTGAATGTCCCATTCATAAAAAACCACACTCACTGAACAAATGCAGAGGATTTAGATCCAAAACCATACAGGAGCGCAAGAAAGTCCTCACCGAGCTTGGGGTATGTTTCAGGTGCTGCGCCTCATTGGAGCACATGGCTAAGGACTGTAAATCCATTATCAAGTGTGAGGAGTGTCATAGTCAAAGACATGCCTCAGCTATGCACCCAACTACACTCACAAGGGATTCACCTGCTGCCGTCACCACCAGTCCTGCTCCAAGTCATGGCGGGGAGCCCCAGAACCACGCTAACACAGCCACTGCTGTTTCCTGCTCATGCTTGGACGTATGTGGGGAGGGCCAGAGTGAGAAATGTTGTGCCCGCATATGCCTAATCAAGGTCTACCCGGAGGGGCTACCAGAAAAGGCAGTAAAAATGTATGCCATCATTGACGACCAAAGCAACCGCTCCCTAGCAGGACCTAAATTCTTTGAAGCCTTTGGAATAAAGGGACCGTCAGAACCCTACATCTTAAACACCTGCTCGGGTCGCATAGAGACTAGCGGCAGGAGGGCACAAGGATTCATCTCTTGTTCCGTCAGTGGAAATACAGAAATACCTCTACCGACGCTGATCGAATGCGATCAAATACCCAACCATAGGGATGAAATTCCTACCCCGGAAGCTGCATTTCACCATCCACACCTAAGGCACCTAGCCAACGTTATCCCACCTATGGACAACAACGCCGAGATTCTACTCCTGCTTGGCAGAGACAATCTAAGGGTACACAAGGTGCGTCAACAGTGTAATGGTCCCGACTATGCACCATACGCCCAGAGACTGGACTTGGGATGGGTAGTCATAGGAAATGTATGCTTGGATCAACCAAAAATCCGCTCATTCAAAACGTACGTGCGTGGAGATGGACGCACAACTTGCATTAAGCCTTGCCCTCATCACTATGAGGTGAAAGAGAAGCCTCCAGACCTCATACAACCACCTGACGACATTCCGCCCTTTGCTGACAACTTGGGAAGATTAGTCTTTCACACAAGCAAGGACGATGATAAAGTAGCTTTGTCAGTAGAGGACAGAGAATTTATCAAGATAATGGACAATGAGTTCCTTAAAGACGAAACCAATCACTGGGTTTCTCCATTACCCTTCCGAGCTGCCAGGGTGAGACTCCCGAACAATAGGGAACAAGCTCTGTCTAGATTTAACTCTCTTCAGCGTACCATGAACAGTAAGCCTGAGATGAGAGAACACATCGTTGCCTTTATCGACAAAATATTCCGCAACAACCATGCAGAACTAGCTCCATCCTTAGGGAAGAATGACGAGTGCTGGTACTTGCCTTCATTTGGAGTGTATCACCCACGGAAACCTAATCAAATTAGGGTTGTTTTCGACTCAAGTGCCAAACATCAAGGTGTATCTCTTAATGATGTCCTCCTCACAGGTCCTAATCTGACGAATAACCTAGTTGGAGTGCTGATGAGGTTCAGAAAAGAGCTCGTTGCCATCACCGCCGACATTGAACAGATGTTCCACTGTTTCGTAGTCAGAGAGGACCACCGGAATTTCCTCAGGTTTCTGTGGTACAAGAATAACGACACCAACGCAGAGATGGCAGAATATCGAATGAGGGTACACGTATTTGGAAACAGCCCTTCACCTGCCGTGGCAACTTACGGCCTTCGGCGCACTGCATTAGAGGGAGAATCCGAGTACGGTAAAGACGCCAGAGACTTTGTAGAAAAGGACTTCTACGTAGACGATGGACTCAAATCACTACCCACTGAAGAAGCGGCTATCGATCTGCTCAAAAGGACTCAAAGTATGTTGTACCAAGCTAAACTTAGACTACACAAAATTGCTTCAAACAGCCTGGCCGTTATGAGGGCCTTCGAATCAGGCGATCATGCACCAGGATTCAAGGACATTAACTTGGGACTGGACAGTCCACCTGTGCAGAGGAGCTTGGGCCTCAGATGGGATCTCTCGGCTGACTCCTTCGGTTTTCAGATAAGTTGTGCAGACAAGCCATTCACAAAACGAGGCGTCCTATCAGTGGTAAACAGCCTATTTGATCCGCTGGGATTTGTAGCGCCCATCACCATACAAGGTAAATCTCTACTGAGACAGTTTTCTGAAACAGTCAAGGATTGGGATACCCCACTTCCCTCCGAGAAAGAGCAAAAATGGGAAGCCTGGAAGCGATCCTTGTGTGCCTTGGATGAGATCCACATCCCGAGATGCTATATTAAAACTTCACTTTCCTCTAGCATAAAGAAAGAACTCCACGTGTTCTCGGACGCCTCCACGGAGGCCATCGCAGCGGTTGCCTATCTGAAAGTGACAGAACCTAACAACCAAAACCACGTTGGATTCGTCTTTGGTAAGGCTAAGTTAGCCCCCAAGCCCGATCATACTATTCCCAGACTGGAACTTTGTGGGACTGTGTTGGCAGTTGAGATTGCGGATTTCATACAACAAGAACTGGGTGTCGACATAGCTGAAGTCCAGTATTACACCGACAGTAAGGTCGTTTTAGGTTACATCCACAATCGGACCAAGCGATTCTATGTGTACGTTAGTAACCGCATAGAGAGAATCAGGAGGTCCTCCAAACCTGAACAATGGCACTACGTACCATCCGAACTTAATCCAGCAGATCACGCCACTAGGCCTATGTCTATAGGTTCCTTTATTAACTCTACTTGGCTTACAGGTCCAGAGTTTCTGCTTGAAGAGGCGGACGAATGTGTACAGGAAGTTTTCAGCATCCAGGATCCGGATAATGATCCAGATATCCGCGCTGAAGTTAGTGCATTAGTCACTGGAACAAAGCAAACCGCCAGCTTCAGTTGTCAGCACTTTGAACGTTTCTCCAGTTGGATGAGACCCATCGAGAACGTCCCTGATGGGTGAACAGGACTGTATCAAGTTTCGCAGATCTTCTCCATTCCAAGTTGGAGAACAGGACTAATTTATGTTTGCATTCTAACATGTTTTCTTTTACAGGTTGTTTATATTTTATGGACATTCGTCATAGTGAAATCCCCAAAGTGAATTTCAGACGGGGAGTGTGCTGTTCCTTTCATATTGAATTTCTGCACTGTATTATTTCTTGTTTTTACCTATGTTGTTTAAATCTATTGTTCTCTGCTGCCATCTGCTGGCCGGAATTTGTATGCTGCACGCTTCGTTCGTTGTCTATAAAGTTTTCTCTGGGCGTGGTTTTAGCAGCCTTGGGCCTGGTCACTTCCTGTAGCCTTTTTCAGTGCTGCATCCTTTGTGACTGGAGACACACACCTCGGCTTGTGAAGGCATCAGTTTTTGACCAGCAGTTGCCTCAGCAGTTGCCTCAGCAGTTAGCCTCAGAAAAGACATCCACATGACAGCATCTACTGTATTCCATCACCGTATGTCACTGCTCTGGATCAAATAAACCCACGTTTGATTGCATCCTCATGTCTACGTCTGGATCCATCTAACCTGAGCATCGGCCGGTCCGGTCTGCTCCACTGCTTGGATACGAAGGTAGGACAGTCACAAAGTCATTATCATTTACACCTTCATTCGCCTTCATGTGGGGACAGAACAACATTCTCCTGTATATTGTCCCTTAAGAGTCCTTCAAACTTTTTTCCCCGCAACAGAAGTTAAACCTGGGGTGTACAACCTGCGGCCCAGGGGTCACATGCGGCCCTTGATACCATTCTCTGCGGCCCCCAACCATCTGGTAACAGACATGTATGTCTATGTTTTGTGACTGCTCAAATGTATTTTTCATGAATTCTTCCATTAGATGGGAGTCCTGGAACTGTAACTAGATATTAATGTTATATAATGTATGTTCAGTATGCCATAAATACAGTATTTCAGTTGCTAATACCTCTTTAAATTTTATTTCTGGCCCTTGACGTTGGTTCAGTCTGACAATGTGGCCCCCAACCAGAAAACGTTGTGAGCACCTGAGTTAAACTAACTGGTCTACAATTAACCATGAAGGGTCCTAGATAGAGTTGAGCGAACACCTGGATGTTCGGGTTCGAGAAGTTCGGCCGAACTTCACGGAAATGTTCGGGTTCGGGATCTGAACCCGATCCGAACTTCGTCCCGAACCCGAACCCCATTGAAGTCAATGGGGACCCGAACTTTTGGGCACTAAAAAGGCTGTAAAACAGCCCAGGAAAGAGCTAGAGGGCTGCAAAAGGCAGCAACATGTAGGTAAATCCCCTGCAAACAAATGTGGATAGAGAAATGAATAAAAAAAAATAAAAAAAAAATGAACCAATATCAATTGGACAGAGGTCTCATAGCAGAGAATCTGGCTTCACGTCAGCAGAGAATCAGTCTCTTCATGCCATAGCAAAGAATCTGGCTTCATGTCAGCAGAGAATCAGTCTCTTCATGCCATAGCAGAGAATCTGGCTTCATGTCAGCGCAGAATCAGTCTTCATGTCATAGCAGAGAATCAGGCTTCACGTCACCCACCACTGGAACAGGCCACTGTCACACATTTAGGCCCCGTCACACCCAGGCAGAGGGGAGAGGTCCCGTAACAGAGAATCTGGCCTTATGTCAGCGCAGAATCTGTATTCATGTCATAGCAGAGAATCAGGCTTCACGTCACCCACCACTGGAACAGGCCACTGTCACACATTTAGGCCCCGGCACCCAGACAGAGGAGAGCGGTCCCGTAACAGAGAATCTGGCCTTATGTCAGCGCAGAATCTGTCTTCATGTCATAGCAGAGAATCAGGCTTCACGTCACCCACCACTGGAACAGGCCACTGTCACACATTTAGGCCCCAGCACCCAGACAGAGGAGAGGTTCATTCAACTTTGGGTTGCCCCGCAATATAATGGTAAAATGAAATTAAAAATAGTATTGAATGAGGAAGTGCCCTGGAGTAGAATAATATATAGTTAAGGGGAGGTAGTTAATATCTAATCTGCACAAGGGATGGACAGGTCCTGTGGGATCCATGCCTGGTTCATTTTTATGAACATCAGCTTGTCCACATTGCCTGTAGACAGGCGGCTGCGTTTGTCTGTAATGACGCCCCCTGCCGTGCTGAATACACGTTCAGACAAAATGCTGGCCGCCGGGCAGGCCAGCACCTCCAAGGCATAAATGGCTAGCTCTGGCCACGTGGACAATTTGGAGACCCAGAAGTTGAATGGGGCCGAACCATCAGTCAGTACGTGGAGGGGTGTGCACAGGTACTGTTCCACCATGTTAGTGAAATGTTGCCTCCTGCTAACACGTTCCGTATCAGGTGGTGGTGCAGTTAGCTGTGGCGTGGTGACAAAACTTTTCCACATCTCTGCCATGCTAACCCTGCCCTCAGAGGAGCTGGCCGTGACACAGCTGCATTGGCGACCTCTTGCTCCTCCTCTGCCTTCGCCTTGGGCTTCCACTGGTTCCCCTGTGACATTTGGGAATGCTCTCAGTAGTGCGTCTACCAACGTGCGCTTGTACTCGCGCATCTTCCTATCACGCTCCAGTGTAGGAAGTAAGGTGTGCACATTGTCTTTGTACCGGGGATCCAGCAGGGTGGCAACCCAGTATTCCGCACACGTTAAAATGTGGGCAACTCTGCTGTCGTTGCGCAGGCACTGCAGCATGTAGTCGCTCATGTGTGCCAGGCTGCCCAGAGGTAAGGACAAGCTGTCCTCTGTGGGAGGCGTATCGTCATCGTCCTGTGTTTCCCCCCAGCCACGCACCAGTGATGGGCCCGAGCTGCTTTGGGTGCCACCCCGCTGTGAACATGCTTCATCCTCATCCTCCTCCACCTCCTCCTCATCCTCGTCCTCCAGTAGTGGGCTCTGTCTGGCCACATTTGTACCTGGCCTCTGGTGTTGCAAAAAAACTCCCTCTGAGTCACTTTGAAGAGACTGGCCTGAAAGTGTTAAAAATGACCCCTCTTCCTCCTCTTCCTCCTGGGCCACCTCCTCTTCCATCATCGCCCTAAGTGTTTTCTCAAGGAGACATAGAAGTGGTATTGTAACGCTGATAACGGCGTCATCGCCACTGGCCATGTTGGTGGAGTACTCGAAACAGCGCAACAGGGCACACAGGTCTCGCATGGAGGCCCAGTTATTGGTGGTGAAGTGGGTCTGATCCGCAGTGCGACTGACCCGTGCGTGCTGCAGCTGAAACTCCACTATGGCCTGCTGCTGCTCGCACAGTCTGTCCAGCATATGCAAGGTGGAGTTCCACCTGGTGGGTACGTCGCATATTAGGCGGTGAGCGGGAAGGCCGAAGTTACGCTGTAGCGCAGACAGGCGAGCAGCGGCAGGGTGTGAACGCCGGAAGCGCGAACAGACGGCTCGCACTTTATGCAGCAGCTCTGACATGTCGGGGTAGTTGCGAATGAACTTCTGCACCACCAAATTCAGCACATGCGCCAGGTAAGGGATGTGCGTCAAACCGGCTAGTCCCAGAGCTGCAACGAGATTTCGCCCATTATCGCACACCACCAGGCCGGGCTTGAGGCTCACCGGCAGCAACCACTCGTCGGTCTGTTGTTCTATACCCCGCCACAACTCCTGTGCGGTGTGGGGCCTGTCCCCCAAACATATGAGTTTCAGAATGGCCTGCTGACGTTTACCCCGTGCTGTGCTGAAGTTGGTGGTGAAGGTGTGTGGCTGACTGGATGAGCAGGTGGAAGAAGAGGAGGAGGAAGCTGAGTAGGAGGAGGAGAAGACAGGAGGCAAAGAATGTTGCCCTGCGATCCTTGGCGGCGGAAGGACGTGCGCCAAACAGCTCTCCGCCTGGGGCCCAGCCGCCACTACATTTACCCAGTGTGCAGTTAGGGAGATATAGCGTCCCTGGCCGTGCTTACTGGTCCACGTATCTGTGGTTAGATGGACTTTGCCACAGATGGCGTTGCTCAGTGCACACTTGATTTTATCGGACACTTGTTTGTGCAGGGAAGGCACAGCTCTCTTGGAGAAGTAGTGGCGGCTGGGAACAACACACTGTGGGACAGCAAGTGACATGAGCTGTTTGAAGCTGTGTGTGTCCACCAGCCTAAATGACAGCATTTCATAGGCCAGTAGTTTAGAAATGCTGGCATTCAGGGCCAGGGATCGAGGGTGGCTAGGTGGGAATTTACGCTTTCTCTCAAATGTTTGTGAGATGGAGAGCTGAACGCTGCCGTGTGACATAGTTGAGATGCTTGGTGACGCAGGTTGTGGTGTTGGTGGTACATCCCATGTTTGCTGGGCGGCAGGTGCCAACGTTCCTCCAGAGGCGGAGGAAGAGGCCGAGGCGGCGGCGGCAGCAGAAGAGGCCGAGGCAGCAGCAGCAGAAGAGGTAGCAGGGGGAGCCTGAGTGACTTCTTTGTTTTTAAGATGTTTACTCCACTGCAGTTTATGCTTTGCATGCAGGTGCCTGGTCATGCAGGTTGTGCTAAGGTTCAGAACGTTAATGCCTCGCTTCAGGCTCTGATGGCACAGCGTGCAAACCACTCGGGTCTTGTCGTCAGCACATTGTTTGAAGAAGTGCCATGCCAGGGAACTCCTTGAAGCTGCCTTTGGGGTGCTCGGTCCCAGATGGCGGCGGTCAGTAGCAGGCGGAGTCTCTTGGCGGCGGGTGTTCTGATTTTGCCCACTGCTCCCTCTTTTGCTACTCTGTTGGCTCGGTCTCACCACTGCCTCTTCCTCCGAACTGTGAAAGTCAGTGGCACGACCTTCATTCCATGTGGGGTCTAGGACCTCATCGTCCCCTGCATCGTCTTCCACCCAGTCTTGATCCCTGACCTCCTGTTCAGTCTGCACACTGCAGAAAGACGCAGCAGTTGGCACCTGTGTTTCGTCATCATCAGAGACGTGCTGAGGTGGTATTCCCATGTCCTCATCATCAGGAAAAATAAGTGGTTGTGCGGAAGGGAAGGGCTAGGTGGATGCCCTTGTGAAACCCTGGCAGCAGAGTCTTCAAACAGCATAAGAGACTGCTGCATAACTTGAGGCTCAGACAGTTTCCCTGATATGCATGGGGGTGATGTGACAGACCGATCGGCTTGGTTTTCATGCGCCATCTGTGCGCTTTCTGCAGAAGAATGGGTGTGAGATAATGTGAACGTGCTGGATCCACTGTTGGCCACCCAATTGACTAATGCCTGCACCTGCTCAGGCCTTACCATCCTTAGAACGGCATTGGGCCCCACCAAATATCGCTGTAAATTCTGCTGGCTACTGGGACCTGAGGTAGTTGGTTCACTAGGACGTGTGGCTGTGGCAGAACGGCCACGTCCTCTCCCAGCACCAGAGGGTCCACTAACACCACCACGACCATGTCCACGTCCGCGTTCCTTATTAGATTTTTTCCTCATTGTTCCCGTTCACCACAATTTTGAGAATGGCAAATTTGGGAATGGTTTTTCAACCCAGAAAAAAAAGTGTGCTTTTACGGTCACTACAAATAACTTGACCAGCTAAAACAGTAGAGATTTGGTTAAATAGAGATGTGAGAACTGTTTTTTTTTGCGCTGTGTGACAGGTATAGGTTTAATCACAGAATCAGATTTCTATCAGCACGCTAGCGTGTGTCTTAGGTTTTTCTGAATGACACTATCACTAGCTTCAATGTAAGATATTCTTTTTGGGATAGATTTCAAGTAGGCCTCAAATACCAGAAACTAGTTATTTTGAGAATGGCAAATTTGGGAATGGTTTTTCAACCCAGAAAAAAAAGTGTGCTTTTACGGTCACTACAAATAACTTGACCAGCTAAAACAGTAGAGATTTGGTTAAATAGAGATGTGAGGCCTGTTTTTTTTCCCGCTGTGTGACAGGTATAGGTTTAATCACAGAATCAGATTTCTATCAGCACGCTAGCGTGTGTCTTAGGTTTTTCTGAATAACACTATCACTAGCTTCAATGTAAGATATTATTTTTGGGATAGATTTCAAGTAGGCCTCAAATACCAGAAACTAGTTATTTTGCGAATGGTAAATATGGGAATGGTTTTTCAACCCAGAAAAAAAAGTGTGCTTTTACGGTCACTACAAATAACTTGACCAGCTAAAACAGTAGAGATTTGGTTAAATAGAGATGTGAGGCCTGTTTTTGTTTTCGCTGTGTGACAGGTATAGGTTTAATCACAGAATCAGATTTCTATCAGCACGCTAGCGTGTGTCTTAGGTTTTTCTGACTGACACTATCACTAGCTTCAATGTAAGATATTCTTTTTGGGATAGATTTCAAGTAGGCCTCAAATACCAGAAACTAGTTATTTTGCGAATGGCAAATTTGGGAATGGTTTTTCAACCCAGAAAAAAAAGTGTGCCTTTATGGTCACTACAAATAACTTGACCAGCTAAAACAGTAGAGATTTGGTTAAATAGAGACGTGAGGCCTGGTTTTTTTTTTGCGCTGTGTGACAGGTATAGGTTTAATCACAGAATCAGATTTCTATCAGCACGCTAGCGTGTGTCTTAGGTTTTTCTGAATGACACTATCACTAGCTTCAATGTAAGATATTCTTTTTGGGATAGATTTCAAGTAGGCCTCAAATACCAGAAACTAGTTATTTTGAGAATGGCAAATTTGGGAATGGTTTTTCAACCCAGAAAAAAATAGTGTGCTTTTACGGTCACTACAAATAACTTGACCAGCTAAAACAGTAGAGATTTGGTTAAATAGAGATGTGAGGCCTGTTTTTTTTTGCGCTGTGTGACAGATATAGGTTTAATCACAGAATCAGATTTCTATCAGCACGCTAGCGTGTGTCTTAGGTTTTTCTGAATGACACTATCACTAGCTTCAATGTAAGATATTCTTTTTGGGATAGATTTCAAGTAGGCCTCAAATACCAGAAACTAGTTGTTTTGAGAATGGCAAATTTGGGAATGGTTTTTCAACCCAGAAAAAAAAGTGTGCTTTTACGGTCACTACAAATAACTTGACCAGCTAAAACAGTACAGATTTGGTTGAATAGAAATGTCAGGTCTATTTTTTAGGCGCTGGGTGACAGGCTCAACTTGCCCCTGATGTAATATATGGCCAAAAAATAACCACACTGTTGATGGTTAAATGCACTTGGGTGACACAGGCTCAGCCTGCACCAGATGTAGTATATGGCAAAAAATAATCAGACTGTCGATGGTTAAATGCACTTCGGTGACACAGGCTCAGCCTGCAGCTGATGTAGGATATAGCACAAAATAACCACACTATCGATGGTTAAATACGCTTGGTGATAGCTTGTGCTGGAGCACCACAAGTCACAAAATGGCCGCCGATCACCCCAGAAAAAAAGTGATCTAAAAACGCTCTGGGCAGCCTCAAAAAAGTGAGCAAGTCAATAATAGCACTTCAATGATCCACAGCTGCAGATCGATCACAGAATGAAGTCTTTTGGAGGAGTTAATCTGCCTAATCTCGCCCTAACGTCGCAGCTGCAACCTCTCCCTATACTGATCATAGCAGAGTGACGTGCGGCACTACGTGACTCCAGCTTAAATAGAGGCTGGGTCACATGCTGCACTGGCCAATCACAGCCATGTCAATAGTAGGCATGGCTGTGATGGCCTCTTGGGGCAAGCAGTATGACGCTTGTTGATTGGCTGCTTTGCAGCCTTTCAAAAAGCGCCAAGAAAGAGCCGAACACCGAACCCGAACCCGGGTTTTTACGAAAATGTTCGGGTTCGGATCCGTGTCACGGACACCGCAAAATTCGGTACGAACCCGAACTATACAGTTCGGGTTCGCTCATCCCTAGTCCTAGATCCTTTTTTAAATACGGGGACCAAATTTGCCTTGTGCCAATCACTGGGCACTGTACCAGTACCTAGAAAATCTTAAAAAATTATAAACAGGGGCACATCAATAACTGAACTGAGCTCTTTAAGCACTCTTGGGTGTACTCCATCTGGACCCGGAGCCTTGTTCACATTTACCTTATTTAACTTATCTTGTATGTACAGAGCTAAAAAAAAAAATTTAGTAACTCTGCCTTTTCCTTATCTTAAGTGACTACCCCCCCTTTACCATTATTTAGGGGCCGACCTATCTGCTCGGACTTTGGATTTTTAGCAGTTATATATTTAAAGAATTTTTTGGGATTTGTTTTGCTCTCTTTTGCCACCTACTGTTTGTTTTATATTTTTGCTAATTTTATCTCCTTTTTTACAGATTTTATTAAGACCTTTGTAATCTTCAAACGCTACAGCTGACCCCTCAGATTTGTATTTTTTAAATGCCCTATTTTGTCTTTTATTGCCCTTTTTACAGTAGCTGTAAGCCATGGGGGGTTTAATTTTAGTCGTTTATACTTGTTAACTAAATGAATAAAAAAAATTGTGCAATTACTCAATGTGGATTTAAAGCTCTCCCATTTATCCTCAATATTATTATGTGACAATAGCTGCTCCCAGTATATGGCCTGAAATGCTGCCCTCCAGCCAAGGAAATTAATCTTTTTAAAATTCAACCTTTGCTCTGCTTGACAGAGTTTGCTTCTTATAATTTAGGGGGGATATAATTGTGGTCACTATTACCTAGTGTTTCTCGAACAGTAATATTTCCAACAAGCTCTGCATCATTAGAAATTACCAGATCCAACAGAGCATTGCCCTAGTGGGAGCTTCTACAAACTGGCCCATAAAGTGGTCCTGCAGCAAGATGAGGAATTTTCTCCCCTTTGCGGTGTGAGCAGGCAAATCGACTCCATGTGGTGTACTCTCTATTCTAACATACAGTACCTGCACTAAACTCCCACCATTTCAAGTCCAGAAGGCAGGTGCAGTGTATTTGAAGAGAGGAGACATCACATGGAGGTGATTTCTCTGGTCACATGACCCTCTATCAGCAGCCATTTTATGGACAGGATCTCTGTGTGAACAGCACAAAAGCCAACAAGCGGGCATAGTTTATGAAATATAGAAAATAGTGCAGAATTTCAACAATGGCTATATTAGCAAGTGACATAATCATCTCGCAAACACATTTGTCATCAGTAACCAGATAGTGGCCAACCCTTTAACGATCCTTATATTCATTCTGGAGTAAAAATACTTTTATTCCATAAACAAATGAGCAATTAATGGAACTGAGGGCTACCCAAGACACTTTGTTTCCCATTGCTGCTCCTGCTTTCTCTTCCAGCAAATTCTGCTCCTTCTTCATTGATAGTGACAGACAAGATGACTATACAGAAACCTGTCCATGTCAATCAAGAAAGAGAGGGAGGGGGCTGGCAGAGAAAACAGAATGAGCAGGAGCAAAGGTGATCAGAATGACTTCAAGGGAGTAACTTCAATGAATTGTGCCTAGTTTAGCAGTGAATTTCCTAGGTATAGATTCTTTTAACGAAACAAAAGCCATATTAAGTTACTGGTCTCTACCAATGACCTAAAGGGGTTGTCTGGTCTCCTGTGAGCACCGCATTCTCTTAACTGTTCACCTGCTCGCCCTCGGCATTACAGATGTGAGCGGAAGTAAGTCCAGCTCCTCCATGAAATTCACTTGAATGGGAAGGAGCAGTTGTATTAACATTCTGAGTGCTGCATTCTCTTCAAAATCCTGAACGGTGGGGGTGCTGAGTGTCAGACCTCTACCTATCGGATATTGAAGACCTACCGGTATCTTGAGGATAAGTCATCAATATAGGAAACCGGACAACTCATTTAATACAGTATTTAGAAGTAGTAATCATTTTAACTGTTGTCTTTTAATTCCTCAAACATGTATCACTTGGAGGCATCAACCATAATCAGAGCTTGTAAAAATAAAATGAGTGCACATGTAACAATGTAACAAGTGCAATTTAAACAGTAAGAATATCTAGCAATCTAAAGCTGAACACAGAAAGGAAAAAGTTTAATTATTCCTCAAGGCAGTGTTACAAATTGTGTTACTAATATACTAAACCAATACATGGTACAATATTGCTCTCTAAAAGATTTAAAACTGTATGAAGGCCACTGTTCATTGTGGCATTTATTAAGTTATCAGAATTAAAGGTTATTTCTATAGAAATTGAGATTAACAGGACTCAATAATTCTGCAATGTTCTGTTCTTGTTCTATTTAATTACTCTAAGTAGTATTTTAATTTCATTATTGGTTATTTTATACACATCATAAAACCATAATAATTCTAGGCAATCTGAAATAGTCCAGTTTAGGAGAGAATACTGTTTTACACAAACTATAAACTGCATTTAACTTTTTTTTCCACATCATATATATCTGTTTACTTGTTCTTCTGTGTATATACATATTCAATACTCCTCAACATTAAAATTGAAACACCAAGAATGAAAAGTCATGGACTTATGGAAACCACAGGCTCAATAGATATTTTACCAATATAAAAATGGAAACAAATTTCCAAATATCTCAATTTATTTAGCACCACACAGAGAAATACATGCACTTACATGCTTTGGCATCCTATGAGTGGGGTTATTAATGGTGGTCTGAGAAAGGTTCTGCCACACTGAAAGCATTTGGACATTTGGAATTGCCAACCAATGACATCTCAGATGTGCTCGATGGGAGACAATTCCAAAGATACTGCAGGACATTTAGGCCATACAAACTGTTCACAGCGTTTTCCTGTTGAAAAATTTCTCCTCTGACACTTTGGAGAAATGGCCATAACACTGTTTCCATGACCACATGACACTGAGCTGTTGATATACTTGAAATGAAGACAAAAGGGGACTAAAGGGGCCTGGCCACCATACATTATGCCACCCCACACTTTATTTCCAGGTGTAAGACTAGTGGGACATTCCCTTGCAAAGGCCTTTTCATAGATTTGCCCAAGTTGTCTCCAGGTCAATCTCCAGCTCTCATTGCTTCCTAGGCATAAGCGGGACTTATTGCTGAAGAGGATAAACCTCCATTCCATCTTCCTTTGCCGTTTTCCTGTGTACCATGATAGCCTTTGAGAGCTATGGCGAGAGGTCAATGAAACACCTACTGTATAACTAGACATGAGGTTCAAACCATCAGAAGACGTGCAATTGTCTTCTGATGGTTTGTGTAGATACTGTTTGCCACCCTAGGCTTGTTATGTGATGTCCAGTTTCGGAACATTATGTGTCATTCTTCTAATCAGACGATCCGTCCATGCAGAGGTTTTCCTCTGAGAACGTCTTGTTATCATTCCAATTCTTCATTGTTTTCCTAACCATCATGACACGCAACATTAAACAGTGCCAACATGTGGCTATTAGTCTCTCAGTGCAAGGATTCTTTCCCTCTAAGTTTGCAACAGGTGGTGATAACTGGCATGTCAACAAACAGGAGACACAATACAACCATCCCAAAGGACTTGATTCTAGTGTTGATCGAGCACCAAAGTGCTTGAGTGTTCAAGTAGGACACCTCGGGATACTCTGGTGCTCTACTGAGCACCCAAGCACAATGGAAGTCAGTGGGAGAACCTGAGCATTAAACCAGGCACCCCCTGCTCTGAAGAGGGGAGGGTGTCTGGTTCACATAAAAAGGTCAGAAATTGATGGAAACACCACTGAAATAGTTCAGGAACAGCATGGGGAGGATGTCTGGATGCATCTTGGACTCCAAGGTTGCTGCTGGGAACAATGTTGTCCGAGTAGTACGCCAATTTTACAGACTGACAATAATATTCACAAAACCGAAGATAAAATTGATTTTAGAGGACAAACTGTTAGGAAACATTTTTTCCTATATATTTACTTGTATATAAAGTGCAAGTATTGCCAAAAATTATAAGGAAGAGGCACTCTGATACAACCTGTATATCACATAAAGGAGGGCCTCATTCCCATTGTGGTACAATTGTTCAGGTAGTGGGACTCCTACACTCATAAAGCTTATGCACTAAGTGAAAGGGCTGCCAAACATTACAAGGAACCGGCACTCCAATACACCCTTAATTACACATATAAGAGGGCATCATACACACCCTTGAAAAATTATGATTAATGGCCTGCTGGTGAGCCTCAAAAACATTAGGAGCAAGGGCCTGCTGGTGACCCTCTAAAACATTAGGGGCGAGGGCCTGCTTCTGATCTGACCATCTAAAACATTAGGGTTGAGGGTCTGCTGTTGAGCTGACCATCTAAAACAATATGGGCGAGAGCCTGTTGCTGAGTTGACCATCTAAAACATTATGGGTATGGGCCTGCTGCCGAGCTGACCATCTAAAACATTATGGGCGAAAGCCTGCTGCCAAGCTGACCATCTAAAACATTAGGGGTGAGGGTCTGCTGCTGAGCTGACCATCTAAAACATTAGGGGTGAGGGTCTGCTGCTCAGCTGACTCTCTCAAACATTAGGGGTGAGTGCCTGCTTTGATCTGACCATCTAAAAATTAAAAGGCGAGGGCCTACTGCTGAGCTGACTATCGAAAAAATTATTGTTGAGGGCCTGCTGCTGAGCTGACCCTCTAAAACATTAGAAGCGAGTGCAGCCTAATAAGCATCTTGATATGATGGAGGAAAAGGAGGAAGCTCTCCTCTGGTGAAGTAGAGAAGTCAGGGGCAATCTAGGCCATGTTCATTTTGATAAGAGTCAACCGGTCAGCATTTTGAGTTGACAGGCGGATGCGCTTATCAGTTATAATGCACCAGCAGCACTAAATACCCCCTCTGGAAAAACACTGGCGGCAGGACTGGCCAGCACCTCCAAGGCGTAGAATGCCAGTTCGTGCCACGTGTCCAGCTTGGACACCCGATAGTTGTAAGGCACAGAGGGATCATTGAGGACGCAGACACGGTCTGCTACGTACTCGTTCACCATCTTCCAAAATGTTTCCCTCCTTGTTACCGTAGGCCACGCACCAGGGTGAGGGTGCTGGTGGGGTGTCATGAAACTGTGCCAGGCCTTGGAGAGTGTTGCATTGCCTCTGTTGGAACAGCTGTGTGTTCATCTTGTCTCCCCATCTTGGTTACCCAGGGAACTACATACTCTGCCGCCAGAAATTTTTGGAGCAATTTTTCCACAAGGGCCTTCTGGTATTGCACCATTTTGCTTATCCTTTCCACCACAGGAATGAGAGATGAGAAGTTCTCTTTGTAGCGGGGGTCGAGAAGGGTGAACAACCAGTAATCGGTGTTGGCCAAAATGCATACAACGCAAGGATCACGGAAAAGGCAGCATAACATAAAGTCAGACATGTGTGCCAGAGTCCCAACAGACAAGACTTCGCTGTCCTCATCAGGAGGATGACTCTAAATCTCCTCATACTCTTCCTCCTCTTCTGCCCATCCACGCTGAACAGATTAAATAAACCTGCTATAGGTACTACCCTTTGTAGCGGAGGCAACCGTCTCCTGCTCCTCCTCCTCATCACCATCCAATTCGCGCTGAGAAGACGAAATGAGGGTGGTCTGGCTATCACCCTGTGTACTGTCTTCCCCCATTTCCACTTCTTCCACATGCAAAGCGTCCACTTTCATTGTGAGCAGCGAGCGTTTTAGTAGACACTGAAGTAGGATGGTTACGCTGATAATAGCGGCATCGCCGCTCATCAGCTGTGTAAAAATCTGTGTAAAAAAAAAAAAAACGGTGCCGAAACTAACATTTTTTGCTACCTTGCCTAACAAAAAGTATAATACCAAGCGATAAAAAGTTGTATGTACCCCAAAATAGCACCAGTCATGCAATCAAATTATCCTGCAAAAAACAAGTTCCTACATAAGACAATTGTCCAAAAAATAAAAAAAAGTAATTTGATTTCAGAAAAAAGCAATACAATTTATATATATATTTTTTAATGCATTTCCTGTGTAGTGTTGATCATGAATATTCAAATTGCAAATTTTTATTGCGAATATAAGTACTTCAAAAATTTGCGAAAATTTAGAATATAGTGACATACATTCGTATTTTCGAATATTCGAGATTTTTTTATTGCAAATTTTCGTAATGCAAATTTTTATCGCAAATTTTTTAATTGCCGAGTAAAAACATGATTCCTCCCTGCTTCTTGCTTGAGGAATCATGACTTTAAATGAGAAAAATGATGAATATTCTAAAAAACGAATATATTACACTAAATCGAATCTTCATGCCATAGCAGAGAATCTGGCTTCATGTCAGCAGAGAATCAGTCTTCATGTCATAGCAGAGAATCAGGCTTCACGTCACCCACCACTGGAAATGGCCACTGTCACATATTTAGGCCCAGGCACCCAGGCAGAGGAGAGAGGTCCCATAACAGAGATTTAGGCTTCATGTCAGCAGAGAATCAGTCTTCATGTCATAGCAGAGAATCAGGCTTCACGTCACCCACCACTGGAACAGGCCACTGTCACATATTTAGGCCCCGGCACCCAGACAGAGGAGAGAGGTCCCGTAACAGAGAATCTGGCTTCATGTCAGCACAGAATCAGTCTTCATGTCATAGCAGAGAATCAGGCTTCACGTCACCCACCACTGGAACAGGCCACTGTCACATATTTAGGCCCCGACATCCAGACAGAGGAGAGAGGTCCCGTAACAGAGAATCTGGCTTCATGTCAGCACAGAATCAGTCTTCATGTCATAGCAGAGAATCAGACTTCACGTCACCCACCACTGGAACAGGCCACTGTCACATATTTAGGCCCAGGCGCCCAGGCAGAGGAGAGTGGTCGCGTAACAGAGAATCTGGCTTCATGTCAGCACAGAATCAGTCTTCATGTCATAGCAGAGAATCAGGCTTCACGTCACCCACCACTGGAACAGGCCACTGTCACACATTTAGGCCCCGGCACCCAGACAGAGGAGAGGTTCCTTCAACTTTGGGTTGCCCCGCAATATAATGGTAAAATGAAAATAAAAATAGGATTGAATAAGGAAGTGCCCTGGAGTACAATAATATATTGTTAAGGGGAGGTAATTAATGTCTAATCTGCACAAGGGATGGACAGGTCTTGTGGGATCCATGCCTGGTTCATTTTTATGAACGTCAGCTTGTCCACATTGGCTGTAGACAGGCGGCTGCGTTTGTCTGTAATGACGCCCCCTGCCGTGCTGAATACACGTTCAGACAAAACGCTGGCCGCCGGGCAGGCCAGCACCTCCAAGGCATAAAAGGCTAGCTCTGGCCACGTGGACAATTTGAAGACCCAGAAGTTGAATGGGGCCGAACCATCAGTCAGTACGTGGAGGGGTGTGCACAGGTACTGTTCCACCATGTTAGTGAAATGTTGCCTCCTGCTAACACGTTCCGTATCAGGTGGTGGTGCAGTTAGCTGTAGCGTGGTGACAAAACTTTTCCACATCTCTGCCATGCTTACCCTGCCCTCAGAGGAGCTGGCCGTGACACAGCTGCGTTGGCGACCTCTTGCTCCTCCTCTGCCTTCGCCTTGGGCTTCCACTGGTTCCCCTGTGACATTTGGGAATGCTCTTAGAAGCGCGTCTACCAACGTGCGCTTGTACTCGCGCATCTTCCTATCACGCTCCAGTGTAGGAAGTAAGGTGGGCACATTGTCTTTGTACCGGGGATCCAGCAGGGTGGCAACCCAGTAGTCCGCACACGTTAAAATGTGGGCAACTCTGCTGTCGTTGCGCAGGCACTGCAGCATGTAGTCGCTCATGTGTGCCAGGCTGCCCAGAGGTAAGGACAAGCTGTCCTCTGTGGGAGGCGTATCGTCATCGTCCTGTGTTTCCCCCCAGCCACGCACCAGTGATGGGCCCGAGCTGCTTTGGGTGCCACCCCGCTGTGAACATGCTTCATCCTCATCCTCCTCCACCTCCTCCTCATCCTCGTCCTCCTCGTCCTCCAGTAGTGGGCCCTGTCTGGCCACATTTGTACCTGGCCTCTGCTGTTGCAAAAAACCTCCCTCTGAGTCACTTCGAAGAGACTGGCCTAAAAGTGCTAAAAATGACCCTTCTTCCTCCTCTTCCTCCTGGGCCACCTCCTCTTCCATCATTGCCCTAAGTGTTTTCTCAAGGAGACATAGAAGTGGTATTGTAACGCTGATAACGGCGTCATCGCCACTGGCCATGTTGGTGGAGTACTCGAAACAGCGCAACAGGGCACACAGGTCTCGCATGGAGGCCCAGTCATTGGTGGTGAAGTGGTGCTGTTCCGCAGTGCGACTGACCCGTGCGTGCTGCAGCTGAAACTCCACTATGGCCTGCTGCTGCTCGCACAGTCTGTCCAGCATGTGCAAGGTGGAGTTCCACCTGGTGGGCACATCGCATATGAGGCGGTGAGCGGGAAGGCCGAAGTTACGCTGTAGCGCAGACAGGCGTGCAGCAGCAGGGTGTGAACGCCGGAAGCGCGAACAGACGGCCCGTACTTAATGCAGCAGCTCTGACATGTCGGGGTAGTTGCGAATGAACTTCTGCGCCACCAAATTCAGCACATGCGCCAGGCAAGGGATGTGCGTCAAACCGGCTAGTCCCAGAGCTGCAACGAGATTTCGCCCATTATCGCACACCACCAGGCCGGGCTTGAGGCTCACCGGCAGCAACCACTCGTCGGCCTGTTGTTCTATACCCCGCCACAACTCCTGTGCGGTGTGGGGTCTGTCCCCCAAACATATGAGTTTCAGAACGGCTTGCTGACGTTTACCCCGGGCTGTGCTGAAGTTGGTGGTGAAGGTGTGTGGCTGACTGGATGAGCAGGTGGAAGAAGAGGAGGAGGAAGCTGAGTAGGAGGAGGAGGAGACAGGAGGCAAAGAATGTTGCCCTGCGATCCTTGGTGGCGGAAGGACGTGCGCCAAACAGCTCTCCGCCTGGGGCCCAGCCGCCACTACATTTACCCAGTGTGCAGTTAGGGAGATATAGCGTCCCTGGCAGTGCTTACTGGTCCACATATCTGTGGTTAGGTGGACCTTGCCACAGATGGCGTTGCGCGGTGCACACTTGATTTTATCGGACACTTGGTTGTGCACGGAAGGCACGGCTCTCTTGGAGAAGTAGTGCCGGCTAGGAACAACATACTGTGGGACAGCAAGCGACATGAGCTGTTTGAAGCTGTCTGTGTCCACCAGCTTAAATGACAGCATTTCATAGGCCAGTAGTTTAGAAATGCTGGCATTCAGGGCCAGGGATCGAGGGTGGCTAGGTGGGAATCTACGCTTTCTCTCAAATGTTTGTGAGATGGAGAGCTGAACGCTGCCGTGTGACATGGTTGAGATGCTTGGTGACGCAGGTGGTGGTGTTGGTGGTACATCCCATGTTTGCTGGGCGGCAGGTGCCAACGTTCCTCCAGAGGCGGAGGAAGAGGCCGAGGCGGCGGCAGCAGCAGAAGAGGCCGAGGCGGCAGCAGCAGAAGAGGTAGCAGGGGGAGCCTGAGTGACTTCTTTGTTTTTAAGGTGTTTACTCCACTGCAGTTCATGCTTTGCATGCAGGTGCCTGGTCATGCAGGTTGTGCTAAGGTTCAGAACGTTAATGCCTCGCTTCAGGCTCTGATGGCACAGCATGCAAACCACTCGGGTCTTGTCGTCAGCACATTGTTTGAAGAAGTGCCATGCCAGGGAACTCCTTGAAGCTGCCTTTGGGGTGCTCGGTCCCAGATGGCGGCGGTCAGTAGCAGGCGGAGTCTCTTGGCGGCGGGTGTTCTGATTTTGCCCACTGCTCCCTCTTTTGCTATGCTGTTGGCTCGGTCTCACCACTGCGTCTTCCTCCAAACTGTGAAAGTCAGTGGCACGACCTTCATTCCATGTGGGGTCTAGGACCTCATCGTCCCCTGCATCGTCTTCCACCCAGTCTTGATCCCTGACCTCCTGTTCAGTCTACACACTGCAGAAAGACGCAGCAGTTGGCACCTGTGTTTCGTCATCATTAGAGACATGCTGAGGTGGTATTCCCATGTCCTCATCATCAGGAAACATAAGTGGTTGTGCGTTAGTGCTGGGGAAGGGCTAGGTGGATGCCCTTGGGAAACCCTGGCAGCAGAGTCTTCAAACAGCATAAGAGACTGCTGCATAACTTGAGGCTTAGACAGTTTCCCTGATATGCATGGGGGTGATGTGACAGACTGATGGGCTTGGTTTTCATGCGCCATCTGTGCGCTTTCTGCAGAAGACTGGGTGGGAGATAATGTGAACGTGCTGGATGCACTGTCGGCCACCCAATTGACTAATGCCTGTACCTGCTCAGGCCTTACCATCCTTAGAACGGCATTGGGCCCCACCAAATATCGCTGTGAATTCTGCTGGCTACTGGGACCTGAGGTAGTTGGTTCACTAGGACGTGTGGCTGTGGCAGAACGGCCACGTCCTCTCCCAGCACCAGAGGGTCCACTAACACCACCACGACCATGTCCACGTCCGCGTCCCTTATTAGATGTTTTCCTCATTGTTCCCGTTCACCACAATTTTGAAAATGGCAAATTTGGGAATAATTTTTCAACCCAGAACAAAAACTGTGCTTTTACGGTCACTACAAATAATTTGACCAGCTAAAACAGTACAGATTTGGTTGAATATAAATGTGAGACCTATTTTTTACGCGCTGTGTGACAGATATACCTTTAATCACAGAATTAGACTTGTATCTGCACGGTAGCGTGTGTGTTAAGTTTTTCAGAATGACACTATCAGCACCTTGAATCTAAGATATCCTTTTTGGGATAGATTTAAAGTAGGCCTGATATAGCAGAAACTACTTATTTTGAGAATGGCAAATTTGGGAATAGTTTTTCAACCCAGAACAAAAACTGTGCTTTTACGGTCACTACAAATAACTTGACCAGCTAAAACAGTACAGATTTGGTTGAATATAAATGTGAGGCCTATTTTTTACGCGCTGTGTGACAGATATACCTTTAATCACAGAATTAGACTTGTATCTGCACGGTAGCGTGTGTGTTAGGTTTTTCTGAATGACACTATCAGCACCTTGAATTTAAGATATCCTTTTTGGGATAGATTTAAAGTAGGCCTGATATAGCAGAAACTACTTATTTTGAGAATGGCAAATTTGTGAATAGTTTTTCAACCCAGAACAAAAACTGTGCTTTTACGGTCACTACAAATAATTTGACCAGCTAAAACAGTACAGATTTGGTTGAATATAAATGTGAGACCTATTTTTTACGCGCTGTATGACAGATATACCTTTAATCACAGAATTAGACTTGTATCTGCACGGTAGCGTGTGTGTTAAGTTTTTCAGAATGACACTATCAGCACCTTGAATCTAAGATATCCTTTTTGGGATAGATTTAAAGTAGGCCTGATATAGCAGAAACTACTTATTTTGAGAATGGCAAATTTGGGAATAGTTTTTCAACCCAGAACAAAAACTGTGCTTTTACGGTCACTACAAATAACTTGACCAGCT
Organism: Bufo bufo; assembly: GCF_905171765.1. NCBI lineage: Eukaryota > Metazoa > Chordata > Amphibia > Anura > Bufonidae > Bufo > Bufo bufo. Next base: position 121,993,390 of record NC_053396.1, on the reverse strand, counting down.
AAAACAGTACAGATTTGGTTGAATATAAATGTGAGGCCTATTGATGGTTAAATGCACTTGGTGGTAGCTTGTGCTGGCGCACCACAAGCCACAAAATGGCCGCCGATCACCCCAGAAAAAAGTGATATAAAAACGCTCTGGGCAGCCTAAAAAAAGTGAGCAATTCAATATTAGCATTTTAATGATCCACAGCTGGAGATCGATCACTGATTTAGCTAATATAGTGCTATAATCTTCTTTGTCTAATAGTTGTAATTTTTTTCTCATCTGAAGTTCAGATTGGAAAAAAATGACAACTACTTAAAAAAAAGATTATAGCACTATATTAGCTAAATTGCTATACATTCGTTTGTTTCGAATATTCGCTGTATTGCTATATATTCTTGTTTTTGAATATTACGAATATTTGAAAACAGGAACATATTCGATATAGTGCTATGACTCATTGGCCCACAAGCAAGAAGCAGGGAGGAATCATGTTTTTGCGCGGCAATTGAAAAATTTGCGATAAAGATTAGCATTACGAAAATTTGCATATTATGCGATCATTACCTTGTTTATTTTTCGAGTAAAAAAATCGTAGAATATAACGAATATTCAAATTCACGAATATTCGCCTAATATTCTACAAAATATTCGCGAAATATCGCAAATTCGAATATGACCCCTGCCGCTCATTACATCCTGTGTAAAACTTAACAAAAAATATAAAATAGACATATTAGGTATTGCTATTTTTGTAGCATCCTGCTCTATATAATTAATACATGGTCTACCCCCTCAGGTTGCCCAAAACGTGTAATATTCAACAATCAAAAATTCATTTGTACTCAAAAATGCTACCAATAACACCTCTTCACATAAAAAAAAGAGCCCTTAAACATGATAATCGACAGAAAAATAAAACAATATGGCTTTCAGAAAATGGAGACACAAAAACATGTTTTCATCAAAAATGCTATATTGTGAAAAACTGAAGCAAAAAAATAAAAATAAAACATTTTTGTTATCATCACATCCATCTGTGAATGGCTTGGATAAGTAAAAGCATTCCAAAGTTATTACCACATAAAGTGACATGTGTCAGATTTGCAAAAATCGGCCTGGGATTTAAGGTGAAAAGTGGCTTGGTACTGAAGGGGTTAATGATATTTTGGAGGTCTGTGGCATTTTTTTTAAACGCAGCATGCTTTGAAATTGCTGTTTTTGGGGTCTTTTTTGACACTCTTCTCCTAGACTTCAAAATGCAAAATAATGCATGCTACTGTAATGCCGGTAGGTTAGGGACAGGACAGCGAGTCCTAAACTAGAACCCAGCACGATTTCCCTACTTATTTGCAGTATAAGTCCTAAATACAGAACAGCAACTGGACCATGGTCCCTACTCTAGTGCAAAAAAACAAGGGTATTATATTATCCTATGAACGATCCTTAGTGATTATCTGGCAGTCTAATACTGCCTCCATTCTGAAAAGAAATTGGGCAATTCAGATCTTTCAACACCCTGAAAGATCTTGATTTTCCGGCAGCAGATCATCCTGTGTAATCACAATCTGCTGCCAGCACAGCTGCTGCATGGGAACAAGCGATGGCATGTGGAGGACATCGCTGCATATAATAGCAGCAGTGTCCTCTGCTAGTTATCTGGTGACTGATTCCCTCCCTACAATCGTTTGTAGCATCGAGGTGTCTAATACACCTTAAATACAATAGCAGTGTCGTACGAAGGCAAGTCAGAACCAAGTGGGCAACGAGGTACCAAAAGCAAGAGACAAAGGAAGATGCAAGCCGGGGTCAAAATCATGAGATATCAAACAGCAATTAGGAATAGGAACCGAGAACAAGGTAGCAAGGCCAAAGAATATCACTGGCAATGATTCCCTGACAATAGGGGAATATAGATAGAGAGCCAGGTCCCCAGACCAGAACCTGATTGGTCTGATGACCTGACTCTCCCTAGGTCAGACACCAAACCAAAGAGCCCACCTGCCTGTCATTCAGCCCACCTGCCTGTCTCCCCCCAGTGCATGCATACTGGTGGGAGGAAGTGCTGAAGCCAAGGAATGTGCCACTGAAGCCTGGACAGGTAAGTTTATTAAAGTTACAGTTCTGTAAAAATATTTGAAATTTAAGATATTAACAAAAGCAAAAACAAAAACATTTTGTACAAAATCATTTGTGCCTGCCCATCAATGACAAGGCAATCTTTTTAGGACAGAAACCTACACTAAATACTACCTACGCTGGTACCATACTGGCCTCCATAAAATTCAGGAAATGCAGGTTCCATATGCATGCTGAGCCTACTCTGTATTATACCTATTTTGGTACAACAATGGCCTCCATTATATCTAGTGAATGCAGGTTATTAACAAAAATGGCAGGTGTGGGAATGAGCTCTGAATGGTGTTCTATTGAAATTGTCCAAACTAAATGTGAAAACTGCAATTATAAAGATTATGAAAGAAGAAGCAAAAAAAAAAAAAAAAATGAATGGGGCAATTGGGTTGGTTAAGAGACAATGGGGAAGATTTACCAAACTGGTGCAAAGTAGAACTGGCTAGGTTGCCCGTATCAACCAATTAGATTCCACCTTTCATTTTTGACAGCTCCTTTGGAAAGTAAAAGGTGGAATCTGATTGGCTGTTATGGGAAACTAAGCCAGTTCTACTTTACACCAGTTTGATAAATCTCCTCCAAATATGCCTACTGAAATGGCAGTGGGAGCCACTGTGGAAATGACTGTTGGGAATAAAGTTGTTGTACTTTTTCTTGTTAAAAATTCTTATACAAGAAATATACAAAATATTTTAGTTTGGTGGCTCACCTCCCTTCTTTACTGTGGATAAGGTGCTCTGACCTTGTGACTCACCCCGTCAACTAGATAAAATCAGATTAATTATAACTATGGACAGGCCCACTTCATTTGGAGAAATCCAGGGAGATCGTATTTATACCATTCAAACTCTCATTTATTAGCTAGTAGACAAATTAAAATATTCTAAAATACACAAAATATCCAAAAATTATTAAAATTATAAAAATTCTATAAATGAATTGCAATTCATTACTAATACCATACAAATGCCCCCCTGTCTATTGTGCAGCTACCTGCTTATTTATTTTCACTTCCTACACAGTGAGCAAGAGACCATTCATTTAATTATCTATCTATTTCATATACAGTACAGACCAAAAGTTTGGACACACCTTCTCATTCAAAGAGTTTTCTTTATTTTCATGACTATGAAAATTGTAGATTAACACTGAAGGCATCAAAACTATGAATTAACACATGTGGAATTATATTCATAACAAACAAGTGTGAAACAACTGAAAATATGTCATATTCTAGGTTCTTCAAAGTAGCCACCTTTTGCTTTGATTACTGCTTTGCACATTCTTGGCATTCTCTTGATGAGCTTCAAGAGGTAGTCCCCTGAAATGGTTTTCACTTCACAGGTATGCCCTGTCAGGTTTAATAAGTGGGATTTCTTGCCTTATAAATGGGGTTGGGACCATCAGTTGCGTTGAGGAGAAGTCAGGTGGATACACAGCTGATAGTCCTACTGAATAGACTGTTAGAATTTGTATTATGGCAAGAAAAAAGCAGCTAAGTAAAGAAAAACAAGTGGCCATCATTACCTTAAGAAATGAAGGTCAGTCAGTCAGTCAAAAAATTGGGAAAACCTTGAAAGTAAGGGCTATTTGACCATGAAGGAGAGTGATGGGGTGCTGCGTCAGATGACCTGGCCGCCACAGTCACTGGACCTGAACCCAATCGAGATGGTTTGGGGTGAGCTGGACCGCAGAGTGAAGGCAAAAGGGCCAACAAGTGCTAAGCATTTCTGGGAACTCCTTCAAGACTGTTGGAAGACCATTTCAGGGGACTACCTCTTGAAGCACATCAAGTGAATGCCAAGAGTGTGCAAAGCAGTAATCAAAGCAAAAGGTGGCTACTTTGAAGAACCTAGAATATGACATATTTTCAGTTGTTTCATACTTGTCTGTTATGTATATAATTCCACATGTGTTAATTCATAGTTTTGATGCCTTCATAGTCATGAAAATAAAGAAAACTCTTTGAATGAGAAGGTGTGTCCAAACTTTTGGTCTGTACTGCATGTTCCCTTAATAAATTCAACCTCTAGCATTTACCATCTTTTCAGAGAAGTAAACATGAGCATATGATATATAGGATAAAAATTAGCTGAAATTAACATACAATCCCAATTAATTATTACTCATATAGCTGTATAGTTCACTTATAATCCTGGTGCAGTGATATTAGTCAACAAATGTTTCGTATTGATTCACTGACTGTACAAGCCAGCAAACAGTTCCAATAGATACTTTGTATCAGTTTGCAATTGGACAACTTATTTATAAATGCAACTCGCTGTTATTTACGTCCTCTCTCATATATCAGAACACTGTCTATTTAGTCACACTGAAGGGTTTTTACTCGCTGTCCCAAGATCCTAAATTGTTACTCTCTATATTGATTCGCTGACTCTGCAGGCAGTTCCTATAAATACTTTGTATCAATTTGTGTCTGTCTGCATAAGGCAACTTATTGCGCTGGTTTTGCAATCTCCCGCATATAACAGAACACTATCTATTCAGTGGTACTGAAGGGTCTTTACTTACTGTTTAGAGATCATACATTGTCGGTCTCTATGACCTCCCATCGCGAGCAAATGGAGGTGGTAAGTTTGATTTTTTTTTTTCTGTTTTTTTTTACACTATTTCAGGTTAAAGGGCTTCTGTCACCCCACTAAAGTCATATTTTTTTTTTGGGCTAGTTAAATTCCTTATACTGCGATATATGAAAATATAATGGTCTTACTTACTTTCCTTACTTTTATAATATGTAAATTAGGTCTCTACCAGCAAGTAGTGCGTCTACTTGCTGGTTGCCGCCGCAAAAAACTGCCCCCTCGTCGTGTTGATTGACAGGGCTAGCCGCGATCTCCTCCTCTGGCCGGCCCTGTCAGCATTTCAAAAATCGCGCGCCTGTGTTGATTCAGCGCAGGCGCTTTGAGATGAGGAGGCTCGCCTCCTCAGAACTCCCTCAGTGCGCCTGCGCCGATGACATCACCAAAAGAGAAGATGTCATCGGCGCAGGCGCACTGAGGGAGTGCTGAGGAGGCGAACACAGGCGCGCGATTTTTGAAATGCTGACAGGGCCGGCCGCCGCAAAAAACTGCTCCCTCGTGGTGTTGATTGACAGGGCTAGCCGCGATCTCCTCCTCTGGCCGGCCCTGTCAGCATTTCAAAAATCACGCGCCTGTGTTGATTCAGCGCAGGCGCTTTGACATGAGCAGGCTCGCCTCCTCAGAACCCCCGCAGTGCGCCTGCGCCGATGACATCACCAAAAGAGAAGACGTCATCGGCGCAGGCGCACTGAGGGAGTGCTGAGGAGGCGAACACAGGCGCGCGATTTTTGAAATGCTGACAGGGCCGGCCGGAGGAGGAGATTGCGGCTGGCCCTGTCAATCAACAGAAGGAGGGGGCGGTTTTTTGCGGCGGCTACCAGCAAGTAGACACCGTACTTGCTGGTAGAGACCTAATTTACATATTATAAAAGTTTGTTTTTATAAGAAACTGCTGAAGGAAAGTAAGTAAGACCATTATATTTTCATATATTACAGTATAAGGAATTTAACTAGCCCAAAAAAATAAAATAATGACTTTAGTGGGGTGACAGAAGCCCTTTAAATCGATTCGCTGACACGAAGCATGAGGAAATTCGGCTTTGAGGCAAATTGAATTTTGATTTGCTTATCTCTAGTATTGATCTGAAAACACGAATGGTTAAAAAAGTTCAACAAGAGGGCAACAGTCCCTAATGTGCATGATCGGCAATGTAGGACTCATTAGGAAAACCCTATCTGAGAGGAGAAACAATAAGACTGACAACCCACAAATACCACAACAAATAAAACAGGTATGCACAAGAAATGCACAAAATCCTCTATCTTATTCTTAATAATGATCTATTCTGCATTATATAGGTAAAGAAAAAAAAATACTCCAAGAGTTCTTCTTTAAATTAAAAGAGAAATGTTCCTTTCTCTGAAACGATGCCCCCCCAACACCGAATGTTTTCATCCACCACTGGGAGAAGCAGCGTTGTCCGTGCAGGAACCAGGAGCGACACGGGTACCGAGGAGTAAGGTAAGTATATTGCGTGTGAGGGGCGTATGGTGCGGCATTTCATAAATTTAATGCAACCTCACAAAGCAAAGAAGACTTAAAACTGACACCAAAACAACCGCAAATAATGAATCCCCCTTAAGTGTTTATTGTGTGGACACCTCTTTAAAAAATTAGATATTCCAAAACATACTCATTTAATAGTAACTTGTATGTTTTAGCACACACTTATCATTTTCATTTTATTACTTGCTAATATGGCACAGTAATCAATCATCTCATAACTGTTTGCTGATATATTTTAGTCCCATTCCTGGAAATACCTCATTTCAAAAACACAAGCGCTTCTTCCAGGAACACAATGACATCTGTGACAATCAATATTTGTATTGCAAGCATCAAATTCCCAAGGTAGCAAATACTGCTATTGCTTGTTTTAGTTTCACATAAACCAACATAACACATTGGTGGTCATCTATAAAATATAGTGTTTTACAGTATATAGTAAGCAGCTCTTCTGAGCTACCAAGTCATTTTTTTCCTTTGTTACTTAAGGTTATAGATCACTGCAAATGGTGCACCACAATAGTATGCAACTGACAATACAAGGCTAAACCCCCACACTGATGTTAACAAATTAGATTTTAGCCAATATATTCCTGTCAGGAACATATCAGAGCCCGTGCACCCCGCCAAGGTATCTCAGTGTAGCGTGGGACCTACTGCCAACCTACCTATAGTGTGTGAACACTGTCCGATAGGTGCCAAGGTCCGACTCACAGCTAAACTACCACATACCTCCAAAGTAAGATCATTAATACAATGGGAGGAGGGAGGAGGCTGCGAGCCCCACCTATAGCAGGCCATGTGACACAGGCTACCAGGCGCACTAGAATGTTACCAACGATAAGCGTTCGCATATTCAGAAAAATATCAACAAAATTCACAGAATAGAGTGGCCTAACTGAGAGAATATACTCAGACCCCAAATACTGTAGTGTATTTAGAACCGGGGAAGCAGATCCTCCACATGTGATCCGTTGCTAACGACAATCCCCAGCAAAAATGCATACAATTGAGGATGCCGGCAGCGGACCACATGTACCACAAAACTTAAGGTTATAGCATGAACCAACTTTAATAATTTTCATATTTATTCAGTTTTTTTGTAGAAAATAATATATTTACAGTGCCATGCAAGTTTTAGGCAGTTGCGGAAAAACTCTGTAACAAAAGCTTTCAAAAATAATGAAATAAACAATCGAGAAATCTGCAACTGGGCGCCGAAGGCACACTCGGTCTCCCATCAAGCGCAGACCTGCTGCTTAGCTTCGGGAGCAAGGATCTGTGTTCGGCCTCGTTCCCAGGGCGGCTTTTGCTAGCTGGGAGGCTCCCTGCTCCTAGGTCTGCCTTGAGCGTCGAAGTGATCACTCGGTGCTCGACTTGTCTGTCTGTCGGTCATGTGACGCTGGCCACGTCACATGACCCTCACTCCCCACTTTAAATACAGGCTGGCTACAGGTTGCCTGTGATTTTGGTCCCTTAGGCTGTGTATTAATATTGTTATTAAGCTTACCTTTGGATTTGACCCTTGATCTGCTTCCTGACACCTCTTCTGCCTGCTCCCTGAACCTTGATGCTACCTCTTGGATTTTGACCTCTGCTTTGCTTTTGGATTTTGTCTTTGCCTCCTCCCTCGTACTGACGTGATCTCCTGGACTGACCCCGGCTAGTTGACCCGCCTCGCCCTTCCGTTTTTGGTGGTACCTTGCTTGTTCCACCTATCTGTCCGCTCCAGTGCTACCTCTCATTGGCTGTCCGCTTCCCTGCTGTCTCTATCTCTCTGCTTGCATTTACTCAGCTCAGGGACTGTCGTCCAGTTGCGCCCCGTCACCTAGGGCGGGTGGTGCAAGTTGGCAGGGACAGAAGACCGGGTGGCAGCTCAGGGGGTTATTACGAACGCTGCGATACCTAATATGTATACTTTTTTTATTTATGTAAGTTTTACACAATAATATCATTTTTGAAACAAAAAAAAAAATAAGGTTTTAGTGTCTCCATATTCTGAGAGCCATAGTTTTTTCAGTTTTTGGGTGATTATCTTAGGTAGGGTCTCATTTTTTGCGGGATGAGATGCCATTTTGATTGGCACTATTTTGGGGTGCGTGTGACTTTTTGATCACTTGCTATTATACTTTTTGTGATGTAAGGTGACAAAAAATGGTTTATTTAGCACAGTTTTTATTTTTTATTTTTTACGGTGTTCATCTGAGGGGTTAGGTCATGTGATATTTTTATAGAGCCGGTCGATACGAACGCGGCGATACCAAATATGTATACTTTTTTTTTACTTATGTAAGTTTTACACAATAACAGCTTTTTTAAAACAAAAAAAATGATGTTTTAGTGTCTCCATATTCTGAGCCATAGTTTTTTAATTTTTTGGGCGATTGTCTCAGGTAGGGGCTCATTTTTTGTGGGATGAGGTGATGTGGGATGAGGTGATGGTTGGATTGGTACTATTTTGGTGGGCAAACACTTTTTTTTATCACTTGCTGTTGTACTTTTTGTGATGTAAGGTGACAAAAAATTGTTTATTTAGCACAGTTTTTATTTTTTACGGTGTTCATCTGAGGGTTAGGTCATGTGATATGTTTATAGAGACGGTCAATACGGACGCGGCGATACCTAATATGTATACTCCCCCCCCCCCCATCCTATTTTTTACCAATTTTTTTTTTACTTTATTTGGGGAAAATGACATTTTTGTTTATTTTTACTTGAAACTTTTAATTTTTTGGGGGGGAAAACTTTATTTTTTCAACTTTTTTTTTCACTTTATTTTTTTGTCCCACTTTGGGACTTGAACTTTTGGGGGTCTAATCCTTTACAATGCATTTCAATACTTCTGTATTGAAATGCATTGGCTGTATGAGTAATACTGTGTGTATTACTCATACAGCTTCCAGCCTGTGAGATCCAGGGGGCTGAATCTCACAGGCTCGTCACCGGAAGGCAGCACGATGCCTTCCTTAGGCATCACGCTGCCTTCCATGCCATAGGGTCCCCCCTACAGCCGCATGGGGACCCGATGACACCACCCACCGCCGCCGCAACCGCAGGAAAAATCCACAAACCTCAGGTCTGAATTGACCTGCAGTTTGCGGCGATCGCCAACACGGGCGGGTCACGGGACCCCCCCCCCGCGCATTTAGTCAAGGTGCCTGCTCAATGGCGGGCGGTGATCGGAAATACACATGACATACCGGTACGTCATGGGTCCTTAAGGATTTGGGACACATGCCGTACCCGTCCTTAAGGGGTGGCTTAAGGACCATGACTCCGTGCTCTCTGGTCATCCAGGTATTGTTGCCACTAAGGAATTGCTGCTGAGGTCTTTCTGGTGGCCCACTTTGTCTAAGGATGTATGGTCTTATGTTTTGGCTTGCGATGTTTGTGCCAGGTCTAAGACCCCGAGAACACTTCCCGCTGGTGAACTACAACCACTACCTATTCCCTGCAGCCATGGTCTCACATTTCCATGGATTTTATTTCTGATCTGCCCCCTTCTGAGGGGAAATCAGTGGTGTGGGTAGTGGTTGACTTTTTTTAGCAAGATGGTGCACTTTGTTCCTTTAAGTAAGCTCCCTGATGCGAAGACCTTAGCATCCTTGTTCATTGAACATGTGGTACGTCTGCATGCTGTCCCTGAGAATATCATCTCTGATAGAGGCGTTCAGTTTGTTTCTGGTTTCTGGAGGGCTTTTTGTCGAAGATGCGACATCTCTTTATCCTTTTCGTCTGCTTTCCATCCGCAGACCAATGGGCAAACGGAACTGGTAAATCAGGCAGTGGAGCTTTTTCTAAGGTGATATGTATCACATAATCAACTCTTATGGGTGACATACCTCCCGTTGGCAGAATTTGCTATTAACAATCAAGTTAATTCTTCCACGGGGGTGTCTCCTTTTTTTGTAACAGTGGTTTGCATCCTTGCTTTTGTTCTAGTCCCTCTGTATCCTCACTCGACCCGCAGGCAGATTCTTTTACCTCTAGACTGTGCACAGTCTGGGCACAGGTTCAAACGAACCTGGAAACGGCCCAGGAAACGCAGTGTAAACATGCCAATAAGAGACGTTCCAAGGGGGTAAATTTTGTACTCGGCGATAAGATGTGGTTGTCAACTAAGAATCTTGCTTTGAAACAGTGTTCTAGGAAATTCTCTCCGCATTTCATTGGACCATACAATATTATTGAGGTTGTTAACCCAGTGTCCTTTAGACTTAAGCTACCCGACTCCTTTCGTATACAGGATTTGTTTCATAAATCGTTGCTTAAGAGATATGTGTCACCAATGGTTCTGGTTAAAAAACCTCCTCCACCTGTGGAGGTTGAAGGTCAGGAGGAAATCATCATCTCTAGAATTATTGATGTTAGAAAGGTTAGGAACTCCTTTCAATACCTGGTCCACTGGAAAGGCTATGGACCTGAGGAGAGGTCTTGGGTCCCAGCTACTGAGATCCACGCCCCGAGGCGTGATCAAGAAATTTCATGATGAGCATCCTGGGAGATTTGTACCCAAGGGCTTGGGTCCGGTGGTCCCTCGTAAAAGGGGTGGTACTGTAACGAGGCGCCTAAGGCACACTCGGTCTCCCATCAACTGCAGACCTGCTGCTTAGCTTCGGGAGGGAGGATCTGTGTTCGGCCTCATTCCCAGGGCGGATTTTGCTAGCTGGGAGGCTCCCTGCTCCTAGGTCTGCCTTGAGCACCGAGCTGATCACTCTGTGCTCGACTTGTCTGTCTGTCGGTCATGTGATGCTGGCCACGTCACATGACCCTCACTCCCCACTATAAATACAGGCAACCTGCTGGCTACAGGTTGCCTGTGATTTTGGTCCCTTAGGCTGTGTATTATTATTGTTAAAAAGCTTACCTTTGGATTTGAATATTGATTTGCTTTCCTGAGACCTCTTCTGCCTGCTCACTGAACCTTTTGACCTCGGCTTGCTTTTGGATTTTGTCTTTGCCTCCTCCCTCATACTGACGTGACCTCCTGGACTGACCCTTGCTAGTTGACCCGCCTCGTTGGTGGGTGGCACCTTGCTTGTTCCACCTTTCTGTCCACTCTAGTGCTACCTCTCATCGGCTGTCCACTTCCCTGCTGTCTCTATCTCTCTGCTTGCACTTACTCAGGTCAGGGACTGTCGCCCAGTTGCGCCCCGTCACCTAGGGCGGGTGGTGCAAATAGGCAGGGACAGGGGACCGGATGGCAGCTCAGGGGGTGCACCTCTGCTCTATCTTTATACCCGTGACGCTACTCCGTGACAGAAATCTAAATATTTTTTTTTTTGGTGTGACCAGTCCCCCCATTGCCTTCAAAATAGCATCACTTCTTGTAGGTACTGTTAACTTGCACACAGTCTTTGGAAGAACTCAACACCAAGGTTGTTTAAAATATCTTGGAGAACTAACCACGGTTCTTTTGTTGATGTAAAAACAATATGAGATCCGCTCACCTCTGTCCCCCTCAGAATAGGTGCTCCAATCCAAAATTTGAGTCACCCCTCAAAGGATTTTGGATAAATGTTAAAGTAAATGGATTGGTCACTCTTATATGGAAATATAGGATGTTTTATTCATTATACAATTTAAAAAGGAATAAAAAATGAATGGATAAAATACATATAATATTCTTTACATAAATATGATGTCTATATGAAAGACTGTTGTGCATATATTCAAAGCACTGACCTGTATCTACTCTTTATCTGGCTATCAATATGTCCCTAAACAGTAGCTCCAGAATGAGTACCAACGGTGTCAAAAAATCTCTCTCTGTTTTCACACAGACCAATCAGCCTAAAATGTGCTATGGGCAGACTGAATTGGCGAGAGACGTTGGCACAGATAGTATCCTTCTGATAGACTCAAAACAGCAAATATAACTTTAGTAACATAACATCCGATATTTGTAATATAAAACACACATATAGTGGGTCAAGACGTCTTCTTAATCTTTTGTAAGTCTGTCCAAAATCCGTTTTTTGATACAGAGAACTTTCAAGTTTTAAAGTAAATGATTGGGTATATAGACTTTTTCACAATAGTTTTTCCAGCAACTTGGCGTATAGCCAAAGTGACTGATACAATGTTCTATATCCCCAACAAGCAATATTGAAAGAAACAATTTGGCCGCCACAAATGAATATTGAATTGTATACAGCTGCTGTAATTGTGACCGTAGTACAAGCTGATATTTCAATGGAGGAAGCAGTTCATTCAGTTGCTACTTTGAATAGGTAATTCTGCTTGTAATACCCACTGGTTTGTGGGCTTACCTTTGTTCGTGCCGTCGGATGAATCAGGACTTGAATTCGAGCTATTGCTCCGATGCGGTAGCCGACGTCCCGGCTGTGGAGCCGCTCGCGTCCCACGTGTTCTTCCGCAGATGCTTTGGATTGAATGTCAGAGTCACTAGCTTCTCTCCGTTGGCGCTGGTCAATGACGTATTCGTAGCACGAACAAAGGTAAGCCCACAAACCAGTGGGTATTACAAGCAGAATTACCTATTCAAAGTAGCAACTGAATGAACTGCTTCCTCCATTGAAATATCAGCTTGTACTACGGTCACAATTACAGCAGCTGGATACAATTCAATATTCATTTGTGGCGGCCAAATTGTTTCTTTCAATATTGCTTGTTGGGGATATAGAACATTGTATCAGTCACTTTGGCTATACGCCAAGTTGCTGGAAAAACTATTGTGAAAAAGTCTATATACCCAATCATTTACTTTAAAACTTGAAAGTTCTCTGTATCAAAAACGGATTTTGGACAGACTTACAAAAGATTAAGAAGACGTCTTGACCCACTATATGTGTGTTTTATATTACAAATATCGGATGTTATGTTACTAAAGTTATATTTGCTGTTTTGAGTCTATCAGAAGGATACTGTCTGTGCCAACGTCTCTCGCCAATTCAGTCTGCCCATAGCACATTTTAGGCTGATTGGTCTGTGTGAAAACAGAGAGAGATTTTTTGACACTGTTGGTACTCATTCTGGAGCTACTGTTTAGGGACATATTGATAGCCAGATAAAGAGTAGATACAGGTCAGTGCTTTGAATATATGCACAACAGTCTTTTATATAGACATCATATTTATGTAAAGAATATTATATGTATTTTATCCATTCATTTTTTTATTCCTTTTTAAATTGTATAATGAATAAAACATCCTATATTTCCATATAAGAGTGACCAATCCATTTACTTTAACTTTTGTTGATGTAGGCTTGCTCAAATCTTCATGTCTCTCCATGTAATCCTAGACATACTTGATGTTAATATCAGGGCAATATGCTATGTAATCACTTCCTGAACTCCTTGTTCTTCTTTACTCTGAAGATAATTCTTAATAACTTTGCCTGTATGTTTGGGGTCATTGTTCTACTGCAGAATAAATTAAGAGACAATCAGATGCTCATTGATGGTATTGCATGATCGAAAAGTATCTGCCTCTATTTCTTAGCATTGAGGACACTATTAATCCTTACCAAATCCCCAGCTCCATTTGCTGAAATGCAGTCCCAAACGTGAAAATAACCTTCACCATGCTTCACTGTTGCCTTTAGAGATGAGCAAAACAAAGTTGATGAAGTGGAATTTGATCCGAATTTCATGAAAAATTTGTTTCGCACCGAAGCCGAATTTCCTCACACTTTGTGGTAACAAATCACATTTTTCCTACAATGGCTGCTGCACATGTTAAGACACGGAGCAAAGAACTCTGGGAACGAGGGATCACCCACAATGCCATGCATGCAACCAATCAGCAACAAGCCAGCCCCTGTGATGTCACAGCCCTATAAATAGCCTCAGCCATTTTGAATTCAGCCATTTTCCAGTGTACTTAGTGCAAAGAGAGATGTGACAGGCACTAGGGAAAGTGCTAGGAAAGACTTTATTGTGCTTAAAAAAAAATATTTATAAGTTCAGGGAAAGATTATTCATAGTGTAGGGAAAGGATAGGGAGGCATTATCTACACTATAAAAGGAGAAAAGTGTCCAATAGGCGAGTGTACAGCCTGGGTAATATGAATATTACACCTCGCTACACTAACTGGGGATCCAAATTGTACTAATTGACAGCTCAGTAATTCCAGTGAACCTTGCTTGTTATTGGGGTGCAAGTGCTGTGTGATACAGCCATTTACGGGGTGTATTAATAGGAAATATACGTACATCCTATTAGCCATTCTGAGATTAATTTTTATTGTCATACTTTTTTTGGGGGTGTATTAATAGGAAAAATAATATGTCTTAATTGCCGTTCTGCGGTGAAGCTACATTGCACTACAGCCATTTACGGTGTGTTTTAATAGGAAATATATGTACGTCCTATTAGCCGTTATGTGGTGAATTTCGATTGTTATACTTCTTTGGGGGGGGGGGGGTGTTTTAATAGGTAAAAGAATACGTCTTAATTCCCGCTCTGCAGTGAAGTTACATTGCACTACAGACATTTACAGGGTGTATTAATAGGACATATATGTACGTCCTTTAAGCCTTTGTGGGGTGAATTGTGATACGTTTTTTTTGGGGTGTATTAATAGGAAAAAGAATATGTCTTAATTGCTTTTTTGCGATAAAGTTACATTGTACTACAGCCTTTTTGGGGGTGTCTTATTTTGATTTTTATTTAATTATTTTATTATACAGTATATCAGACAGGCAAGTGACAGGCCCTTCAAAGGGAATAGGCAGTGGCCAAAATGTACCTGTCGCAGGCAGAAGTAGCAGCAGAACAAAAAGGGGTTGGCAGCAGGAGTCGCAGCAAGAGGCCAGAGCTCCCACAGTCATCAAGCGGTCAGGTCTTGACCAGCAACCCAGCGGTGCTTGAATGGTTGACTTGGTCTTCGACTTCATCGCAACTCCAGCCAAGAGTCGTGGTTTTCCCCTGACACAACGCTTAGTTGGAATCGCCCGGGAGCAAGCCCTGTAACCACAATTGTCCTCAACCTGCCTGTGTAATTGTATGTTCCCTCGGCACAAGAAGTATTATATACCATAGGCTCGGCTCAACTTTTCAGCAAGGATGAGCTACTAGAGGACAGTCAGCAGCTACAGCCCAGCGAAGATCTGGAGGAGACATGTGCCACTTCCTCCGGTAGGTGGGCAATAATGATGATGAGAGTCACGTGGGAGCAGGTGTTGCGAGCAGTCAGGCTTCTGATCCTGAGACCGTTGAGGGGGATATCAGTAGTGGATGATGATGATGTAGCCGATCGCACTTGTGAGCCGGGTTAAGAAGGAGCTTCATCGTCATCAGGAGAAGAGGGTGGAAACTTGCGCGTGAGGCAGCAGCTGAGCGAGCAAGATTGTAGGGTGGACATGAATCAGCAGGGTGGCAGCAGTAGGAGGTCAGGAGCCAAACGTGCCCGGGGTAGACCACCCGCTTTGCAGGAGCTTACCTGCCCGGGAAAGTAGCAGTGCATGGGGTTCACGGAGGCAGCGGTAGCAGTCAGTCAGTGTGGAGTGTTGGGGGAAAATTGTCATTCTCGGCGATGTGGCGTTTTTTTGTTAAGCCTCTGGAGGAGGTGAACATTGCCATTTGCCAAATTTCTGGGCAGAAGGTGAAGCGTGCCAATGTTGGCACCAAGGCCCTGCATCAACACATGCAGCGCCACCATAAAGTGTCCTGGGAGAACCGTGGCTCCGATGTGGTAGTCGGATGTGTAGTCCAGCCTGCTGCAGCAACCGCTGCAACACCCAGTGGCACACACCCGATTTCATGAAGTCAAGGCTCCGGCACCTAAGCTGAAGGGAGCTGTCTATCCTTCCCATCATCTTTTGGTCCTGATGCTCTTGTTCCTCATCCTCTTACTACTCGTCAGTCATTTCGGCAGCAATCAATCACCAAAGCGATTGCCAAGAGACAACAGTATGCGTGCACTCATCCAACAGTGCAGAAGCTGAACGTGCTCCTTGCCAAGTTGCTGGTGCTGCAGTCCCTCCCTTTCCAAGTGAACGCTGCACCTTTCTGAAAACTGTTGGCTAATGCCGAGCCTAGGTGGAGAGTCCCAAGCCATCATTTCTTTGCGAAAAAAGCAGTACCAGCCCTGCACACATATGTAGAACAGAAGGTGGGCCAGTGCTTGAGCCTGTTGGTGTCTGCTAAACTGCACAGCAGTGCTGACTTGTGGAGCTGAAACTACGGTCAAGGACAATATATGTCCTATACGGCCCACTGGGTAAATGTGGTTCCTGCCGCACCAACATCTTGGCTAGGTGGTGCCGCTTCCGCCTCCACTTTCTCACGCCGTTAGTCCTGCGAAAATGTCCGCTTCTGCCTCCTCATTCTCCATGTCCTCAGTCTCCACTGCAGGGACAATTCACAATGCTTCTGCAGCATACCACATGTGCAGGACATGGTGGTGTCAAACTGTTCTGCACCTAGTTTGTCTGGGCGAACTGAGTCACACAGGGGAGGAACTGCTCCACGTCATTCATCAATTGTAACGGGGTTCCGAAGGTGCACTCGGTCCCCCATTACCCGCAGACCTGTTGCTTAGCTTTGGGAATGAGGATCTGTGTTTGACCTCATTCCCAGGGCGGCGTTACTAGCTGGGTGGCTCCCTGCTCCTAAGTCTGCCTTGAGCACCGAGCTGATCACTCGGTGCTCAACTGGTTGGTCTGTCGGTCATGTGACGCTGGCCACGTCACATGACCCTCACTCCCCACTATAAATACAGGCAGCCTGCTGGCCACAGGTTGCCTGTTAATTTAGGTTCCACCTGTGATTTTGTCTTTCCTGGCGTACTTACCTCCTGCTGAATTCCTGACGATCCTCTGCCTGTTCCTTGTGTACTTTGCTGCTCTCCTGGTATTTATGACCCCGGCTTCTCCTGACAATTCTCTGCTTGCTCCCTTTGTACTTTGTAGCTTTCCTGGTATTGACTCGGTCCGTTCACTTCCTGTTATTTGTCTGTCTGTCATCCTTGCACTTATTCCAAGTTAGGGATTGCCGTCCAGTTGTCCCCTGTCATTAGGACTCGCGAGGCAAGTAGGCAGGGTCAGGGGTAAGGGTGGAGCTCAGTGGTCACTTCCCTTCCCCCTGTGTGTGTGTGTACGCGACCATTACATCAATAAATCAAATCCTGGCTTTCTCCTTGACAACTCAAAATCGGAACCATGGTGACCAACAATGAGAAGAACATGGTGTTGGCGCTGCATCAAGGAGGGCTGAGCCATGAGACATGCATGGTGCATGTGTTCAATCTGGTTGTAAAGCAGTTCCTGAAGTCTTCACCCCATCTACAAGACATCCTCAAAATGGCCAGGTAACTTTGCATGCACTTCAGCCACTCATACACCGCCAAGCACAGCCTCCTTGAGCTGAATAGAGATGTCGTGAACATAAAATTTTCCGTTCGCGAACGGAGAACGCGAGTTTCCGCAAATGTTCGCGAAAGGGCGAACCGCCATAGACTTCAATAGGCAGGCGAATTTTAAAACCCACAGGAATCGGGAGATGGAAAAAGATGCTTGGTCGGTCCTCTTACTTCCAATTTGGGGCACTGCGTGTGCGCCGTGCAATGTACTGTGCTACCCTATATGAGTGGTATGTTAAGTAGTACTATTCCTATCAGTTTAATCCCTGTTACGTCCCCTATCAGGGGCCGGTGTATGGAATAGATTTTAGGTACCGGGAGATGGAAAAAGATGCTTGGTCGGTCCTCTTACTTCCTATTTGGGGCACTGCGCGTGTGTTGTGCAATGTACTGTGCTTCCCTATAAATGGCCAGGAAACTTTGCATGCACTTCAGCAATTAATACACCGTCAAGCACACCCTCCTTGAGCTGAATAGAGATGTCGTGAACATTAAATTTTTCGTTCGCGAACGGCGAACGCGAGTTTCCGCAAATGTTCGCGAACTGGCGAACCGGGCAAACCGCCATAGACTTCAATAGGCTGGTGAATTTTAAAACCCACAGGGACTCTTTCTGGCCACATTAGTGATGGAAAACTTGTTTCAAGGGGATTAACACCTGGACTGTGGCATGCCGGAGGGGGATCCATGGCAAAACTCCCATGGAAAGTTACGTAGTTGACGCAGAGTCGGGTTTTAATCCATAAAAGGCATAAATCACCTAACATTCCTAAATTGTTTGGAATAACGTGCTTTAAAACATCAGGTATGATGTTGTATCGATCAGGTAGTGTAAGGGTTACTCCCACTTCTCAGTGACAGATCAAACTATGACAGACCAAACTCCCCGTTTAACGCACCGCAAACAGTCTATTTGCACAACCGCAAACTCCCCATTTACACAATATGGATACCAAGCTAGCCATGTCCCATTCCATATCCTCACTGACGTCATTGAAGGTCTCTTCCTCCAGCCAGCCATGTACAACACCAAGGGTTCCCGAAAGGTGACAACAAGCCCCCTGGGACGCCTGCTGTGGTTGGTCTTCCACCTCCTCAAAGCCACCTTCCTCCTCTGACTCCTCTTCTTCAGACTCCTCTCTCTGCATTGCCGCAGGTCCAGCAATTGACAACGACAAGGCTCCTTCTGGTGGTGATGGTGACCACAACTCTTCCTCTTCATGCTCATCTACGGCCTGATCCAGCACTCTTCGCAGGGCATGCTCCAGAAAAAACGCATATGGGATGAGGTCGATGATGTTGCCTTGGGTTTGACTGACCAGGTTTGTCACCTCCACAAAAGTACGCATGAGCCTACAGCCATTGTGCATGAGCGTTCAGTAACGTGGCCAAACAATACCCAGCTCCGCATAGGCTGTCCTCTTTTTTTTTTATTAAAAAAAATCTGTTCTTACCAGTTTAATCTCTGTTTTGTCCCCTATCAGGGGCCGGTGTATGGAATAGATTTTAGGAACCGGGAGATGGAAAAAGAAGCTTGGTCGGTCCTCTTACTTCCAATTTGGGGCACTGCGTGTGCGCCGTGCAATGTACTGTGCTACCCTATATGAGTGGTATGTTAAGTAGTACTATTCCTATCAGTTTAATCCCTGTTACGTCCCCTATCAGGGGCCGGTGTATGGAATAGATTTTAGGAACCGGGAGATGGAAAATGATGCTTGGTTGGTCCTCTTACTTCCAATTTGGGGCACTGCGCGTGCGCTGTGCAATGTACTGTGCCACCCTATATGAGTGGTGTGTTAAGTAGTACTATTCCTATCAGTTTAATCCCTGTTACATACCCTATCAGGGGACGTGTATCGAATAGAGTTTAGACAACCGCAAAGAGTTGTCAATAGTTGACATACTCATGACATAAATTTTATTCCTCCATGCGTCAATCTTGGTGTAGGGATGACTGTGCTCGTGCGCACGTTTGGGAGATTGCAGGCGATGGCGGTTTTTCAAAGCCTTTGGTTGTGCTGAGGTAGTTCAGTGACAGTTAAGTGACCAGGAAAACAATGATTCTGCAGTGTGGGCCCATTGTTGGCCTAGTAGGCTTTAATGATCACCTTAGATGATCACAAAGAAAATTAATGTTTTTTCTATGCGGAATTATCCAGCCAATCGCTTTTGGTCTGTTCACAATGAAGCAACGACCTTATCATCTGGGGTGTGCCAACATTGCCAACACACTCATAGAGGTGATCGCTTCATTGGGATACGCAAGCCCCTTTACCACAACAAGGTAACGATCACAAAGGGGAATTGACACATGTATGTGCCTTTTTTTTTTTTTGGTTTTGTTTTTGCAGCCACAGTGCAGCAACACATGCAGTTTTCAAGGCAGAAAGTGCACTAAAACATTGCGGCTTGAACCCTAGTTGGTGGCGGAGAAGTCACGCAAGTCATCCGGCATGCAGAGATTAAATACAGCAGTGTGTGGACCATTTTTAGCCCAAGGCATCTCATCAGGCCTTTTTTAGTCAAATGCATCCCCCACTGTCAGTCCCTTCGGGATCCATGCCTCATTCATCTTAATAAAGATGAGGTAATCTATACTTTTTTGACCTAGGAGACTTCTCTTCTCAGTGACAATACCTCCTGCTGCGCTAAAGGTCCTTTTTGACAGGACACTTGAAGCGGGGCAGGCCAGAAGTTCTATCGCAAATTGGTATAGCTCAGGCCACAGGTCAAGCCTGCACACCCAGTAGTCAAGGGGTTAATCGCTTTTCAGAGTGTTGATATCTGCAGTTAAGCCGAGGTAGTCTGCTACCTGTCGGTTGAGTCGTTCTCTGAGGGTGGACCCTGAAGGGCCGGCGTGGTCGTGGTAGGAGGAGGATTACTTTCACCTCTTCCCCTGTTAGATTCCCGTTGTGCTGTGACATCACCCTTATACGCTGTGTAAAGCATACTTTTTAACTTGTTTTGGAACTGCTGCATCCTTTCCGACTTCCGGTAATTCGGTAACATTTCAGCCACTTTCTGCTTATACCGGGGGTCTAGTAGCGTGGCCACCCAGTACAGGTCGTTCTCCTTCAGCCTTTTTTTACGAGGGTCCCTCAACAGGCATGACAGCATGAAAGACCCCATTTGCACAAGGTTGGATGCCGAGCTACTCATGTCCCGTTCCTCGTCCTCACTGATCTCATTGAAGGTTTGTTCTTCCCCCCCAGCCACGTACAACACCACGGGTACCAGATAGATGACAACGAGCACCCTGGGATGCCTGCTGTGGTTGGTCTTCCTCCTCCTCAAAGCCACATTCCTCCTCTGACTCCTCTTCCTCAGACTCCTCTTCCAGCGTTGCCGCAGGTCCAGCAAGCGATGCTGATAAGGCTGTTTCTGGTGGTGATGGTGACCACAACTCTTCCTCTTCATGCTCATCTACGGCCTGATCCAGCACTCTTCGCAGGGCACGCTCCAGGAAGAAAACAAATGGGATGATGTCGCTGATGGTGCCTTCGGTGCGACTGACTAGGTTTGTCACCTCCTCAAAAGGACCCATGAGCCTACAGGCATTGCGCATGAGCATCCAGTAACGTGGCAAAAAAATACCCAGCTCCGCAGAGGCTTTCCTAGCACCCCGGTCATACAAATACTCGTTGACGGCTTTTTCTTGTTGGAGCAGGCGGTCGAACATTAGGAGAGTTGAATTCCAACGTGTTGGGCTGTCGCAAATCAAGCACCTCACTGGCATGTTGTTTCGCCGCTGAATATCGGAAAAGTGCGCCATGGCCATGTAGGAACGCCTGAAATGGCCACACACCTTCCTGGCCTGCTTGAGGACGTCCTGTGAAATCTGGGTACTTATGCACAAAGCGTTGTACGATCAGATTCAACACATGTGCCATGCACAGCACATGTGTCAACTTGCCCAAATTCAATGCCGCCAACCAATTGCTTCCATTGTCACACACCACTTTGCCGATCTCCAGTTGGTGCGGGGTCAGCTACTGATCCACCTGTACGTTCAGGGCGGACAGGAGTGCTGGTCCGGTGTGACTCTCTGCTTTCAGGCAAGTCTACCCCAAGACGGCGTGACACTGTCATATCCGGGATGTGGAATAGCCCCTGGGGAGCTAGGGGGGTGCAGTTGATACGGAGCAAGACGCAGCAGCAGAAGAGGACTCAGCCGAGGAGGTTAGAGAAGAGGATGGAGTAGGAGGAGTAGAGAAGGTGGCAGCAGGCCTGCCTGCAAGTCGTGGCGGTGTCACCAACTCCTCTGCAGAGCCACGCATTCCATGCTTGGCAGCCGTCAGCAGGTTTACCCAATGCGCAGTGTACGTGATATACCTGTCCTGACCGTGCTTTGCAGATCAGGTATCAGTGGTCAGATGGACCCTTGCCCCAACAATGTGTGCCAGACATGCCATGACTTCCTTTTCCACAATAGAGTACAGGTTGGGGATTGCCTTTTGTGAAAAAAAATTTGGGCCGGGTACCTTCCACTGCGGTGTCCGAATAGCTACAAATTTTTTGAAGGCCTCAGACTCCACCAGCTTGTATGGTAAAAGCTGGTGGGCTAAGAGTTCCGACAAGCCAGCTGTCAGACGCCGGGCAAGGGGGGACTCTGTGACATTGGCTTCTTACGCTCAAACATTTCCTTGACAGACACCTGACTGTGGGCAGAATGGCAGGAACTGCTGAAGTTGAGAGGCGGAGTGGCGGGTGGTTGAGATGGGGCAAGGAGGACAGCAGTGGTTGACGAGGCTGAAGATGCTGGACCAGGAGGAGGATGGTGGCTTTGAGTTTGTGTGCTGCTTGTACTTATCGTGTGTGTTGGACTTCGCACGACTCAGTTTCTTTTGGCACAGGTTGCAAATGGCATCGCTGTTATCAGAGGCAGACACACAAAAAAAATGCCACACTGCTGAGCTTTGCAATGACGGCATTCTGGTGGTGGCAACATTTTCGTAAAAGTCCGGGTTTGGGTTCGGTGTTCGGCGCTTTCTTGGCGCTTTTTGAAAGGCTGCAAAGCAGCCAATCAACAAGCGTCATACTACTTGCCCCAAGAGGCCATCACAGCCATGCCTACTATTGGCATGGCTGTGATTGGCCAGTGCAGCATGTGACCCAGCCTCTATTTAAGCTGGAGTCACATAGCGCCGCACGTCACTCTGCTCTGATCAGTGTAGGTAGAGGTTGCAGCTGCTGTTAGGGCAAGATTAGGCAGGGATTAACTCAGCAAAAACACTTAATTCAGTGATCGATCTACAGCTGTGGATCATTTAACTGCTGCTATTTAATTGCTCACTGTTTTTAGGCTGCCCAGAGCGTTTTTATGTCACTTTTTTCTTGGGTGATCAGCGGCCACTTTGTGTCTTGTGGTGCGCCAGCACATGCTGCCACCAAGTCCATTTATCCATCAATAGTGTGGTTATTTTTTTTGCTATATCCTACATCAGGGGCTTGGCTGTGCTTGCTATTTTATTGAGGGGTAAAATACAATTGCCAAAATAGCAGTACCCTAAATCAGGTGTTTCAGCTGTGGCTAGCCAATTGTAATACTGTCTGCTGTCTGGCAAAGGATATATTTTTGTTCTGGGTTGAAATACAATTACCAAGTTAGCAATTTCCTAAATCAGTGGTTTCTGCTGTATCAGGCCAAGTTTAAATCTATCCATAAAAGGGTATATTAGATTGAAGGTGCGGAAAGGGTCATCCTCAATAACTTCACACGCTACCGTGCATTTCCAAGTCTAATTCTGTCCGTAAACGTATACCTGTCACCCAGCGCCTAAATAATAGGCCTAAAATTTATATTGAGCTAAATCTGTGTTTTTTGCTGAGGCTGGTCAATTCATTTAGTGTCCGCCAAAGCAAAGTTTTTGTTCTGGTTTGAAATACAATTCCCAACTTAGCAATTCCCTAAATCAGTGGTTTCTGCTGTATCAGGCCAACATTAAATCTATCCATAAAAGGGTATATTAGATTGAAGGTGCGGATAGTGCCATCCTCAATAACTTCACACGCTACCGTGCATTTCCAAGTTTAATTCTGTCCGTAAACGTATACCTATCATCCAGGGCCTAAATACTAGGCCTACAATTTATATTCAGCTAAATCTGTCGTTACTGCTGTGCCTGTATTAGTGTAATACGGTACCTAAATAGATAGCCAGATAGTGTTAGGTGTCTGTAAAAAAAGGCCTGAATTTGAATTCAATACATTGGGCCAAATATTTTTTTTCTTATTGTGGTGAACGGTAACAATGAGGAAAACATCTAGTAAGGGACGCGGACATGGTCGTGGTGGTGTTAGTGGACCCTCAGGTGCTGGGAGAGGACGTGGCCGTTCTGCACAGCCACACGTCCTAGTGAACCAACTACCTCAGGTCCCAGTAGCCACCAGAATTTACAGCGATATTTGGTGGGGCCCAATGCCGTTCTAAGGATAATAAGGCCTGAGCAGGTAGGGGCATTAGTCAATTGGGTGTCCGACAGTGGATCCAGCACGTTCACATTATCTCCCACCCAGTCTTCTGCAGAAAGCGCACAGATGGCGCATGAAAACCAAGCCCATCAGTCTGTCACATCACCCCCATGCATATCAGGGAAACCGTCTGAGCCTCAAGTTATGCAGCAGTCTCTTATGCTGTTTGAAGACTCTGCTGGCAGGGTTTCCCAAGGGCATCCACCTAGCCCTTCCCCAGGGGTGGAAGAGATAGAATGCACTAACGCACAACCACTTATGTTTCCTGATGAGGACATGGGAATACCACCTCAGCACGTCTCTGATGATGACGAAACACAGGTGCCAACTGCTGCGTCTTTCTGCAGTGTGCAGACTGAACAGGAGGTCAGGGAGGAAGACTAGGTGGAAGTCGATGCAGGGGACGATGAGGTCCTAGACCCCACATGGAATGAAGGTTGTGCCACTGACTTTCAGAATTCGGAGGAAGAGGCAGTTGTGAGACCGAGCCAACAGCGTAGCAAAAGAGGGTGCAGTGGGAAAAAGCAGAACACCCGCCGCCAAGAGAGTCCGTCTGATACTGGCCACCGCCATCTGGGACCGAGCACCCCAAAGGAAGCTTCAAGGAGTTCCCTGGCGTGGCAGTTCTTCAAACAATGTGCTGACGACAAGACCCGAGTGGTTTGCACGCTGTGCCATCAGAGCCTGAAGCGAGGCATTAACGTTCTGAACCTTAGCACAACCTGCATGACCAGGCACCTGCATGCAAAGCATGAACTGCAGTGGAGTAAACACCTTAAAAACAAGAAACTCAATCAGGCTCCCCCCTCCCCTCGGCCTCTTCCTCCGCCTCTGGAGGAACGTAGGCACCTGCCGCCCAGCAAACAGAGGATGTACCACCAACACCACCACCTCCGTCACCAAGCATCTCAACCATGTCACACGGCAGCGTTCAGCTCTCCATCTCACAAACATTTGAGAGAAAGCGTAAATTCCCACCTAGCCACTCTCGATCCCTGGCCCTGAATGCCAGCATTTCTAAACTACTGGTCTATGAAATGCTGTCATTCAGGCTGGTGGACACAGACAGCTTCAAACAGCTCATGTCGCTTGCTGTCCCACAGTATGTTGTTCCCAGCCGCCACTACTTCCCTAAGAGAGCCGTGCCTTCCCTGCACAACCAAATATCCGATAAAATCAAGTGTGCACTGCGCAACGCCATCTGTGGCAAGGTCCGCCTAACCACAGATACGTGGACCAGCAAGCACGGCCAGGGACGCTATATCTCCCTAACTGCACACTGGGTAAATGTAGTGGCGGCTGGGCCCCAGGCGAAGAGCTGTTTGGCGCACGTCCTTCCGCCGCCAAGGATCGCAGGGCAACATTCTTTGCTTCCTGTTGCCTCCTCCTCCTACTCGGCTTCCTCCTCCTCTTCTTCCACCTGCTCATCCAGTCAGCCACACACCTTCACCACCAACTTCAGCACAGCCCGGGGTAAACGTCAGCAGGCCATTCTGAAACTCATATGTTTGGGGGACAGGCCCCACACCGCACAGGAGTTGTGGCAGCGTATAGAAAAACAGACCGACGAGTGGTTGCTGCCAGTGAGCCTCAAGCCCGGCCTGGTGGTGTGCGATAATGGGCGAAATCTCGTTGCAGCTCTTGGACTAGCCGGTTTGACGCACATCCCTTGCCTGGCGCATGTGCTGAATTTGGTGGTGCAGAAGTTCATTCACCACTATCCCGACATGTCAGAGCTGCTGCATAAAGTGCGGGCCGTCTGTGCGCGCTTCCGGCGTTCACATCCTGCCGCTGCTCGCCTGTCTGCGCTACAGCGTAATTTCGGCCTTCCCGCTCCCTGCATCATATGCGACGTGCCCCCCAGGTGGAACTCCACCTTGCACATGCTGGACAGACTGTGCGAGCAGCAGCAGGCCATAGTGGAGTTTCAGCTGCAGCACGCACGGGTCAGTCGCACTGCGGAACAGTACCACTTCACCACCAATGACTGGGCCTCCATGCGAGACCTGTGTGCCCTGTTGCGCTGTTTCGAGTACTCCACCAACATGACCAGTGGCGATGACGCCGTTATCAGCGTTACAATACCACTTCTATGTCTCCTTGAGAAAACACTTAGGGCGATGATGGAAGAGGAGGTGGCCCAGTAGGAGGAGGAGGAAGAGAGGTCCTTTTTAGCACTTTCAGGCCAGTCTCTTAGAAGTGACTCAGAGGGAGGTTTATTGCAACAGCAGAGGCCAGGTACAAATGCGGCCAGCCAGGGCCCACTACTGGAGGACGAGGAGGACGAGGATGAGGTGGAGGAGGATGAGGATGAAGCATGTTTACAGCGGGGTGGCACCCAATGCAGCTCGGGCCCATCACTGGTACGTGGCTGGGGGGAAACGCTGGACGATGACGATACGCCTCCCACAGAGGACAGCTTGTCCTTACCTCTGGGCAGCCTGGCACACATGAGCGACTACATGCTGCAGTGCCTGCGCAACGACAGCAGAGTTACCCACATTTTAACGTGTGCGGACTACTGGGTTGCCACCCTGCTGGATCCACGGTACAAAGACAATGTGCCCACCTTACTTCCTGCACTGGAGCGTAATAGGAAGATGCGCGAGTACAAGCGCACATTGGTAGACGCGCTACTGAGAGCATTCCCAAATGTCACAGGGGAACAAGTGGAAGCCCAAGGCGAAGGCAGAGGAGGAGCAAGAGGTCGCCAACGCAGCTGTTTCACGCCCAGCTCCTCTGAGGGCAGGGTTAGCATGGCAGAGATGTGGAAAAGTTTTGTCAACACGCCACAGCTAACTGCACCACCACCTGATACTGAACGTGCTAGCAGGAGGCAACATTTCACTAACATGGTGGAACAGTACGTGTGCACACCCCTCCACATACTGACTGATGGTTCGGCCCCATTCAACTTCTGGGCATCCAATTTGTCCACGTGGCCAGAGCTAGCCTTTTATGCCTTGGAGGTGCTGGCCTGCCCGGCGGCCAGCGTTTTGCCTGAACGTGCATTCAGCATGGCAGGGGGCGTCATTACAGACAATCGCAGCCGCCTGTCTACAGCCAATGTGGACAAGCTGACGTTCATAAAAATGAACCTGGCATGGATCCCACAGGACCTGTCCATCCCTTGTGCACATTAGACATTAACTACCTCCCCTTAACCATATATTATTGTACTCCAGGTCACTTCCTCATTCAATCCTATTTTTATTTTCATTTTACCATTATATTGCGGGGCAACCCAAAGTTGAATGAACCTCTCCTCTGTCTGGGTGCCGGGGCCTAAAAATATCTGACAGTGGCCTGTTCCAGTGTTGGGTGACGTGAAGCATGATTCTCTGCTATGACATGAAGCCTGAATCTCTGCTATGGGACCTCTCTCCTCTGTCTGGGTGCCGGGGCCAAAATATTTGACAATGGACTGTTCCAGTTTTGGGTGACGTGAAGCATGATTCTCTGCTATGACATGAAGCCTGAATCTCTGCTATGGGACCTCTCTCCTCTGTCTGGGTGCCGGGGCCAAAATATCTGACAATGGACTGTTCCAGTTTTGGGTGACGTAAAGCATGATTCTCTGCTATGACATGAAGCCAGAATCTCTGCTATGGGACCTCTCTCCTCTGTCTGGGTGCCAGGGCCTAAATATCTGACAATGGACTGTTCCAGTTTTGGCTGATGTGAATCCTGATTCTCTCCTATGACATGAAGACTGATTCTCTGCTGACATGAAGCCTGAATCTCTGTTATGGGACCTCTCTCCTCTGTCTGGGTGGCGGGGCCTAAATATATGACAATGGCCTGTTCCAGTGGTGGGTGACGTGAAGCCTGATTCTCTGCTATGACATGAAGACTGATTCTCTGCTGACATGAAGCCTGAATCTCTGCTATGGGACCTCTCTTCTCTTACTGGGTGCCGGGGCCTAAATATATGACAATGGACTGTTCCAGTTTTGGCTGACGTGAGGCCTGATTCTCTGCTATGACATAAAGACTGATTCTCTGCTGAAATGAAGCCTAAATCTCTGTTATGGGACCTCTCTCCTCTGTCTGGGTGTCAGGGCCTAAATATATGACAATGGACTGTTCCAGTTTTGGCTGACATGAAGCCTGATTCTCTGCTATGACATGAAGACTGATTCTCTGCTGACATGAAGCCTGAATCTCTGCTATGGGACCTCTCTTCTCTTACTGGGTGCCGGGGCCTAAATATATGACAATGGACTGTTCCAGTTTTGGCTGACGTGAGGCCTGATTCTCTGCTATGACATAAAGACTGATTCTCTGCTGAAATGAAGCCTAAATCTCTGTTATGGGACCTCTCTCCTCTGTCTGGGTGTCAGGGCCTAAATATATGACAATGGACTGTTCCAGTTTTGGCTGACATGAAGCCTGATTCTCTGCTATGACATGAAGACTGATTCTCTGCTGACATGAAGCCTGATTCTCTGTTATGGGACCTCTCTCCAATTGATATTGGTTAATTTTTATTTATTTTATTTTTATTTTAATTCATTTCCCTATCCACATTTGTTTGCTGAGGATTTAACTACATTTTGCTGCCTTTTGCAGCCCTCTAGCCCTTTCCTGGGCTGTTTTACAGCCTTTTTAGTGCCGAAAAGTTTGGGTCTCCATTAACTTCAATGGGGTTCGGGTTCGGGTCGGGTTCGGATCCCGAACCAGAATATTTCCGGGAAGTTCGGCCGAACTTCTCGAACCCGAACATCCAGGTGTTCGCTCAACTCTAATTGTGATTATAATAAAAAAAAAATTACTCCAATTTGCATGACGGTACTTCACTATTTGATGCAATTTTGGTGTTCCATAGAAGCCTGGAAAGGAGATGAGGAGAGGCCTTGACTGGCCTGTTTGCTTCCCCATGTCCGTGATTATCTTGCTGGCTTCGATTGTGGATTTTCTGTGACTACTGAGGCAGCGCGGTCCAATCAAAAGAAACGCTTCCCCCTGCTTCCAACTCGTCTCCTCCTCCTCTCTGTCTCCCCATCTGAACTTTTCCCCTGTTCTTCTTCTCTTCGAGCGGGCACCCACGTGACATCCACGGACACATCGTCATCATCAACCACTTCACTTGTATCTGACAACTCAGCAAAGGAAGCAGCAGCGGGTACAACATCATCATCATCATCACACCGTACGTCCATGTGTGTAATGCTGCCTGACTGAGACATATCCCTGTTATCTACATCCTCTGGCAATAATGGTTGCGCATTACTCATTTCTTCTAACTGATGTGTAAATAACTCCTCTGACAGATCAAGTGAAGCAGCTGTGGTGCTAGTGTTAGTGGTGGCGGCAGGCAGGCGAGTGGTAACTTGAGAGTTGTGCAAAGCTGAGCTGGAGGAGGATGGTGCGTCAAGGTTCCGAGCGGAAGCTGTAGCAGATTGGGTGTCCTGTGTTAGCCAGTCAACTATGTCCTCAGAACTTTTTGAATTCAGGGTACGTGGCCTCTGAACACTGGGCATTATTCTAGGGCCAAAGGAAATCACAGCACCACGACCACGACGGCCCCTGCGGGGTGGCCTGCCTCTGCCTGTCATTTTTTTTTTTAGATTAGTGGTACTATGCGTGCAATGTACTGTGCCACCTGATATGAGTGGTGGGCAGTGGGCACAGTACACTCTGTGGGCCTGACACATACTGGCAGGCAACTGCAAATATATTACAGAGATTTTTTTTTTACTGTTTTAACTGCAAGCTACTGTGCCACCAGATATGAGTAGTGGGCACTGGCAGTGGGCACAGTACACTCTGTGGGCCTGACACACACTGGCAGGCAACTGCAATTATATTACAGAGAAAAAATTGTTTTACTGTTTTAACTGCAAGCTACTGTACCACCAGATATGAGTGGTAGGCACTGGCAGTGGGCACAGTACACTCTGTGGGCCTGACACACACTGGCAGGCAACTGCAATTATATTACAGAGAAAAAATAGTTTTACTGTTTTAACTGCAAGCTACTGTGCCACCAGATATGAGTGGTGGGCACTGGCAGTGGGCACAGTACACTCAGATGAGTCTTTGAGGACTGGAGTGGACACAGAACACTGGCCTAGCTAACGATTTCCCTATTAAATCAGCAGCAGCTGCTGTCACGGAAGGTGTACAGCAAACTAGAAGACACAAAAGGAAGATCCGGCTGACTGGATCCAAAACTGAGGAACCAAAGGGATAGCCCTGCAACAGACCTGGCTCTCTCCCTAAACTGCTCAGCCTATGCAAAATTCTCAATGGTAGAAGATCGCATATCCTCGTACCTCGACTGAATAACCCCTGAACACCCTATAATGGTGAGGGGACACGACCACTGGCTCCCTACACTTGATACGGAGGGAGTCAGGGTCTCCTGGGATCCAGCAAACAGGAAAATACAAATGAATAAACAAAACTTATCTGTAGAAGACTCAGTAGTAGCATTCAGCATGCATATACTCCAGGAAGTTGTATAAACCGCAAAGTGATGCTGTATGGGAAGGGATTGAAAGGGATGCAATCAGTGCAACTACATGACAGCTGAGAGAGGCTAACGAGATGAGAAAATGAAAGCAAAACAAAAGGAACCTCAAGGAGGAGGTTCTGAAGGACGTCTGTCAGAGCTTCTCAGATGTCTGGTGGTGACAGTACCCCTCCTTCTACGAGTGGACTCCGGACACTCAGAGCCCACCTTCTCAGGATGGGACCTATGGAAAGCCCTGATGAGACGAGTGGCCTTAATGTCCGTCACTGGGACCCACATCCTCTCCTCAGGACCATAACCCTCCCAATGAACGAGGTACTGGAGAGAACCGCGGACAACACGAGAATCCACAATCCTAGAGACCTGAAATTCAAGATTACCATCAACCACAATCGGAGGAGGAGGCAAAGACGAGGGTACAATGGGTTGGACATAAGGTTTTAACAAGGACTTATGAAAAACATTATGGATCTTCCAAGTTTGAGGAAGATCAAGACGGTAGGCAACAGGATTGATGACGGACAAGATTTTGTAAGGCCCAATAAACTTAGGAAATATATTAAAGAATTACATATATTATAAGTGTCCGTATACGTGAGTTTTTAACCTGGAGTGGACCCTTTTAAAATTCGCTTTTATTAGTTTTATTTAAAAAGCATAGACACCCTTTGATAACTGGATATCCAAAACAAATAATAGGACAAGATGTTGCCCAGCTACCACCGTGAATTGGTGAAACAAAGAAGATAAATAGACAGATGTGCAACGAATTCCCGTGGCATTAGTGACCTTTTAGGCTTGGGGTCGGGTAGAGAGTAAGGCACATTGATGTGGGTATTCGGGATGATTCTTTCCCTGTACCCGCCCTAAGATAATCCTCTGCCCAGGGATGAACCCTGATGGTGGGATCACCCTGTCCCCGTGCCTACCCTGTCTAACCCTGTACAGCCCTGTACAGTGGGAATTTATTACAAATGATGTCCGATAATTTTTTATATATATATTTTTAACCCGACGCGTTTCCCCACTTCTGGTTCGTCAGGGGGTCGGTTATAGGATAAGAATTATAATGATTAGCATCATGCAGGATGAAATACAATAGATAGTTAGATATAATTACTGTGTCCTGATCGATGCCATGATAGGGCAGTCTGTTATGGAGGAATGTAGGAACTGTGGATTCCCCAGACGAGGAAAAGTCACATGTAGATGTCCCCCTGTTGTTTAGACTGACGCCTGCCGTGTCCGATGGGGCTTTGTGGTCTCCTAATGCTGCTGCAACCAAAACACTCTGTCAGTGGGCCACTCTGAGGTCTCCTCATTCAGCTGCTACCTCCCCACTCTGTCACTGGGCCATCTTGTGGACTTCTTATGCTGTTCCCACCCACTACACTCCATGACTGGGACACTATTTTGCCTTTTTGGCCTGGGTGAAATTACCATTTATTTGAACCTTCCTCTGATCTGTCAGGAGGAAGGAAAAATGAGACACAACGGATCCTGTCTATGTAGCAGCTGTAAGGCCTGTATGACATGGTCCCTATTTTGCATCAGAATTGGATTATGATTTGGTAGCCAAAAGCAGGAGTGGGTACAAAACACAGAAGACATTCAAATATGCCATTCACAAGTCATCTCTGTTTTGGATGCACTTCTGTTTTTTTTTTTGCTTTAGCAATACTGATGGATTACTGACCAAATGCTGATCGAATGAAGGCGGATGCTCAATAGACAGGATCCGTTTTTTGGGGGTTATTGTTCTGACAGATCATAGGAAGGGCAAAGTAATCAGTGACGTCAACTCAAACTTAGTGCTGACACACTCTCCACTCTACTTGTATAAGCGTTTAATAGAACAGGTTCTGTAAAAATATATGTGGAATCAGCTGACGACGGTGTAAAAGGACTGTGCTCTTTCACGCTAGAGTAGGATCTTGGGCCTCTGCACGATTCTTTATACCTGGCCCTAACATTGACCTGTAAGGCTGAGTTCACACATGAGTTATTTGGTCAGTTTAAGCCCCATGAAGTGTGCAGTGATTCTAAGAGTGATGCCTGTTATCTGAGTGTCCTACTGACTATTGTTTTAATACCACAGCAGACCAGCTATGCGTGTTTCTGCAAAGCACAGTGTTCTACATGCTTTCTGCAGCAGTAAGTAGCATTTTTTTCTTAACAATATTTGCCACAAAGAAATTTGGATCGAATCTAACCTTTTTGGATAATTCGGCGAACGGAATCGAGTATTTGAGAAATTTGCTCATCTCTAGTTGCCTTCAAACACTTGTTACTGTAGCGCTCTCCAGCCCTCTGGCAAACAAGCTGCCGTCAATTAGAGAAAGCCAGTTGGTTGACTAGTGAAATGTCTTTAGGAGAAAATACAATATGTCTAGTTGCTCCTACTTATTACTACAGATACCTCCTATGTATTTGAATACATTATTGTCTTTCACTGATATGATGGAAGGCATTTCATGGTATTTTCACCTATCACAGACCTGTAGCAGCCTTTGTTAGGCCCATGGCTGTCATGGTAAGCCATCTGAATCATGTGATCACATTAGGAACAGTCAGGGAGCCCACTGCCTTTGTCAACCTCTTAAGATGATGTGGTCATTATTGGGTTAAACTACACTACCCAGGGTTAAAGATTATTGTCATTAAGGATGGTGGCACTATATTTAAGCCTGCACTTGCTGAGGATGGCACAGACATAGCGAATACAACTATTACACCATACTGCTCTTAAAACACAATTATGTAAGCAATTACAGACCACATGACATTATAGTCAAGAACAACTATAAATGTGCTTATGGGAAAAAGCATGAGATGAAAGAAATGTTACTTTTCAATTTATCTGAATTAGTTTTTTTAAATTAGAATAAAAAGGGATTAAAATGAAATAAAAGTAACCAAAATCATAAAACTATGTTAAGTACCTACTGTGTTACAGTGAATATACTGTATAATGTTATCATGCTCCATAACATACTGAAAAATAAATAAACATATGAATAGTGATGGACGAACATCGGCCGGGACGATTCGCGAACGCGATCGCGCAAATGCGATAAAATGTTCGTGAACCACAAGTTTGCAGCGGGCCCCATTTACTTTAATGGAAGGCGAACCTGAAAAACCTTCAGGTCATATTTGCAGCCACCAAATACTAACTAGAAGTGCACAAATCGTCCAACAACATGGACAGTGACATACCAGAGGGGGATCAATGGCAAAAATTCCCACAAAAAATATATATTTTAATCAGGGGCCATTTTTATGCGTCTTAAAGGGAAACTCTCAAAAATGTGCCCTAAAAAATTTTCATTTAAGGCTACGAGAGTACAGGCCCCAAACATTACGCATATCAATTTTACTGAAGGCCAGTGGAGTATAGTTCCCAACCATTAGGCATTCACCAGACAGAAAAGATCAAGTGATTATGTGGCTGGAGGTATATTAGACGGTCATTGGATATTAATTTTACTGCAGGCCAGTATACTACAGGCCCCTAAAATTAATCATTCACCGTACAGAAAAGAACAATTGATAATGTGGCTGGAGGTACATTAGGCGGTCACCGTATAACAATTTTACTGTTGGCCAGTTAGATTATAGGCCCCAAAAGTTATGCATTCACCGTACAGAAAAGATCAAGTGATTATGTGGCTGGAGGTATATTAGACGGTCATTGGATATAAATTTTACTGCAGGACAGTGGATTATAGGCCCCAAACATTAGGCATTCACCGGACAGAAAACATCAAGTGATTATTTGGCTGGAGGTATATTAGACGGTCATTGAATATCAATTTTGCTGCAGGCCAGAACAAATACATGTCAAATACATATGTTTAAAAGAACTAAAAATATAAAATTGGATTAAAAACATGGCTGACAAAATCCCCCCTCTTGAAGAACTCCCCAATGGAAATAGGTGAAATTCAATTAAACGTGGTTGTCATAGGTGTGGAATTCATCCGAGATCCATGCCTCATTCACTTTTTGAAATGTGAGGAAGTCCACACTGTCGAGAGCTAGGCGAGGGCGCTTATCGGTCAAGATCCCACTGGCTGCGCTGAACGTCCTTTTCGGACAGGACACTCAACGAGGGGCAAGCCAAGAGTTCCATGCCAAATTGTGCCAGCTCTGGCCATAGGTCAAGCCTGCACACCCAGTAGTCAAGGGGTTCCTCGTTTCTCAGAGCGTCCACTTCGGCCGTTAACCCAATGAAGTCGTACAGCTGTCGGTTTAGGCATTCTCGGAGGGTGGCTGTCGATGGGTTGGCTGCAAGAATGACCTCATATCCAAAGTGACCAACACATCTTCAAACTGACCTCTTTTTGCAGGTGCGGTTGGATTGGTACCCGCACTTGTTTCGCTGTGGGTGGAAATTCCTCTGCCAGTGCCCGCAACAGCAGAATGCAGCATCTCTCGCAGCAATGCCTGGAAATGCTGCATTCTGACAGCCCTCTGTGATGCTGGTAACATGTCCGCCATTTTGTGTTTGTACTGGGGGTCTAAGTACATTGCCACCCAGTACTGGTTCTTGCCCTTTATCCTTTTTATACAGGAGTCCCTCTTCAAACACTGGAGCATGAAGGCCCCTATTTGCACTAAATTGGAAGCGGTGGAGCGCCCTGGCTCCTGCTCATAGCCCAGGAGAATGTCGTCCTCGGTCTCCTTCCCCCATCCACGGACAGCACCAGGAATCCCAGAAAAGTTTAAAGCATGCTCTTCTTTCTCCTCCTCCTCCTCCTCCTCCCCCCAGGCACCATCCTCCTCCTCCTTCTGCCCCCAGGCACCATCCTCCTCTGACTCCTCTTCAGACTCCTGCTGACTTTGCGCATGAGCAGCCACTGGTGCGGTGAAAAGAAACCAAACTCTCCAGAACTTGTCCTGCCACAGAGTTCGTACAGGTAGTCATTAAAGGCACGTTTCTGCTGGAGCAGCCTATCAAGCATATACAAGGGGGAGTTCCAGCACATAGGGACTTCTGATGGGCAAGTGGTGTCGCCGCTGAACGTCAGCAAGGCAAGCCATGGCCATGTAAGATCTTCTAAAATGGCCAGAGATTTTCCTGGCCTGCCGCAAGACGTGGCTCTTGGCTTCCAGGCACAACAGCTGCAGCACAGCATGGCCACGTCTCACTTGGCACGTCAAATAGGTTCTGGGGAGCTGAGAGGTGCAGCAGAAGAGGCGGCAGCAGTGGAAAAGGAAGAGTCAGCCGAGGAGGAGACTGAGGATGGAGTAGGAGGAGGAGTAGAACAGGCAGGCCTGAATGCAATCCGTGGCAGTAACACCAAATCCACATGGGTGCCATGGGTTGCATGCTTGACAGCTGTCAGAAGGTTCACCCAGTGGGCAGTAAAAGTTATATATCTTCCCTGCCCGTGTTTGCTAGACCACGTGTCTGTGGTCAGATGTATCTTGGCACCGACACTGTGTGCCAGGGATACATTCACTTGAACATAGCCATATAGCTCTGAGATGCCCTTCTGGGAGCAATATTTCCTTCTGGGGACCTTCCATTGCAGTGTGCCAATGGCCAAAAAAATTCTAAAGGCCTCCGAGTCCACCAGTTTATATTGCAGTAGTTGGCGGGCTAACAGTTCTGACAAGCCGGCGGTCAGCCATTGGGCAACAGGGTAATCCAGTGTCATCAACTTTTTACGTTCGAACATTTGGAAGCCTGCCTTTTTCCAGATGCATGTGATGACGGCACGGTGGAAGGTGGAGTGGAGGACAAATGGTAGGAGAGAGGAGAAGGAGAAGAAGGGGCAGGGCATGGAGCGCCGGGTGTGTGGCTTTGTGGGTTCTGACGGTGTTGATCCCACTGGGCTCGGTGATGGGAGGCCAGGTGCCTTCTTAAGGCCGTCGTCCCTAGGTGAGTGTTGGGCTTACCGTGACTTATGCGTTGACAGCACAGGCTTCAGATGGCAAAACTATTGTCAGCAGCTGACACGTTAAAAAAAGCCCAAATGATTATTTGGTGGAAGACGGTATGTCAAACCCCTTAATCAGTTTTTTTGGGGCAACAGGTATATCACACCAGTTGCAATTAGTTTTTCCAATAGCATTTGTCCCATTGTATAGTTGTGGTATCGCTACAGAACAGCACACAACTACTGCACAATACAAATACACTATATAGAAAGTATATTATAGGTATATCACAATTCTGCCTCAATCATTTTTTTGGGGGGGCAACTGGTATATCACACCAGTTGCAATCAATTGTTCCAATAGCGTTTGTCCCTCTGTATAGCAGCGGTATCGCTACAGAACGCACACAACTGCTGCACAATACAAATACACTATATAGAAAGTATATTACAGGTATATCACACCACTTCCTTAGTCAGTTTTTTTTAGGGGCAACTGGTATAACACACCATTTGCAATTAGTTGTTCCAATAGCGTTTGTCCCTCTGTATAGCTGCGGAATCTCAGCAGAACCACACACAACTGCTGCACAATACAAATGCACTATATAGAAATTATATAATAGGTATATCGCACCCCTGCCGCAATCAGTTTTTTGGAGGGCAACTGGTATATCACACAAGTTGAAATTAGTTGTTCCAATAGCATTCGTCTCTGTATAACTGCGGTATCTCAGCAGAACCGCACACAACTGCTGCACAATACAAAAGCACTAAATAGAAATTATATTATAGGTATATCACACCCCTTCCTCAATCATTTTTTTGGGCGGCAACTGGTATATCACACCAGTTCCAATTAATTGTTCCAATAGCGTATGTCCCTCTGTATAACTGTGATTTCTTATCAGAACCGTACACAACTGCTACACAATACAAATGCACTATATTGAAATAATATTATAGGTATATTACACCCCTGCCTCAATCAGTTTTTTTGGGGGGCAACTGGTATATCACACCAGTTGCAATTAGTAGTTCCAATAGCGTTTGTCCCTCTGTATAGCTGCTGTATCGCAGCAGAACCGCACACAACTGCTGCACAATACAAATGCACTATAATATACTTTCTATGTTAGAAAGTATCTTATAAGTATATCACACCCCTCAGTATGTCACACCTATCTATAGCACACATATACCAGTCCTTAAAAGGACTTTTGTGGCCCTATTAGCTAGCGTCCATGCTCCACACAGCAACCTCTCCTTACACTGTCAAAATACTGAATATAAAATGGCGACCAGATCGGGTTTATTTATAGGGTGGGGGTGTGTCCATGTGCTGAAATGTCTCAATTGGCTGTCCTGTCCCACCTGATGGATATGTCATGGGTCAAAGTTTGGTGCAATGCAAAAGAATATGGCGCCGGCGGACATCACCATATGTTCGCATGTTCGTCGAATCGCGAACAAGCAAAGTTCAACTCGAAACGACCGCCGGGCAAACCGCAAGGCCATTAAGAATGCTGGTTTTAATAAATGTGCCCCTCTGTGTATTAATGCATGATTCT
The DNA here is from genome assembly GCF_905171765.1 of Bufo bufo. Classification (NCBI taxonomy): domain Eukaryota; kingdom Metazoa; phylum Chordata; class Amphibia; order Anura; family Bufonidae; genus Bufo; species Bufo bufo. Next base: position 121,955,429 of record NC_053396.1, on the reverse strand, counting down.
GCTGTGGGACTTTGTTAGGGTACGTTTAAATTACAGGTGATTATCCTCCATATATTTCCATGACATAAATTCAGGACTGTACCTTTGGATTTCAGCTATTGATCTTCTGCAGATGTGCCACTCTGTTTGGAGAAGATGGTAGCAGATTCAAGTACGGATTAACCATTTTGTCATTCGATAAGACTATCCCTCAGATTTTTCAACCAATGGCAGTTGTGCTTAATAGTTTGTGAACCCGTCAGAATTTTCTTTATTTCTGCATAAATTTGAATAAATTATCACACAGGTCTTAAAAGTAGACAAGATAACAAAATCAAACAAATCAATCAAAAATATTAGACCCATTCATTTACTGAGAAAAACTATCCAATGTCACGTCTGTGAGTAGCAAAAGTATGTTAACTTTCCTTTCCGTATCTGCTGGCCTTATGTAGTGATTAATGCAACTAAATGTTTCCGATAATAATTGATTAGTCCTGCACATTGACTTGGAGAAATTTTAGCCCATTCCTCTACATAAGACAACTTCAACTCTGTTATGTTGGTGGGTTGCCTCCCATGAACTGCTCACTTTAGGTCCCTTGACAACATTTCTATCGGTTCAAGGTCAGGACTTTGATTTTGCCATTCCAAAATTGTAATTTTACTCTTTAATCATTCATTGGTAGAACAACTTGTGTGCTTAGGGTTGTTGTCTTGCTGCATGACCCATGTTAACTTGAGATTCAGCTCATGGAAAGATGTACTAATATTTTCCTCTAGAATTTGCTGGTAGATTTACTGGATCAAATTTAGCTTAACAGGCCCAAACCATGATACGAACACGACTATTGCTATTTTTTTTCTTTAAACAAAATTCACATTTAAACAAAAAATTTCTATTTTGGTCTCATCTATCCATATAACTTCGCCCTAATACCTTTCTGGCTTGTCCAAGTGATTTTTAGCAAACAGCAAATGGATAACAATGTTCAGTGTTCTTTTTGAAGAGAAGTGGTTTTCTCCTGATAATCTTACAATGCACATCATTGTTCTTTTTTTTTTTTTTAAACAATGAAGGAAAAGATATTTATTACGATTTTGCCACCCCTGCCAATCAGACACTGATATCATAGCTTTTTTTTTCACTTGAAGGGTTTCTGTCATGAGAAACAACGCCATGCAGCTGACTGACACCAGTGACGCGCCAACGCCAGCAGCACACAACAGGATGCCCCACAACTCCCTGCCCGCCGCCCCTCTCCCAAAACAAAGACCTCCAAAACATGCCAATGAGCCTCTAGTTGCCATGAGGGCAGTGCTTCAGCACCCAGTGGCTTGGTCTATGCACCCCTTGGCATGCCCAGGCCCAGTCGATCGACCCCCGAGCCCCCCCCAGCGTCCCGCGAATCACGCGCCCGCGACATACCGCAGCGTATTGCCACTAGCCCAGCCAAGCTGTCCACGAAAGCCATGCGGTCTACCCCTCCGGCGCACATACGAACGCGTCCCCGCATTGGTTTGCAAAGGGGTCGGAGCTGGTGTATCAATGGAGACACGCGTAACCTGTCCTGCAGCTGCATGAGGACCCTTTTTTATCACACCGGAGTGCGAGACAGGTGAGGATCTTACACTAAAAGTAAGTGGTTGCTGAGAACCAGCATCATAATAATTGCAGCACAGGCCTTGAAAAGAGTCAAATCTACCTGAGAAGAGTCATGGTTATTAATAATCTCCTGCTCTCTCCGCCATCTACTGATGATTGGCAGTTGTCTCCTAGAGAGAAATGGAGAAAACTAGGTAGAAGTCAATCATCAGCAAGTGGGCAGGGAGAGCAAGAATTCATGAATAACAATGACTTTTCTTAGGTGGCTGTGACTCTTTTCCAGGCCCAGTTTGCAATAATTGTGATGTTGATTCTCGGCAACCACTTACTTTTAAATTATAAATTATAGACCTCTGAAATCAACTCACCTGTCTCTACTTTATTCTGCCGTTAGTATGGGCAGCATAAAGTTAATGACAGGTTCCCTTTAATGATTTTGGAGGAGAACACCACCATAATGCATTATCTAATGGTACATACACTCACCTAAAGAATTATTAGGAACACCATACTAATATGGTGTTGGACCCCCTTTTGCCTTCAGAACTGCCTTAATTCTACGTGGCATTGATTCAACAAGGTGCTGATAGTATTCTTTAGAAATGAGGGATGCACATCCAGGCCACGAAGCTCCCGTTCCACCACATCCCAAAGATGCTCGATTGGGTTGAGATCTGGTGACTGTGGGGGCCATTTTAGTACAGTGAACTCATTGTCATGTTCAAGAAACCAATTTGAAATGATTCGAGCTTTGTGACATGGTGCATTATCCTGCTGGAAGTAGCCATTAGAGGATGGATACATGTTCTCATTCTGTTTACGCCAAATTCGGACTCTACCATTTGAATATCTCAACAGAAATCAAGACTCATCAGACCAGGCAACATTTTTCCAGTCTTCAACAGTCCAATTTTGGTGAGCTTGTGCAAATTGTAGCCTCTTTTTCCTATTTGTAGTGGAGATGAGAGGTACCCGGTGGAGTCTTTTGCTGTTGTAGCCCATCCGCCTCAAGGTTGTGCGTGTTGTGGCTTCACAAATGCTTTGCTGCATAATTCGGTTGTAACGAGTGGTTATTTCTGTCAACGTTGCTCTTCTATCAGCTTGAATCAGTCGGCCCATTCTCCTCTGACCTCTAGCATCCACAAGGTATTTTTGCCCACAGGACTGCCGCATACTGAATGTTTTTGCCTTTTCACACCATTCTTTGTAAACCCTAGAAATGGTTGTGCGTGAAAATCCCAGTAACTGAGCAGATTGTGAAATACTCAGACCGGCCCGTCTGGCACCACCAACCATGCCACGCTCAAAATTGCTTAAATCACCTTTCTTTCCCATTCTGACATTCAGTTTGGAGTTCAGGAGATTGTCTTGACCAGGACCACCCCCCTAAATGCATTGAAGCAACTGTTATGTGATTGGTTGACTAGATAATTGCATTAATGAGAAATAGAACAGGTGTTCCTAATAATTCTTTAGGTGAGTGTATAATGCATTTTTAATCACAGATTTCAAATAAATCCAAGAGAAAAAATATTATCCAAATTATAGTGAAGTGTCCAGAGGCATAGTTGCTATAGCTACAGTATGTACAAGAGAGCTGCAAGTAGTCCTAGGTAGGGATGAGCAAACCCGAACTGTATAGTTCGGGTTCGTACCGAATTTTGGGGTGTCCGTGACACGGACCCGAACCCGAACATTTTCGTAAAAGTCCGGGTTCGGTGTTCGGCGCTTTCTTGGCACTTTTTGAAAGGCTGCAAAGCAGCCAATCAACAAGCGTCATACTACTTGCCCCAATAGGCCATCAGAGCCTTGCCTACTATTGGCATGGCTGTGATTGGCCAGTGCAGCATGTGACCCAGCCTCTATATAAGCTTGGGTCACGTAGCGCTGAACGTCGCTCTGCTGATTCAAGCATAGGGAGAGGTTGCTGCTGCGACGTTAGGGCGAGATTAGGCAGATTAACTCCTCCAAAAGACTTAATTCAGTGATCGATCTCCAGCTGTGGATCATTGAAGTGCTGATATTGAATTGCTCACTTTTTTTAGGCTGCCCAGAGCGTTTTTATATCACTTTTTTCTGGGGTGATCGGCGGCCATTTTGTGGCTTGTGGTGCGCCAGCACAAGCTACCACCAAGTGCATTTAACCATCAATAGTGTAGTTATTTTTTGCTATATCCTACATCAGGTGCAGGCTGAGCCTGTGTCACCCAAGTGCATTTAACCATCAACAGTGTGGTTATTTTTTGGCCATATACTACATCAGGTGCAGGCTGAGCCTGTGTCACCCAAGTGCATTTAACCATCAATAGTGTGGTTATTTTTTGCTATATCCTACATCAGGTGCAGGCTGAGCCTGTGTCACCCAAGTGCATTTAACCATCAACAGTGTGGTTATTTTTTGGCCATATAATACATCAGGTGCAGGCTGAGCCTGTGTCACCCAAGTGCATTTAAACATAAACAGTGTGGTTATTTTTTGGACATATACTACATCAGGTGCAGGCTGAGCCTGTGTCACCCAAGTGCATTTAACCATCAATAGTGTGGTTATTTTTTGGCCATATACTTCATCAGGGGCAAGTTGAGCCTGTCACCCAGCGCCTAAAAAATAGACCTGACATTTCTATTCAACCAAATCTGTACTGTTTTAGCTGGTCAAATTATTTGTAGTGACCGTAATAGCACAGTTTTTGTTCTGGGTTGAAAAAGTATTCCCAAATTTGCCATTTTCAAAATTGTGGTGAACGGGAACAATGAGGAAAACATCTAATAAGGGACGCGGACGTGGACATTGTCGTGGTGGTGTTAGTGGACCCTCTGGTGATGGGAGAGGACGTGGCCGTTCTGCCACAGCCACACGTCCTAGTGTACCAACTACCTCAGGTCCCAGTAGCCGCCAGAATTTACAGGGATATTTGGTGGGGCCCAATGCCGTTCTAAGGATGGTAGGGCCTGAGCAGGTACAGGCATTAGTCAATTAGGTGGCCGACAGTGCATCCAGCACGTTCACATTATCTCCCACCCAGTCTTCTGCAGAAAGCGCACAGATGGCGCATGAAAACCAAGCCCATAAGTCTGTCACATCACCCCCATGCATATCAGAGAAACTGTCTGAGCCTCAAGTTATGCAGCAGTCTCTTATACTGTTTAAAGACTCTGCTGCCAGGGTTTCCCAAGGGCATCCACCTAGCCCTTCCCCAGGGGTGGAAGAGATAGAATGCACTAACGCACAACCACTTATGTTTCCTGATGATGAAGACATGGGAATACCACCTCAGCACGTCTCTGATGATGACAAAAAACAGGTGCCAACTGCTGCGTCTTTCTGCAGTGTGCAGACTGAACAGGAGGTCAGGGATCAAGACTGGGTGGAAGACGATGCAGGGGACGATGAGGTCCTAGACCCCACATGGAATGAAGGTCGTGCCACTGACTTTCACAGTTCGGAGGAAGAGGCAGTGGTGAGACTGAGCCAACAGCGTAGCAAAAGACAAAGAGGGAGCAGTGGGCAAAATCAGAACACCCGCCGCCAAGAGACTCCGCCTGCTACTGACCGCCGCCATCTGGGACCAAGCATCCCAAAGGCAGCTTCAAGGAGTTCCCTGGCATGGCACTTCTTTAAACAATGTGCTGACGACAAGACCCGAGTGGTTTGCACGCTGTGCCATCAGAGCCTGAAGCGAGGCATTAACGTTCTGAACCTTAGCACAACCTGCATGACCAGGCACCTGCATGCAAAGCATGAACTGCAGTGGAGTAAACACCTTAAAAACAAAGAAGTCACTCAGGCTCCCCCTGCTACCTCTTCTGCTGCTGCCGCCTCGGCCTCTTCTGCTGCTGCTGCTGCCGCCGCCTCGGCCTCTTCCTCCGCCTCTGGAGGAACGTTGGCACCTGCCGCCCAGTAAACATGGGATGTACCACCAACACCACCACCTGCGTCACCAAGCATCTCAACCATGTCACACGGCAGTATTCAGCTCTCCATCTCACAAACATTTGAGAGAATGCGTAATTTCCCACCTAGCCACCCTCGATCCCTGGCCCTGAATGCCAGCATTTCTAAACTACTGGCCTATGAAATGCTGTCATTTAGGCTGGTGGACACAGACAGCTTCAAACAGCTCATGTCGCTTGCTGTCCCACAGTATGTTGTTCCCAGCCGGCACTACTTCTCCAAGAGAGCCGTGCCTTCCCTGCACAACCAAATGTCCGATAAAATCAAGTGTGCACTGCGCTACGCCATCTGTGGCAAGGTCCACCTAACCACAGATACGTGGACCAGTAAGCACGGCCAGGGACGCTATATCTCCCTAACTGCACACTGGGTAAATGTAGTGGCGGATGGGCCCCAGGCGGAGAGCTGTTTGGCGCACGTCCTTCCGCCGCCAAGGATCACAGGGCAACATTCTTTGCCTCCTGTCTCCTCCTCCTCCTACTCAGCTTCCTCCTCCTCTTCTTCCACCTGCTCATCCAGTCAGCCACACACCTTCACCACCAACTTCAGCACAGCCCGGGGTAAACGTCAGCAGGCCGTTCTGAAACTCATATGTTTGGGGGACAGGCCCCACACCGCACAGGAGTTGTGGCGGGGTATAGAACAACAGACCGACAAGTGGTTGCTGCCGGTGAGCCTCAAGCCTGGCCTGGTGGTGTGCGATAATGGGCGAAATCTCGTTGCAGCTCTGGGACTAGCTGGTTTGACGCACATCCCTTGCCTGGCGCATGTGCTGAATTTGGTGGTGCAGAAGTTCATTCGCAACTACCCCGACATGTCAGAGCTGCTGCATAAAGTGCGGGCCGTCTGTTCGCGCTTCCGGCGTTCACACCCTGCTGCTGCACGCCTGTCTGTGCTACAGCGTAACTTCGGCCTTCCCGCTCACCGCCTCATATGCGATGTGCCCACCAGCTGGAACTCCACCTTGCACATGCTGGACAGACTGTGCGAGCAGCAGCAGGCCATAGTGGAGTTTCAGCTGCAGCACGCACAGGTGAGTCGCACTGCGGAACAGCACCACTTCACCACCAATGACTGGGCCTCCATGCGAGACCTGTGTGCCCTGTTGCGCTGTTTCGAGTACTCCACCAACATGGCCAGTGGCGATGACGCCGTTATCAGCGTTACAATACCACTTCTATGTCTCCTTGAGAAAACACTTAGGGCAATGATGGAAGAGGAGGTGGCCCAGGAGGAAGAGGAGGAAGAGGGGTCATTTTTAGCACTTTCAGGCCAGTCTCTTCGAAGAGACACAGAGGGAGGTTTTTTGCAACACCAGAGGCCAGGTACAAATGTGGCCAGACAGGGCCCACTACTGGAGGACGAGGAGGACGAGGAGGAGGTGGAGGAGGATGAGGATGAAGCATGTTCACAGCGGGGTGGCACCCAACGCAGCTCGGGCCCATCACTGGTGCGTGGCTGGGGGGAAACACAGGACGATGACGATACGCCTCCCACAGAGGACAGCTTGTCCTTACCTCTGGGCAGCCTGGCACACATGAGAGAACTACATGCTGCAGTGCCTGCGCAAAGACAGCAGAGTTGCCCACATTTTAACGTATGCGGACTACTGGGTTGCCACCCTGCTGGATCCCCGGTACAAAGACAATGTGCCCACCTTACTTCCTACACTGGAGCGTGATAGGAAGATGCGCGAGTACAAGCGCACGTTGGTAGACGCGCTACTGAGAGCATTCCCAAATGTCACAGGGGAACCAGTGGAAGCCCAAGTCGAAGGCAGAGGAGGAGCAAGAGGTCGCCAACGCAGCTGTGTCACGGCCAGCTCCTCTGAGGGCAGGGTTAGCATGGCAGAGATGTGGAAAAGTTTGGTCACCACGCCTCAGCTAACTGCACCACCACCTGATACGGAACGTGTTAGCAGGAGGCAACAATTCACTAACATGGTGGAACAGTACCTGTGCACACCCCTCCACGTACTGACTGATGGTTCGGCCCCATTCAACTTCTGGGTCTCCAAATTGTCCACGTGGCCAGAGCTAGCCTTTCATGCCTTGGAGGTGCTGGCCTGCCCGGCGGCCAGCGTTTTGTCTGAACGTGTATTCAGCACGGCAGGGGGCGTCATTACAGACAAACGCAGCCGCCTGTCTACAGCCAATGTGGACAAGCTGACGTTCATAAAAATGAACCTGGCATGGATCCCACAGGACCTGTCCATCCCTTGTGCAGAATAGACATTAATTACCTCCCGTTAACAATATATTATTGTACTCCAGGGCACTTCCTCATTCAATCCTATTTTTATTTTCATTTTACCATTATATTGCGGGGCAACCCAAAGTTGAATGAACCTCTCCTCTGTCTGGGTGCCGGGGCCTAAATGTGTGACAGTGGCCTGTTCCAGTGGTGGGTGACGTGAAGCCTGATTCTCTGCTATGACATGAAGACTGATTCTGTGCTGACATGAAGCCAGATTCTCTGTTACGGGACCTCTCTCCTCTGTCTGGTTGTTGGGGCCTAAATATGTGACAGTGGCCTGTTCCAGTGGTGGGTGACGTTAAGCCTGATTCTCTGCTATGACATGAAGACTGATTCTGTGCTGACATTAAGCCAGATTCTCTGTTACGGGACCTCTCTCCTCTGTCTGGGTGCCAGGGCCTAAATGTGTGACAGAGGCCTGTTCCAGTGGTGGGTGACGTGAAGCCTGATTCTCTGCTATGACATGAAGACTGATTCTGTGCTGACATGAAGCCAGATTCTCTGTTACGGGACCTCTCTCCTCTGTCTGGGTGCCAGGGCCTAAATGTGTGACAGTGGCCTGTTCCAGTGGTGGGTGACGTGAAGCCTGATTCTCTGCTATGACATGAAGACTGATTCTGTGCTGACATGAAGCCAGATTCTCTGTTACGGGATCTCTCTCCTCTGTCTGGGTGACTGGGCCTAAATATGTGACAGTGGCCTGTTCCAGTGGTGGGTGACGTGAAGCCTGATTCTCTGCTATGACATGAAGACTGATTCTCTGCTGACATGAAGCCTGAATCACTGTTATGGGACCTCTCTCCTCTGCCTGGGTGCCTGGGCCTAAATATGTGACAGTGGCCTGTTCCAGTGGTGGGTGACGTGAAGCCTGATTCTCTGCTATGACATGAAAACTGATTCTCTGCTGACATGAAGCCTGAATCTCTGTTACGGGACCTCTCTCCTCTGTCTGGGTGCCTGGGCCTAAATATGTGACAGTGGCCTGTTCCAGTGGTGGGTGACGTGAAGCCTGATTCTCTGCTATGGACATGAAGACTTATTCTCTGCTGACGTGAAGCCTGAATCTCTGTTATGGGACCTCTCTCCTCTGCCTGGGTGCCTGGGCCTAAATATGTGACAATGGCCTGTTCCAGTGGTGGGTGACGTGAAGCCTGATTCTATGCTATGACATGAAGACTGATTCTCTGCTGACATGAAGCCTGAATCTCTGTTATGGGACCTCTCTCCTCTGCCTGGATGCCTCGGCCTAAATATGTGACAGTGGCCTGTTCCAGTGGTGGGTGACGTGAAGCCTGATTCTCTGCTATGACATGCAGACTGATTCTCTGCTGACATGAAGCCAGATTCTCTGTTACGGGACCTCTCTCCTCTGCCTGGGTGCCTGGGCCTAAATATCTGACAATGAACTGTTCCAGTGTTGGGTGACGTAAAGCCTGATTCTCTGCTATGACATGCAGACTGATTCTCTGCTGACATGAATCTAGATTCTCTGTTACGGGACCTCTCTCCTCTGCCTGGGTGACGGGGCCTAAATATATGACAATGGACTGTTACAGTGGTGGGTGACGTGAAGCCAGATTCTCTGCTATGGCATGAAGACTGATTCTCTGCTGACGTGAAGCCAGATTCTCTGCTATGGGACCTCTCTACAATTGATATTGGTTTATTTTTATATATTTTATTTTTATTTTAATTCATTTCCCTATCCACATTTGTTTGCAGGGGATTTACCTACATGTTGCTGCCTTTTGCAGCCCTCTAGCTCTTTCCTGTGCTGTTTTACAGCCTTTTTAGTGCCGAAAAGTTCGGGTCCCCATTGACTTTAATGGGGTTCGGGACGAAGTTCGGGTCGGGTTCGGATCCCGAACCCGAACATTTCCAGGAAGTTCGGCCGAACTTCTCGAACCTGAACATCCAGGTGTTCGCTCAACTCTACTCCTAGGTGTTTCATTTTTACAAATTTGTGATTTTCATATGACTTTGCTTACGCCCCGAGTCTTAGTGATATAAAATGATATAAAAGATATATATGCCAAATTTCAAGAAGCTTAAATAATATTTAGGGGTTGCACACACTTTTATTACAACTCTTACCCCTGTACCTAGGAGGTTGGTCTAAAAACGACTTCAGTTTCAGGATCCCAGGGGCTCTGCATCAAGCAAGGTGGATGGCAAAGGCAATATATGCACTTAAAATTGTCCTCTTCACTAAACAGTTGAATATTCCTCAACAAGAATCGAAAGGCACAAAACGGGTTGCACATTTTGTCAGCCTCATATATGTTCGCTTTTGGCACGAGGCAATTGTAAGTCGATGGGCTCCAAAGAACGATTCGGAAATGCTACAGCTTCTGAGCACTTACCCAGTAGAGATGTCCCGAACTATTCGCCGGCGAACAGTTCCCGGCAAACATCGCTTGTTCGTGTTCGCCGCGGCGGGCGAACATATGCAATGTTTGGTCCGCCCCCTATACGTCATCATTGAGCAAACTTTGACCATGTACCTCACAGTCAGCAGACACATTTTAGCCAATTAGCAGCATACCCTCCCTCCCAGACCCATCCACCTCCTGGACAGCATCCATCTTAGATTCATTCGGATGCTGCAGTGTTAGTGAGAAGAGGGACAGTGCAGCTGCTGCTGATTTAATAGGGAAATCGATAGTTAGGCCAGTGTATTCAGTGTCCACTCCAGTCCTCAGAGACTCATCTGATCTGCTATAAGGACAGCGTCCTGACAACACCCCAAAAAGCCCTTTTTGCTAGTACATCAGTTTGATTTTTTTTTCTCTGTAATCTAATTGCAATTGCCTGCCAGCGTGTGTGTCAGGCCTACAGCGTGTACTGTGCCCACTACTGCCAGTGCCCAGTGCCACCACTCATATCTGGTGTCACAGTAGCTTGTATTTAAAAAATAAATACAATTTTTTCACTGTAATCTAATTGCAGTTGCCTGCAAGCGTGTGTGTCAGGCCTACAGCGTGTACTGTGCCCACTACTGCCAGTGCCCAGTGCCACCACTAATATCTGGTGTCACAGTAGCTTGCACGTATAGTACAACTAATCGGAAAAAAAATGACAGGCAGAGGCAGGCCACCCTGCAGGGGCCGTCGTGGTCGTGGGGCTGTGATTTCCTTTGGCCCTAGAATAATGCCCAGTGTTCTGAGGCCACGTACCCTGAACTCGAAAAGTTCTGAGGACATAGTTGACTGGCTTACACAGGACACCCAATCTTCTACAGCTTCCGCTTGGAACCATGATGCACCATCCTACTCCAGCTCAGCTTCGGCCACCTCTCAAGTTACCACTCGCCCGCCTGCCGCTACCACCAACACTAGCACCACAGCTGCTTCACTTGATCTGTCAGAGGAGTTATTTACTCATCAGTTGGAAGAAATGAGTGATGCACAACCATTATTACCAGAGGATGTAGATAAAAGGGATATGTCTCAGTCAGGCAGCATTACACACATGGACGTACGGTGTGATGATGATGATGATGTTGTACCCGCTGCTGCTTCCTTTGCTGAGTTGTCAGATACAAGTGAAGTGGTTGATGATGACGATGTGTCCGTGGATGTCACATGGGTGCCCGCTCGAAGAGAAGAAGAACAGGGGAATAGTTTAGATGGGGAGACAGAGAGGAGGAGACGATTTGGAAGCAGGGGGAGGTCGTCGCAAGGAGCTAGTGGCACAGTCAGACAGCATGCATCGGCACCCGGGGTCAGCCAGACAGCACGCCAATCAACGCATGCTGTTGCCACCACCAGAATGCCATCATTGCAAAGCTCAGCAGTGTGGCATATTTTTTGTGTGTCTGCCTCTGATAACAGTGATGCCATTTGCAACCTGTGCCAAAAGAAACTGAGTCGTGGGAAGTCCAACACCCACCTAGGTACAACTGCTTTGCGAAGGCACATGATCTCAAATCACAAACGCCTATTGGATCAACACATGAGTACAAGCAGCACACAAACTCAAAGCCGCCATCTTCCTCCTGGTCCAGCATCTTCAGCCACGTCAACCACTGCTGTCCTCCTTGCCCCCTCTCAAAAATCCGCCACTCTGCCTCTCACCTTCAGCAGTTCCTGCTCATCTGCCCACAGTCAGGTGTCTGTCAAGAAAATGTTTGAGCGTAAGAAGCCAATGTCACAGAGTCACCCCCTTGCCCGGCGTCTGACAGCTGGCTTGTCGGTACTCTTAGCCCGCCAGCTTTTACCATACAAGCTGGTGGAGTCTGAGGCCTTCAAAAAAATTTTAGCTATTGGGACACCGCAGTGGAAGGTACCCGGCCGAATTTTTTTTTTCACAAAAGGCAATCCCCAACCTGTACTCTATTGTGGAAAAGGAAGTCATGGCATGTCTGGCACACATTGTTGGGGCAAGGGTCCATCTGACCACTGATACCTAATCTGCAAAGCACGGTCACTGCAGGTACAGTACAGACCAAAAGTTTGGACACACCTTCTCATTCAAAGAGTTTTCTTTATTTTCATGACTATAAAGGCATCAAAACTATGAATTAACACATGTGGAATTAGAGATGCTTAGCACTTGTTGGCCCTTTTGCCTTCACTCTGCGGTCCAGCTCACCCCAAACCATCTCGATTGGGTTCAGGTCCGGTGATTGTGGAGGCCAGGTCATCTGGCGCAGCACCCCATCACTCTCCATCATGGTCAAATAGCCCTTACTTTCAAAGTTTTCCCAATTTTTCGGCTGACTGACTGACCTTCATTTCTTAAAGTAATGATGGCCACTCGTTTTTCTTTACTTAGCTGCTATTTTCTTGCCATAATACAAATCCTAACAGTCTATTCAGTAGGACTATCAGCTGTGTATCCACCTGACTTCTCCTCAACGCAACTGATGGTCCCAACCCCATTTATAAGGCAAGAAATCCCGCTTATTAAACCTGACAGGGCACACCTGTGAAGTGAAAACCATTTCAGGGGACTACCTCTTGAAGCTCATCAAGAGAATGCCAAGAGTGTGCAAAGCAGTAATCAAAGCAAAAGGTGGCTACTTTGAAGAACCTAGAATATGACATATTTTCAGTTGTTTCACACTTGTTTGTTATGTATATAATTTCACATGTGTTAATTCATAGTTTTGATGCCTTCAGTGTGAATCTACAATTTTCATAGTCATGAAAATAAAGAAAACTCTTTGAATGAGAAGGTGTGTCCAAACTTTTGGTCTGTACTGTATATCACGTACACTGCGCATTGGGTAAACCTGCTGACGACTGCCAAGCATGGAATGCGTGGCTCTGCAGAGGAGTTGGTGACATGGCCACGACTTGCAGGCAGACCTGCTGCCACCTGCTCTACTCCTCCTACTCCATCCTCTTCTGCTGCTGCGTCTTGCTCCACATCAACTGCACCCCCCAGCTCCCCAGGGGCTATTCCACATCCCGGATACGACAGTGTCACGCCGTCTTGGGGTTGACTTGCCTGAAAGCAGAGAGTCACACCGGACCAGCACTCCTGTCCACCCTGAACGCACAGGTGGATCAGTTGCTGACTCCGCACCAACTGGAGATCGGCAAAGTGGTGTGTGACAACGGAAGCAATTTGTTGGCGGCATTGAATTTGGGCAAGTTGACACATGTGCTGTGCATGGCACATGTGTTGAATCTGATCATACAACGCTTTGTGCATAAGTATCCAGGCTTACAGGACGCCCTCAAGCAGGCCAGGAAGATGTGTGGCCATTTCAGGCGTTCCTACACGGCCATGGCGCACTTTTCAGATATTCAGCGGTGAAACAACATGCCAGTGAGGCGCTTGATTTGCGACAGCCTGACACGTTGGAATTCAACACTCCTAATGTTCGACCGCCTGCTCCAACAAGAAAAAGCCATCAACGAGTATTTGTATGACCGGGGTGCTAGGACAGCCTCTGCGGAGCTGGGTATTTTTTTGCCACGTTACTGGACGCTCATGCGCAATGCCTGTAGGCTCATGCGTCCTTTTGAGGAGGTGACAAACCTAGTCAGTCGCACCGAAGGCACCATCAGCGACATCATCATGGCTGTTTTGTACGAACGTATTACTCAGGCTGTTAAGGAAAATATGACTAAAATTTTAGAAAACAAACCTGCAAAGAAAAAGGAAATAATTAGATGGTAAAAACTTAGTTTTTGAAAGAAAAGACCTGAGCCATTTTGTTACTAATAAAATAAGGATGTTCTTTGAATTGTTTGGGGTCCACGACGTTACAGAATACTGCAGTGATTCTCTAAGAAGCCATGTGAACACTTTTAAGGTGGTGTAAGATCCTCATCTGTCTCGCACTACTCCGGTGTGACCAAAAAGGGTCCTCGTGGAGCTGCGGGACAGGTTACCCATGTCTCCATTGATACACCATCTTCGACCTCCTTGCGAACCGATGCGGGGATGCGTTTGCATGTGCGCCGGAGAGGAAGACCGCATGGCTTTTCGGGACAGCTTGGGCTAGTGGCAGTGCGCTGCGGATGATCTTGTCTCCGGTGCGTATTGCGGATTTCATTCCGGTGTCTATGTCGACGTGCTCGCGCACTCTCGCAGAGCCTGTCGTGCCTCCACGTGTACGTTCAAAAACGAGTTCGCAAGGGCATACACGGTCGCGCGTATGCGCACCTTATGCTCTTCACCGACCAGCGAAGGAAATAGCACCTGGCCGCAAGTTCAAAGTAGATTAGGGGGCCGGCATTGGTCTAATTGACTAATGACCTACCAAAGCCTTGTACACAGGTGTAGGGCAGGATCATGACCTATGGGGAGTGGACACTTGGCGCTTTGTTAGCAGGCACATAAAAGATGGCCTCCCAGGTCGGTTAGTGCCCACTGTTATCCTTCCTTTTCCAGGGGCAGGTCAGTATTGCTTGCTACTGACTGAAGATCTCTAGGACTCCATCCGTTCCAGTAGGATCCAGGACCCGGGACTTTCTGTGATGCATCCGTTTACCTGGCAAGTTGCACAGAGACTTATGCATGGATCGGGACTACTCCTGTCTTTCCTTCGTTTTTTGTTTGCCTGATATTTGCCCAGTGAAGTTTACGTTGACTTTGTTTATTTTGTTAATAAACCCCTTTGACTTTCTCCTCACTGGTCTGTTTTGTTGGTGCCTTGCATTACAGGTGGTCAATGATACTGCAGAAAGAGGAATTGCTCTGATAAAAAAGTTTAACAAATCGGTCAGGGACGAACAACAAAAGCAATTCTTGTTGAGGGTAGTCGAGCATCACAGAAAAGTCGTCAACAAGCTAGCAAAAGAAGGGATTGCATCGTTCAAAGTTGATTTAATATAAAACATGTTTTGCCTATCATACTACCTAATAATCTTAGTGTCTAGTTTTAGTATTATTTTAAGTTTGTGATTCCTAGTTTTCCCAATAAAAGTAATTAACATTGAAAAATCTTTTTTTGCCTATTTTTACAAAACTGATCAAAGTGTGCAAGCTCTAATTATTATCCAATCTTCTTGAAATTTGGCATATATATCTTTTCCAAAGTCTGCATTACAAAATGAAACACCCTAAAGTACTCCTTTTATCACTATATAGTGCTACATACAGCATCATATTAAGTACCTATTCTCTTCTAGATGCATTGCTTCTATGGCAGAATACAGTTTGGTTCCCTAGATGTCTATGAGCACCTTCCTTTTGCTCAGCACAACATATGATTTTGTAAAGAGCCATAACACGCTACGGTACATAAAGCCAATGAGTAATGAAAATCCCATATTACACCAGGTCTTTTTAATGTTACTTTGCATTTTAGATGTCTCTTAAGAACTCTTTTTTTATATACTGTTTAAATTAAAAAAATATTTAACTATAGAGAAGAAGTGGGAATCTTTGTAGAATTCCTTAAGTGTTTAATAAGGGATTGCTGGAGGCAGAATAGTTTTAAGTTTATAAAACTCATGTTGCCTTTATGTCCTCTGAGAACTCTAATTATACTGTATATACACTGCAGCAGGTATGCTGATTTTTAGTCATGGTTAAAATATTAATTTAGTCTTTGATTTTCAACCCTGACTGAATAATTATTTTAATAATCCAGGTAAATGTAATGTATTATACATTTTAGTTATGTAGTTAAGTATTTTAATTATCTTTATACATTTACGCCTATGCTTTATGAAATTTGTTCATGCATATAATGGATAATTTCTATATCTTCAGTAAACAACTTAAATTTATATTCACAAGAGAAACAGTAAATTAGCTTTTAGTAAAAGAAGAAAATAAGTAAAAATGAGTCACGTGCCAGACATTTTTCTAAGAAAATTAGGCCTAGTTCACATTAAAAATTTTTACTTAACCTCTTAATGTTCACATTAAAATTGGGAAAACCCTCCCAAAAATGACACTTTTTTAAATTGTAGACTTTAATGTGTGTTTGCAGTAAATCGACTCAGGGGACACTATTGTATTTTTAACCCCTTAGTGACAACATTCATTTTAGCCTTGAGAAACAATAATATTTCCCCCCTTTGTGCTCTAGCGGTTATAACTTTTTAATTTTTTCTGTTTTTTATTTTTATTTTTCAGGATTGGTTATAGGTTTTTAGGAACCATTTTGGGGTATATAAAGTGTATTAAATAACTTTTATTATTTTATTGTATGGGGGAAAAATAAAGCTGCAATTTTTACATTATTTTGTGGAATTTTGTGGCGTTCACTTTGTGGTAAAAATGATATCATTTTATTATCTGGGTCGCTTAAATTATGACTGTCACATTTCTATATATATTTCTACAGTTTTTTTTTTTCTCTCCTACTGCAGCCTGTCAGCTCTGCAGATGCTCCATCATTCTCCTGTAGACTGAAGGGGAGAGGGAGGGCTGCTTTAACTGCTCATATCTCTGGTTTGGTACCAGCTACAAATATGGGTAATGTATTGTTTGAAAGCTTTCACAATACCAGAATGACAGCAATAATCTTCAATACAGGAAAAGATATCACTGATAGAAATCGGGATGCTGTGAATACAGCTGAAAGTGAAAGTAAAAGCAGGTTTTACCCCCAAATATTCCCGAATCGATTTTTAACAGTGATTTCTCCCCAGAACAGCTAGATATTTTTCCCACTGCCCAAGCTGGACTTGGGGAAAACAGTTAGATGGTTAAGTGTGTTGTTTCTGTGGACAGCACACATATTCGTTAATTTTAATATGTTTGTTCACGTTTGTTCACACATAAGCATTTTTATACTGACCATGGGTCAGTGAAAACATTTTGGAGACATGCACTACAGTGGTATGTGATGCGGACCAAACATGTCCATTGAAGTCTATGGGTCTATGTTAATCACGGACACAACACAGATGGCATCTATTTTAGGTCCATGTTTGGGCTGTTCTTTATTGACCACTTATAGGAGATGCTTTTTGAATTAATTTTCAGCTGACAAAACATGGCTCCTTCATCTATGTTTAGGCAGCCATTTTGGACATCTGCTTTCTCTGTCAATGTATTACTGTACATGCTATTCTATATGTTTTACTTACACAAGCCATCTGTATTCTTGTAGTTTTACCAATTCACAATCCTGTTGACCAATAAACAAGTTAGACTACAGAGAACAGTCCTCTTATTTGGAAGACAGGAATGTTTTATGCTGAATGTCAGACTGCACACTGTATGAACGTGTATGAAGACAGAACAATGACACTTTCATTTTTTGACAGCTGCTAGCAATATAGAGGGGTAGTAGTATGAGATTGTGCTGATCCTTAAAGAAGACTCCAGAACAGTTTAAAGGGCATTTGTCAGCAGATTTGTATGTATAAAAAATTGGCTGACCTGTTGCATGCGTGCTTTGCTCTTTCTGCTACTGCTGCACCCTCTGCATTTCAATTGAGAGGGTCAGACTTAAACTTCTGGGAGCAACACAGGTGTCTTCAGCTGCCAAGCACACATGCCAGTTTCATGGGTACAAATTTGCTGTCAGATAGCCTTTAAGGCTTCCATCTGCAAACAAAGTGGCAAGGAATAAAGACTAGGTGATAACACTACCACCTATGAGACCCTATGGAGGTGGACTGCTTACCACTACATAATGACTGGATTGGACAGTTTCTGTAAACCCAAAGATTTATATGATATCAAGGATGGTTCTAGTATACGCTGTGAAGCCACCTGTTCATGATGATAAACAATAAGGCATACTTCTTATACTGTGTGTTTCAGTGTCTGTTAATGAGTTCCTTAAAGGGGTTGGTTTTCCATCTTTGGAGACCTTTCAGGCGGACCCTCCATGTTGCCAGACCTGCGAATGGAAGTATACTTACCTCCTTCCCACTGCTGGGCTCTTCCACTTCCACTTCAACATCTGGTTTAAAGGTTACTGCAGCCAATTACTAGAAGCAGCAGTGATATGTTGCAAGGGGTATGCGTAACTGCCGTGACCATTAAACCGGAAGTTGATGCTCGAGGTCTGCAGTGGTGGCGGCGGGAGCAAAGGAGTCGGAACCCAATGGCGGGGAGCAGGTAAGTATGCTTCTGCATTTGTTGGAAAACCTTTTCAAATTGGTTTTCCAGAATTACTATGGTTTTTATCAGACATGCTCATTTTTTGCTTACCTCATTAACATGCCATGCTTTATTCAATTTGGACTTCCCTGACCAGCTTTCATCATGTAAATCACAATTGTCTGTTTTCATCCTGTATGTAGCAATTCCTGGTCCTATATCCAGTCAAACCCATGATGCACATCTCTTTTCTCTGTCACAGCTCCAGCACCGCCGCTAACAATGCCCAGATAGTTTATAGCTCCTCCCACCCTGATAGTTACAGAGACACTCCCCTACCACTGCCCCCGCTGCTGCTTTGACATGCCCATGGACATAACATCACAGGAAATATGGAAGCGCTACATGGACATGGTCATGTGACCACAGCCTAGAGTGGAAGATAGGAGCAATAAAGGTAAAATAAATACATTAAAGAATTATAGCTCCCTTTATAAATTATTATTTTTAGGGATGTTGAAAACAGATCCGAACCCCATTAACTTTCAATGGTGTTCAAGACGGATCCAGATCAGTACTGCACTGCCGTGCTGCGCCGGAGCTCCAGCCCTGTCCCCATTATAGTCAATGGGGACAGAGCGGCAGTCCAGCGGCACGGCAAAATAGCGGCAGGACGGATCCGACAGGGTGAAAGGCCTGTCGGATCTGTCCTGCCACTAGTGTGAAAGTACCCTAATACAACCGATCCATTCATGACGGATGCATGCGGTTGAATTATTGTAATGGAAGCGTTTTTGCAGATCCATGACTGATCCAAAAAAAATTCTAGTGTGATAGTAGCCTTAACATGGATTGTTTGAGGATTTGCATAATTTAATTTATAGAACATGGCCACAATTTTGAAGCAGTTTTTTTATGATGAAGAAAACAAAAAATAGGACAAAATAACAGAAAAAGTCAATGTGCATAACTATTCACCCCCACCCCCCCTAAAGTCAATACTTTGTAGAGCCACCTTTTGCGGTAATTACAGCTCCAAGTCACTTTGGATAAGTCTCTATGAGCTTGCCACATCTTACCACTGGAATTTTTGACCATTCCTCCTTGCAAAACTGCTCCAGTTGGATGGTTTGCGCTTGTGAACAGCAATCTTTAAGTCTGACCACAAATTTTCTATTGGATTGAGATCTGGGCTTTGACTAGGCCATTCCAACACATTTACATGTTTCCCCTTAAACCACTCAAGTGTTGCTTTAGCAGTGTGTTTGGGGTCATTGTCCTGCTAGAAGGTGAACCTCCATCCTAGCCTAAAATCACGCACAGAGTGGGACAGGTTTTGCTGAAGAATATCCATGTATTTAGCACCATCCATCTTTCCCTCAACTCTGACCAGTTTCCGAGTCCTGGCTGTTCTTTGGGTGATGTGATGTGTTGGGTTTGCGCCAGACATAGCGTTTTCTTTGATGGCTGAAAAGTTAAATTTAGTCTCATCAGACCAGAGCACCTTCCTCCATACATTTTGGGAGTCTGCCACATGCCTTTTTGCAAACTCACAAGGTGCCTTTTTGTTTTTAGCTGAAAGTAATGGCTTTCTTCTCGCCACTCTGCCATAAAGCCCAACTCTAAGGAGCGTACGGCTTTTTGTCATCCTATGTACAGATACTCCAGTCTCTGCTGTGGAACTCTGCAGCTCCTCCAGGGTTACCTTAGGTCTCTGTGCCGCCTCTCTGATTAATGCCCTCCTTGCCCGGTCCGTGAGTTTTGTTGGGTGGCCGTCTCTTGGCAGGTTTGCTGTTGTGCCATGTTCTTTCCATTTGGTTATGATAGATTTGATGGTGCTCCTGGGGATCATCAAAGATTTTGATATTTTTTTATAACATAACCCTGACTTGTACTTTTCAACAATATTGTCCCTTATTTGTTTGGAGAGTTCCTTGGTCTTCACGGCAGTGTTTGGTTAGTCAGGCCTCTTGCTTAGGTTTTACAGCCTCTGGGGCCTTTCAAAAAAGGTGTGTATATGTAATGACAGATCATGTGACACTTAGATTGCATATAGGTGGATATCATTGTGACTTCTGAAGGTAATTGGTTGCACCAGAGCTTTTTATGGGCTTCCTAACAAAGGGGATGAATACATACGCACATGCCAATTTTCTGTTTTCTATTTCTAAACAATAGTTTTATTTATATATTTTTCTCATTTCACTTCACCAACTTAGACTATTGTGTTCTGATCCATCACATAAAATTCAGATTAACAAAACATTGAACTTAAGGCTGTAATGTAGTAAAACACGAAAAAGTCAAGGGGGTGAATACTTATGCAAGGCACTGTAAGCCATTCACATTAACACTGCATGAATTGCAGGTCCACAATCATATATTTGAGCGTTTTTGAGACTTATGTAGTTGTTATTGTAATATATAATTTAAATGATATTTCCTTCTTATTGGATGTTCAGTTTGATATGTTCTTCTTTTTGTGATTTTTCATATGCTAGCCTGAAAAAAAGATTATCAAAGTGAATTGCAACAAATTTTTTGAAAGCACACATATCATGATCTGTCCCTTTTTGGACTTTGGTGAAGCTAGAAAATGAAACCTATGACCACTATTTTCTTTCTACAAAAGTAATGCATCTGTCTAGAATTTCAAGGCTATCACCAGGGCCGGACTGGCCATAGGGCAGACCGGGCATTTGCCCGGTCGGCCGGGCAGCCTCAGGGCTCGAGTCGAGAAGGAACGGGTGGGAACCATGGGTGTAGGGAAGCAGGGGGGACGGATCCCCCCAAGGAAATAATGCAGGGGCCGGGGGGGACAGGTTTGGTCAAATCCCCCCCAGCGGCAGTGTGTGCGGTGGCGGGGCAGGCACTGAGATGAGCGCTTCCATTGTGGAAGCGAAGCGCTCATCTCCATAGTGATCTGTTTGTATCGCCGTCCTCAGGACAGCGATACAAACAGAAGGCTGTGCGGAGGAGCAGGGCAGGGAGGTGTATCCCTTTCCGGTTCCTCTGATATGCTGCTGGCACTACTAGGCCGGCAGCCTATCAGAGGCCGGCGTAGGCGGCGCAATGACGTCATCGCGCCGCCTAAGCCGTACAGTGCTGGAGTCGGGACACAGGCCTTCATCGCATCGCTCCAAAGAGGTAAGTATAAGTGTTAATTTTTTTTTTAACTATATGCAATACTTTGTTTTTTTACTGGGACATAATGGGGGGGCCCTGTTATTACTGACACATAATGGGGGCTGCCCTGGTATTATTGGCACATGATTGTGGGGTCCCTAGTATTACTGGCACATGATTGGGGGGCCCCGGGTATTACTGGCACATGATTGTTATTACTGGCACATGATTGGGGGGGGGCTGTTCTTACTGGCACATGATTGGGGGGGCTGTTATTACTGTCTGATGAGAGACACTGGAGGGGCTGATGAGAGGCACTGGGGGGGCTGATGAGAGGCACTGGGGGGCTGATGAGAGGCACTGGTGGGCTCATGAGAGGCACTGGTGCTCTTATCAGAGGTCTGATTGGGGGTCATTCAGGTGTGATCTGAGGTCTTATTAACATTGGGGATCTTATTCGGGCTGTTAGCTGAGGTCTGATTAACATTGGGGGTCTGATTGGTGGTCTGACCTGAGGTGTAATGAAAAATATTTTTTTCTTATTGTCCCCCTCTAAAACCTAGGTGCGTCTTATGGGCCGGTGCGTCTAATAGGGCAAAAAATACAGTACTTGCTTGCTCCAGCCGACCTCCCCTGCCCTTTGCGAACGCCGCGCGCTGTGACATCACGCGGAGGCACTTGGGTGAGTTCCCACACTTTTTTTCCCAGGACTTGACCCCTGGTTAGCCTGATTGTGTTCGGCCGGGCACGGCCGCTATTCCCGGGCACGGCCGCTATTCCATTTCCCGGGCACGGCCGTTATGCCCGATGCGCATGTTGAGGTAGCTCCTTCCTCTCATTGCCCTGCTCAGAGGCCGAGCAGGCAGATGTAAACGAGCGTTGGTCATCTGAGCAGGCTGATGCATACTGCACTAGTACCTGACAGACCGGTGCTCGTTTACATCTGTCTGCTCTGCCTCTGATAACATTTTATCACCTGTATGCTAGCTCCACATTTTGCAAGCATTCTCTGCTACCAACAAAGCTTTCAATTTGGAGAGGAAATTGCGTATAACAGCAGACTTACCAGCCAATAGAGTATTGTCTTTGACAGACCAGGAAAAAGCTGTCAGTGAGGTGGTGTTGTGGTTCGCCTGTGTACGGAATTGGTGGTATTTGCCAGAGTTGCTGGAGAACTGTGAGTGCTATTTCGGGGGCACTGACCTGTACAGGGTGTGGAGGATGGGGAGGTTGAGATCCACTGAGGATATTATAAGACTTTTCTGTAGCTTCCTATATTGTTGCAAGGTCTGTATGTTGGTTGTTGCAAAGCTTGTGTGTTGGCTGAAGCCTTCCTATCTTACTGGTGGCTGGCCCTGCCCCTCAATTGTGCTTCCGGTTTTGGCTCTGCCCCTAGACTGCAAGGGGTTGGGGCCTGTTGGGGGTCATGTGATTGGGCTGCTCAGTCAAAAATGCCCGGGCCTATTTTTTGTCCCAGTCCGGCCCTGGCTATCACTATTCATGGCAAGTCTCACCCACGTTTAGTACTTTTAGTGAACACAGCTTATAAACTGAAATGCTATTAGCATAATATGCAGATTTTTGCAAACTGACACAATATTGCCTACATAACTTTATAACACAATTCCCATTATGTTAACAGGGTTGCATGAGATTAGAGAAAGGGCTCTTGCCTATGATCTGGATCTGATATTGCAGCCCAGCCCTATATATATATATATATATATATATATATATTGTAGGAGAGTACCTGGGGTGGTGGTAAACGGGAGGTACGTGCCAACGGGGGTTCTGGCCCCGGTGGAGTAAGAGCCGGAAAAGTGCATTTTGCAGCGGATCCGGGCCGGCTCTTATTGGGAGCAGGCAGATATGCGGGCGGGTGCCTGTCTCCCCACGGTCCAGGCCAGGTTTTGCAGGGAAGGGTTAAAACCCGACCAGCACAAGGGTGTGGTGCGCAATGTGGAGCCTCTGTGTTCTCTGGCTGTGAGAGTAAGAAGTGGAGGTGAGCTGGGCTGCATGCTGAGGCCTGTAAAGGAGTGTGCAGGGACCCGCAGATGAAGCCAGGAGGGATCCGTGTCCTGTGGCTAGAAGCAGGACCCATGGACTTACTTCACCAAGGAGAAAAGGTGACATTACTCCTGGCTTTAAATAGACTTTGCTTTATGTGACTGAAACAGGCCTCAAGTAGCCTGCAGCAGGGACTTGCTGTGTTTGAACTATTATTTTGCTATTGTGTGTGACCACCCTCCCTATGAACTGCACCGTCTTTCACAAATATGCACTGTGTGAATAAACAAAGCATCGTGTTTTACACCAAGACCGGTCTGTGTTGCCTCTATACTGCACTCGCTACCACTGCCTACCAGAGCGGATCCCCACAATATATATAAAAATGGAAAATGAAGATGCAGCACACTTTCTTAATCGGGTGCAAAATCAGGCCAATGTGAATTAGAACCACGGTCCAATTCAATACAGCGAAAAAAAAGCCAGCAGCACACCATGGAATTCAAAGAAACACGTGCGGTTTATTCACCCAGTGTCATGTAGCAGCGACGTTTCAACCGCTTGTTGCGGTCTTTCTCAAGCTATGTGCACATGTGTTACAACCACAAAATATATAGGTGTGTCAATTAATAACACAATAAAATCAATCAAATACAAAAGTGAACAAAATTCATGATGATAACATTTGAAGCATACAAAAAATCTCATTATCAGTGTCCAAAGTACATAAATAAAATAAATTTGCAGTCCTATATAATCAAATACATGATATATTATGAAAATACATAATAGAATATAATTAATCATTACACAGTACAGGTGCGCCCATTACATAGTGTAAATTAAAAGACTCACACAATCAGCTGATAAACTGCACGCATGGAGCACTGCGGTCTTAGTGGCGTCCCCATTCAGCTTCTGCGCATGAGCGGGAACACTAAAATGTCATCGCCGTGATCGGGCAACGGCGGCGTCGCCACGAGTCACCGTGGCGAACCGCCCCCGTCCCCCATAAGACACCGCACCAATCCACCAAGTGCACTATGTGGTAAAAACAAACCCTGGTGTGACCCTTTGTAAAGAGGGAGCAACACCTTATTCAAATATCAAAAGTATTCACTGTGTGGGTGAACCTACAACTGCCATATAACAAGCGCCACATATGCAGCAAAATACAGATCGGGCCATCATGCAAGATGAGATTTTTTGTATGCTTCAAATGTTATCATCATGAATTTTGTTCACTTTTGTATTTGATTGATTTTATTGTTTTATTAATTAACAACAAGCGGTTGAAACGTCGCTGCTACATGACACTGGGTGAACAGTGACATGAAAAATAATCATAATTTTTTTTCAAATCTCATTCTAACCATTTTAATTTTGAAGATAGAAAAGCAATGTTTGCTATTCATTATGCAACCAATATTTAGCTTATAACCATATTCATATATATTCGTAAAGAGCTTCTTTTTAGTAAGTAAATCCAAAGCTTGTCTTACACCCTGTGGTTTCTGTTACCAAATATATTTCTCATTTACAATTTGCTTTGTGCTAATTTATTCTATTTTTCTTTTTTGGAAATGATAAAATAGATGTATACAACAGCGGCTGTGTAATGGATGGACTCGGATGAGGTCATTTATAATGCACAAAGTAACGGAGGTGTAATGTTATCTGCAATCATTCCATGTCTCTTGGTTAGTAAATATATGACTAGATAAAAAAAAAATTATAAAACAAATAAAATAACTGTTTCTGTGACCTTGCAAAAATTTCTATTTGATACTGTATATGTACAATAAAAGTGATTCAACTTTTTCAGGACGCTGACTCTACCAATCAAACAGGCTCTTCTGAGTAGATCAATAGTCAGTCCTCTGTGCATTCCTATGAGTTTCAAAGGGATTCTAATAGGAATGCATACGGACGAGAGTAAAAACGCGGAATGCGGTGACGTCATCGCGCACATCGCAGGTCCTTTGGTGGATCCTACTGAATGAAGATAGAAGAAACTGCTGCAGCGCAATCAAGTGGATAAGGTGAGTTTTTTTAACCCTTAAGTGGCCATATTCTTTTGCATTCTGTCTTAAGAATGCTATTATTTTCCTATATAGACCAGCAAATACATAACCACACACATATATTATATTAAATTAAATCTTTATTGATTAAAATGTATAACTACATAATTGTGGACAGATTGTATACATACCAGTGATTTAGGATAGTTCTGCGACAATATGAAAGGTTCACTCCTTACAAAACTCCTGCTGACGGTAATACAGATTTTACAAAAGATATATACGTAGTGGCAATAATTTATTATGCTGTCAAGAATAACCAAACAGATCAGGTAAGTGTAATTTGCCTATTGTACATTTTAATCAATAAAGATTGAATTTAATATAATATATGTGTGTGGTTATGTATTTGGTGGTCTATTGGGTTTTGACACACATATTAAGTTACAGGTGTTTTTCAAATATCGGTGTTACTATTTTCCTATATAACCATGTTATAATGGAAAATAATAAAGTCACCCGAACACCGAACCCAATCCTGGACTTCAGCGAATAAGTCTGGGTTTGGGTCTGGGCACCCGAACTCGCAAAGTTCAGTACAAACACAAAGTTTACAATTCGAGTTTGCTCATCCCTAATTGAGACTTATTTAAAGAGGGAACTCCCAGAGATAACATTTTTATTAGTCCCATCATTGGAAGGAGCTCTACATGAGTCATTATTTGACTTTTTAACTAGCATTGAAACATGACAAGCGGAAATATCCAAGCCATTTATCCCACTGTAGAAAGCGGTTTCAAGTTGCTTGCCCCCTTTGGATGGATATATGGCTTAGCTATTTTGCTTTCATGTTCCAAGACTTGTTAGAAAATCACTATCAAGGTGGTTCTTTTTCTCTGGTAGGTAGCTTATAATTTTCCCTTGTAGCATTGCCGATGTCTTAATACACAGCGTGCCCTGACCAACGCAGTTACTGGGAAGGTCCACTTAACCACGTACACATGGACAAGTGCTTTCGGCCAGGGACACTACATTTCCCTGACGGCACACTGGGTGAATGTTGTGGAGGCCGGGAGCGACTTGTACCCTGGGATGGCACAGGTGCTACCGACGCCAAGTATTGCGGGCCCCGAATCCATTAGGGTTTCCGCCACCACCAACGTTAGTGGCTCCAACCCCCACTTCTCCTCCTCCGCCTCCTCCTCCACTTCCACCTCAGAATTATCCTCTTACAGCACCAGTCAGCCATCAGTCGGTATCTGGAAGCAGTGTAGCACTGCAGTGGGGATGCGGCAACAGGCCATGCTGAAGATGATCTCCCTAGGTGACAAACAGCACACCACCGCAGAGCTGTGTCAGGGTATAAGAGAAATAACAGTAATGGGTGAAACTAGTCTGGTGGTTCCAAAACAACTGAATGGATCCAACCGGACGTGATTCAAAAAAAGAGAGAACACTATAGTAGGCGCCACTCCCAAGAGTATGGAGGAGATAGGTGTGGTAAGTAATACCCCCTTATACCAGATGATGGTGTTAATACAGAATAATCTCCTAAAAGGAGGTTGGTAATTCTGAAAGTTAAAGTACTCACTTCACAGGGGGGGTAGTCACAGGATAAAGCTCAAGACACCCGTGACTAACTGCCCCCCTGGCCAGGATCGCATATCAGATGGTATCAATTGATATCAATTGATGGCAGCCAACGACAAGGCTTCTGATCAAATGCAGTTTATTGCAGTAGAAAAAATAAATAACCCAACGCGTTTCGGAGGTCTCACAACCCTCCTTCTTCAGGGGTATTAAGAAAAGAATATGACATACAGAATAACTAAATACATAATAAAAAAACATATTTATAAATAAGCACATATTCTGATATATATATACCATTTATTTTTATCTTTATTAAATATACCATTTATTATTTAACATTCGGCTTATTTCATTTATTATTTAATATTTGGCTTATTTCATTCCTTTTCCTTCTAGATGAATATATGGTTAAGTTACATATATGTATATACATTTTTGTCCTATATAGAAATTTGACCTTGTATTCCTGTGATTGACCCTTGGGGTGGACATCCTGGCCATCAGCGATGCTATCCTGGGGCGGGGCCGAGGGTCCATTCCATAGTGGAACGCATGATGGTGCTGAGATCCCCGCCGCGGAAGGCGCTGTGCGTTCCACTGTGGAACGCACAGGAAGTTATACTGCAGGCCGCCTACCGGAAGTGGCTTTGCGTTCCACATTGGAACGCATGGCGATTCGGCCGGTCTCGGGCCTCTAATCATGGTTTTACGCCAAAATACATGGCAAAGAAAGTGCATCCAGCCTAGACAATTTATTACTGTACATGAGGGAGGTGGTCTTTTTGTCTATTATGACTATTTGTTCATCTAATATTGGAGAAACATTGACTTCCGGTTTCGGGGCCCTCCTCCCCTGGGACGCCACCCCCATGCGCTTTTTCGAAATCCTATTTAAGCATTCATTAAATGGGAAGTACACACAGAAGGAATATCTCCTCCTGAAGCATTGGAGACCTCTGTCAAAAGACCCCTGAAGGTAGATTTCGGATTTTTCAATATATTGTTAATAATGTAAATTAATCTTGCTTGGAGTGATGATCCGGTTGAAATCAAAATCTGGTAGTGAAGAGAGAAATATTCACTTATGTAGTAAATAGTATATGGTACTGTCTACAAGTTTAATGCATAACAGTCTGACTTTTAATTGAACTACACTGCATAAGATATCCGTATTGTAGTTGTTCTTACACCTGGTCTTTTTTGTATATAAATTTTTTATGTATCAGAATATGTGCTTATATATATACAGTACAGACCAAAAGTTTGGACACACCTTCTCATTCAAAGAGTTTTCTTTATTTTCATGACTATGAAAATTGTAGATTCACACTGAAGGCATCAAAACTATGAATTGACACATGTGGAATTATATACATAACAAACAAGTGTGAAACAACTGAAAATATGTCATATTTTAGGTTCTTCAAAGTAGCCACCTTTTGCTTTGATTACTGCTTTGCACACTCTTGGCATTCTCTTGATGAGCTTCAAGAGGTAGCCCCCTGAAATGGTTTTCACTTCACAGGTTTGCCCTGTCAGGTTTAATAAGTGGGATTTATTGCCTTATAAATGGGGTTGGGACCATCAGTTGCGATGAGGAGAAGTCAGGTGGATACACAGCTGATAGTCCTACTGAATAGACTGTTAGCTGATTTTTTCTTGCCATAATACAAATTAAAAGTAAAGAAAAACGAGTGGCCATCATTACTTTAAGAAATGAAGGTCAGGCAGTCAGTCGAAAAATTGGGAAAACTTTGAAAGTAAGGGCTATTTGACCATGAAGGAGAGTGATGGGGTGCTACGCCAGATGACCTGGCCTCCACAGTAACCGGACCTGAACACAATCGAGATGGTTTGGGGTGAGATGGACCGCAGAGTGAAGGCAAAAGGGCCAACAAGTGCTAAGCATCTCTGGAAACTCTTTCAAGACTGTTGGAAGACCTTTTCAGGGGACTACCTCTTGAAGCTCATCAAGAGAATGCCAAGAGTGTGCAAAGCAGTAATCAAAGCAAAAGGTGGCTACTTTGAAGAACCTATAATATGACATATTTTCAGTTGTTTCACACTTGTTTGTTATGTATATAATTCCACATGTGTTAATTCATAGTTTTGATGCCTTCATAGTCATGAAAATAAAGAAAACTCTTTGAATGAGAAGGTGTGTCCAAACTTTTGGTCTGTACTGTATATGTTTTTTTATTGTGTATTCAGTTATTCTGTATGTCTTATTCTTTTCTTAATACCCCTGAAGAAGGAGGGTTGTGAGACCTCCGAAACGCGTTGGGTTATTTATTTTTTCTACTGCAATAAACTGCATTTGATCAGAAGCCTTGTCGTTGGCTGCCATCAATTGATACCATCTGATATGCGATCCTGGCCAGGGGGGCAGTTAGTCACGGGTGTCTTGAGCTTTATCTTGTGACTACCCCCCCTGTGAAGTGAGTACTTTAACTTTCAGAATTACCAACCTCCTTTTAGGAGATTATTCTGTATTACCACCATCATCTGGTATAAGGGGGTATTTCTTACCACACCTATCTCCTCCATACTCTTGGGAGTGGCGCCTACTATAGTGTTCTCTCTTTTTTTGAATCATGTCCGGTTGGATCCATTCCGTTTTCCACACTAGCATCTTCTCCATCCCTCTGGCGCCTTTTCCCCAGGGCCTAAAACCCTGGTGGAATTACTCAACCTCTTTTTTCTCTTCTCCTATTGCAGGGTATAAGAGACCAGACTGATCTGTGGCTCTCACCACTCAACCTAGAACCAGGCATGGTTGTGTCTGATAATGGCCGTAACTTGGTGGTGGTTTTGGAGCTGGGCAACCTTAGACACATCCCATGCCTTGCTCACGTATTCAACCTTGTGATTCAGCGGTTTCAAAAACATACCCCAATTTGCCTGAGCTACTGGTGAAGGTGCGCCTCGTGTGTGCACATTTCCGCAAGTCACCGACAGCTTCAGACGGTCTGTCAACGCTGCAGCAGCGTTTGAAATTACCAGCTCGCTGGCTGTTGTGCGATGTGAGCACGCGCTGGAACTCCACATTCCACATGTTGGCCAGGCTTTGTGAGCAGCAGAGGGCAGCTGTGGAATATCAGCTGCAACATGGTTGTCACCTTTCCAGTCAGCTTCCACTATTCACAAGCAAGGAGTGGGTATGGATGTCTGACCTCTGTGAGGTTTTACGGAACTTTGAGGAATCAACACAGATAGTGAGCGGCGATAACGCTATTATCAATGTCACCATCCCACTTCTATGTCTTCTCAAACACTCGCTACTCACAATTATGGACAACGCTTTGCATGTGGAAGAGGTGGAAATGGGGGAAGACATTACACAGGTTGATGATAGCCAGACCAGCCTCAGTACATCTTCTCAGCATTAATTGGAGGCTGAAGTGGAGGAGGAGGAGGAGCAGGAGACGGTTGCCTCCGGTACATTGGGTAGTATCCATAGAAGTTTAATTTCATCTGTTTAGCGTGGGTGGGAAGAAGAGGAGGAAGAAAATGAGGAAATTGGGAGTGATCCTCCTGATGACGACAGCGAAGTCTCGTCTGTTGGTTGGTACTCTGGCACACATGGCTTACTTCATGATAGGCTGCCTTTCCCGCGGCCTGCGCGCTATACGCATTTTAAACAACACGGATTACTGGTTGTTCACCCTTCTCGACCCCCGCTACAAATAGAACTTCTCATCTCTCATTCCTCTGGTGGAGAGGACAAGCAAAATGGTGCAATACCAGATCATCCTTGTTGTATTTTTAAATACATAAAGGGAATCAACTCGGTAAAGGAGGAGAGCATATTTAAAAGAAGAAAAACTACCACAAGAGGACACAGTTTTAAATTAGAGGGGCAAAGGTTTAAAAGTAATATAAGGAAGTATTACTTTACTGAGAGAGTAGTGGATTCATGGAATAGCCTTCCTGCAGAAGTGGTAGCTGCAAATACAGTGAAGGGGTTTAAGCATGCATGGGATAGGCATAAGGCCATCCTTCATATAAGATAAGGGCCGGGGGCTATCCATAGTATTCAGTATATTGGGCAGACTAGATGGGCCAAATGGTTCTTATCTGCCGACACATTCTATGTTTCTATGTTTGATGAATTGCTCCAAAAATTTCCATCTGACAACGCTGGCTGCAGAGTCCGTACTTTTTGGCCAACCGAGGAGGGGAGACAAGGGGAACACACAGCAGTTTCAACAGAGGCAGGGCAACACTCTCCAAAGCCTGGGACAGTTTCATGACACCCCGCAAGCACCCTCACCCTGATGTGCGGCCTACTGCCACAAGGAGAGAAACATTATGGAAGATGGTGAAGGAGTACATAGGAGACTGTGTCAGCATCTTCAATGATCCCTCTGTGCTTTACAACTACTGGGTGTCCAAGCTTGGCACGAACTGGCGCTCTACGCTTTGGAGGGGCTGACCTGCCCTGCCGCCAGCGTTTTGTCTGAGCGTGTATTTAGTGATGCTGGTGGCATTGTAACAGTAACTGGTGCAATGAGCCCGGTGTGGAAACCTTCCGAGAAGCTTGCCAACAGGAACGCCACGAAGTTCTGATCGTGGTGGTCCCGAAGGAGAGCCGCCAAGAGGTCCACATTAACGTCGGCTAGTCAGGATTCTTTAGCCGCCATCTTTGGGACAGGAGGAACGAGGGTGGGCCCTAAAACACAAGGAACAAACATGGAGGGATCTGCAACTACCATAGGAGCAACCACCTGCATTGAAATTTTTACAGATTTGGCTTCGTCCCAGGTAGAAGATGGGCCGGCCGAGCTTGTCGGTGGAGGGGGTGGTCTGCTGGGTCCCAGAAGACCCCGGGAGAGCCCTGTCCTGCGCTGTGTGGGCGGTATTTGGGCACCATTCGGAGGTATGAAAAATGGATTGGCACATCGCGCAGGTAGGTGCCCTGAGCCCCGCAAAGTGACGGCAGAAAAGTTCTGTGTCAATGGTGGCCCAGCTGGTGACATACTGAAACTGGGCCAAAGCTGCTGCCGCTTTTGCCAGGAAAGAACGATGTTAGTCGTAGAAGGCTGAACCTCCATACTTGTGACCCAGGTCAGTGACCAGGTACAAGTAGCTGTCCAGCTCTTCCCTTCTCTCCGGTTGTGCGGTGCAGACAATGTCCCTAAAGAGGTATGCTAGGACAAACTCCGGAATGGATAATTTTCGGTTAAGCCAAGAGTCCTTGGGCCTGAGGACTACGACACATCCCCACAATTGATCACCCTGTTCTCAGGTACATCTTGGGCGGCAATGAGAACCGACGCAAGATTAACGTCTTTCCCTGCCAGAATGTCTCTCTTGAGGTTATCTGGGATAAAATGCGAGGGGGCCACTTGTGGAATAGGCCTGGGTGTACCTGGTGTCAGCCAAACCAAAGTGGAGGGTGTGGCCAGCGGGACGGGTGCCGGGGTGCCACGGATGGCCCGGACTCCAGTTCCGATACTCTTGCTCGGACGTCAGCCACCGAGTCGACCAGCGAGTTCAAGGTGGACTGTAGCTGCACCAGCGAGAGCTGGATAGATAATGTGTCCTGTTGAACCCCGGAAGAGTTTGGGCTAACCATGAGGAGCTTATATAGCTCTGCCTTTCTGGCGGAGGCTGGATGCGGAATGCCCCTCCTGTTAAGCTCCGCCAGTAACTTTGGAATGGTCCAACTCCTTAATGACGATGGACTGGCTTGGCCTGAAACGACTGTTTCAGGGCCAGAAAGGCTGTCATCTATATCGGAGGCCCGAGACGTGATTGACCTGTGGAAACACAAAATTGCATGACAAATAAAACCAAAAAAAAAAAAAAGAAAGGGTGCTGAAGTTAAAGGACTGAGAAGGTGTGAGGGCGAAGATATAAACGTACCCGAATACCGAACACCGTAACACGGATTAGCAGAAAAGACCGACCTGTACAGGACTGACTGGAACCTGGGAATAGGCTAGAACCTGCAAGAAAAAAGGGGAACAGGCAAAAACTTGAGAGTGCAGAACCAGGGATGACCCCAGACCTGTTGTGCCAGGCAAACTGGCCAGGAGGGAGCGCACCCCTGGGGTCAAATAAACTATCTGAGCGTATCAGTCCGGCCTTTGACAGAAGAAGGCCACCTGAGCGTACCAGGTGGCAGAAGGGAGAGATGGCGAGTTGCCATGAGACAGAAGCTGCGCGTAGTAGCGGCCCGCGAAGAGCGGAAGACATCACATAACAGACCAGTGAGCCAGGCGGATAAAGAGCGTGGAAGAAACCTGAGAATCAGGCGGAAGAGTGGCCCGCAGGCTGCACTAGAACAGACAGCACGACTGACAGGCTGGTTAAAAGGTGCGAGGAGACCCACGTACCAATTGAAGGTGAGTAGGCAAGGAGGACCTGGGCGTACCAGGAACGAAATGTGCCCTGGGCGAACCAAGGGTCGACAATGTGACAAAACAAGACAACGACAGTGCCCAGTGAACAATCAGGGGCCCAGGAAGTGACTACGGACACAAGGACAACAGTGACCTGGGCGTACCAGGCAGACGATGATAGGCCTGGGCGTGACCAGGTGGAGAAAAACCGGAGAAAGAGTGCCAGGGCGATCCCAGCAAGAGGGAGACGACCTGAGCGTACCAGGAAGGTGGGTCATTTAAAAAAATAATAATTCTAACTTCATTTGAATATATATATTTTTATCTTTAATGTTTTTTGTTTTTGTTTTTTTAAACTTTAATGATTTTTTCTTTATTTTTTTTTTCTTTTAAAAAACAACACAAGCAAAAATAGCAGGCGTTATTGGCCCTAGGAGCATGCCAACGCGCACCTGCTGCACCCAAACCGGGAGGCAGGACCGCAGGGATGGCTAAACATAATGGCATGCCCGATGCCGCCCCCTGCCGATCAGACATGCGCAGCAGGCGCCCGAAGCGGCTACCTGGCAGTCGGCGTAACATGACCCCTGAAGGAAGCCGCGAGTCCCACCAGCCACCATGAAAAATACGGTAGGCACTAATAGTGGCGGGTGGAGCCCAAGCCCCCCCGGGAGTCAGGTCATAATGTGGCGGATGGCCACCAGAGAACGGGCCCAGGAGGCAGGACTGCTGGCCGCCCATGAATCCTTCCTTAGAGAAGACGGGGGCGCCGCGTGCGTTCCACGCTGTAATGCACAGCGCTGGCCGCGGCATTGGTGGATCAGCGGTGCATTTACCTGTGGTAGCTGGGGTGCGACGAGGATTCCCTCCAACTTACCCCCGTGCAACTGCGTGAAGCTGCAGCGTGAAGCGAACTGGACGGCTGAGGGGAGCAGACGCGAATCTCTACCCGGAAGTCGATAGCCAGAACGCCTGCCAGGTAGGAATGAGAGGGGCTGATAAAGGCTCAAGCCCCTCCCACAAATGCAGGCTGAGCTTCACCCTAAACTAACATATATATATATATATATATATATATATATATATATACAGTGCTGCTCATAATTATTAATACCCCTGGCAAATTTTGACTTAAAGTTACTTTTATTCAACCAGCAAGTAATTTTTTGACGGGAAATGACATAGGTTTCTCCCAAAAGATAATAAGACGATGTACAAGAGGCATTATTGTGGGAAAAAAACATTTCTCAGCTTTTATTTACATTTGAGAAAAAGTGTCCAGTCCAAAATTATTCATATCCTTCTCTATAATCAATAGAAAAGCCTTTTATTGGCTATTACAATCAAACTCTTCCTATAATTGCAGACCATCTTTTTGCATGTCTTCACAGGTATTTTTGCCCATTCATCTTTAGCAATAAGCTCCAAATCTTTCAGGTTGGAGGATCTTCTTGCCATCACCCTGATCTTTAGCTCCCTCCACAGATTCTCAATTGGATTCAAGTCTTGACTCTGGCTGGGCCACTCCAAAACGTTAATGTTGTTGTCTGCTAACCATTTCTTCACCACTTTTGCTGTGTGTTTTGGGTCATTGTCTTGCTGAAATGTCCACTGGTGCCCAATGCCAAGTTTCTCTGCAGACTGCCTGATGTTGTTGCTGAGAATCCTCATGTATTGCTCTTTTTTCATGGTGCTGTTTACTGTGATTAGGTTCCCTGGTCCATTGGCTGAAACCCCCCCCCCCCTCCCCCCAAAGCATTAGGTTCCCACCACCATGTTTGACAATGGGGATGGTGTTCTTTGGGTTGAAGGCTTCTCCTTTTTTACGCCAAATGAAGGAAACATTATTGTGACCAAACAATTCAATTTTTGTTTCATCTGACCATAACACAGAAGACCAGAAGTCTTCTTCTTTGTCCAGATGAGCTTTTGCAAAGGCCAAGCGAGCTCTTGTGTGCCTTATCTGGAGAAGTGGCGTCCTCCTTGGTCTGCATTGTGCAGTGTGCGTTGGATTGTCTGCCTTGAGACATTGCCACTAGCAGAGCCCAGATTCACCAGGATGGCCTTGGTGGTGATCCTTGGATTCTTTTTCACCTCTCTAACTATCCCCCTGGCCAGCACAGGTGTCACTTTTGCCTTCCGACCACGTCCTCTGAGATTTTCCACAGTGCGGAACATCTTGTATTTTATGCTCAAATGTAAATAAAAGCTGAGAATTTTTTTTTTCCCACAATAATGCCACTTGTACATCGTCTTATTATCTTTTGGGAGACACCTATGTCATTTCCCATCAAAAATTTACGGTAATAAGGGTATGAATAATTATGGGCAGCACTGTATATAATTCAGATAGTTAGGGGGAGATAGTCAGTGTAGGTTAGATTGATCTATAGTGTAGCTGATTCCAGTGCAGTGTGTTAGGCAGTGTAATAGGTTCTGGTGTCTATACATACATGCTACAGAAATAGTGCTGTGATGTCACAAGTTGCATGTATTGCGAAATTGCATCATTAAAGGGTTTCTATCACTTCGTATGACATAATTAGCTGTCATACACTAGCGATCCGCTAGTGTCTGCTCTGGCCAACCATGCTAATATAACAGCTTTTGGGGCAGCCGTTTTGCTAAAAAAAGAACTTTTATAAATATGCTAATGAGCCTCTAGGTGCTATGTGGGCGTCATTAGCACCTTCATAAATAGCCACCGCCCAGCGCGTCCCTCCAGCCCGCCCATCTCCTGCTGAATGCGATCCTCCGTGTGACGCAGCGGACGAATTCTCGCGCACGCGCCGTGCGCGGCTGTATTCGGCGCATGCGCAGTGAATGTCTGACCGCTTCCCTGCTCAGACATCTCCACTGCGCCTATGACGTCATAGTGCTCCAAGGAACAGGCGCAGTGGAGATGTCTGAGCAGGGAAGCGGTCAGACATTCACTGCGCATGCGCCGAATACAGCCGCGCACGGCGCATGCGCGAGAATTCGTCCGCTGCATCACACGGAGGATCGCATTCAGCAGGAGATGGGCGGGCTGGAGGGACGCGCTGGGCGGTGGCTATTTATGAAGGTAGACGGAGCCTCTAGGTGCTAATGACGCCCACATAGCACCTAGAGGCTCATTAGCATATTTATAAAAGTTCTTTTTTTAGCAAAACGGCTGCCCCAAAAGCTGTTATATTAGCATGGTTGGCCAGAGCAGACACTAGCGGATCGCTAGTGTCTGACAGCTAATTATGTCATACGAAGTGATAGAAACCCTTTAATTGCCGAAAATTCGCAAGAGCAGAATGTAGAATAAGTGACCCATGCCGGTATTTTGCGTGCATTACGTGAATAATACATTGCAGATTTTTGCTATCAAAAATATAATCTTAAATTTGCGAATATATGACAAATATTCTACAAAATATTTGCAAAATATCGCAAATTTGAATATTGCCCCTGCCGCTCATCACTAATCCACAATGGAACCAAGTAGAGTAGTTGGAGTGGGAAATGTTTGGGTAGTGATTAATCCTGAAATGTGTTTCCTGCAATAGATGGATAGAGCAGTTCTTCCTTTTCATGTGTGAAAGGATTTGGCACCGTTTGGAGGGTGAGTTAAAGCCCTTGACATTGTAAGAGGCTATATGTAGATCCGCCATAATTGAGAGATTGAAAGGGGAATTTGAGTCAGATCTAAAGAAGCTGAAAACACTAAAGTAAAAGGGCAGTAATCATCCTCCCAAGATGAAGCAGCAAAATCCAGCAGGAGATCCTTCAATTTACGTCCAAGTCCTACAGATTCAGAGAAGCACCTACCAAAAGGAAAGAAAACAAAAAACAGCCAAATAAAACATTTCAACATGAGCAACAGATTCTGAGACTGCATTTTGCAATATAAAAAGGCAGTGTGAAAAGGTAGAAGAGAAAGGGGGAAAAAAGGGATCTGGTCAAAGGGAATCATGTTTGAATAGAAAAGCGGGATATGAGTCAAGCTAGATGCGACAATAGCAGAGAGGAAAAGATGGAGAGTTGAAAGGACCAGTGTCCAGAGAAGGAGTGTTTTGATAATTGAAAAAACTGGAGCAGCCTCAGTTTCCCATTGGCAATCTTCTGGGGGTTGTGGCAGTGGAGCTGCCAGAGGGCCACATGACAGCCATTGAAAGGGTGTATCTCACCTAGAGGAGCCTGGAAGAGAACAGAAAAGTCCCGGCAAAGCATGGAAAGGGAGTGTTTGCACCAGAAGTGTGTCAACAAGTGGCCAGGCCTTGGTGCAGTAAAGGCCCTAGATACAGGTGGCCACTAAGCTAGTTGGTGGACACCAAGCTACTTAGCTTAGCTGGCTCCAGCTAGTCCAGGGCGGGTTTTTACTGGGAACAGGCAATGTGTTGGGTGGGTGCCTGTTCCCCATGCTCCACTCTGGTACGCCCTGTTTCCCGAGTCCTTAAGGACTCAGGGCGTACCGGTACGTCCTAAGTTTAAATCGCGATTGTGGCGCGGCGGGGGTTAATCGCAACAGGATGTCCGCTGAAATCATTCAGCGGGCACCCTGTCACAACGCCGGGGGAGGGGGGTCCCATGACCCCCCGTGTCAGCGATCACCGCAAACCGCAGGTCAATTCAGACCTGCGGTTTGCGGCTTTTACCTTATCCGGCGGTAGCGGTCGGCGGTGCCATCGGTTCCCCATGCGGCTGTAGGGGGGACCCGATGGCATGGAAGGCAGCGTGATGTCTAAGGAAGGCATCGCGCTGCCTTCCGGTAAAGAGCCTGTGAGATCCAGCCCCCTGGATCTCACAGGCCGGAAGCTGTATGAGTAATACACACAGTATTACTCATACAGCCAATGCATTCCAATACAGAAGTATTGGAATGCATTGTACACTGCATGCAGAATTATTAGGCAAATGAGTATTTTGACCACATCATCCTCTTTATGCATGTTGTCTTACTCCAAGCTGTATAGGCTCGAAAGCCTACTACCAATTAAGCATATTAGGTGATGTGCATCTCTGTAATGAGAAGGGGTGTGGTCTAATGACATCAACACCCTATATTAGGTGTGCATAATTATTAGGCAACTTCCTTTCCTTTGGCAAAATGGGTCAAAAGAAGGACTTGACAGGCTCAGAAAAGTCAAAAATAGTGAGATATCTTGCAGAGGGATGCAGCACTCTTAAAATTGCAAAGCTTCTGAAGCGTGATCATCGAACAATCAAGCGTTTCATTCAAAATAGTCAACAGGGTCGCAAGAAGCGTGTGGAAAAACCAAGGCGCAAAATAACTGCCCATGAACTGAGAAAAGTCAAGCGTGCAGCTGCCAAGATGCCACTTGCCACCAGTTTGGCCATATTTCAGAGCTGCAACATCACTGGAGTGCCCAAAAGCACAAGGTGTGCAATACTCAGAGACATAGCCAAGGTAAGAAAGGCCGAAAGACGACCACCACTGAACAAGACACACAAGCTGAAACGTCAAGACTGGGCCAAGAAATATCTCAAGACTGATTTTTCTAAGGTTTTATGGACTGATGAAATGAGAGTGAGTCTTGATGGGCCAGATGGATGGGCCCGTGGCTGGATTGGTAAAGGGCAGAGAGCTCCAGTCCGACTCAGACGCCAGCAAGGTGGAGGTGGAGTACTGGTTTGGGCTGGTATCATCAAAGATGAGCTTGTGGGGCCTTTTCGGGTTGAGGATGGAGTCAAGCTCAACTCCCAGTACTACTGCCAGTTTCTGGAAGACACCTTCTTCAAGCAGTGGTACAGGAAGAAGTCTGCATCCTTCTAGAAAAACATGATTTTCATGCAGGACAATGCTCCATCACACGCGTCCAAGTACTCCACAGCGTGGCTGGCAAGAAAGGGTATAAAAGAAGAAAATCTAATGACATGGCCTCCTTGTTCACCTGATCTGAACCCCATTGAGAACCTGTGGTCCATCATCAAATGTGAGATTTACAAGGAGGGAAAACAGTACACCTCTCTGAACAGTGTCTGGGAGGCTGTGGTTGCTGCTGCACGCAATGTTGATGGTGAACAGATCAAAACACTGACACAATCCATGGATGGCAGGCTTTTGAGTGTCCTTGCAAAGAAAGGTGGCTATATTGGTCACTGATTTGTTTTTGTTTTGTTTTTGAATGTCAGAAATGTATATTTGTGAATGTTGAGATGTTATATTGGTTTCACTGGTAAAAATAAATAATTGAAATGGGTATATATTTGTTTTTTGTTAAGTTGCCTAATAATTATGCACAGTAATAGTCACCTGCACACACAGATATCCCCCTAAAATAGCTAAAACTAAAAACAAACTAAAAACTACTTCCAAAAATATTCAGCTTTGATATTAATGAGTTTTCTGGGTTCATTGAGAACATGGTTGTT
Organism: Bufo bufo; assembly: GCF_905171765.1. Taxonomy (NCBI): domain Eukaryota; kingdom Metazoa; phylum Chordata; class Amphibia; order Anura; family Bufonidae; genus Bufo; species Bufo bufo. The sequence continues at coordinate 121,915,706 of NC_053396.1, read as the reverse complement.
GTTCAATAATAAAATTAATCCTCAAAAATACAACTTGCCTAATAATTCTGCACTCCCTGTAAAAGGGATTAGACCCCCAAAAGTAGAATTTCCAAAGTGGGACAAAAAAAAAGTTAAAAAAAAGTTGAAAAATAAAGTTTTCCCCCCCAAAAATTAACCAAAACGTAATTTTCCCCAAATAAAGTTAAAAAAAATTTGGTAAAAAAAAAAAAAAAGTATACATATTAGGTATTGCCACGTCCGTATCGACCGGCTCTATAAACATATCACATGACCTAACCCCTCAGATGAACACTGTAAAAAATAAAAAATAAAAACTGTGCTAAATAAACCATTTTTTTGTCACCTTACATCACAAAAAGTACAACAGCAAGCGATCAAAAAGGTGTTTGCCCACCAAAATAGTACCAATCTAACCGTCACCTCATCCCGCAAAAAATGAGCCCCTACCTGAGACAATCGCCCAAAAAATAACTATGGCTCAGAATATGGAGACACTAAAACACGGGTGTCAAACACAAGGCCCGCGGGCCGAATCCGGCCTGCCAGACCTCGTCATGTGGCCCGCGCATCCGCCGCCGATATGTGGCAGGCGAGCGAGCTGGCGGCGGTGGCTGGGCACAGGGAGATGAGCGCTTCCATTGTGGAGGCGCTCATCTCCAGTCATCTGTATCGCCGTCCTCAGGACAGCGATACAAATGCCTGCCTGTGCTGCGGTAGGGGAGGGAGAGGCGTGTCCCTTTCCCTTCCTCTGATAGGCTGCAGGCCTAGTGCCTGCAGCCTATCAGAGGCCGGCGCAGGCGACGCGATGACGTCATCGCGCTGCCTGAGCCATACAGCGTGAGACACAGGCCAGAAGAGGCCTGCATCGCATCACTGACATGGAGGTAAGTATGTGTTTTTTTTTATTATTTTTATTATGTACAATACTTTTACTGGCGGGGGCTGTTATTACTGGCAAAGGGGGGGCTGTTTGTTATTATTGGCAAAGGGGGGGCTGTTATTACTGGCGGGGGCTGTTATTACTGGCAAAGGTGGGGCTGTTTGTTATTACTGGCAAAGGGGGGGCTGTTATTACTGGCGGGGGCTGTTATTACTGGCAAAGGGGGGTTTGTTTGTTATTACTGGCAAAGGGGGGCTGTTATTACTGGCGGGGACTGTTATTACTGGCAAAGGGGGGGCTGTTATTACTGGCAAAGGGGGGGCTGTTATTACTGGCGGGGGCTGTTATTACTGGCAAAGGGGGGGCTGTTTGTTATTACTGGCAAAGGGGGGGCTGTTATTACTGGCAAAGGGGGCTGTTATTACTGGCGGGGGCTGTTATTACTGGCACAGAGGGGCTGTTATTACTGACACAGAGGGGCTCTTATTACTGGGGGCTGTTATTACTGGGGGCTGTTATTACTGGCACAGAGGGGCTGTTATTACTGGGGGCTGTTATTACTGGCACAGAGGACCTGTTGTTACTGGGGGCTGTTATTACTGGCACAGGGGGGCTGTTATTACTGGCACAGGGGGGCTGCTATTACTGGCAAAGGGGGGGCTGTTATTACTGGCAAAGGGGGCTGTTATTACTGGCAAAGGGGGCTGTTATTACTGGCAAAGGGGGGGCTGTTTGTTATTACTGGCAAAGGGGGGTTGTTATTACTGGCAAAGGGGGCTGTTATTACTGGCAAAGGGGGCTGTTATTACTGGCACAGAGGGGCTGTTATTACTGACACAGAGGGGCTCTTATTACTGGGGGCTGTTATTACTGGCGGGGGCTGTTATTACTGGCACAGGGGGGCTGCTATTACTGGCAAAGGGGGGCTGTTATTACTGGCAAAGGGGGCTGTTATTACTGGTGGGGGCTGTTATTACTGGCACAGAGGGGCTGTTATTACTGACACAGAGGGGCTGTTATTACTGGGGGCTGTTATTACTGGCACAGAGGGGCTGTTATTACCGGGGGCTGTTATTACTGGCACAGAGGGGCTGTTATTACTGGGGCTGTTATTACTGGTGGGGGCTGTTATTACTGGCACAGGGGGGCTGCTATTACTGGCAAAGGGGGGGCTGTTATTACTGGCAAAGGGGGCTGTTATTACTGGTGGGGGCTGTTATTACTGGCACAGAGGGGCTGTTATTACTGACACAGAGGGGCTGTTATTACTGGGGGCTGTTATTACTGGCACAGAGGGGCTGTTATTACCGGGGGCTGTTATTACTGGCACAGAGGGGCTGTTATTACTGGGGCTGTTATTACTGGGTGCTGTTATTAATGGGGGCTGTTATTACTGACACAGAGGGGCTGTTATTACTGACACAGAGGGGCTCTTATTACTGACACAGAGGGGCTCTTATTACTGGGGGTTGTTATTACTGGCACAGAGGGGCTGTTATTACTTGGGGCTGTTATTACTGGCACAGAAGGGCTGCTATTACTGGCAAAGGGGGGGATGTTATTACTGGCAAAGGGGGCTGTTATTACTGGCGGGGGCTGTTATTACTGGCACAGAGGGGCTGTTATTACTGGGGGCTGTTATTACTGGGGGCTGCTATTACTGGCACAGGGGGGCTGTTATTACTGGCAAAGGGGGCTGTTATTACTGGCGGGGGCTGTTATTACTGGCACAGAGGGGCTGTTATTACTGGGGGCTGTTATTACTGGGGGCTGCTATTATCTCCAAATACTTATTATGAAATCTTTCTCATTAGGATAAAACACCTCATCAGCTCCACCGAGCCCACGGCCAAAGTGTGGAAGTGGCGTCCGAGATCCCCAAGGGCCAAGCCAAGTAACTGTAAGTTTTCCGGCCCTTTGAGGGTGACTAAACTGCTGATGCGGCCCCCGATGAATTTGAGTTTGACACCCCTGCACTAAAACATCATTTTTTTTGTTTCAAAAATGATATTATTGTGTAAAACTTACATAAATAAAAAAAAGTATACATATTTGGTATCGCTGAGTCCGTATCGACCGGCTCTATAAAAATATCACATGACCTAACCCCTCAGATAAACACTGTAAGAAATAAAAAATAAAAACTGTGCTAAATAAACAATTTTTTGTCACCTTACATCACAAAAAGTGTAATAGCAAGCGATCAATAAGTCATATGCACCCCAAAATAGTGCCAATCAAACCATCATCTCATCTCGCAAAAAATTAGACCCTAACTAAGATAATCGCCCAAAAACTGTAAAAACTATGACTCAGAATATGGAGACACTAAAACCAGATTTTTTCTTTTGTTTCAAAAATGATATTATTTTGTAAAACTTACATAAATAAAAAAAAGTATACATATTAGGTATCGCCGCGTCCGTATCGACTAGCTCTATAAAAATATCACATGACCTAACCCCTCAGATGAACACCGTAAAAAATAAAAAATAAAAACTGTGTTAAATAAACCATTTTTTGTCACCTTACATCACAAAAAGTACAACAGCAAGCGATTAAAAAGGCATTTGCCCACCAAAATAGTACCAATCTAACGGTCACCTCATCCCACAAAACATGAGCCCCTACCTGAGACAATCGCTTAAAAAAAATAAAAAAACTATGGCTCAGAATATGGAGACCCTAAAACATCATTTTTTTTGTTTAAAAAATTATATTATTGTGTAAAACTTACATAAATTAAAAAAGTATACATATTAGGTATCGCCGCATCTGGATCGACCGGCTCTATAAAAATATCACAAAAATAAAAACTGCTAAATAAACCATTTTTCGTCACCTTACATTACAAAAAGTGTAATAGCAAGCGATCAAAAAGTCATATGCACCCCAAAATAGTGCCAATATAACGTCATCTCATCCCGCAAAAATCATACCCTACCCAAAGTAATCGCCCAAAAACTTAAAAAATTATGGCTCTCAGACTATGGAAACACTAAAACATGATTTTTTGGCTTCAAAAATGAAATCATTGTGTAAAACTTACATAAATAAAAAAAGTATACATATTAGGTATTGCAGCGTCTGTAATAACTTGCTCTATAAAAATATCACATGACCTAACCCTTCAGGTGAATACCGTAAAAAAAAAAAAAAAAAAAAAACTGTGTATAAAAATTCCATTTTTTGTCTCCTTACATCACAAAAAGTGTAATAGCAAGCAATCAAAAAGTCACACGCACCCCAAAATAGTGCCAATAAGACTACTTTCACACTTGCATTAGGAGCGGATCCGTCTGGTGTCTGTACAGACGGATCCGCTCCTATAATGCAAACGCTTGCATCCGTTCAGAACGGATCCGTCTGCATAACAGTTTTTTTCAGATCTGATTTTTCACTTCGTGAAAACTCAGATCCGACAGTATATTCTAACACAGAGGCGTTCCCATGGTGATGGGGACGCTTCAAGTTAAAATAAACTAAAAGAACTGTGTACATGACTGCCCCCCTCCCTCCACTGTATTTAACTCATTGGTGGCCAGTGCGGCCCCCCTCCCTCCCCTGTATTTAACTCATTGGTGGCCAGTGCGGCCGGCCCCCCCTCCCTCCCCTATATTTAACTCATTGGTGGCCAGTGCGGACGCCCCCCCCCCCTCCCCCCCCTGTTTTTAACTCATTGGTGGCCAGTGCGGCCGGCCCCCCCCCCCCCCCCCCCTGTTTTTAACTCATTGGTGGCCAGTGCGGCCGGCCCCCCCTCCCTCCCCCCCTGTTTTTAACTCATTGGTGGCCAGTGCGGCCGGCCCCCCTCCCTCCCCCCCGTGTTTTTAACTCATTGGTGGCCAGTGCGGCCGGCCCCCCCTCCCTCCCCCCCTGTTTTTAACTCATTGGTGGCCAGTGCGGCCGGCCCCACCTCCCTCCTGTTTTTAACTCATTGGTGGCCAGTGCGGTAAGTGAAAGGTCTGTGCTATAAGCAATGCACCGCACAGACCTTTCACTTACCAGTAGGAGGAGCGCCCGGCAGGTCACAGACATCGCAGGTAAGTATAATGTTTCTAAAATTGCTAAGTAACCATGGCAGCCAGGACTGCAGTAGCGTCTTGGCTGCCATGGTAACCGATCGGAGCCCCAGCGATTAAACTGGGACTCCGATCGGAACTCTCCGCTGCCACCAATGATGGAGGACGGTCATTTTAATTAGGGAGGGGAGGTAGGGCCGGCCGCACTGGCCACCAATGAGTTAAAAACAGTGGGGGGGGAGGAGGGGCCGGCCGCACTGGCCACCAATGAGTTAAATACAGGGGAGGGAGGGGGGCCACACTGACCACCAATGAGTTAAATATAGTTGAGGGAGGGAGGGGGGGCTGCACTGGCCACCAATGAGTTAAATACAGGGGAGGGGGAGAGGGGGGGTCTGTCTCCTGCTGCCTGGCAGCACCTGCTAGGCAGCAGGGGGCAGTCATGTACACAGTTCTTTTAGTATATTCTAACTTGAAGCGTCCCCATCACCATGGGAACGCCTCTGTGTTAGAATATACTATCGGATTTGAGTTTCACAATCTAACTCAAATCCGATGGCATATTCTAACATAGAGGCGTTCCCATGGTGATGGGGACGCTTCAAGTTAAAATATACCATCGGATTGGAGAAAACTCTGATCCGATAGTATATTAATAGGGACTCCTGACTTTACATTGAAAGTCAATGGGGGACGGATCCGTTTGCAATTGCACCATATTGTGTCAACGTCAAACGGATCTGTCCCCATTGAATTGCATTGTAAGTCTGGACGGATCCGTTTGGCTCCGCACGGCCAGGCGGACACGAAAACGCTGCAAGCTGCGTTTGGGTGTCCGCCTGCTGAGCGGAACAAAGGCCAAACGGTGCCAAACTGATGCATTCTGAGCGGATCCGCATCCACTCAGAATGCATTGTGGCTGTACGGATCCGTTCGGGGCCGCTTGTGAGAGCCTTCAAACGGAACTCACAAGCGGAACCCCGAACGCGAGTGTGAAAGTAGCCTAAAACCGAGCAACCAAAAATCATATGTACCCTAAACTAGTACCAACAAAACTGCCACCCTATCCAGTAGTTTCTAAAATGGGGTCACTTTTTTGAAGTTTTTACTCTAGGGGTGCATCAAATAGCACATGGTGTCAAAAAAACCAGTCCAGCAAAATCTGCCTTCCAAAAATTGTATGGCATTCCTTTCCTTCTGCGCCCTGCTGTGTGCCCGTACAGCGGTTTACAACCACATATGGGGTGTTTCTGTAAACTACAGAATCAGGGCCATAAATTTTGAGTTTGGTTTGGCTGTTAACCCTTGCTTTGTAACTGGAAAAAAATTATTAAAATGGAAAATCTGTCAAAAAAGTGAAATTTTGAAATTGTATCTCTATTTTCCATTAATTCTTGTGGAACACCTAAAGGGTTAACGATGTTTGTAAAATCAGTTTTGAATACCTTAAGAAGTGTAGTTTCTTAGATGGGGTCACTTTTATGGAGTTTCTACTCTAGAGGTGCATCAGGGGGGCTTCAAATGGGACATGGTGTCAAAAAAAACAGTCCAGCAAAACCTGCCTTCCAAAAAATGTATGGCATTCCTTTCCTTCTGCGCCCTGCTGTGTGCCCGTACAGCGGTTTACGACCACATATGAGGTGTTTCTGTAAACTGCAGAATCAGGGCCATAAATATTGAGTTTGGTTTGGCTGTTAACCCTTGCTTTGTAACTGGAAAAAATAATATTAAAATGGAAAATCTGGCAAAAAAGTGAAACTTTGAAATTGTATCTCTATATTCCATTTATTCTTGTGGAACACCTAAAGGGTTAACGACATTTGTAAAATCAGTTTTGAATACCTTGAGGGGTGTAGTTTCTAGAATGGGGTAATTTTTGGGTGGTTTCTATTATGTAAGCCTCGCAAAGAGACTTCAGACCTGAACTGGTCCCTAAAAATTGGGTTTTTGAAAATTTCTGAAAAATTTCAAGATTTGCTTCTAAAGTTCTAAGCCTTGTAACATCCCCAAAAAATAAAATATCATTCCCAAAATGATCCAAACATGAAGTAGACTTATGGGTAATGTAAAGTAATAACTATTTTTGTAGGTATTACTATTAGAGTTAAGCGAACACCTGGATGTTCGGGTTTGAGAAGTTCGGCCGTACTTCCCGGAAATGATCGGGTTCGGGATCCGAACCCGACCCGAACTTCGTCCCGTACCCGAACCCCATTGAAGTCAATGGGGACCCGTACTTTTGGGCACTAAAAAGGCTGTAAAACAGCCCAGGAAAGAGCTAGAGGGCTGCAAAAGGCAGCAACATGTAGGTAAATCCACTGCAAACAAATGTGGATAGGGAAATGAATTAAAATAAAAATTAAAAAAATAAAAATTAACCAATATCAATTGGACAGAGGTCCCATAGCAGAGAATCTGGCTTCACGTCAGCAGAGAATCAGTCTCTTCATGCCATAGCAGAGAATCTGGCTTCATGTCAGCACAGAATCAGTCTTCATGTCATAGCAGAGAATCAGGCTTCACGTCACCCACCACTGGAAGAGGCCACTGTCACACATTTAGGCCCTGGCACCCAGACAGAGGAGAGAGGTCCCGTAACAGAGAATCTGGCTTCATGTCAGCAGAGAATCAGTCTTCATGTCATAGCAGAGATTCAGGCTTCACGTCACCCACCACTGGAAGACGCCACTGTCACACATTTAGGCCCAGGCACCCAGGCAGAGGAGAGAGGTCCCGTAACAGAGAATCTGGCTTCATGTCAGCACAGAATAAGTCTTCATGTCATAGCAGAGAATCAGGCTTCACGTCACCCACCACTGGAACAGGCCACTGTCACATATTTAGGCCCAGGCACCCAGAGAGGGAGAGAGGTCCCGTAACAGAGAATCTGGCCTTATGTCAGCACAGAATCAGTCTTCATGTCATAGCAGAGAATCAGGCTTCACGTCAACCACCACTGGAACAGGCCACTGTCACATATTTAGGCCCAGGCACCCAGGCAGAGGAGAGAGGTCCCGTAACAGAGAATCTGGCTTCATGTCAGCACAGAATAAGTCTTCATGTCATAGCAGAGAATCAGGCTTCACGTCACCCACCACTGGAAGAGGCCACTGTCACACATTTAGGCCCTGGCACCCAGACAGAGGAGAGAGGTCCCGTAACAGAGAATCTGGCTTCATGTCAGCAGAGAATCAGTCTTCATGTCATAGCAGAGAATCAGGCTTCACGTCACCCACCACTGGAAGAGGCCACTGTCACACATTTAGGCCCTGGCACCCAGACAGAGGAGAGAGGTCCCGTAACAGAGAATCTGGCTTCATGTCAGCACAGAATAAGTCTTCATGTCATAGCAGAGAATCAGGCTTCACGTCACCCACCACTGGAACAGGCCACTGTCACATATTTAGGCCCAGGCACCCAGGCAGAGGAGAGAGGTCCCGTAACAGAGAATCTGGCTTCATGTCAGCACAGAATAAGTCTTCATGTCATAGCAGAGAATCAGGCTTCACGTCACCCACCACTGGAACAGGCCACTGTCACATTATTAGGCCCAGGCACCCAGGCAGAGGAGAGAGGTCCCGTAACAGAGAATCTGGCTTCATGTCAGCACAGAATCAGTCTTCATGTCATAGCAGAGAATCAGGCTTCACGTCACCCACCACTGGAACAGGCCACTGTCACACATTTAGGCCCTGGCACCCAGACAGAGGAGAGAGGTCCCGTAACAGAGAATCTGGCCTTATGTCAGCACAGAATCAGTCTTCATGTCATAGCAGAGAATCAGGCTTCACGTCACCCACCACTGGAACAGGCCACTGTCACACATTTAGGCCCAGGCACCCAGGCAGAGGAGAGAGGTCCCGTAACAGAGAATCTGGCTTCATGTCAGCACAGAATCAGTCTTCATGTCATAGCAGAGAATCAGGCTTTAAGTCACCCACCACTGGAACAGGCCACTGTCACATATTTAGGCCCAGGCACCCAGGCAGAGGAGAGAGGTCCCGTAACAGAGAATCTGGCTTCATGTCAGCACAGAATCAGTCTTCATGTCATAGCAGAGAATCAGGCTTCACGTCACCCACCACTGGAACAGGCCACTGTCACACATTAAGGCCCCGGCACCCAGACAGAGGAGAGGTTCATTCAACTTTGGGTTGCCCCGCAATATAATGGTAAAATGAAAATAAAAATAGGATTGAATGAGGAAGTGCCCTGGAGTAGAATAATATATTGTTAAGGGGAGGTAGTTAATATCTAATCTGCACAAGGGATGGACAGGTCCCGTGGGATCCATGCCTGGTTCATTTTTATGAACGTCAGCTTGTCCACATTGGCTGTAGACAGGCGGCTGCGTTTGTCTGTAATGACGCCCCCTGCCGTGCTGAATACACGTTCAGACAAAACGCTGGCCGCCGGGCAGGCCAGCACCTCCAAGGCATAAAAGGCTAGCTCTGGCCACGTGGACAATTTGGAGACCCAGAAGTTGAATGGGGCCGAACCATCAGTCAGTACGTGGAGGGGTGTGCACAGGTACTGTTCCACCATGTTAGTGAAATGTTGCCTCCTGCTAACACGTTCCGTATCAGGTGGTGGTGCAGTTAGCTGTGGCGTGGTGACAAAACTTTTCCACATCTCTGTCATGCTAACCCTGCCCTCAGAGGAGCTGGCCGTGACACAGCTGCGTTGGCGACCTCTTGCTCCTCCTCTGCCTTCGCCTTGGGCTTCCACTGGTTCCCCTGTGACATTTGGGAATGCTCTCAGTAGCGCGTCTACCAACATGCGCTTGTACTCGCGCATCTTCCTATCACGCTCCAGTGTAGGAAGTAAGGTGGGCACATTGTCTCTGTACCGGGGATCCAGCAGGGTGGCAACCCAGTAGTCCGCACACGTTAAAATGTGGGCAACTCTGCTGTCGTTGCACAGGCACTGCAGCATGTAGTCGCTCATGTGTGCCAGGCTGCCCAGAGGTAAGGACAAGCTGTCCTCTGTGGGAGGCGTATCTTCATCGTCCTGTGTTTCCCCCCAGCCACACACCAGTGATGGGCCCGAGCTGCTTTGGGTGCCACCCCGCTGTGAACATGCTTCATCCTCATCCTCCTCCACCTCCTCCTCATCCTCGTCCTCCTCGTCCTCCAGTAGTGGGCCCTGTCTGGCCACATTTGTAACTGGCTTCTGCTGTTGCAAAAAACCTCCCTCTCAGTCACTTCGAAGAGACTGGCCTGAAAGTGCTAAAAATGACAACTCTTCCTCCTGGGCCACCTCCTCTTCCATCATCGCCCTAAGTGTTTTCTCAAGGAGACATAGAAGTGGTATTGTAACGCTGATAACGGCGTCATCGCCACTGGCCATGTTGGTGGAGTACTCGAAACAGCGCAACAGGGCACACAGGTCTCGCATGGAGGCCCAGTAATTGGTAGTGAAGTGGGGCTGATCCGCAGTGCGACTGACCCGTGCGTGCTGCAGCTGAAACTCCACTATGGCCTGCTGCTGCTCGCACAGTCTGTCCAGCATGTGCAAGGTGGAGTTCCATCTGGTGGGCACGTCGCATATGAGGTGGTGAGCGGGAAGGCCGAAGTTACGATGTAGCGCAGACAGGCGAGCAGCGGCAGGGTGTGAACGCCGGAAGCGCGAACAGACGGCCCGCACTTTATGCAGCAGCTCTGACATGTCGGGGTAGTTGCGAATGAACTTCTGCACCACCAAATTCAGCACATGCGCCAGGCAAGGGATGTGCGTCAAACCGGCTAGTCCCAGAGCTGCAACAAGATTTCGCCCATTATCGCACACCACCAGGCCGGGCTTGAGGCTCACCGGCAGCAACCACTCGTCGGTCTGTTGTTCTATACCCCGCCACAACTCCTGTGCGGTGTGGGGACTGTCCCCCAAACATATGAGTTTCAGAACGGCCTGCTGACGTTTACCCCGGGCTGTGCTGAAGTTGGTGGTGAAGGTGTGTGGCTGACTGGATTAGCAGGTGGAAGAAGAGGAGGAGGAAGCTGAGTAGGAGGAGGAGGAGACAGGAGGCAAAGAATGTTGCCCTGCGATCCTTGGCGGCAGAAGGACGTGCGCCAAACAGCTCTCCGCCTGGGGCCCAGCCGCCACTACATTTACCCAGTGTGCAGTTAGGGAGATATAGCGTCCCTGGCCGTGCTTACTGGTCCACGTATCTGTGGTTAGGTGGACCTTGCCACAGATGGCGTTGCGTAGTGCACACTTGATTTTATTGGACACTTGGTTGTGCAGGGAAGGAACGGCTCTCTTGGAGAAGTAGTGCCGGCTGGGAACAACATACTGTGGGATAGCAAGCGACATAAGCTGTTTGAAGCTGTGTGTGTCCACCAGCCTAAATGACAGCATTTCATAGGCCAGTAGTTTAGAAATGCTAGCATTCAGGGCAAGGGATCGAGGGTGGCTAGGTGGGAATTTACGCTTTCTCTCAAATGTTTGTGAGATGGAGAGCTGAACGCTGCCGTGTGACATGGTTGAGATGCTTGGTGACGCAGGTGGTGGTGTTGGTGGTACATCCCATGTTTGCTGGGCGGCAGGTGCCAACGTTCCTCCAGAGGCGGAGGAAGAGGCCGAGGCGGCAGAAGCAGCAGAAGAGGCCGAGGCGGCTGCAGCAGAAGAGGTAGCAGGGGGAGCCTGAGTGACTTCCTTGTTTTTAAGGTGTTTACTCCACTGCAGTTCATGCTTTGCATGCAGGTGCCTGGTCATGCAGGTTGTGCTAAGGTTCAGAACGTTAATGCCTCGCTTCAGGCTCTGATGGCACAGTGTGCAAACCACTTTGTTTGAAGAAGTGCCATGCCAGGGAACTCCTTGAAGCTGCCTTTGGGGTGCTCGGTCCCAGATGGCAGCGGTCAGTAGCAGGCTGAGTCTCTTGGCGGCGGGTGTTTTGCTTTTGCCCACTGCTCCCTCTTTTGCTACGCTGTTGGCTCGGTCTCACCACTGCCTCTTCCTCTGAACTGTGAAAGTCAGTGTCACGACCTTCATTCCATGTGGGGTCTAGGACCTCATCGTCCCCTGCATCGTCTTCCACCCAGTCTTCATCCCTGACCTCCTGTTCAGTCTGCACACTGCAGAAAGACGCAGCAGTTGGCACCTGTGTTTCGTCATCATCAGAGACGTGCTGAGGTGGTATTCCCATGTCCTCATCATCAGGAAACATAAGTGGTTGTGCGTTAGTGCATTCTATCTCTTCTACCCCTGGGGAAGGGCTAGGTGGATGCCCTTGGAAAACCATGGCAGCAGAGTCTTCAAACAGCATAAGAGACTGCTGCATAACTTGAGGCTCAGACAGTTTCCCTGATATGCATGGGGGTGATGTGACAGACTGATGGGCTTGGTTTTCATGCGCCATCTGTGCGCTTTCTGCAGAAGACTGGGTGGGAGATAATGTGAACGTGCTGGATGCACTGTCGGCCACCCAATTGACTAATGCCTTTACCTGCTCAGGCCTTACCATCCTTAGAACGGCATTGGGCCCCACCAAATATCCCTGTAAATTCTGGCGGCTACTGGGACCTGAGGTAGTTGGTACACTAGGACGTGTGGCTGTGGCAGAACGGCCACATCCTCTCCCAACACCAGAGGGTCCACTAACACCACCACGACCATGTCAACGTCCGCGTCCCTTACTAGTTGTTTTCCTCATTGTTACCGTTCACCACAATAAGAAAAATATTATTCGGGCCAATGGACCCTCTGACCCTGTGTGGGGTAAGCACTGCAGTGTTTTGATTTTTGTTTTGGTTGCTGTTTGTGCTTAAAGACTGCCAAATAAATGCACTGTTTGGACACTAAAGCCTTTGTCTGGAAAAAGTCTGTGAGAATGACCCCCGAATAAAAAGACGATCCCTTACAGGGTTGACAACGACGATCCTCTTTTATTCCTGTGAGGTTTAGGGGTGCGCTGTTGCTCCCAGGGCTTAGCCGATGGCAAATCAGGGAGGGTGGTTAGGTCCTGAATAAGCTCCTAGTTATTGATGCCCAGTGGATAGGCATGAGCGATACCGAACTGTATAGTTCGGGTTCGTACCGAATTTTGGGGTGTCCGTGACACGGACCCGAACCCGAACATTTTCGTAAAAGTCCGGGTTCGGGTTCAGTGTTCGGCGCTTTCTTGGCGCTTTTTGAAAGGCTGCAAAGCAGCCAATCAACAAGTATCATACTACTTGCACAAGAGGCCATCACAGCCATGCCTACTATTGGCATGGCTGTGATTGGCCAGTGCAGCATGTGACCCAGCCTCTATTTAAGCTGGAGTCACATAGCGCCGCACGTCACTCTGCTATGATCAGTTTAGGGAGAGGATGCAGCTGCTGCTGTTAGGGAGAGATTAGGCAGGGATTTACTCAGCAAAAACACTTAATTCAGTGATCGATCTACAGCTGTGGATCATTGAACTGCTGCTATTTAATTGCTCACTGTTTTTAGGCTGCCCAGAGCGTTTTTATGTCACTTTTTTCTTGGGTGATCGGCGGCCATTTTGTGTCTTGTGGTGCGCCAGCACAAGCTGCCACCAAGTCCATTTAACCATCAATAGTGTGGTTATTTTTTTGCTATATCCTACATCAGGGGCTTGGCTGTGCTTGCTATTTTATTGAGGGGTAAAATACAATTGGCCAAAATAGCAGTACCCTAAATCTGGTGTTTCAGCTGTGGCTAGCCAATTGTAATACTGTCCGCTGTCTGCCGAAGCACAGTTTTTGTTCTGTATTGAATACAATTCCCAACTTAGCAATCCCCTAAATATTTTTTTTCTGCTGTATCAGGCCAAGTTTAAATTGATCCATAAAAGGGTATATTAGATTGAAGGTGCGGATAGTGTCATCCTCAATAACTTCACACGCTACCGTGCATTTCCAAGTTTAAATAATTCTGTCCATAAACGTATACCTGTCACCCAGCGCCTAAATAATAGGCCTAAAATTTATATTCAGCTAAATCTATGTTTATTGCTGAGGCTGGTCAATTTATTTAGTGTCCGCTAAAGCACAGTTTTTGTTCTGGGTTGAATACAATTCCCAACTTAGCAATCCCCTAAATATATTTTTTCTGCTGTATCACGCCAAGTTTAAATTGATCCATAAAAGGGTATATTAGATTGAAGGTGCGGATAGTATCATCCTCAATAACTTCACACGCTACCGTGCATTTCCAAGTTTAAATAATTCTGTCCGTAAACGTATACCTGTCACCCAGCGCCTAAATAATAGGCCTCAAATTTATATTCAGCTAAATCTATGTTTATTGCTGAGGCTGGTCAATTTATTTAGTGTCCACCAAAGCACAGTTTTTGTTCTGGGTTGAATACAATTCCCAACTTAGCAATTCCCTAAATCAGTGGTTTCTGCTGTATCAGGCCTACTTTAAATCTATCCATAAAAGGGTATATTAGATTGAAGGTGCAGATAGGGTCATTCTCAATAACTTCACACACACGCTACCGTGCATTTCCAAGTCTAATTCTGTCCTTAAACGTATACCTGTCACCCAGCGCCTAAATAATAGGCCTCAAATTTATATTCAGCTAAATCTGTTGATACTGCTGTGGCTGGTAAATCTATTTAGTGTCTGCCAAAGCACAGTTTTTGTTCTGGGTTGAAATACAATTCCCAACTTAGATCAGAAACCACAAATTTAGGGAATTACTATCAGGCCAAGTTTAAATCGATCCATAAAAGGGTATATTAGATTGAAGGTGCGGATAGTGTCATCCTCAATAACTTCACATGCTACCGTGCATTTCCAAGTTTAAATAATTCTGTCCGTAAACGTATACCTGTCACCCAGCGCCTAAATAATAGGCCTAAAATTTATATTCAGCTAAATCTATGTTTATTGCTGAGGTTGGTCAATTTATTTAGTGTCCGCCAAAGCGCAGTTTTTGTTCTGGGTTGAATACAATTCCCAACTTAGCAATTCCCTAAATCAGTGGTTTCTGCTGTATCAGGCCTACTTTAAATCTATCCATTTAAAGGGTATATTAGATTGAAGGTGCAGATAGGGTCATTCTCAATAACTTCACACACACGCTACCGTGCATTTCCAAGTCTAATTCTGTCCTTAAACGTATACCTGTCACCCAGCGCCTAAATAATAGGCCTCAAATTTATATTCAGCTAAATCTGTTGACACTGCTGTGGCTGGTCAATCTATTTAGTGTCTGCCAAAGCACAGTTTTTGTTCTGGGTTGAAATACAATTCCCAACTTAGAGCAGAAACCACAAATTTAGGGAATTACTATCAGGCCAAGGTTAAATCTATCCATAAAAGGGTATATTAGATTGAAGGTGCGGATAGTGTCATCCTCAATAACTTCAGACGCTACCGTGCATTTCCAAGTTTAAATAATTCTGTCCGTAAACGTATACCTGTCACCCAGCACCTAAATAATAGGCCTAAAATTTATATTCAGCTACATCTATGTTTATTGCTGAGGCTGGTCAATTTATTTAGTGTCCGCCAAAGCACAGTTTTTGTTCTGGGTTGAATACAATTCCCAACTTAGCAATTCCCTAAATCAGTGGTTTCTGCTGTATCAGGCCTACTTTAAATCTATCCATAAAAGGGTATATTAGATTGAAGGTGCGGATAGGGTCATTCTCAATTACTTCACACACACGCAACCGCGCATTTCCAAGTTTAATTCTGTCCGTAAACGTATACCTGTCACCCAGCGCCTAAATACTAGGCCTACAATTTATATTCAGCTAAATCTGTCGTTACTGCTGTGCCTGTATTAATGTAATACGGTACCTAAATAGATAGCCAGATAGTGTTAGGTGCCTGTAAAAAAAGGCCTGAATTTGAATTCAATACATTGGGCCAAATAATTTTTTTCTTATTGTGGTGAACGGTAACAATGAGGAAAACATCTAGTAAGGGACGCGGACGCAGACATGGTCGTGGTGGTGTTAGTGGACCCTCTGGTGCTGGGAGAGGCCGTGGTCGTTCTGCCACAGCCACACGTCGTAGTGAACCAACTACCTCAGGTCCCAGTAGCCAGCAGAATTTACAGCGATATTTGGTGGGGCCCAATGCCGTTCTAAGGATGGTAAGGCCTGATCAGGTACAGGCATTAGTCAATTGGGTGGCCGACAGTGGATCCAGCACGTTCACATTATCTCCCACCCAGTCTTCTGCAGAAAGCGCACAGATGGCGCCTGAAAACCAAGCCCATCAGTCTGTCACATCACCCCCATGCATATCAGGAAACTGTCTGAGCCTCAAGTTATGCAGCAGTCTCTTATGCTGTTTGAAGACTCTGCTGGCAGGGTTTCCCAAGGGCATCCACCTAGACCTTCCCCAGCGGTGGAAGACATAGAATGCACTGACGCACAACAACTTATGTTTCCTGATGATGAGGACATGGGAATACCACCTCAGCACGTCTCTGATGATGACGAAACACAGGTGCCAACTGCTGCGTCTTTCTGCAGTGTGCAGACTGAACAGGAGGTCAGGGATGAAGACGATGCAGGGGACGATGAGGTCCTAGACCCCACATGGAATGAAGGACGTGCCACTGACTTTCACAGTTCGGAGGAAGAGGCAGTGGTGAGACCGAGCCAACAGCGTAGCAAAAGAGGGAGCAGTGGGCAAAAGCAGAACACCAGCCGCCAAGAGACTCCGCCTGCTACTGACCGCCGCCATCTGGGACCGAGCACCCCAAAGGCAGCTTCAAGGAGTTCACTGGCATGGCACTTCTTCAAACATTGTGCTGACGACAAGACCCGAGTGGTTTTCACGCTGTGCCATCAGAGCCTGAAGCGAGGCATTAACGTTCTGAACCTTAGCACAACCTGCATGACCAGGCACCTGCATGCAAAGCAAGAACTGCAGTGGAGTAAACACCTTCAAAACAAGGAACTCACTCAGGCTCCCCCTGCTACCTCTTCTGCTGCTGCGGCCTCGGCCTCTTCCTCCGCCTCTGAAGGAACGTTGGCACCTGCCGCGCAGCAAACAGAGGATGTATCACCAACATCACCACCACCTCCGTCACCAAGCATCTCAACCATGTCACACAGCAGCGTTCAGCTCTCCATCTCACAAACATTAGAGAGAAAGCGTAAATTCCCACCTAGCCACCCTCGATCCCTGGCCCTGAATGCCAGCATTTCTAAACTACTGGCCTATGAAATGCTGTCATTCAGGCTGGTGGACACAGACAGCTTCAAACAGCTCATGTCGCTTGCTGTCCCCCAGTATGTTGTTCCCAGCCGCCACTACTTCTCCAAGAGAGCCGTGCCTTCCCTGCACAACCAAGTATCCGATAAAATCAAGTCTGCACTGCGCAACGCCATCTGTGGCAAGGTCCACCTAACCACAGATACGTGGACCAGTAAGCACGGCCAGGGATGCTATATCTCCCTAACTGCACACTGGGTAAATGTAGTGGTGGCTGGGCCCCAGGCGAAGAGCTGTTTGGCGCACGTCCTTCCGCCGCCAAGGATTGCAGGGCAGCATTCTTTGCCTCCTCCTCCTACTCGGCTTCCTCCTCCTCTTCTTCCACCTGCTCATCCAGTCAGCCACACACCTTCACCACCAACTTCAGCACAGCACGGGGTAAACGTCAGCAGGCCATTCTGAAACTCATATGTTTGGGGGACAGGCCCCACACCGCACAGGAGTTGTGGTGGGGTATAGAACAACAGACCGACGAGTGGTTGCTGCCGGTGAGCCTCAAGCCTGGCCTGGTGGTGTGCGATAATGGGCGAAATCTCGTTGCAGCTCTGGGACTAGCCGGTTTGACGCACATCCCTTGCCTGGCGCATGTGCTGAATTTGGTGGTGCAGAAGTTCATTCACAACTACCCCGACATGTCAGAGCTGCTGCATAAAGTGCGGGCCGTCTGTGCGCTTCCGGCGTTCACATCCTGCCGCTGCTCGCCTGTCTGCGCTACAGCGTAACTTCGGCCTTCCCGCTCACCGCCTCATATGCGACGTGCCCACCAGGTGGAACTCCACCTTGCACATGCTGGACAGACTGTGCGAGCAGCAGCAGGCCATAGTGCAGTTTCAGCTGCAGCACGCACAAGTCAGTCGCACTGCAGAACAGCACCACTTCACCACCAATGACTGGGCCTCCATGTGAGACCTGTGTGCCCTGTTGCGCTGTTTTGAGTACTCCACCAACATGGCCAGTGGCGATGACGCCGTTATCAGCGTTACAATACCACTTCTATGTCTCCTTGAGAAAACACTTAGGGCGATGATGGAAGAGGAGGTGGCCCAGGAGGAGGAGGAGGAGGAGGAAGAGGGGTCATTTTTAGCCAGTCTCTTCGAAGTGACTCAGAGGGAGGTTTTTTGCAACACCAGAGGCCAGGTACAAATGTGGCCAGACAGGGCCCACTACTGGAGGACGAGGATGAGGAGGAGGTGGAGGAGGATGAGGATAAGACATGTTCACAGCGGGGTGGCACCCAACGCAGCTCGGGTCCATCACTGGTGCGTGGCTGGGGGGAAACGCAGGACGATGACGATACGCCTCCCACAGAGGACAGCTTGTCCTTACCTCTGGGCAGCCTGGCTCACATGAGCGACTACATGCTGCAGTGCCTGCGCAACGACAGCAGAGTTGCCCACATTTTAACGTGTGCAGACTACTGGGTTGCCACCCTGCTGGATCCCCGGTACAAAGACAATGTGCCCATTTTACTTCCTACACTGGAGCATGATAGGAAGATGCGCGAGTCCAAGCGCACATTGGTAGACGCGCTACTGAGAGCATTCCCAAATGTCACTGGGGAACAAGTGGAAGCCCAAGGCGAAGGCAGAGGAGGAGCAAGAGGTCGCCAACGCAGCTGTGTCACGGCCAGCTCCTCTGAGGGCAGGGTTAGCATGGCAGAGATGTGGAAAAGTTTTGTCAACACACCACAGCTAACTGCACCACCACCTGATACGGAACGTGTTAGCAGGAGGCAACATTTCACTAACATGGTGGAACAGTACGTGTGCACACCCCTCCACGTACTGACTGATGGTTCGGCCCCATTCAACTTCTGGGTCTCCAAATTGTCCACGTGGCCAGAGCTAGCCTTTTATGCCTTGGAGGAGCTGGCCTGCCCGGCGGCCAGCGTTTTGTCTGAACGTGTATTCAGCACGGCAGGGGGCGTCATTACAGACAAACGCAGCCGCCTGTCTACAGCTAATGTGGACAAGCTGACGTTCATAAAAATGAACCAAGCATGGATCCCACAGGACCTGTCCATCCCTTGTGCAGATTAGACATTTATAACTACCTCCCCTTAACTATTTATTATTGTACTCCGGGGCACTTCCTCATTCAATCCTTTTTTTATTTTCATTTTACCATTATATTGCGGGGCAACCCAAAGTTTAATGTACCTCTCCTCTGTCTGGGTGCCGGGGCCTAAAAATATCTGACAATGGCCTGTTCCAGTGGTGGGTGACATGAAGCATGATTCTCTGCTATGACATGAAGCCTGATTCTCTGCTATGGGACCTCTCTCCTCTGTCTGGGCGCCGGGGTCTAAATATCTGACAGTGGCCTGTTCCAGTGGTGGGTGACATGAAGCCTGATTCTCTGCTATGGGACCTCTCTCCAATTGATATTGGTTAATTTTATTTATTTTATTTTTATTTTAATTCATTTCCCTATCCACATTTGTTTGCAGGGGAATTAACTACATTTTGCTGCCTTTTGCAGCACTCTAGTCCTTTCCTGGGCTCTTTTACAGCCTTTTTAGTGACGAAAAGTTCGGGTCCCCATTGACAATGGGGTTCGGGTTCGGGACGAAGTTCGGGTCGGGTTCGGATCCCGAAGTTCGGGTCGGGTTCGGATCCCGAACCCGAACATTTCCGGGAAGTTCGGCCGAACTTCTCGAACCCGAACATCCAGGTGTTCGCTCAACTCTACCAGTGGACTAATCTTCAAATGTTCATATACTGCATCCAAGTCCAGGGATGTAGAGATTGTCATTCTGCGCCCTTTGTGCATAAAAGATAGTCCAAAAGGGAATGACCATCTGTATAATATTTTATGCATCCTAAGCCAGTCCGTAAGAGGCTTCAGAGCTCTTTTTCTTTCAATGTGGACTGTGCTAGGTCTTGGAATACAAGAATGCCATTGCTATCCCATTCCACAGTTTGTGTATTGCATACTTTTAAAAGGACAGCTTTTTTGACAAGGAAGCTCAAGAATTTACATATAATGTCCCTTGGTGGTTCTGAGGGTGGCAGTTTAGGCCTCAAGACTCTATGGGCCCTTTCAAGTATAACTTCAGAGACTGAGTCTGGCCCCAGAAGAGAGAGGCAAATCTGGATGACTGTGTTGGAGATGTAACCATTTCAGATGTAACCATTTCAGGTATGCCACAAAATTGTAGGTTATTAAGCCTCCCGCGATTTTCTTGGTCTTCTATAGCATTGTATATAGTATTTACATGTGTTTTAACTGAAGATAAGCGCTGTGTCACAGCAGACTCATGCTGGAGAACTGCTGTTTCAGACTCCTCCAGTGATTCAACTCTCCTCCCTATGTGGCGGACATCTTGCCTAATGGCTGACAAGTCTGAGATAAGTGGTTCAAGCGCTGATTACAGGGAAGAAGCCAGAGCCTCTCTCAAATAGGTGCGGGATATAGGGAGGCTGTCGGGTTCTTCCTCACCTCCGTGCGCCGAGTCAGAGGCCTTAGGCTGCTTGTGTTCCGCAACCCGTGGTGTGGCCGGCACCATCTTGGAGTCTCAGGCTGCATAAGTGGCGGCCGCTTTTTAAATGAATTTCTCCATCTCCCTACTACTCACTGCTGCTTTTTGAGGTCCAGCTTTTTAAATCCTCCAATTTTGACCATAATTGATCCGTCAGGCAGTTTAACCATGCGAAAAGGGTGACTGCTGACGCCCTCTGCACTCAGCATATAACGGAACAGGTTCTCTAGCAATATATGTGGAATTAGCAGGCGGTTTAAAAGGAGACCACTCTTTCACTCTATAGTAGAATCTTGGGCCACTGCATGGTTAGGTACATTATACCTGACACTAACATTGACCTGTAAGGATGAGTTCACACTTCAGTTATTTGGTCAGTGTTTGACTCATAACTGACCAAATAAGTGAAATGTGAATTGAGTCTAAGAGTGACACCTGTCACCTGCCTGTCAGACTGATGCACAGTAACTGTTTCACTACCACAACGGATTAGCTATGCATGTTTCTGCAACACACAGTGATGTACACCAAGATACACTCTGCCTGCAGGCCAGGTAATAACTGATTTATAACTCGCTTCCTGACAAATTAATTCAAATCAAATAACATTTTTGGGAAAAATTTGGTGAAGCATCTAAATCGAATTTTTGAAAACTTACTGGGAACAAATCAAATAAACAAACAAACCAACAATTTATACATAATTCATATTAGGGAATATGGGATGAATGCTGTACTTTTGTTTCTGACAGACTCATACAACATAGAGCTTGTCCTTAAATGTTACAAACAATGATCACATTTTTTTTGAGTACATCTGATTCACAAATCATGATTGTGTTTGATCAAAATCCCTTTTAACAAATAAGGTAAATTCAAAAGAATGTAGGAACTTTAACATTTGATTCAATAAAAATAAATAAAATAACAAATTCCCCTGGTTATTTATTGCACTGTATTTGTGTACTTTACCACAAACTACAGAAAGTTTTTGAAATAAATATTTTCTTAATTTTAATTTGAGCTTAAAACCATCCCATCTGCTTCACCACAAAATAAAAATCACTTTCCTAATGATGAAAAGCATGGCCAATTAAAAAGGAAAATCACAATTTCACAGGTAGTTGACCATTTATGCATCTCCAGTTTGCATATCAATGCGACAACATTATTCTTTAATCACATTTTACAGCTCTTTGCTAAATGTTGTAGACTTTTTTCACCAAAGACTTTATCCATTACAAAACAAAAGCATTCATTATAAGGTGAATGAAGTCACCTTTAGTTTGCATCAGAAGCATGCCCCGAATGGAAATGTAACCAGCCTGACATTTTTTTCATTGCTTTTGTATTAAAGGGACACTTCAATAAAAAAATTGTTTTATCACATATTAGAAGCCCATCTGTGATTATACTTTTTATTTTTTATTTTTTACAAGACAGGTAGAAGTTTTTCTTGATATAATTGCTTAAAGTCACTCCAAGTATTCTAATTCTGGCCCTGGCTCTTTAACCCCTAATTTTTAAAATTGTTCGATTAGGGTGCAAATTAATTCTAATTTCTAGCCAAATTAAATATGGTCCAATTGCTCTGAAAGTTGGTATATAACACCCTTTCTGGTCTCATAGAAACCACAGAAAGCTTCTCTGGAAAATAGACATGTGAGCTAGTCTTCTTTCCAAAAGGAAAGGAAAACTGAGTGTCTCATACCATCAACCCAGCTCTTTCTGGGTAACTACCCTTTAACAGAGCTGACCAAAGAAAATGTGCTTGGTTGCCTTAGGCCCCTTTCACACGGGCGAGTATTCCGCGCGAATGCGATGCGTGAGTTGAACGCATTGCACCCGCACTGAATCATGACCCATTCATTTCTATGAGGCTGTGCACTTGAGCGGTGATTTTCACGCATCACTTGTGCGTTGCGTGAAAATCGCAGCATGTTCTATATTCTGAGTTTTTCACGCAACGCAGGCCCCATAGAAGTGAATGGGGTTGCGTGAAAATCGCAAGCATCCGCAAGCAAGTGCGGATGCGGTTTGATTTTCACACACGGTGACGATCGGGATGGGGACCCGATCAATATTATTTTCCCTTGTAACATGGTTCTAAGGGAAAATAATAGCATTCTGAGTACAGTAAAATAGGGCTGGAGGGATTAAAAAATAAAAATAAAAAATGTAACTCACCTTAAGGCCTCATGCACACACCGTTGTGTGCATCCGCGGCCATTGTTCGGTTTTCCACATTTTTTTGCGGACCCATTGACTTTCAATGGGTCCGCGGAAAAATCGGAAAATGCACTGTTTTGCAGCCGCATCCGTGATCTGTGTTTACTGTCCATCAAAAAAATAGGACCTGTCCTATTTTTTTGATGGACAACGGTTCACGGACCCATTCAAGTCAATGGGTCCGTGAAAAAACACGGATGCACACAAGATTGCCATCCGCATCCGTCATCCTTGTCCGTAGGCTACTTTCACACAGACGGATCCGCTGATCCGTCTGCATAAAAGCTTTAGATCAGATTTTTCACTTCGTGAAAACCCAGATCCGAAAGTATATTCTAACACCGAGGCGTTCCCATGGTGATGGGGACCCTTCAGGTTAGTATATACTAAAAGAACTGTGTACATGACTGCCGCCTGCTGCCTGACAGATGCTGCCAGGCAGCAGGGGGCAGACCCCCCCTCCCCCCCTGCATTTAACTCATTGGTGGCCAGTGTGGCCCCCCTCCCTCCCCTGTATTTAACTCATTGGTGGCTAGTGCGGCCGGCCCCCCTCCCTCCCTTGTATTTAACACATTGGTGGCCAGTGCGGCAGACCCCCCCCTCCCCCCCTGCATTTAACACATTGGTGGCCAGTGCGGCCCCCCTCCCTCCCCTGTATTTAACTCATTGGTGGCTAGTGCAGCCGGCCCCCCCTCCGCACCTCCCCCCCTAATTAAAATGACCGACCCCCCATCATTGGTGGCAGCGGAGAGTTCCGATTGGAGTCCCAGTTTAATCGCTGGGACTCCAATCGGTAACCATGGCAACCAGGACGCTACTGCAGTCCTGGTTGCCATGGTTACTTAGCAAGTTTTAGAAGAATTATACTTGCCTGCGAGCTGCAATGTCTGTGACTGGCCGGGCGCTCCTCCTACTGGTAAGTGACAGGTCTGTGCTATAAGCAATGCGCCATACAGACCTTTCACTTACCAGTAGGAGGAGCGCCCGGCCGGTCACAGACATCGCAGCTCGCAGGTAAGTATAATGCTTCTACAAATTGCTAAGCAACCATGGCAACCAGGACTGCAGTAGCGTCCTGGTTGCCATGGTTACCGATCGGAGTCCCAGCCATTAAACTGGGACTCCGATCGGAACTCTCCGCTGCCACCAATGATGGGGTGGAGGGGGGAATTTTAATTAGATGGGGGAGGGAGGGGGGGCCCACTGGCCACCAATGAATGGACAGTAATGCAGGGGAGGGAGGGGGGCCCACTGGCCACCAATGAATGGACAGTAATACAGGGGAGGGGGGGGCACTGGCCACCAATGAATGGACAGTAATACAGGGGAGGGAGGGGGGCCCACTGGCCACCAATAAATGGACAGTAATACAGGGGAGGGAGGGGGGGCCCACTGGCCACCAATGAATTTAAAACTGGGGAGGGATGGAGGTGTGCCCCCTCCTGCCTGGCAGCACCTAATCTCTTACAGGGGGCTATGATATGCACAATTAACCCCTCAGGTCTGGCACCTGAGGGGTTAATTGTGCGGATCACAGCCCCCTGTAAGAGATCGGGTGCTGCCAGGCAGCAGGGGGCAGTCATGTACACAATTTGTAGGATATTCTAACTTGAAGCGTCACCATCACTATGGGAACGCCTCTGTGTTAGAATATACTGTCGGATCTGAGTTTCACGATCTAACTCAAATCCGATGGTATATTCTAACATAGAGGCGTTCCCATGGTGATAAGGACGCTTCAAGTTAAAATATACCATCGGATTGGAGAAAACTCTGATCCGATGGTATAATAGGGACTCCTGACTTTACATTGGAAGTCAATGGGGACGGATCCGTTTGCAATTGCACCATATTGTGTCAACGTCAAACGGATCCGTCTCCATTGACTTGCATTGTAAGTTAAAACGAATTTTTTTTCATGTCCGTGGATCCTCCAAAAATCAAGGAAGACCCACGTACGAAAAAACTGTCACGGATCACGGACCTACGGACCCCGTTTTTGCGGACCTTAAAAAAAACCGGTTGTGTGCATGAGGCCTAATCCACTTGTTCGCGCAGCCCGGCATCTCTTCTGTCTTTAACTGTGAGCAATTGGACCTTTGATGATGTCACTGCGTTCATCACATGATCCATCACCATGGTGATGGATCATGTGATGGACCATGTGATGAACGCAGTGACATCATCAAAGGTCCTATTGCTCACAGTTTTAAAGACAGAAGAGATGCCGGGCTGTGTGAACAAGTGGATTAAGGTGAGTTTAATTATTTTGAATTTTTTTTTAACCCCTCCAGCTCTATTTTACTTAGCATTCTGTATTCAGAATGCTATTATTTTCCCTTATAACCATGTTATAAGGGAAAATAATACAATCTACAGAACACCGATCCCAAGCCCGAACTTCTGTGAAGAAGTTCGGGTTTGGGTACCAAACATGCGCGATTTTTCTCACGCGCGTGCAAAACGCATTACAATGTTTTGCACTCGCGCGGAAAAATCATGCATGTTCCCGCAACGCACCCGCACCTTTTCCCGCAACGCCCGTGTGAAACCAGCCTAAGAGGCCATGTTTGGGGTACTATGTTTCCTTATGTAGTGTGCTGAGTATGTATGAGGAGTATCATAAGCCAATGTTCCTTTGGGTTTCTGGGAAAAATATACAAAAATGAGCACATCCTATATTTGCTGGCTTAGGAAAGCTAATTTGAAAACTATCTGGCCTAAAATACTTTGCAAACATACTACACATACTACAGTAGGTGCTCTCTTTAATAAGAAAGAGAACACCATAGACCACATATACACTGCTCAAAAAAATAAAGGGAACACAAAAATAACACATCCTAGATCTGAGTTAATTAAATATTCTTCTGAAATACTTTGTTCTTTACATAGTTGAATGTGCTGACAACAAAATCACACAAAAATTAAAAAATGGAAATTAAATTTTTCAACCCATGGAGGTCTGGATTTGGAGTCACACTCAAAATTAAAGTGGAAAAACACACTACAGGCTGATCCAACGTTGATGTAATGTCCTTAAAACAAGTCAAAATGAGGCTCAGTAGTGTGTGTGGCCTCCACGTGCCTGTATGACCTCCCTACAACGCCTGTGCATGCTCCTGATGAGGTGGCGGACAGTCTCCTGAGGGATCTCCTCCCAGACCTGGACTAAAGCATCTGCCAACTCCTGGACAGTCTGTGGTGCAACGTGACGTTGGTGGATAGAGCGAGACATGATGTCCCAGATGTGCTCAATTTGATTCAGGTCTGGGGAACGGGCGGGCCAGTCCATAGCATCAATGCCTTCGTCTTGCAGGAACTGCTGACACACTCCAGCCACATGAGGTCTAGCATTGTCTTGCATTAGGAGGAACCCAGGGCCAACCGCACCAGCATATGGTCTCACAAGGGTTCTGAGGATCTCATCTCGGTACCTAATGGCAGTCAGGCTACCTCTGGCAAGCACATGGAGGGCTGTGCGGCCCTCCAAAGAAATGCCACCCCACACCATTACTGACCCAATGCCAAACCGGTCATGCTGGAGGATGTTGCAGGCAGCAGAACGTTCTCCACGGCGTCTCCAGACTCACGTCTGTCCCATGTGCAAAGTGTGAACCTGCTTTCATCTGTGAAGAGCACAGGGCGCCAGTGACGAATTTGCCAATCTTGGTGTTCTCTGGCAAATGCCAAATGTCCTGCACGGTGTTGGGCTGTAAGCCCAACCCCCACCTCTGGATGTCGGGCCCTCATATCACCCTCATGGAGTCTGTTTCTGACCGTTTGAGCAGACACATGCACATTTGTGGCCTGCTGGAGGTCATTTTGCAGGGCTCTGGCAGTGCTCCTCCTGTTCCTCCTTGCACAAAGGCGGAGGTAGCGGTCCTGCTGCTGGGTTGTTGCCCTCCTACGGCCTCCTCCACATCTCCTGATGTACTGGCCTGTCTCCTGGTAGCGCCTCCATGCTCTGGACACTACGCTGACAGACACAGCAAACCTTCTTGCCACAGCTTGCATTGATGTGCCATCCTGGATAAGCTGCACTACCTGAGCCACTTGTGTGGGTTGTAGACTCCATCTCATGCTACCACTAGAGTGAAAGCACCGCCAGCATTCAAAAGTGACCAAAACATCAGCCAGGAAGCATAGGAACTGAGAAGTGATCTGTGATCACCACCTGCAGAACCACTTCTTTATTGGGGGTGTCTTGCTAATTGCCTATAATTTCCACCTGTTGTCTATCCCATTTGCACAACAGCATGTGAAATTGATTGTCACTCAGTGTTGCTTCCTAAGTGGACAGTTTGATTTCACATAAGTGTGATTGACTTGGTGTTACATTGTGTTGTTTAGGTGTTCCCTTTATTTTTTTGAGCAGTGTATATTGTCCAGAATCCCAGAGTAGCGTACTAACTTTCTCTCTCTTACAAAATAAATAAAAATTGCATTTGCTAGAATCCAAACTTTTTGGGGAAATTCGGGACAAATTCTAAACCAGTGTAATTGAATCACTCATCCTTAATTTAAAATCAAGATATATTACATATCTGCTTGGCAGTGAAAGTGTTAAAATTCACTGAATGCATTATTTTAGTGCTCCATGGATCTATTAATTTAGGAAGCTGACTGCAGGATATCTGTACTGAGGGACCACTTTCCCTATATATTCATGTGATTGCTTCAGCCAATCACTGGACTCAGTGGTGTATTGTTCTAGTCCGCTGAGGCCAGTGATTGGCTGCAACTGTTATATGAATAAACAGATTTATTTGATGAGTTTTAGATTATAATTATTGTGAATTATTTTCTTGCACACTGTATAGAATTATAAGAACTTGAACTTTATAGTACTTTGACCAAACAGTTTATTCATATGTAAATATAACTATAAAGAAGATGTAGTCAATGTAGGAAAAATATGTTGCATTGTCCTCCTAAAAACTTTAAAGGGATGGTATAAGCTATGTCTGGGGAATTGCCCTGCTTATGTGAACACAGCAGAACGCTACCTGCATCTAGATTCTAAACAGGACCTCCAAGATTATTTGATTCAAGAAAATAGATTTGTATTTTCATGCATATACTGTACATAATGGGGCTATATTATTAAGGGTCAAAAGTTTGGGAAAAAATATACTTAACACGATTTTAGGTGCATAAAGAGTTTACTAAGCTATGATAAAAGATATATACAAAAATATATAAAGATAAAGTAAGTAACAGTCACCAAGGGTCGTGCAAACAAATGAACAAGCTCCTATCGACTTGCGTCCAACATGGCACTCGGAAAACATTCATATATTACAAAGAGAGATGATAGTAACAAGACATTTTACCCTGATGATGTCTTCAATAGAGTTGAGCGAACCCGAACTGTAAAGTTCGGGTTCGTACCAATCTTTACGATTTTTGGCACCCGGACCCGAACCCGAACATTTCTGTAAAAGTTTGGGTTCGGTGTTCGGCGATCTCTTGGTGCTTTTTGAAAGGCTGCAGGGCAGCCAATCAACAAGCGTTTAACTACTTTGCCCTAAGAGGCCATCACAGCCATGCCTACTAATGGCATGGCTGTAATTGACCTAGTGCAGCATGTGACCCAGCCTCTATATAAGCTGGAGTCACATAGCGCTGCACGTCACTCTGCTCTTGTCAGTGTAGGGAAAGCTGCTGCTGCTGTGAGGGACAGATTAGGGCAGAATTCTGGTGTTGTACAATCTGCAAACTACAGCGATAATTGAGGGTTCTATGCTACAATATTGTACCCAGCCCTGAGCCCAGTGATGCTCCAAAATAATGGAGGTGAAATTCCCTTTTTTGGCAGGTCAAGTACCCCTACAGCCGGCATTGCATACCTGGCATTGAAATGTATTCAATTACATTAGTCTGTCAGACTAAAGGAAAAAATGCGTATAGCAGCAAAAATTAAAGTCTTATCTTGTGGTGGTGCCAGCCGTGTTGGGAGCCAGTCAGAAGTTCCCCCTTGGATGCGACATATAGAAGAAACCGCAGCACTCTCCTGTCTTCAATTCAGTGGAATTTATTTCACCAGCAAAACAAATGCGACGTTTCGACCGTAAAGGTCTTTCTCAAGCAAACCTGTCTGTCTGTCAGACTGTCACACATTTTTGTGACCTAAAGCAAGTTTTTTTTTTCTGTCTGCCACAGGCACTGCATAGCTGACAGTCCAATAAAACCGTTAAATAGTGCCGTTACCTTGCTGCTGTAAAAAAGCAAAATTTTTGTGCTAGATAGCACTTTTGCGTACAGCGCAGTATTACCTATTTCATAATTAAGCAGTGAAAACTGCATTTCTATAGTTGTTTGCCAAATAAAGTGTTTTAGTGCCACAGTGAACATTTGCATACAGCACAATATTACCTATTTCATAATTAAGCAATGAAATACTGAATTTCCATAGTTGGTTGCCAAAAAAGTGTTTTAGTGCACCAGAGCACTTTTGCGTACAGAGCAGTATTACCTATTTGATAATTAAGCAGTGAAAAACTGCATTTCTACAGTTTGCAATAAACACTGATTTTGGCCTATACAGGGAGTGCAGAATTATTAGGCAAGTTGTATTTTTGAGGATTAATTTTATTATTGAACAACAACCATGTTCTCAATGAACCCAAAAAACTCATTAATATCAAAGCTGAATATTTTTGGAAGTAGTTTTTAGTTTGTTTTTAGTTTTAGCTATTTTAGGGGGATATCTGTGTGTGCAGGTGACTATTACTGTGTATAATTATTAGGCAACTTAACAAAAAACGAATATATACCCATTTAAATTATTTATTTTTACCAGTGAAACCAATATAACATCTCAACATTCACAAATATACATTTCTGACATTCAAAAACAAAACAAAAACAAATCAGCGACCCATATAGCCACCTTTCTTTGCAAGGACACTCAAAAGCCTGCCATTCATGGATTCTGTCAGTGTTTTGATCTGTTCACCATCAACATTGCGTGCAGCAGCAACCACAGCCTCCCAGACACTGTTCAGAGAGGTGTACTGTTTTCCCTCCTTATAAATCTCACATTTGATGATGGACCACAGGTTCTCAATGGGGTTCAGATCAGGTAAACAAGGAGGCCATGTCATTAGATTTTCTTATTTTATACTCTTTCTTGCCAGCCACGCTGTGGAGTACTTAGACGCGTGTGATGGAGCATTGTCCTGCATGAAAATCATGTTTTTCTTGAAGGATGCAGACTTCTTCCTGTACCACTGCTTGAAGAAGGTGTCTTCCAGAAACTGGCAGGAGGACTGGGAGTTGAGCTCGACTCCATCCTCAACCCGAAAAGGCCCCACAAGCTCATCTTTGATGATACCAGCCCAAACCAGTACTCCACCTCCACCTTGCTGGCGTCTGAGTCGGACTGGAGCTCTCTGCCCTTTACCAATCCAGCCACGGGCCCATCCATCTGGCCCATCAAGACTCACTCTCATTTCATCAGTCCATAAAACCTTAGAAAAATCAGTCTTGAGATATTTCTTGGTCCAGTCTTGACGTTTCAGCTTGTGTGTCTTGTTCAGTGGTGGTCGTCTTTCAGCCTTTCTTACCTTGGCCATGTCTCTGAGTATTGCACACCTTGTGCTTTTGGGCACTCCAGTGATGTTGCAGCTCTGAAATATGGCCAAACTGGCGGCAAGTGGCATCTTGGCAGCTGCACGCTTGACTTTTCTCAGTTCATGGGCAGTTATTTTGCGCCTTGGTTTTTCCACACGCTTCTTGCGACCCTGTTGACTATTTTGAATGAAACGCTTGATTGTTCGATGATCACGCTTCAGAAGCTTTGCAATTTTAAGAGTGCTGCATCCCTCTGCAAGATATCTCACTATTTTTGACTTTTCTGAGCCTGTCAAGTCCTTCTTTTGACCCATTTTGCCAAAGGAAAGAAAGTTGCCTAATAATTATGCACACCTGATATAGGGTGTTGATGTCATTAGACCACACCCCTTCTCATTACAGAGATGCACATCACCTAATATGCTTAATTGGTAATAGGCTTTCGAGCCTATACAGCTTGGAGTAAGACAACATGCATAAAGAGGATGATGTGGTCAAAATACTAATTTGCCTAATAATTCTGCACTCCCTGTATAGCTGATCTGAGGCCTACCCTGTATTTATTTCATGTGAAGTAACCAGTGGAACTCTGCATTTACACAGTTGGTTGCCAAAAAACACTGTACTATGGCCCCAGAGCACTTTTGCGTACAACACAGTATTTCCTATTTTATAATTAAGCTGTGAAATACTGCATTTCTACAGTTGTTTGCAATAAACACTGGTTTCGAGCTAAATAGCAGATCTGAGGCCTACCCTGTATTTCTTTCATGCGAAGTAACCAGTGGAACTCTGCATTTACACAGTTGGTTGCCAAAAAACACTGTACTATTGCCCCAGAGCACTTTTGCGTACAACGCAGCATTAGCTATTTTAGAATTTACCTGTGAAATACACTGGTTTTGTGGTAGATTGCACATTTTCGGTGTATGCTGCGTTTCCGACAGTCAAATTAAACCGTTATCTTCTGCAGTTAAATTGTTCGTTTGAGAATTCTAACTTTTGGTGATAGTGAAGTAATTGTATTCAATTGCTCTGTTACACTGTTGTGTGACCTAAAGAAATGTATTCTGTTTATGACACGGGAACTGCCTTACTGTTAAGGAAATTAATTGTTGGCAGTTTAATTGACACCTGGTGGGTGAAAGCAAATAATGAGGAGAACATCAAATAAGGGAAGCGGACATGGTCGTGTTGGTGGAGCTCCTGTTGCAGGGAGAGGACGTGGCCCTTCTGCGCCAGCTACACGTCCAAGTAAAGCACCTTCCTCAGGTGCGAGGAGGCGCTAGAACCTGCAGCGTTTGGTAGGCCCCAATGCTGCTCTACGGATAGTGAGGCCAGAACAAGTACAGGTGCTAGTAGATTGGGTGGCTGACAGTGGATCAAGTTCCTTCACGTTCTCTCCCACCCAGTCCTCTGCAGAAAGCTTATTTGGCACCTGCAGCCCATGTCCATCAATCTTTCTCCTCACCCCCTTCACCTCACCCCCAAGCAGTCTGAGCCCCAAGTCATACAGCAGTCTCATGCTTTTTGATGACTCTGCTGGCAGGCTTTCCCAGGGTCATCCACATAGCCCTTCCCCAGAAGTGGAAGACATTGAATGCACTGATGCCCAACTACTTACAGTTGCAAGAAAAAGTATGTTAAACTAATAACACACAAATAATTAAATGTTACCATGTTTTTATTGAACACACCATGTAAACATTCACAGTGCAGGTGGAAAAAGTATGTGAACCCTTGGATTTAATAACTGGTTGAACCTCCTTTGGCAGCAATAACTTCAACCAAACGTTTCCTGTAGTTGCAGATCAGACGTGCACAACGTTAATTCTTGACCATTTCTCTTTAATGAACTGTTTTAGTTCAGCAATATTCTTGGGTTGTCTGGTGTGAATCGCTTTCTTGAGGTCATGCCACAGCATCTCAATCAGGTTGAGGTCAGGACTCTGACTGTGCCACTCCAGAAGGCGGATTTCCTTCTGTTTAAGCCATTCTGTTGTTGATTTACTTCTATGCTTTGGGTAGTTGTCCTGTTGCAACACCCATCTTCTGTTGAGCGTCAGCTGGTGGACAGATGTCCTTAAGTTCTCCTGCAAAATGTCTTGATAAACTTGGGAAATCATTTTTCCTTCGATGATTGCAATCCGTCCAGGCCCTGACACAGCAAAGCAACCATGATGCCCCCACCACCATACTTCACAGTTGGAATAAGGGTTTTGATGTTGGTGTGCTGTGCCTCTTTTTCTACACACATAGTGTTGTGTGTTTCTTCCAAACAACTCAACTTTGGTTTCATCTGTCCACAGAATATTTTGCCAGTACTGCTGTGGAACATCCAGGTGCTCTTGTGCAAACTGTAAACATGCAGCAATGTTTTTTTTGGACAGCAGTGGCTTCCTCTATGGTATCCTCCCATGAAATCCATTCTTGTTTAGTGTTTTACGTATCGTAGATTCGCTAACAGGGATGTTAGCATATGCCAGAGACTTTTGTAAGTCTTTAGCTGGCACTCTAGGATTCTTCTTCACCTCAATGAACAGTCTGCGCTGTGCTCTTGCAGTCATCTTTAAAGGACGGCCACTCCTAGGGAGTAGCAGCAGTGCTGAACTTTCTCCATTTATAGACAATTTGTCTTACCATGGACTGATGAACAGCAAGGCTTTTTGGAGATATTTTTATAACCCTTTCCAGCTTTATGCAAGTCAGCAATTCTTAATCATAGGTCTTCTGAGAGCTCTTTTGTGTGAGGCATCATTCACATCAGGCAATGCTTTTTGTGAAAAGCAAACCCACAACTGGTGTGTGTTTTTTATAGGGCAGGGCAGCTGTAACAAACACCTGCAATCTCATCATATTGATTGGACTCCAGTTGGCTGACACCTCACTACAATTAGCTCTTGGAGATGTCATTAGTCTAGGGGTTCACATACTTTTTCCACCTGCACTTTGAATGTTTACATGGTGTGTTCAATAAAAACATGGTAACATTTAATTCTTTGTGTGTTATTAGTTTAGGCAGACTGTGATTGTCTATTGTTGTGAAGTAGATGAAGATCAGATCATATTTTATGACCAATTTGTGCAGAAATCAATATCATTCCAAAGGGTTCACATATTTTTTCTTGCAACTGTATGTTTCAGGATGAGGACATGGGAATATCACCGCAGCACGTCTCTGAGGACGAAACACAGGTGCCAACTGCTGCAGCTTTCTGCAGTGTGCCGACTGACAAGGAGGGCAGGGCGGAAGACTGGGTGGAAGATGATGTGGAGGACGATGAGGTCCTAGACCCCAAATGGAATGAAGGTCATGCCAGTGACTTTCATAGTTCGGAGGAAGAGACAGTGGTCACACCAAGCCAACAGAACAGCAAAAGAGGGAGCAGGGTCCAAAAGCAGAGTGGCCGTCTCGAAGACAGTACGCCTGCTACTGCCCCCAGGCACGAAGCAAACCAAAGCCAGCTCCAAGGAGTTCCCTGGAATGGCAGTTCTTTACACAATGTGCTGACGACAAGACCAGAGTGGTTTGCATGCTGTATCATCAGAGCCTCAAGCGAGGCATTAACATTCTGAACCTGAGCACAACCTGCATGATCAGGCATCTACATGCAAAACACAAGCTGCAGTGGAGTAAGCACCTTAAAAAACAAGAAAGGGCTCAGGCTCCTCCTGATCCCTCTTCTGCTGCTGTCTCGGCCTCTTCCTCTACCTCTGGAGTAACAGTGTCACCTGCCGCCCAGCAAACAGAGGATGTGCCACCAACACCGCCACCTCCGTCACCAAGCATCTCCACAATGACACACGGAAGAGATCAGCTCTCCATCTCCCAAACCCTGGAGAGAAAGCGGAAGTACCCACCTACCCACCCTCAATCCCTGGCCCTGAATGCCAGCATTTCTAAACTACTGGCCTTTGAAATGCTGTCATTCAGTCTGGTGGAGATGGACTGTTTCAGACAGTTGATGACGGTTGCTGTCCCTCAGTACGTTGTTCCCAGCCGCCACTACTTCTCTAGGCGAGCCGTCTCTTCCCTGCACAACCAAGTGGCGGATAAAATCAAGTGTGCACTGTGCAACGCCATCTGTGGCAAGTTCCACCTAACCACAGATACGTGGACCAGTAAGCACGAGCAGGGAGGCTATATCTCCCTAACTGCACACTGGGTAAATGTAGTGGCGGCTGGGCCCCAGGTGGATAGCTGTTTGGCGCATGTCCTTCCACCACCAAGGATCGCAGGGCATTATTCTTTGCCTCCTGTTGCCTCCTGCTTCTAATCGGATTCCTCCTCTTCTTCTACCACCTCCTCATCTGGTCAGCAAAAAAACCTTCACCACCAACTTCAGCACAGCCAGGGGGTAAACATCAGCAGGCGGTTCTAAAACTGATGTGTTTGGGAGATGTGGCAAAAGGGTAGGAAGAGGGGTCATTTTAAAGGGTTTCAGGCCAGTCATTTAGAAGTGGCTTAGAGGGTTATTTCCTGCACCAGCAGAGGCCAGGTACACATTTGGCCAGCCAGGGCACAGTTCTGGAGGATGAGGATGAGGAGGAGGAGAAACCATGTTCACAGCAGGGTGGCACCCAACGCAGCCTGTTATCATCACTGGAGCGTGGCTGGGGGGATACGGAGGACACAGACGATACACCTCACACAGAGGACAGCTTGTCCTTACCTCTGGGCAGCCTGGCACACATGAGCGACTACATGCTGCAGTGCCTGCGCAACAACCGCAGAGTTGCCCACATTTTAACGTGAGCAGACTACTGGGTGGCCACCCTGCTGGATCCCCATTACAAAGACAATGTGCCGTCCTTAATTCCCTCACTGGAGCATGATAGGAAGATGCTGGACTACAGGCGCACGCTGGAAGACGCGCTCCTAAGAGCATTCCCAACTGACACCGGGGGACAAGTGGAAGCACAAGGGCGAAGGCAGAGGAGGAGGAGGAAGAGGTCGCCAACGCACAGCACCTCAGAAGGCAGGGTTAGCATGGCTGACATGTGGAAAAGCTTTGTCACCTCACCACAACAACCGGCACCACCAGCTGATATGGAACGTCTTAGCAGGAGGCAGCATTTGAACAACATGGTGGAACAGTACCTGTGCACACGCCTACACGTACTGACTGATGGTTCTGCCCTATTCAACTTCTCTGAATTGCAGCGGCCAATATGGGGGAACTGCTCAAACCCCAAACACTGTAGCGTGTTTCTCATTGGGCGAGCAGTCCCACCGCATGTGAACCACAGAAATATCGTGGCAGATATGGGGGAGCTGCTCAAACACCAAACACTGTAGCGTGTTTCTCATTGGGGGAGCAGTCCCACCGCATGTGGACCGCAGCAAACGACCATCCCGAGCAATTAATGCGTACAAAGGAGGACGCCAGCGCGGTCCACATGCACCACAAAAGCATCCTACACAGACCAGAGCATTGTGCGGATGAAAATACAATTATATAAATCACTGAAGAAAATGCACCAAAAGGATATGCCACTGACTATACTAGCTGGTCATACAAGCAGATATTAAAAGCTGAGACTTTTGCCAATGAGAAACACGCTACAGTGTTTGGGGTTTGAGCAGTTCCCCCATATTGGCCACTGCAATTCAGTGATTTTGTTTTATATGTATTGAATGTGCCTTCATCTGGCAATTGAACATTCCTTTGCACCTGGAAACCTCTATCACACGGTCTGATATGGGTGTGGCTTACAGTCTTGCTTTGTTCACATTGCACTAGTTGTCCTGCTAGGCGGTTGTGTGGAAGCTTGGCTGTGAGCTGGATTACATCACCTTCAGACCGTGTTCACACCACAGTTAGCGTAGTGGTAGGACCCCGTGCCATGCTGAGTGACCGTGACGTGGTGCATGATGGGCTCCGATATTTTCCTGACAGGAATATATTGGCAAAAGTCTCAGCTTTTAATATCTGCTTGTATGACCAGCTAGTATAGTCAGTGGCATATCCTTTTGGTGCATTTTCTTCAGTGATCTATTCAACTTCTGGGTCTCCAAATTGTCCACATAGCCCGAGCTTGCCCTTTATGCCTTGGAGGTGCTGGCCTGCCCTGCAGCCAGTGTATTGTCTGAACGTGTATTTAGCACGGCAGGGGAGCGTCATTACATACAAATACAGCCGCCTGTCCACAGCCAACGTGGACAAGCTCACGTTCATTAAAATTAACCAGGCTTGGATCCCACAAAACTTGTCTATACCTTGTGCAGAATAGACATTTATACCGCCATCAAACATACATTCTTGTACTCAAGTCAAGTTCAATGATTCTTTGTTTTCTTTTTTATTATTTGTCTCAATATTTTGGGGGCTACCTACCCCAATTTAAAAAAAGCAAAAAAAAAACATTGTTGGCTACCTCCTCCTCTTCCATCGCTGCCTCCACCTACAACACCACGTTCACCCCCTCTTCAACCTCCGACTCCATATCCACCTCCTCCTCTGAGTTGCATGTTAATAATTTGTAATTTTTAATTATTTTATTTTAAGTTATTTCCCTATCCACATTTGTTTGCAGAGCAGTTGCCATGCTCTTAAGCACATTTTACTGCCTTTTACATCCCTCTAGCCTTTTCAATGAATATTTTAGAGCCATTTTAATGCAAACAAATGCCCATTTTAGTCCCCTAAATAAAAAAAATAATCGTATTTTCAATTGTCGGTATAAAACCCTGCTCTGCATAGGTGACAGGGACCTAAATTTCAAAAATTCTTATTTTTAATTGTCGGGTGAAATTTTACAATTTTTTGCATATACAAACCTCTGCTTTGCCTGGGTAACAGGGGCCTAAATCTCTCAAAATTCTCTGTTCTATTGCTGGGTGACATAACTCTGCATTGATGACAGGGAACTACAAACCGGATTCCAAAAAAGTTGAATGCAATGACGTAGATGACAGATCAAACGTTTAATCCGAGTAAATGTATCATTTTAAGGGACAAATACGTTGATTCCAATTTTCACGGTGTCAACAAATCCCCAAAAAGTTGGGACAAGTAGCAATAAGAGGCTGGAAAAAGTAAATTTGAGCATAACGAAGAGCTGGAAGACCAATTAACACTAATTAGGTCAATTGGCAACATGATTGGGTATAAAAAGAGATTCTCAGAGTGGCAGTGTCTCTCAGAAGCCAAGATGGGTAGAGGATCACCAATTCCCACAATGTTGCACAGAAAGATAGTGGAGCAATATCAGAAAGGTGTTACCCAGTGAAAAATTGCAAAGACTTTGCATCTATCATCATCAACTGTGCATAACATCATCCGAAGATTCAGAGAATCTGGAACAATCTCTGTGCGTAAGGGTCAAGGCCGTAAAACCATACTGGATGCCCGTGATATCCGGGCCCTTAAACGACACTGCACCACAAACAGGAATGCTACTGTAAAGGAAATCACAGAATGGGCTCAGGAATACTTCCAGAAACCATTGTCAGTGAACACAATCCACCGTGCCATCTGCCGTTGCCAGCTGAAACTCTACAGTGCAAAGAAGAAGCCATTTCTAAGCAAGATCCACAAGCTCAGGCGTTTTCACTGGGCCAGGGATCATTTAAAATAAAGTGTGGCAAAATGGAAGACTGTTCAGTGGTCAGACGAATCACGATTCGAAGTTATTTTTGGAAATCTGGGATGCCATGTCATCCGGACCAAAGAGGACAAGGACAACCCAAATTGTTATCAACGCTCAGTTCAGAAGCCTGCATTCTCTGATGGTATGGGGTTGCATTAATGCGTGTGGCATGGGCGGCTTGCATGTCTGGAAAGGCACCATCAATGCAGAAAAATATATTCAGGTTCTAGAACAACATATGCTCCCATCCAGATGTCATCTCTTTCAGGGAAGACCCTGCATTTTTCAACAAGATAATGCCAGACCACATTCTGCATCAATCACAACATCATGGCTGCGTAGGAGAAGGATCCGGGTACTAAAATGGCCAGTCTGCAGTCCAGATCTTTCACCTATAGAGAACATTTGGCACATCATAAAGAGGAAGGTGCAACAAAAAAGGCCCAGGACGATTGAACAGTTAGAGGCCTGTATTAGACAAGAATGGGAGAGCATTCCTATTTCTAAACTTGAGAAACTGGTCTCCTCGGTCCCCAGATGTCTGTTGAGTGTTGTAAGAAGAAGGGGAGATGTCCACACAGTGGTGAAAATGGCCTTGTCCCAACTTTTTTGGGATTTGTTGACACCATGAAATTCTGATTCAACATATTTTTCCCTTAAAATGGTACATTTTCTCAGTTTAAACTTTTGTTCCGTGATTTATGTTCTATTCTGAATAAAATATTAGAAGTTGGCACCTCCACATCATTGCATTCAGTTTTTATTCACAATTTGTATAGTGTCCCAACTTTTTTGGAATCCGGTTTGTAAATTTTGTGAAAACATCTGTTACTGATCGGAAGATGCGCGACTACAAGCACTCTGGTAGACGCGCTGCTGATAGCATTCCCAGCTGCCAGCGGGGGCACAGTAAAAGCACAAGGCGAAGGCAGAGGAAGAGGTCGCCAACGCAGCTGGGGCACCACCAGCACCTGAGAAGGCAGGGTTAGCATGGTCGAAATGTGGAAAAGCTTTGTCAGCCTTGAAGGTGCTGACCTGCCCTGCAGCCAGTTTATAGTGTGAATGTGTGTTTAGCACGGCAGGGAGCATTATCACAGGCCACAGCCAATGTGGACAAGCTTACGTTTATTAAAATGAACCAGGCATGGATCCCACAGGACTTGTCCGTACCTTGTGCAGAATAGACATTTATACCAGCCTCAACCATCCATTCTTGTACTCAAGTGCACTTATTCTTTGTTTTATTTTATATGTTCCAATATTTTAAAAATAAAAAATAACACAAATCAGTGTTAGCTACTAGGGTTGAGCGAACCCGAACTGTAAAGTTCGGGTTGGTACCGAACTTTACGGTGTTCGGTACCCGAACCCGAACATTTTGGGTTCGGTGTTCGGGTAATATTAATATACCGTCGGATCAGAGTTTTCTCCAATGCGATGGTATATTTTAACTTGAAGCCAGTATGAGGTAACTTTACATATGTACTAACCTTCGTACTGTATGTACTAACCATTAGAACGCCTCTATGTCAAAATATACCATCGGGTTTGAGTTAGATCAGGAAAACTCAGATCCGACTCAGATCCGACAGTATATTCTAACACAGAGGCGTTCCCATAGTGATGGGGACACTTCAAGTTAGAATATACTGAGAACTGTGGACATAACGGCCCCCTGCTGCCTGGCAGCACCTGATCTCTCACAGGGGGCTGTGATCTGCACAATTAACCCCTCAGGTGCCACACCTGAGGGGTTAATTGTGCGGATCACAGCCCCCTGTAAGATATCAGGTGCTGCCATGCAGCAGGGGGCCAGACCCCCCTCCCTCCTCAGTATTAAAATCATTGGTGGCCAGTGCGCCCCCCCCCCTTTCCCTATTAAAATCATTGGTGGCTAGTGCGGCCCCCCACCCCCGCCCACCCCCTATTAAAATCATTGGTGGCTAGTGCGGCCCCCTCACCCCCACCCACCCCCTATTAAAATCAGATCTGAAAAAGCTAATACTATTATTTTCCGTTATAACGGAAAATAATACAGTGAAGTTCGGGTCCCCATTGACTTCAATGGGGTTCAGGTCCAAGTTCGGATCAAGTTCGGGTCCAGAACCCGAACTTTTTTTAAAGTTCGGCCGAACTCCCTGAACCCGAACATCTAGGTGTTCGCTCAACTCTATTGGCTACCTATTCCTCCTTAACTGCCGCTTCCTCCTACACCACCACGTCAACCTATACCGCCACATCCACCCATCCTTCACCTCCTCAACCTCCTACTCCTAGATACAGATTGTTATTTTTAATTTTTCTGTATTTTATGTTATTTTAAGTCATTTCCCTATCCACATTTGTTTGCAGAGCAGTTGCCATGCTCTTAATCACATTTTGCTGCCTTTTGCAGCCCTCTAGCCTTTTCCAGGACTATTTTAGAGACATTTTAGTGCCCAAAAGTTCGGGTTCAAGTTCGGGTCCCGAACCCGAACTTTTTTTTCAAGTTCACCCGAACTCGTCAAACCCGAACATCCAGGTGTCCACTCAACTCTAGTCTTCAATGTAGCTGAACTATTTGTTCCAAAACTGAGGCAGCAATTTATTAAGACTGGCATTTTAGACGCCGGTCTTAATGCCCCCTTAGCTGGCGGGGTATCCACCGTCTTTCTAAATCTACATCAGAGATCTTGCTGGTGTAGATTTAGACCATTTTCTACATCAAAAACAAGTGTAGAAAGTGATAAATGAGACGGGCCTGCCTCCTTCCCCGCTCATTTTACGCCCCCTTTTTTAGACCTTGCATGAGCAGGGAAAAGCCAAAAGTGGCGTATATCAGTTATTTAATCATCCCCTAAGTGTTTACTCATTTCCTTACCCCTCCTAGCCCTACCTAAAGGTTAGTACATATGTAAAGTTACCTCATACTGTGGCTAGGTATAGATATCACTAAACAACTACATGAAATTAAAGGGGAAGAACAAATTAAAATCCTTGCTTTACAGGGGAATATTTACTAATCTGGTAGACAGCATGTTCTTAGACAGGCTGCTTCAAATTTATCACTGTGGCTAATGCTGTCTTAATAATTTGGTGCATGGTTAGATGCTTTTGTCTAACTTTATACCACCTATTGGTTGGCTAAAGAGATGAGTGATTTGAATCATGTCCGACTCAATTTTGTCATGAATAAATTCAACTGAATTCGAAAGTGCTCTGATTGCCTAGAAAATAATTTCTCTCTCTCATTCTCTCTCTCATTCTTCAGAATTAAAACACAAAAAATTTGCATGAAATTTGCAAATTTAAGAATCAATTCACTGAAAGATTGCCCTGTGTAGGCATCAAGATCAGCTGTCATCTCTTTCAGTAGCCCTTCTAGTAGACAAACTCATTCATTTACACAGATAAGTAGGATTCTAATGGGAACTACTCAGTGTTAGTGCTAAGGGTACACCACATGTTCAGGTTTCAAAATCATGTTTCTATCATAGAAGTAGAAAAAATATTAAGGACTGATAAAATTCTTTTTCAATTCATTCCTGGTTTTGGCTGGTTTTTGCTTCTAAAACTGAATTATGAAACCTAAACATGTGACTGTACACTAATGGCATCAGTCTTACCTGGGGAATGTATTTTGCTTGCACAGTAAAACAGTTATAGTAAAATCTATCTTAAGGCCACTGTACATCTTTGCCTTAGAAATGTGTTAGTTGTTACAGGACACAGGTTTCTTATGAAGGTTTACATATTTACTGCTTTACAGAAGGTGGCCAAGAAAATAAAATCTTGCTTCTACAACAGTACATAAAATTCAATTCCATTTTAGATTACATTTGTAACAAACAAATTTCACTTTCTGAAATAAATAAAACATAAATTCTATACAAAATCATGGTCACTTTCACTAAAACGATATTTGACCATAAATTATTTTTTATTAGTTTGAAGCTTCTGAGAAATACTAGCATCATCTACATCAATAAAGAGCAAAATATATTTGATGGTGTCTCAGCCAGATCTTCTGCTGTATTTTCTACTTTATATCTTGCTGTCCTTTGTTCAGTAGCTATATACATAATTTCCAAATATAAAACCTTCACTTTATATGCAAAGTATGGGGAACTATGGAAGGGAGAGATAAAACAATGGAGTATTTAATTTATTTAAAGGTCACAGCTCTTTATTTGAAAAGCAAGTCTAGCCATTGGGTTATTAAAACTTTTATTAACATTCAATGACTGAGTGAGTTTGGTTAGAATAGCAGGAAGTTAACCATGGTGTATGTTCTAGGTGACTATTAAAACCGAACATTACTAAATAGGCAATGCTACTACAGTAGAAAGAAACATCACATACGACATAGCAATATCCATGATCTATCGTAAAGATATTGTCAGTAGTGTTAAGCGCGCATGCTCGGCCGAACTGCTGTTCGGCACGAGCATCACTATTCTTGGCACATCGCAGTGTTCGGCTGAATACTGCATGTGCTTGAGTACAATTTAATACAATAAAAGTCAATGGGAGACCCCAGCATCAAACCAGGCACATCCTGATCTGAAGAAGAGAGTGTCTGCTTCACAAGGTTATAAATTGATGGAAACCCCATCAAAATTGTTTGGAATTAGGAGGATGGCTGGATGCATCTTAGACTCCCATTACTTATGACATAAACCACACAAAGACTATATGCCAAAAGCCAGGTATGTGCAAGCCAACAATCTATCCATGAGACAGATAGCAGTCAGCATACCTTACAATGACAGCCTTGTGCACTATGAGACATTCCAAACCAACTTTCATCTGACTGTGAGCCAGTAAGCCTCAAAGTTGCTTCATATCTGTTGGATGGCTTGGGTGGACCTGAGCACCTAGATCAATATCATTAGGGTGACAAAAAGTTTTCTGATTGTCCTAACATAATATTCAATAACCAGTTTTGTCATGTAAACTCATTTGCATAAACAT
The DNA here is from genome assembly GCF_905171765.1 of Bufo bufo. Lineage (NCBI taxonomy): Eukaryota > Metazoa > Chordata > Amphibia > Anura > Bufonidae > Bufo > Bufo bufo. The sequence continues at coordinate 121,872,781 of NC_053396.1, read as the reverse complement.
AGGCATATGGGAAAGACATGCAAATGAGCAGAATCTGCCTTGTTTTTCAGCTGAAAACCATTTGCATGAAAAAGTCGCAATTACAATATTTGCTATCTACAGTACTCATGAACAGCGCCATTTATTGGATTCATAGTCTTGTCATAAGACTATGAAACCAATAGATGCCGCTGTTCATGAGTCATGAACAGCGGCATCTATTGGTTTCATAGTCTAGTCATAAGACTATGAAACCAAAAGATAGAGCGGTTCATGAGTCACGAACAGCGCCATCTATTGATCTCATAGTCTTATGACAAGACTATTAGTCTTGTCATAAGACTATGGAACCAATAGATGGCACTGTTCATCTTTAGTGATGGACGAACATCGGCCGGTACGATTCGCAAATGCGATCTCGTGAACGTGATCAAATTTTTGCAAACTGCAAGTTCGCAGCGGGCCCCATTCACTTTAACCCCTTAAGGACTCAGCCCTATTTCACCTTAAGGACTTGGCCATTTTTTGCAAATCTGACCAGTGTCACTTTAAGTGCTGATAACTTTAAAACGCCTTGACTTATCCAGGCTATTGTTTTTTCGTTACATATTGTACTTCATGATACTGGTAAAATAAAGTTAAAAAAAAATATTTAATTTATAAAAAAATACCAAATTTACCAAAAAATTGCAAAAAATTGCAAATTTGCAAGTTTCAATTTCTCTACTTTTATAATTTATAGTAATATCTCCAAAAATAGTTATTACTTTACATTCCCTATATGTCTACTTTATGTTTGGATCATTTTGGGAATGATATTTTATTTTTTGGGGATGTTACAAGGCTTAGTTTAGTTTAGAAGCAAATCTTTAAATTTTTCTGAAATTTTCAAAAACCCAATTTTTAGGGATCAGTTCAGGTCTGAAGTCACTTTGCGAGGCTTACATAATAGAAACCACCCTCAAGGTATTCAAAACTGATTTTACAAATGTTGTTAACCCTTTAGGTGTTCCACAAACACCCCATTTGTGGTCGTAAACCGCTGTACGGGCACACGGCAGGGCGCAGAAGGAAAGGAATGCCATGTGGTTTTTGGAAGGCAGATTTCACTGGGATAATTTGAAGCTGCCATGTCCCATTTGAAGCCCCCTGATGCACCCCTAGAGTAGAAAAGCCATAAAAGTGACTCCATCTAAGAAACTACACCCCTCAAGGTATTCAAAACAGATTTTGCAAATGTTTTTAACCCTTTAGGTTTTCAGCAAGAATTAATTGAAAAATTTCACTTAATTTTCCATTTTAATAATTTTTTTCCAGATACAAAGCAAGGGTTAACAGCCAAACCAAACTCAATATTTATGGCCCTGATTCTGTAGTTTACAGAAGCACCCCATATGTGGTTGTAAACCGCTGTACGGGCACACGGCAGGGCGCAGAAGGAAAGGAATGCCATACGGTTTTTGGAAGGCAGGTTTTGCTGGACTGTTTTTTTTACACCATGTCCCATTTGAAGCCCCCCTGATGCACCCCTAGAGTAGAAACTCCAAAAAAGTGACCCCATTTTAGAAACTACGGGATAGGGTGGCAGTTTTGTTGGTACTAGTTTAGGGTACATATGATTTTTGGTTGCTCTATATTACACTTTTTGTGAGGCAAGGTAACAAGAAATAGCTGTTTTGGCACCGCTTTTATTTTTTGTTATTTACAACATTCATCTGACAGTTTAGATCATGTGATGTTTTTATAGACCAGGTTATTACGGATGCGGCGATACCTAATATGTATACTTTTTTTTATTTATGTAAGTTTTACACAATGATTTCATTTTTGAAGCAAAAAAAATCATGTTTTAGTGTTTCCATAGTCTGAGAGCCATAATTTTTTCAGTTTTTGGGCGATTACTTTGGGTACGGTATTATTTTTGCGGGATGGGATGACGGTTTTATTGGCACTATTTTGGGGTGCATATGACTTTTTGATCGCTTGCTATTACACTTTTTGTGATATAAGGTGACAAAAAAATGGTTTATTTAGCACAGTTTTTATTTTTTATTTTTTACGGTGTTCATCTGAGGGGTTAGGTCATGTGATATGTTTATAGAGCCGGTCGATATGGATGCGGCGATACCTAATGTATACTTTTTTTTCCCCTATTCTTTACCAATTTTTTTAAACTTTATTTGGGGAAAATTACATTTTTGTTTATTTTTACTTGAAACTTTTAATTTTTTTCTGGGAAAACGTTATTTTTTCAACTTTTTTTTTCACTTTATTTTTTGTCCCACTTTGGGACTTGAACTTTGGGGGGTATATTCCTTTACAATGCATTCCAATACTTCTGTATTGGAATGCATTGGCTGTATGAGTAATATTGTGTGTATTACTCATACAGCTTTCGGCCTGTGAGATCTAGGGGGCTCGATCTCACAGGATCTCCAACGGAAGGCAGCACGATGCCTTCCTTAGACATCGCGCTGCCTTCCATGCCATCGGGTCCCCCCTACAGCCGCATGGGGACCCGATGGCACCGCCACACCGGTAAAAGCCGCAAACCGCAGGTCTGAATTGACCTGCGGTTAGCGGCGATTGCCGACACGGGGGGGTCACGGGACCAAATACTTACTAGAAGTGCACAAATCGACCCACAGCACGGACAGTGACATACTAGAGGGGGATCAATGGCAAAAATTACCCCAAAAATATATATTTTAATCAGGGGCCATTTTTATGCGACTTAAAGGGAAATTCTCAGAAATGTGACGTGCTGGAGCCTAGAAAATTTTTATTTTAGGCCACGGGAGTACGGGCCTTAAAAATTAGGCATTCACCTGACATAAAATAAATTGTTTTTATGTGGCTCGAGGTACATTATGCGGTCAATGGATAAAAATTTTAATGTAGGCCACTGGAGTACAGGCCCCAAAAATTAGGCATTCACCGGACAGAAAAGAACAACTAATTATGTTGTGGCTGGAGGTATATTGGACGGTCATTGGATATCAATTTTACTGCAGGCCACTGGACTACAGGCCCCAAAAAAATGTATTCACTGTACAGAAAATAACAATTGATAATTTGGCTGGAGGTACAGTAGGCGGTCACCTTATAACAATTTTACTTTTGTCCAGTTAGATTACAGGCCACAAAAGTTATGCAATGCACCGTACATAAAATATCAAGTGATTATGTGGCCGGAAGTTTCTTAGACGGTCAGTGGATATCAATTTTACTGCATGCCAGTGGACTACAGGCCCCCAAAATGATTTATTTACCTTACAGAAAACAACAATTGATATTGTGGATGGAGGTACATTAGGAGGTCACCGTATGACAATTTTACTGTTGGCCAGTTAGATTACAGGCCCCAAAAATTATGCATTCCACCTTACATAAAAGATAAAGTGATAATGTAGATGGAGGTACAATAGGCGGTTACCGTATAACAATTTAACTGTTGGCCAGTTAGATTATTGGCTTCAAAAATTATGCATTCAACGAACATAAATGATCAAGTGATTATGTGGCAGGAGGTATATTAGACGGTCAATGGATATCAATTTTACTGCAGGCCAGTGGACTACAGGCCCCAAAAATTATTAATTCACCGGACAGAAAAGAACAATTGGTAATTTGGCTGGAGGTACATTAGGCGGTCACCGTATAACAATTTTACTTTTGGCCAGTTAGATTACAGGCCCCAAAAGTTTTGCATTCCACCGTACATAAAAGATCAAATGATTATGTGGCAGGAGGTAAATTAGACAGTCAATGGATAACAATTTGACTGCTGGCCAGTGGACTATAGGCCCCAAAAATTATTTATTCACTAGACAGAAAAGAACAATTGATATTGTGGCTGGAGTTACATTAGGTGGTCACCGTGTAACAATTTACTGTTGGCAAGTTAGATTACAGATCCCAAAAATTATGCATTCACCGTACATAAATGATCAAATAATTATGTGGCTGCAAGTATATTAGACGACCATTCAATATCAATTTTACTGCAGGCCAGTGTAGTATAGGCCCCAAACATTAGGCATTCACCGAACAGAAAAGAACAAGTAATTATGTGGCTGGAGGTATATTAGACGGTCATTAGATATCAATTTTACTGCAGGCCAGTACAAATAGATGTCAAATACATATGTTTAAAAGAACAAAAAATATAATATTGGATTAAAAACATGGCTAACATGCCCTCTTGAAAAAAAACAAATGATAATAGTTGAAATTCGATAACACGCGGTCGTCACAGGTGTTGAATTCCTCCGAGGTCCCAAACATTAGGCATTCACAGGACAGAAAAGCCCTTTTATGATGCTGTATTTACCTAAGACAGGGACCATTATTTGTTCTGGATGGTGGCGAATATTTGTGGGCTCTCATGAGGAAATTCAATTAAATGTGGTTATCACAGTTGTTGAATTCCTCAGAGATCCATGCCTCATTCATTTTTAGAAATGTGAGATAGTCCACACTGTTGTGAGCTAGGCGAGTGTGCTTATCGGTCACGATTCTCCCTGCTGCTCTGAACGGTCCTTTCGGACAGGACACTTGACGAGGGGCAAGCCAAGAGTTCCATGGAAAATTGTGCCAGCTCTGGCCACAGGTCAAGCCTGCACACCCAGTAGTCAAGGGGTTCCTTACTTCTCAGAGCCTCCACATCGGCGAATAACCTGATGTAGTCGGACACCTGTCAGTCTAGGTGTTCCTTGAGGCTGGATCCGGAGGGCGGTTGTCAATGGGTTAGCTTCAAGAATGATCTCATATCCGAAGTGACCAACATATCTTCAAATCGCTCGATTTTTTCATGCGCTTTAGGATTGGTACTTGCAACTGCTTCTCTGTGGGTGGAAATTCCTCTGCCGTCGCCCTCAACAGCAGAATGCAGCATCTCTCGCAGCAAGGCCTGGAATTGCTGCATTCTGAGAGCCCTCTGTGATGCTGGTAACATGTCAACCATTTTTTGTTTGTACCGGGGGTCTAAGTACGTTTCCACCCAGTACTGGTCCTTGTCCTTTATGCTTTTTATACGTGTGTCCCTCTTAAAACACTTGAGCATGAAGGCCCTCATTTGCACTAAATTGGAAGTGGTGGAGCGCCCTGGCTTCTGCTCATCGCCCAGGAGAATGTCGTCCTCGGTATACTCTCCCCATCCACAGACAACACCAGGGATCCCAGAAAATTTTAAAGACTGCTCTTCTTGCTCCTCCTCCTCCCCCTAGGCACCTTCCTCTGACTCCTCTTCAGACTCCAGCTGACTTGTCTCAGATGGAGTAGCCCCCCCTAGGAATTCATTCAGCATTGCGACTTCCTCATCTTCCTGCTCCTTGACGGCTTCATCAATGACACGACGCAATGCACGCTCCAGAAAGAAGGCATAAGGTAATGTCACTTTTGGCACACTGGATGCGACTGACCAGTTTCGTGATCTCATCAAATGGCTGCAGAAGTCTGCATGCATCGCACATGAGCAGCCACTGGAGGGGGGTAAAAAAAAAAACAAGCTCCTCAGAATTTGTCCTGCCGCAGAGTTCGTACAGCTAGTCGTTAACGGCGCGTTTCTGCTGGAGAAGCCTATCAAGCATATAGAAGGTGGAGTTCCAGCGTGTTGGGCAGTCACAAATCAGACATCTGATGGGCAAGTTGTGTTGCCGCTGAACATCAGCAAGGCGAGCCATGGCCGTGTAAGATCTTCTAAAATGGCCAGTTTTTCTTGGCCTGCCGCAAGACGTCCTGGACCCCGGGGTATTTGGCAACGAATCACTGCAATACTAAGATCAGGACGTGTGCCATGCACGGCATATGTGTTTCAGCGTGCTCAGCAGATTGGCACCGTTGTCGCACACCACTTTACAAATTGTCAAATTGAGCGGAGTTGGCAATGGATCGACCTGTGACTGCAAAGCTGAAAGCAGTGCAGGACCGGTGTGGTGGCTCTTGGCTTCCAGGCACAACAGCTGCATCACAGCATAGCAACGTCTCACCTGGCACGTCGAATAGGTTCTGGGGAGCTTGGGGGGTGCAGCGGAAGAGGAGGTAGCAATGAAAAAGGAGGAGTCAGCCGAGGAGAAGACGGAGTATGGAGTAGGAGGAGGAAAAGAAGAGGCAGGCCCGCATGCAATCCGTGGTGGTAACATCAAATCCACACAGGTGCCACGGGTTACATGCTTGACGGCCATCAGAAGGTTCACCCAGTGGGGAGTAAAAGTTATATACCTTCCCTGCCCATGTTTGCTAGACCACGTGTCTGTGGTCAGATGTATCTTGGCACCGACACTGTGTGCCTCGAACATTTGGGCCACGGAAGCATGCCTTGTGCCAGATGAACGAGATGACGGCACGGGGAAAGGTGGAGTGAAGGACAAATGGGAGGAGATGGAGAAGAGGCACTACGTGGAGCGCCGGGAGTGTGGCTTTGTGGGTTCTGACAGCATTGCTCCCATTGGGCTTTGTGATGGGAGGCCAGGTGCCGTCTTAAGGTGGTCATCCCTAGGTGAGTGTTGGGCTTACGGCGACTTATGCGTTGACAGCAGAGGATGCAGATGGCAACACTATTATCAGCAGATGACACGTTAAAAAAAGCCCACACTACGGAGCCATGTGCCAGCGTCCTAGGAGCACAAGATGTGACTGTGCATGGTGGATGGCTCGCTCCAGATACATTTGAAGTCTTCTTTTTGCCTCCTGTGCACTGCGAGTTCTGCCTGCTTCTCCTCCCTATCTGCTGCTCTGTCTCTCCCTATGAACTCCCCTCCTCTTCCTCTCTTGTGGGCACCCATGTGACGTCCATCGACACGTCATTATCGCCCCCTTCACCACCACTAACATTAGAGATGTCGGAGAAGGCAGCAACAGCGGGCATCTCCCAACTTGGGCTGATCTGGGTACTGTCGTCAGACCACTGGGTGGCGGCCGTTGCTACCTTCTCTTCCCATTCCGATACAAAGAATGGCTGCGCATCGGTAAAGTCTGGGAATTGATGGGAAAATAATTCCTCTGACTCGAGTGGAGGGGCTATGGTGGTGGTGGTGTCTTTGGGGGTGCACAAAGCAGAGAGTGAGGAGGGTGCAGATTCAGAGGATGAGGAGGGTGCAGAAGCGGAAGGCTGAGTAAGTCACTCAACCAAGTCTGATGCGTCCTTTGACGTAATCGCACGCACCTTATGCAACTTCCCACTTGGGCTCCGACCTGGTGCACCTGCCCGACCCCTACCACCCATGCCGAATGGCCTGCCTCTTCCTCTGCCTGTCATTTTCAAAATGAGCCTGTGACAAAGTCCCGATAGAAGAGCAGTATTTGTGAGAGCTGGTATATAGAACCCCATAATCAGTTTTTTAGGTGGGCAAGAGGTATATAACAACAGTTTCAATAAGTTGTTCCAATGGCATTTGTCCCTCTGTATAGCTGCGGTATCTCAGCAGAACCGCAAATAAATGCTGCACAATACAAATGCACTATATAGAAATTATATTATAGGTATATCACACCCCTGCCTCAATAAGATTTTTTAGGGGGCAACTGGTATATCACACCAGTTACAATTAATTGTTCTAATGGCGTTTGTCTTACTGCATAGCTGCGGTATCTCAGCAGAACCACACACAAATGCTGCACAATCCAAATGCACTATATTGAAATTATATTCTAGGTATATCGCACCCCTGCCTCTATCAGATTTTTTGGGGGGCAACTCCCAACCCAAAATTTACACCTCGAGAATGCCTTTTGTCCCCATTAACCTTCTGAACCCCCTGGGCTTTCCTCAGGTTCGAGAGAACCTGGGCCCAGACTGTGCACAGTTCTTTAACCACAACATCAGCCTCCGGAACCTGGGAAGAAGACGGCAAAAATTAGCAAAATCGCGGATGAAACCCCACATTATAAAAGAAAGGAGACATACCGGTAGAAGAGTTCATCTGATTGTTAACCCTTTCAGGACCGGATTTTATTTTGCGATTTCGTTTTGCACTCCCTGCCTTTCCAGAGCCATAACTTTTATATTTTTCTGTTCACATAGCCATATAAGGGCTTGTAGTTTGCGGGACAAGTTGTACTTTTCAACGCCACCATTTAAAATTGCATCTGATGTAGTGGAAAGCAGGAAAAAATTCCAAATGGGGTGAAATTGCACAGTTTTACGTGTTTTTTAATTACGACGTTCGAAGTATGATAAAACTGACCAGTTACTTTTATTCTACAGGTCAGTACGAATCCAGAGATACCTTATATGTATAGCTTTTCTTGCGTTTTGATAGTGATAAAAATATTTAAAAGTGGGAAAAAATCAGCTTTATTTATTTGTTGCCATATTTTGACCCCTATAATTTTTAGTGTACGGAGCTGTATTGGGGTTCATTTTTTACGGGGCAATCTGAAATTTTCTTTGATACCATTCTGGGGTGCATATGACTTTTTGATCACTTTTTATTACATTTTTTGTAGAAAATAAAGCGACCAAAAACAGTGAATCGGCCATTTGGACGCTTTTTTCCGTTTCGCTGTTTGCTGTATGGGGAATATATTTTTATACTATGGGCGTTTTCGCACTTTGCAAAACCAATGATGTGTATTTTTTTTTTTTTAGTAAAAGGAGGGTGATTAGAAATTTTATGTTTTTTTATTTATTTATTTATTTCACTTTTATTTTTTTACACTTTTTTATAGTTCCCATAGGGAACTATAACATGCAATCATCTGCTTGCTATTATTATTAGAGATGTCCCGAATAGTTCGCCGGCGAATAGTTCCCGGCGAACATAGCTTGTTCGCGTTCGCCGCGGTGGGCGAACATATGCGATGTTCGGTCCGCCCCCTATACATCATCATTGAGTAAACTTTGACCCTGTACCTCACAGTCAGCAGACACATTCCAGCCAATCAGCAGCAGACCCTCCCTCCCAGACCCTCCCACCTCCTGGACAGCATCCATTTTAGATTCATTCGGAAGCTGCAGTCTTAGTGAGAGGAGGGACAGTGTAGCTGCTGCTGATTTAATAGGGAAATCGATAGCTAGGCAAGTGTATTCAGTGTCCACTGCAGTCCTGAAGGACTCATCTGATCTCTGCTGTAAGGACAGCACCCCAAAAAGCCCTTTTTAGGGCTAGAACATCAGTCTGCTTCTTTTTTTTTTTTCCTGTGTAATCGAATTGCAGTTGCCTGCCTGCCAGAGTGTGTGTCAGGCTCACAGCCCTGCAAGTGCATAGTGGCACCAGCGCAACTCATATCTGGTGTCACATTCGATTACATTTAAAGAAAAGCAACAATTTTGGCTGAATAAATAGCAGTCAGTTACACACATGTTTGTGTGTTTAGGGCCCAGTGCAGTGCATAGTGTCACTTCAGCGCCATTCATATCTGGTGTCACATTCGATTCCATTTAAAGAAAAAAAAACAATTTTGACTGAATAAATAGCAGTCAGTTACACACGTGTTTGTGTGTTTAAGGCCCAGTGCAGTGCATAGTGTCACTTCAGCGCCATTCATATCTGGTGTCACATTCGATTCCATTTAAATAAAAAAAACTATTTTGGCTGAATAAATAGCAGTCAGTTACACACGTGTTTGTGTGTTTAAGGCCCAGTGCAGTGCATAGTGTCACTTCAGCACCATTCATATCTAATGTCACATTCGATTCCATTTAAAGAATAAAAAACAATTTTGGCTGAATAAATAGCAGTCAGTTACACACACGTGTTTCTGTGTTTAAGGCCCAGTGCAGTGTATAGTGTCACTTTAGCGCCATTCATATCTGGTGTCACATTCAATTCCATTTAAATAAATTCAAATATTTTGACTGAATAAATAGCAGTTAGTTACACACGTGTTTGTGTGTTTAAGGCCCAGTGCAGTGCATAGTGTCACTTCAGCGCAACTCATATCTTGTGTCACAGTAGCTTGCACGCATAGTACAACTTAACTAATCTAAAAAAAATGACAGGCAGAGGCAGGCCACCCCGCAGGGGCCGTCGTGGTCGTGATGCTTTGATTCCCTTTGGCCGTAGACTAATGCCCAGTGTTCAGAGGCCATGTACCCTGAACTCTAAAAGTTCTGAGGACATAGTTTACTGGCTAACACAGGACACCCAATCTTCTACAGCTTCCGCTCGGAACCTTGACGCACCATCCTCCTTCAGCTCAGCTTTGGGCACCTCTCAAGTTACCACTCGCCCGCCTGTCGCCACCACCAACACTAGCACCACAGCCGCTTCACTTGATCTGTCAGAGGATTTATTTACACATCAATTGGAAGAAATGAGTGATGCGCAACCATTATTGCCAGAGGATTTAGATAACAGGGATATGTCTCAGTCAGGCAGCATTACACACATGGACGTAGGGTGTGATGATGATGATGTTGTACCCACTGCTGCTTCCTTTGCTGAGTTGTCAGATACAAGTGAAGCGGTTGATGATGACGATGTGTCCGTGGATGTCACGTGGGTGCCCGCTCGAAGAGAAGAAGAACAGGGGGAAAGTTCTGATGGGGAGACAGAGAGGAGGAGGAGACGAGTTGGAAGCAGGGGGAGGTCGTCGCAAGGAGCTAGTGGCACAGTCAGACAGCATGCATCGGCACCTGGGGTCAGCCAGACAGCACGCCAATCAACGCATGCTGTTGCCACCACCAGAATGCCGTCATTGCACAGCCATTTGCAACCTGTGCCAAAAGAAACTGAGTCGTGGGAAGTCCAACACCCACTTAGGTACAACTGCTTTGCAAAGGCACATGATCGCATATCACAAACGCCTATGGGATCAACACATGAGTACAAGCAGCACACAAACTCAAAGCCGCCATCCTCCTCCTGGTCCAGCATCTTCAGCCACATCAACCACTGCTGTCCTCCTTGCCCCCTCTCAACCATCCGCCACTCCGTCTCTCGCCTTGAGCAGTTCCTGCTCATCTGCCCACAGTCAGGTGTCTGTCAAGGACATGTTTGAGCGTAAGAAGCCAATGTCACAAAGTCACCCCCTTGCCCGGCGTCTGACAGCTGGCTTGTCTGAACTCTTAGCCTGCTAGCTTTTACCATACAAGCTGGTGTAGTCTGAGGCGTTCCAAAAATTTGTAGCTATTAAGACACCGCAGTGGAAGGTACCCGGCCGAAATTTCTTTGCACAAAAAGCAATCCCCAACCTGTACTCGATTGTGCAAAAGGAAGTAATGGTATGAATGGCACACAGTGTTGGAGCAAGGGTCCATCTGACCACTGATACCTGGTCTGCAAAGCATGGTCAGGGCAGGAATATCACCTACACTGCGCATTGTGTAAACCTGCTGATGGCTGCCAAGCATGGAATGCGTGGCTCTGCAGAGGAGTTGGTGACACCGCCACGACTTGTAGGCAGGCCTGCTGCCACCTCCTCTACTCCTCCTACTCCATACTCTACCATAACCTCCTCGACTGAGTCCTCTTCTGCTGCTGCGTCTTGCTCCACATCAACGGCACCCCCCCCAGCTCCCCAGGGGCTATTCCACATCCCGGATACGGCAGTGTCACACCGTCTTGGGGTTCACTTGCCTGAAAGCAGAGAGTCACACCGGACCAGCACTCCTGTCCGCCCTGAACGCACAGGTGGATCAGTAGCTGACTCCGCACCAACTGGAGATCGGCAAAGTGGTGTGTGACAACGTAAGCAATTTGTTGGCGGCATTGAATTTGGGCAAGTGGACACATGTGCCGTGCATGGCACATGTGTTGAATCTGATCGTAAAACGCTTTGTGCATAAGTACCCAGGCTTACAGGACGTCCTGAAGCAGGCCAGGAAGGTGTGTGGCCATTTCAGGCGTTCCTACACGGCCATGGCACACTTTTCAGATATCCAGCGGCGAAACAACATGCCAGTGAGGCGCTTGATTTGCGACAGCCCGACACGTTGTAATTCAACACTCCTAATGTTCGACCGTCTGCTCCAACAAGAAAAAGCCGCCAACGAGTATTTGTATGACCGGGGTGCTAGGACAGCCTCTGCGGAGCTGGAATTTTTTTTGCCACGTTACTGGACGCTCATGCGCAATGCCTGTAGGCTCATGGGTCCTTTTGAGGAGGTGACAAACCTAGTCAGTCGCACCGAAGGTACCATCAGCGACATCATATTATTTGTTTTCTTCCTGGAGCGTGCACTGCGAAGAGTGCTGGATCAGGCCGTAGATGAGCGTAAAGAGGAAGAGTTGTGGTCACCATCACCACCAGAAACAGCCTTATCAGCATCGCTTGCTGGACCTGCGGCAACGCTGGAAGAGGATTGTGAGAAAGAGGAGTCAGAGGAGGAATGTGGCTTTGAGGAGGAGGAGGAAGACCAACCACAACAGGCATCCCAGGGTGCTCGTTGTCACCTATCTGGTACCCGTGGTGTTGTACGTGGCTGGGGGGAAGAACATACCTTCAGTGATCTCACTGAAGGTATGTTCTTCCCCCCAGCCACGTACAACACCACGGGTACCAGATAGGTGACAATGAGCACCCTGGGATGCCTGTTGTGGTTGGTCTTCCTCCTCCTCCTCAAAGCCACATTCCTCCTCTGACTCCTCTATCTCACAATCCTCTTCCAGCGTTGCCGCAGGTCCAGCAAGCGATGCTGATAAGGCTGTTTCTGGTGGTGATGGTGACCACAACTCTTCCTCTTCCTCTTCACGCTCATCTACGGCCTGATCCAGCACTCTTGATCATTGAGGACGAGGAACGGGACATGAGTAGCTCGGCATCCAATCTTGTGCAAATGGGGTCTTTCATGCTATCGTGCCTGTTGAGGGACCCTCGTATAAAAAGGCTGGAGGAGAACGACCTGTACTGGGTGTCCACGCTACTAGACCCCCGGTATAAGCAGAAAGTGCCTGAAATGTTACTGAATTACCGCAAGTCGGAAAGGATGCAGCAGTTCCAAAATAAATTAAAAAGTATGCTTTACACAGCGTATAAGGGTGATGTCACAGCACAACGGGAATCTAACAGGGGAAGAGGTGAAAGTAATCCTCCTCCTCCCACGACCACGCCGGCAAGGACAGGACGCTTTACAGACGTGTTGTTGATGGAGGACATGCAGAGCTTTTTAAGTCCTACGCATCGCCACAGCCCTTCGGGGTCCACCCTCAGAGAACGACTCAACCGACAGGTAGCAGACTACCTCGCCTTAACTGCAGATATCGACACTCTGAGGAGCAATGAACCCCTTGACTACTGGGTGTGCAGGCTTGACCTGTGGCCTGAGCTATCCCAATTTGCGATAGAACTTCTGGCCTGCCCCGCTTCAAGTGTCCTGTCAGAAAGGACCTTCAGTGCAGCAGGAGGTATTGTCACTGAGAAGAGAAGTCGCCTAGGTCAGAAAAGTCTAGATTACCTCACCTTTATTAAGATGAATGAGGGATGGATCCCGAAGGGACTGACAGTGGGCGATACATTCGACTAAAAAAGGCCTGATGAGATGAGCTGCCTTGGGCTAAAAATGGTCCACACGCTGCTATATTTTATCTCTGAATGCCGGATGACTTGCGTGACTTATCCGCCACCAACTAGGGTTCAAGCCGCAATGTTTTAGGGCACTTTCTGCCTGGGAAACAAACATCAATTTTTCTGGCTGTTGCTACAGCAGCGGCTGCAACAATACCTAATTTTTCAGGCATGTGTACATGCCTAATTTTTCTGACCTCTGGTGCTGCACTGTGGCTTCAAAAACCAAACAAAAAAAAAGGCACATACATGTGTCAATTCCCCTTCGTGATCGTTACCTTGTCGTGGTGAAGGGGCTTGCGTATCACAATGAAGCGACCACCTCTATGAGTGTGTTGGCAATGGCAATGTTGGCACACCCCAGATGATAAGGTCGTTGCTTCATTGTGAACAGACCAAAAGCGATTGGCTGGATAATTTTGCATAGGAAAAACATTAATTTTCTTTGTGATCATCTAAGGTGATCATTAAAGCCTACTAAGCCAACAATGGGCCCACACTGCAGAATCATTGTTTTCTGGGCCACTTAACTGTCACTGAACTACCTCAGCACGACCATAGGCTTTGAAAAACCCCCATCGCCTGCAATCTCCCAAACGTGCGCACAAGCACAGTCATCACTACACCAAGATTGACGCATAGAATAAAATGTATGTCATGAGTGTGTCAACTATTGACAACTCTTTGCAGTTGTCTAAAATCTATTCCATACACGTCCCCTGATAGGGGACGTAACAGGAATTAAACTGATAAGAATAGAACAACATAACACATCACAACTATCTGGCGGCACATTAGATTGCACGCGCAGTGCCCCAAATTTGAAGTAGGAGGACCGACCAAGCATCTTTTTCTATCTCCCCGTTCCTAAAATCGATGCCATATACACGTCCCCTGATAGGGGACGTAACAGGGATTAAACTGATAAGAATAGAACAACATAACACACCACAACTATCTGGCGGCACATTAGATTGCACACCCAGTGCCCCAAATTTGAAATAGGAGGACCGACCAAGCATCTTTTTCCATCTCCCCGTTCCTAAAATCGATGCCATATACACGTCCCCTGATAGGGGACGTAACAGGGATTAAACTAAATAGGAATAGTACTACTTAACACACCTTATAATAACGCAGAGAGAGGCAACACAGAGAGAGGAGTCTGAAGAAGAGGAGTCAGAGGCGGAAGGTGGCTTTGAGGAGGTGGAAGACCAACCACAGCAGGCGTCCCAGGGAGCTTGTTGTCACCTTTCGGGGACCCTTGGTGTTGTACGTGGCTGGGTGGAGGAAGAGACCTTCAATGACATCAGTGAGGACAAGGAACGGGACATGACTAGCTTGGTATCCAACCTTGTGCAAATGGGGAGTTTGCGGTTGTGTTTGCGGTTGTTTGCGGTGCGTTAAACAGGGAGTTTGGTCTGTCACTGTGAAGCGGGCGTAACCGTTACACTACGTGATCGATACAACATCATACCTGATGTTTTAAAGCACGTTATTCCAAACAATTTAGGAATGTTAGGTTATTTATGCCCTTTATGGATTAAAACCCGACTCTGAGTCAACTACGTAATTTTCCATGGGAGTTTTGCCATGGATCCCACTCCGGCATGCCACAGTCCAGGTGTTAGTCCCCTTGAAACAACTTTTCCATCACTATTGTGGCCAGAAAGAGTCCCTGTGGGTTTTAAAATTCGCCTGCCCATTGAAGTCAATGGCGGTTCGCCCGGTTCGCCCGTTAGCGAACATTTGTATTCGCGAACGGAAAATTTTATGTTCCCGACATCTCTAATTATCATAGACTCCAATGTACTTGCATTGAAGTCTATGATGATTTCACTACTTTCCTATGGAGCCCTATTACAGGCAAGGCTCCATAGGAAATACTATGCAGCAGCTTTGTGTCATTTATAAAGACACGGGCTGCTGCATACTTGCTCCGACTCCTCCGATCGCCACATGGGGTAGCCGGAGCCCAACCAAAAGTGCGCACTATCGGTTTCAGTGCTCTCAGATGCCGTGATCAGGATTGACCACGGCATCTAAGGGGTTAAATGTCCACGATTGGCATTACTGCCAGTTGCGGACATGAGCCGCTGGTGTCTGCTAAAAGAAGCAGGTAGCCATCCACAGGTATGGCGCCTGCAGCGGGCAGGATGGACGCCATCTTTAAACACCTGCCCATCGCCGTATATGTGCGCTGCTGGGCGTGAAAGGGTTAATGGCGAATTCTGCCATGGATAGATATTTCGCCCAACTATATTGGTTGTCAGAGACATAACACCTTAAATATTGTTCCAGGGACTGATTTATACGTTCAGTTTGACCGTTGGTCTCAGGATGGAATGCCGAAGATATCAATAGAGAAACACGAAATTTATGGCAAAAAGCCCTCCAAAATTTTTAAACAAAACTGAAAGCCTCTATCAGAAACAATATTCTCCGGGATACCGTGTAAACGAACTATGTGGTCAACAAAAAGAGAAGCTAGAGTTTTAGCATTGGGCAGCGTTGACAGAGAAATAAAGTGACACATTTTGCTAAACCTATCCACCACCACTCATACAACTGTTTTACCCTCAGACATCGGAAGATCGATAAATAAAGTCCATGGATACATGAGACCAAGGCCTAATAGTGATGGGTGGAGGTTGCAACTCACCCACCGGACGAGACCTAGGAGTCTTGGACCTGGTACAAACCTCACAAGAGGATACATATGAATAGACATCTCTGGACAAAGTGGGCCACCAATAAAACCTGGAAACTAGTTCCTTGGTGGCGGTAATGTCACGGAACCAAGAACCAGACGTACAACAAGAGATAAGTGAAAATAAGAAGGCTTTATTGAAAATAAGAAGGCTTTATTGAAAATAAAGCTGTAAAGCAAAAGTCCAAACGAATGGTGAAACCGAAGCAGGGTCTTTGAGAGGCCAGAGATCAGGAACCAGAAGGGTAGTCAGACGAAGCCAGGATCAGGAACCAGCAGGGTAGTCAGACGAAGCCAGGATCAGGAACCAGCAGGGTAGTCAGACGAAACCAGGATCAGGAACCAGAAGCAGCAGCAGTCTTAGAAGCATGTGAACACAGGAGGACCAAGCAAGGAACTGAAGCCACAGACCTCCTATATATATGAGCTAGGCATCCAGCTCCTCCCAGTGGGAAGGAGGAGCCGCAGGGTGGAAGGCTACAAGAAACCCAGAAGCCAAGATGGCCGCCAGCACATGTCAAACGAAGGAGAACAGCAAGAAGGTAAGACCATGACAGTACCTCCCCCTCAAGGGCCCCTCCTCCGCGGAGCAAAAAACGGTTTCTGAGGGAAGCATGCGTGGAAGGCTCGGAGCAAGGCAGGAGCATGGACATCTGCGGAGGGAACCCAGGAACGCTCCTCTGGACCATAACCACGCCAATGGACCAAAAACTGCACCCGACCGCGGACCAGGCGTGAGTCCAGGATATTGCTCACCTCATACTCCTCATGATTGCCCACTCGGACCGGACGAGGCCGAGGAACCGAGGAAGTGAAACGATTACACACCAGTGGCTTCAACAGGGAGACATGAAACACGTTAGAGATCCGCATGCCAGGAGGAAGCGCAAGGGCATAGGCTACCGGGTTTACCCTGCGAAGCACTCGGAAGGGACCAACAAAGCGAGGCGCCAGCTTGGGAGTGGGCACTCGAAGGTTGAGGTTGCGGGTGGACAACCATACACGGTCTCCGACCTGGTAGGAAGGAGAAGGCGCTCGTCTGCGATCAGCCTGGAGTCTCTGGCGCTGCGCAGAGGCCTCAAGGGACCTCTGGATCTGTACCCAAGAAGCACGTAGGACGGAAAGGTGATCCTCCACCGCCGGAATATCCTGGGGAGAGAATACCTCCGGTAACACGGCAGGTTGGAACCCATAATTGGCCATGAAGGGAGACGTCCCAGAGGAAGAGTTCACCGCCGTGTTCCTGGCAAACTCAGCCCAAGGCAGAAGGTCAACCCAATTGTCTTGGTGATCGGAGACATAGCAACGAAGGAATTGCTCCAAGGCCTGATTGGATCGTTCTGCGGCCCCATTGGACTGAGGGTGGTAGGCCGAGGAGAAGGAGAGATGAATCCCCAACTGGGAGCAAAAGGCGCGCCAGAACCTGGACACAAACTGACTCCCCCGATCCGACACAATCTCCTTGGGCAAACCGTGCAACCGGAAGACCTCCCTGGCAAAAATCGTGGCCAACTCTTGTGCAGAGGGTAACTTCTTGAGAGGAACACAGTGGCACATTTTGGAAAACCGATCCACAATCATGAGAATGACCGTATGGCCTCGGGATGCAGGGAGGTCCACAATGAAATCCATCCCCAGGTGTGACCATGGGCGCTCCCCGGTGGCTATGGGTTGCAGAAGGCCCAACGGAAGGTGCCGAGGGGACTTACTCTGGGCACAAACGGAGCATGCCGCTACATATGCGGCGATGTCGGAACGTAGGGAAGGCCACCAGAACAGACGTGAAACAGCCCAGGACAGCTGATTCTTTCCAGGATGCCCCGCGGTCTTGGAGTTATGGTAGGTTCGCAACAACCGAGTGCGCAACTCCTCAGGCACAAAACATCTGCCGTTGGGTCTCCCAGAGGGAGCACCAGATTGAGCCGCCAAAATCTGCTCACCCAGGGGAGAGGTCAGGCTGGTGCGAATGGCGGCCAGGATCTGATTCGGAGGTATGACCGAAGTCGGAATCGACTCCTCCCTGGACAGCTCGGAGTACTGCCGTGATAGGGCATCCGCCCTGATGTTCTTGGAACCGGGTAGGTAGGAGACCACGTAATTAAAACGTGACAAGAACAGAGCCCATCTGGCCTGACGTGGTGTCAATCTCTTAGCCTCAGAAAGGTAGGTCAGATTCTTATGGTCCGTCAGGATGAGAACCGGAACCACCGAACCCTCGAGCAAGTGCCTCCATTCTTTAAGGGCCTGCACGATGGCCAATAACTCCCTGTCACCAATCTGATAGTTGCACTCCGCGGAAGACAGTTTCCGGGAGTAAAACCCACAAGGAAGCAGAGGACCCTCTGGTGTTCTACGCTGAGACAGAAGGGCGCCTACTCCCTTCTCAGACGCGTCCACCTCGAGGACAAAGGGCAACCCAGGGTTGGGATGCGACAGAATCGGAGCCGACACAAAAGCGGACTTTAGGGCCTCAAAAGCTCGGATGGCCTCGAGCGGCCAGACCTGGGAATTACTGCCCTTCCTGGTCAGATCCGTGAGAGGCTTGGCCAGCATGGAAAAGTCCCTGATGAACTTCCGATAATAATTGGCGAAGCCCAAAAAGCGCTGCAGGGAACGAAGACCACTGGGCTGGGGCCACTGTAAGACAGCCGAAACCTTCTCAGGATCCATGGAGAACCCCTCAGCGGAAATGATGTAACCTAAGAAGGTTACCTGGGATCGGTGAAATTCGCATTTCTCAAGCTTACCGAACAGCTTGTTCTCTCGTAACCGTTGCAACACTCGTCTGACATCCAGAATGTGGGCCTCCATGGATTCAGAATATACCAAGATGTCATCCAAATAGACCACCACACACTGCTGCAACAGGTCACGGAAAACATCGTTGATGAACTCCTGAAAGACTGCGGGCGCATTGCACAACCCAAAGGGCATAACCAAGGATTCATAATGACCGGTCCTGGTGTTAAACGCGGTCTTCCACTCATCGCCCGCCTTGATCCTTACCAGGTTATATGCCGCCCTCAGGTCGAGTTTGGTAAAGACCGTGGCCCCTTTAAGGCGATCGAACAGCTCGGAAATCAAGGGTATCGGGTAAGCGTTCTTGATCGTGATGCGATTGAGACCCCTGTAATCGATGCAAGGCCTCAACTCACCGCCCTTCTTTTTCACAAAGAAAAATCCAGCCCCTGCCGGGGACGAGGATTTGCGAATGTGTCCGCGTGAAAGCGCCTCCCTCACGTACTCCTCCATGGCCACATTCTCCGCTACCGACAGTGGATAGACCTTGCCACGAGGAGGAACGGCACCAGGTTGTAACTCTATGGCACAATCGTATGGGCGGTGCGGAGGTAGGGCAACCGCGCGCACCTTATCGAATACATCCCGGTACTCCTCGTATTCAGGAGGCAACAGAGAGTCCGAGGAAGTCCACAGCAACTTGACAGACCCATGGATGCAACTAGTCCCACACTGCGGTGACCACGAGAGGATCTCGGCCGACCTCCAATCGAAAGTCGGATTATGCTTCTGGAGCCAGGGGTACCCCAAGACCACCGAGTAGTGTGGAGACGAAATAACCTGGAGACAGACCGACTCTCTGTGAACGGCACCAATGGCTATCCCCACTGGAAGGGTCTCATGAGTCACGTGTGACGACAGAAGGGGTCTGCCGTCTATCGCCTCAAGAGCCAGTGGGGAACCTCGAGCCTGCAGAGGAATGGAATTGGCGGCAGCGAACACACTATCAATGAACAAACCACCAGCACCCGAGTCCACCAACGCCTGGGTCGTCACCGAGCCCCCGACCCAGGAGAGGACAACAGTGATCAGTGGTTTGTCAACACGGGAAACCGGGGACGAGGAGACTCCACCCAAGATCTGCCCCCGACAGGATCTCAGGTACGAGCGTTTCCCGGACGGTTCGGACATGCCAACCGAAAATGCCCACCGAGACCACAGTACATGCATCGACCCTCGCGTCTTCGGAGTACCCTCTCCCCCTCGGACAGGCGAGCAAACCCCAGCTGCATGGGTTCACCCCCAGACAAGTCATCCCCAGGAGGCGTGGGAGGAGAGGGAGGCACGGGTGGGACAGCAAACGTAGGCGCCAATCTGTTAGAAGACCTCCGCAGGCTCTCCTTAAAGGAAGGTCTCTCCCTGAGTCTGGTGTCAATCAAAATCAGGAAAGAAATAAGAGACTCAAGCTCCACTGGTAGGTCCTTAGCTGCAACCTCATCCTTCAAGGCATCCGAGAGGCCATGAGAGAAAGCAGCGACCAGAGCCTCATTATTCCAGCCCACCTCTGCTGCCAGGGTACGAAACTCAATGGCGTATTCAGCTACGGATCGTGAACCCTGTCTGATGGACATAAGGAGCTTCGCAGCAGAGGCAGCACGAGCCGGCACATCGAATACCTTCCGAAGAGAAGCAACAAAACCGGAAAACTCGGCAACCACCGGATTGTTGTTCTCCCATAAAGGGCTGGCCCAGGCCAAGGCCTTGTCCGAGAGCAGCGAGATCAAGAAGCCCACCTTTGATCTCTCAGTAGGAAAGGCATGTGGCAGCAACCCGAAATAAATGCCCACCTGGTTAAGGAAACCTCGGCACTGAGTTGGCTCTCCCCCAAAGCGCTGTGGAAGAGGGGCAGAACCGATCATACCCCGAAACACCGCAGGCGCAACAACAGGTGTCGGGGTAGACTCTGGCGCAACAACCGGAGCGGCAGTAGGAGCGACAACCGACCCATCGGCAACGGGAGCGAAATGAGCCGTGCGTTCAAGCAGGGTTTGCAACGCCACAGCGAACCGACCCAACAGGTGATCCTGCTGATCAAGTCTGGCAACCAGCATGGGTAGCGAGGATGGCCCTGTACCGTCAGAACTCATGGCTTGGTCCTAATGTCACGGAACCAAGAACCAGACGTACAACAAGAGATAAGTGAAAATAAGAAGGCTTTATTGAAAATAAAGCTGTAAAGCAAAAGTCCAAACGAATGGTGAAACCGAAGCAGGGTCTTTGAGAGGCCAGAGATCAGGAACCAGAAGGGTAGTCAGACGAAGCCAGGATCAGGAACCAGCAGGGTAGTCAGACGAAACCAGGATCAGGAACCAGAAGCAGCAGCAGTCTTAGAAGCATGTGAACACAGGAGGACCAAGCAAGGAACTGAAGCCACAGACCTCCTATATATATGAGCTAGGCATCCAGCTCCTCCCAGTGGGAAGGAGGAGCCGCAGGGTGGAAGGCTACAAGAAACCCAGAAGCCAAGATGGCCGCCAGCACATGTCAAACGAAGGAGAACAGCAAGAAGGTAAGACCATGACAGGTAATGCCCGGATGACCACAAAAGGCAGCATTATGACACTCACCTAATAGTCGGAGGCGCAAATGACCAGGGACAAATAACTTATCTATAGAAGAAAGTACCGGAGCCAAGTGTTGTCCCGCAGTAAACTCGGTAGTCAAATCAGACGAGACAGAGGCCACAAGGATACCTGCCTGCAATATAGATTCTGGTGGGGTGTCAGGAGGTTGAAAGGCACAAAAACTTTGGGGTAGGGCATCTGCCTTGACATTTTTACGTCCTAGCATGAAAGTAATTCAGAAATTAAAACGAGTAAGGAACAATGCCCACTAGCCTGTCTGGGATTCAAACACTTAGCCGACTCTGAAAACTTTAAATTCTTATGATCTGTAAGTACAGTGACCTGATACTGAGCCCCCTCCAAAAAGTTACGCCATTTCTCAAAGGCACATTTAATCGTGAGTAATTCCCGATTTCCGATGTCGTAATTTCTCTCGGTAGGAGAGAACTTACGAGATAAGAAGGCACACGGTCTTAAGTTAATGAGGGTTGGTGACCCTTGGGAGAGTACAGCCCCCACCCCATCTTCAGAGACATCCACCTTAACCACAAAAGGTTTTTCTTGGTCTGGTTGAGCCAAAACTGGGGCGTCAATGAAGTTAAGTGTTTCGAAAGCCTCTATAGCCTCTAGCGACCAATTGACTACATCCGCCCTCTTCTTGGTTAAATCAGTGAGGGGCTAAGCGATAACAGAAACATTTTTTATGAACTTTCGATAATAGTTTGAAAAACCAAAAAAGCGTTGAAAATCGTTAAGAGAGGAGGGTCGCACCCAATCCAAAATAGCCTGCACCTTCCCAGGATTCATCTTAAAGGATTGGGGTGTGAGAATATATCCCAAAAATGATATTTCCTGAGCTCCAAATAAACACTTCTTGCCCTTAACAAGTAATCGGTTCTCCCGAAGAACTTCCAGTACCTGCCTAGTGTGTATAATATGCGAGTCCCAGTCAGGTGAATAAATTAGAATATCATCCAAATAGACAATGACGGATTTCCCAATAAATTGTCTGAATATGTCAATGACAAAATTTTGAAAAACCGCCGGTGCATTGCTTAAGGCAAAGGGCATCACTAGATATTCATAATGGCCCTCTGGGTTATTAAAGGCCATTTTCCACTCATCCCCCTCCATAATTTAGATAAGATTATAAGCCCCCCCTAAGGTCAAGTTTGGTGAACCAATGAGCTCCAAGTATTTGATTAAACAGGTCAGGGATCAACAGCAAAGAGTACCGGCTCTTAATAGTAATTTTATTTAACTCCCTGTAATCAATTTATGGTCTCAGTCCACCATTCTTTTTCCCCACAAAGAAAAATCCCACCCCCATAGGAGAATCTGAGGGTCTAATATGACCGTTTTGTAAACTTTCCTTCAAGTAATCACTCATAGACTGTCGTTCTGGACCGGACAAATTATAAATATGACCCTTATGGTACTTGGACCCTTGGATGAGGTTGATGGCATAATCATAGGGTCTATGAGGGGGAAGGAAGTCAGCCTCGGTTATGGAGAACACATCAGAAAAATCACTAATATAGTTAGGAAGAATTTTCGACTCTGTAGAGACACTAGCTTGAACAACAGTTAGACAGCAGGAACCACAATTTACCCCCCATTTCCCTAATTCAACCGAGGCATACCAAGAACTATCTCCACGGGAAGATTTTTCAAAATCAAAAAAGAGGACTTCTCAGTATGAATAGCCCCCACTACCAAGGTCACCTCAGGGGTACAATATTCCACCAAAGGAGTGGAATCAATAGCAATAATGTGAATAGGGTTGGTAAAAGACAAAATGGGCACACCTAGGGAAATAGCAAATTGGTGGTCAATAAAATTTGAAGCGGACCCAGAATCAATGAATGCCTCCCCAGAACCTTTACAAGTGTAAAAAGAAATCACCACAGGTAAGAATACTTTCTTACCACCTCGGTGAGTGCCTTATCTTTCTGGGCATCAGGACGCGGGAATCTCCTGGAAGGAGGAAGTTTAGGACATTGCCGCAACCAATGATCAGTTTCACCAAAATAGAAGCAGGCACCCCTCTGACGTCTTTGATTTCCCATGGTAACTCTGAACTGCATGGGCTCCTCCAGACAATCCTCCAATTTAGTTCTCAAGGGGAAAGAACCGGGTTTAGCTACTCCTTGTGGAAAAGTAACACGTTCTCTTTGTCTCTCCCTGATACGTCAGTCCAATCTTTTCTAAGGTGTCTGGCGAGGGGTAACTGACCTTTCTTTCAGGTCTTCAGAGAGCCATAACCTGAACTGACACTTAAGAGCTGGATCGTTCCAGCCAGAAGAAACACACCATTTTTGGAATGTGGTGCAATATTCTTCCACCGGCCTGTTACCTTGCCTAGGAGACTTTAATTGACATTCTGCTACTGCTGACCTATCGGGTTCATCGTAAAGTACCCCTAGCGCCTGAAAAAAACGCCTCAACAGTAGTCAGACAAGGGGATTCCGTGGGAAGAGAATAAGCCCATTATTGCGGGTCTCCCTGCAGCAGAGAGATAATAATACTAACTCTTTGCTGTTCAGAACCCGAAGAGTGTGGGCGTAAACGAAAATAGAGCTTGCAGCTCTCCTTAAATGTCAAAAAATGCTTACGATCTCCTGAAAACCGATCAGGTAACTTAACTTGAGGTTCAAGATTCTGAAGAGAGGAGGACACTAAAGGTGGGTTCTGAAGCAACTCCTGCTGCTGCTGCCTCTCTGCCAGGTCCTGCATTATTTGGTCGAGGCTCTGCACCGGATCCGTATGGACTCTCATGGCGTCCATGGTTATAGTTAGGGCCTGTGATTCTGTCACAAGTGGTAGGGATGAATGCAGCCCTGATCTCCACCCACACTGCTATCCCTACCTACTTGCACGATCTGTCCTAACTTTTCACAACTGGACAGCAGTCCCTAGCTTAAGTACATTGTCAATAAAAGAATGGACAATGCACTCCACTTTAAGGGAGGTGCCGTGGTATAAGGGTATAACCCACTAAAGTCAATGTAAATGAAACCACGCACTCTCAGAATTGATGCTGCGGATTATTATTTTTTATATAGTATTTTACAATACTAGGTGTGTCAAAATTCAAACAAAAAAGAGAGGAAAAAATCTATATATACATATCTCAAAATGCAAAATAAAAAAAAGAGCAAAGAAGAAAAAAATCTAATAAATCTCTGTCTGTAATATGTTAGATTGCTATGACTAGGGGAGACGTTTCGGTCCGTTAGACCTTTTTCAAAGCATCACTGAAAAAAACTGAACGTATACAAATATATTAGTTGTAAGAAATAATACTAATTCGTAGTAGGTAACAATTGGAAAGATTGAAAATATAGTAGGTAAAAAAGGAAAATATAGTTAGTAAAAGAGGGAAATACGGAAAATACATAATATATAATTATAATATAGTCCCATGAGCAAAGGGATAGAGGTAGTTTATAGTATGGAGGCTAGAAGACTTTCAAAAGGAATGAGAAATTGGTAATCAAGATAAAAGCCCAGAATGTGGGCAGACGTAGTGTTGAACTGCTGATAATAAAGGGGGGGGGGGGGAATGTAGCATATAATACAGTGGAGGGAGAGAATATGTAGTGGTGAAATGACTGAAATGTATTTTAGAAAAGATAGAGCGGCGGCCAGGTGGGGGGAAAAAAAGGGGGCAATACACATTAGGATATGTTGGTGCATAAGTTGTACATAGGATGTAACAGGTATATGGCGCCCAGCGTGGAAAGCGTGGAAAAGCGGCTAGCTTAAGTACATGCAGGGGCTTACAGGGAGGGAGCAAAGTGGAGAAAACAAGAGACAAAGACAGAATCCTAAACTTGCAGGCTGGGTAGAAGCCAAACAAGCGATAACACACCATAGACAAAAACAAGACAAAATGAAAGCCGAGGTCAAGTACCAGGAGGTCACATCAGTACATAGGGATAATGCAGAATCGAGGTCAAAATACAAACTGAGGTCAGAAGCCAGGAGATCACGTCAGTACAGAGGGATAACACGATATTAGGAGTCAAACACAAGCTGAGGTCGAGTTCCACAAACACACATGCAGGAAATACGCTGGTGAGTATAAAGACCAATTACAGGCAACTTGTGGCCAGCAAGTTGCCTGTTAAATAGGCCAGACTGAATGTTCACGTGACATGGCCAGCGTCACATGACCCTGCTTCAGCCCCAGCCACTACTCTGAGTGCTGACTCATCACAGTCGGCACTCATTCCTGCCCCTGCTCGTTGCCTAGGGAATGGAGAAAGCTGGCTGCGTTGGGGAAGGGCGCTGCCAGTTCCTCCCCCCTCCCTTGTTGTCAGGAAGACGAGGACGCCGGCAATGTCCAACGCCGGCTCCTCCTCCCTCTCTGTCAGCGGGGTGCCGGCAGTACTGCAAGGAGGAAGCGCACCGCCGGCTCACTGTTACATAAGTGTTAACTAGTCAGAATACAAAATAAGGCCCAGATGTACTCATTCTAAAGTTTGCATACGCTTAGATAGTCTGTCTAAACCTGCACCAAATTTATCACAACGCTTCAGGCTGGATGATAAATTTAATACAGGGATAGACACTTTTTTTCTGACACTATACCAACTATTTTTTGGCATACTTTGAGACAGATTTTTGTACAAGAACTGTAGCGTTATTTTGGCACAAAATGGTACATCTTCCCTTTGAAGCTCTTCACCTTTCTTTAAACTCTGCCCTTTTGTTGAGTATATAGGAAATTTTGGATTTGCCAAAATGTGCCAGTTTCTACCACATTTTAGACAGATTTTTGGTGCAGACACATTAGTAAAGGTGGGCCAAACCCACTTAGTGGTCATTAAAATGAGCTTTAAATACTCAGACCATAAAACTCTTCTAAAGAGTCAAAATATTTCATTTTTATTTATAAAAAAATACCAAATTTACCAAAAATTTGGAAAAATTCATAATTTTCTAAATTTCTATTTCTCTGCATTTAAAACAGATAGTAATACCTCCTAAAATAGTTTACTTTACATTTCCCATATGTCTCCTTTATGTTTGGATCATTTTGTAAATGACATTCACTGGTCACACAGCTCCCCAAACATAAGACTAAGGCCCCTTTCAGACGGGCGATATTTCCGTGCGGGTGCAATGCATGCCGTGAACGCATTGCACCCGCACTGAATACCGACCCATTCATTTCTATGGGGCTGAAAATCGCAGCCTGTTCTATATTCTGCGTTTTTCACGCAACGCAGGCCCCATAGAAGTGAATAGGGTTGCGTGAAAATCGCAAGCATCCGCAAGCAAGTGCGGATGCGGTGCGATTTTCACTCACGGTTGCTAGGAGACGATCGGGATGGAGACCCGATCATTATTATTTTCCCTTATAACATGGTTATAAGGGAAAATAATAGCATTCTGAATACAGAATGCATAGTAAAACATCGCTGGAGGGGTTAAAAATTTTTTTAAATAATTTAACTCACCTTAGTCCACTTGATCGCGTAGCCCGGCATCTCCTTCTGTCTTTATCTGATCTCTGTGCAGAAATAGGACCTGTGGTGACGTCACTTCGGTCATCACATGATCCATCACATGATCTTTTACCATGGTGATGGATCATGTGATGACCGGAATGACATCACCACAGGTCCTGTTGCTGCACAGAGATCAGATGAAGACAGAAGGAGATGCCGGGCTACGCGATCAAGTGGACTAAGGTGAGTTAAATGATTTTTTTATATTTTTTTAACCCCTCCAGCGATGTTTTACTATGCATTCTGTATTCAGAATGCTATTATTTTCCCTTATAACCATGTTATAAGGGGAAATAATACAATCTACAGAACACAGATCCCAAGCCTGAACTTCTGTGAAGAAGTTCGGGTTTGGGTACCAAACACGCACAATTTTTCTCATGCGAGTGCAAAACGCATTACAATGTTTTGCACTTGCGCGGAAAAATCGCGGGCGTTCCCGTAACACACCCGCACATTTTCCCGCAAAGCCCGTGTGAAAGAGGCCTAAGGAAGGGCTATGGATGTGTGAGGAGTACTGAAGGGGTTAACTCTACAGCTGAGGAGGAAGGGAAGGCTAAGGCCCCCTGCACACGGCCGTTTTTTTTTCCCCGTTTACTGGCTGTTTTTTGCGTTCCGTATACGGTCCGTATACGGAACCATTCATTTCAATGGGTCCGCAAAAAAAACTGAATGTACTCCGTATGCATTCCGTTTCCGTATTTCAGTTTTTCCGTTCCATTCTAACATAGAACATGTCCTATTATTGCCCGCAAATCACGTTCCGTGGCTCCATTAAAGTCAATGGGTCCGCAAACAAACAGAACACATACGGAAATGCATCCGTATGTCTTCCATTTCAGTTCCGTTTTTTGCTGAACCATCTATTGAAAATGTTATGCCCAGCCCAATTTTATCTATGTAATTACTGTATACTGTATATGCCATACGTAAAAACGGAACGGAAAAAACAAAACAAAAACGGAAACACAACTGAAACAAAAAACGGAACAACGGATCCGTGAAAAACGGACCGCAAAACACTGAAAAAGCCATATGGTCGTGTGCAATAGGCCTAATCCACAGCTTTGATCTCCTCAGCACTAGAGAAGGAGAATAAGGCCTCATGCACACGACCGTATTTTTTCACGGTCCGCAAAACGGGGTTCCGTTGGTCCGTGATCCGTGACCGTTTTTTCGTCCGTGGGTCTTCCTTGATTTTTGGAGGATCCATGGACATGAAAAAACTGTCGTTTTGGTGTCCGCCTGGCCGTGCGGAGCAAACGGATCCGTCCTGAATTACAATGCAAGTCAATGGGGACGGATCCGTTTGACGTTGACACAATATGGTGCAATTTCAAACGGATCCGTCCCCCATTGACTTTCAATGTAGTCCGGAGTTAATATACCATAGGATCAGAGTTTTCTCCAATCCGATGGTATATTTTAACTTGAAGCGTCCCCATCACCATGGGAACGCCTCTATGTTACAATATACCATTGGATTTGAGTTACATCGTGAAACTCAGATCCGACAGTATATTCTAACACAAAGGCGTTCCCATGGTGATGGGGACACTTCAAGTTAGAATATACTACGAACTGTGTACATGACTGCCCCCTGCTGCCTGGCAGCACCCTATCTTTTACAGGGGGCTGTGATCCGCACAATTAACCCCTCAGGTGCTGCACCTGAAGGGGTTAATTGTGCATATCATAGCCCCCTATAAGAGATCAGGGGCTGCCAGGCAGCAGGGGGCAGACCCCCCTCCCTCCCAAGTTTTAATTTCATTGGTGGCCAGTGCGCCCCCCCCCCTCCCTCCCTCCCTCCCTCTATTGTATTATTTTCATTGGTGGCACAGTGTGCGCCCCCCCCCTCCCTCCCTCTATTGTATTATTTTCATTGGTGGCACAGTGTGCGGCCACCCCCGGCCCCCCCCCCCCCTCCCTCTATTGTATTATCATTGGTTGCCAGTGTGCGCCCCCCCCAGCCCCCCTTCTATTGTATTAATATCATTGGTGGCCAGTGTGCGGCCTCCCCTCTCCCCCGCCCCCCCCCCCGATCATTGGTGGCAGCGGAGAGTTAGAAGCATCATACTTACCTGCGAGCTGCGATGTCTGTGACTGGCCGGGAGCTCCTCCTACTGGTAAGTGACAGGTCTGTGCGGCGCATTGTTTAATGATCTGTCACTTACCAGTAGGAGGAGCTCCCGGCCGGTCACAGACATCGCAGCTCGCAGGTAAGTATGATGCTTCTAACTCTCCGCTGCCACCAATGATCGGGGGGGAGGGCGGGGGAGAGGGGAGGCCGCACACTGGCCACCAATGATATTAATACAATAGAGGGGGGGCCGGGGGGGGGCGCACACTGGCCACCAATGATAATACAATAGAGGGAGGGAGGGGGGCCACACACTGTGCCACCAATGAAAATAATACAATAAAGGATGGGGCGGGGGGGGCCGCACTGGCCACCAATGCCTGGCAGCCCCTGATCTCTTATAGGGGGCTATGATATGCACAATTAACCCCTTCAGGTGCAGCACCTGAGGGGTTAATTGTGCGGATCACAGCCCCCTGTAAGAGATCGGGTGCTTCCAGGCAGCAGGGGGCAGTCATGTACACAGTTCTTAGTATATTCTAACTAGAAGCGTCCCCATCATTATGGGAACGCCACTGTGTTAGAATATAGTGTCGGATTTAAGTTTTCACGGATCCGTCTGTGTGAAAGTAGCCTACGGCCACGGATCAAGGACGCGGATGCCAATCTTGTGTGCATCCGTGTTCTTTCACGGACCCATTGACTTGAATGGGTCCGTGAACCGTTGTCCGTCAAAAAAATAGGACAGGTCATATTTTTTTGACGGACAGGAAACACGGATCACGGATGCGGCTGCAAAACGGTGCATTTTTTCCGATTTTTCCACGGACCCATTGAAAGTCAATGGGTCCGCAAAAAAAAACTGAAAACGGCACAACGGCCACGGATGCACACAACGGTCGTGTGCATGAGGCCTTACAAGTAGCTCAGTTCTTATCAACTGTGTGTTTACTCACAGTGACAGTTTTACTGAAAGACGAAATTGTTCTTCTTAGTGCGTTAAGTACCTGCAAGTTATGACGAGCATTCTTGTCCAAGGCCCTGAACGTGTTAATGGTTACATATTTTGCAGCGCTTTAGAAGCATCATCATTACTCACTATCCCCAGTGGGAAACCCACACAAACATGATAAAAACATACATACTCTATGTAGATATTGCCCTTGGACAGATGTAAACCCAGGACTAGAGTTGAGCGAACACCTGGATGTTCGGGTTCGAGAAGTTCAGCCGAACTTCCCGGAAATGTTCAGGTTCGGGATCCGAACCCGATCCGAACTTCGTCCCGAACCCGAACCCCATTGAAGTCAATGGGGACCCGAACTTTTGGGCACTAAAAAGGCTGTAAAACAGAGGGCTGCAAAAGGCAGCAACATGTAGGTAAATCCCCTGCAAACAAATGTGGATAGGGAAATGAATTAAAATTAAAATTAAAAAAATAAAAATGAACCAATATCAATTGGACAGAGGTCACATAGCAGAGAATCTGGCTTCACATCAGCAGAGAATCAGTCTCTTCATGCCATAGCAAAGAATCTGGCCTTATGTCAGCGCAGAATCTGTCTTCATGTCATAGCAGAGAATCAGGCTTCACGTCACCCACCACTGGAACAGGCCACTGTCACACATTTAGGTCCAGGCACCCAGGCAGAGGAGAGAGGTCCCGTAACAGAGAATCTGGCCTTATGTCAGCGCAGAATCTGTCTTCATGTCATAGCAGAGAATCAGGCTTCACGTCACCCACCACTGGAACAGGTCACTGTCACACATTTAGGCCCAGGCACCCAGGCAGAGGAGAGAGGTCCCGTAACAGAGAATCTGGCCTGATGTCAGCGCAGAATCTGTCTTCATGTCATAGCAGAGAATCAGGCTTCACGTCACCCACCACTGGAACAGGCCACTGTCACACATTTAGGCCCAGGCACCCAGGCAGAGGAGAGAGGTCCCGTAACAGAGAATCTGGCCTTATGTCAGCGCAGAATCTGTCTTCATGTCATAGCAGAGAATCAGGCTTCACGTCACCCACCACTGGAACAGGCCACTGTCACACATTTAGGCCCAGGCACCCAGGCAGAGGAGAGAGGTCCCGTAACAGAGAATCTGGCCTTATGTCAGCGCAGAATCTGTCTTCATGTCATAGCAGAGAATCAGGCTTCACGTCACCCACCACTGGAACAGGCCACTGTCACACATTTAGGCCCAGGCACCCAGGCAGAGGAGAGAGGTCCCGTAACAGAGAATCTGGCCTTATGTCAGCGCAGAATCTGTATTCATGTCATAGCAGAGAATCAGGCTTCACGTCACCCACCACTGGAACAGGCCACTGTCACACATTTAGGCCCAGGCACCCAGGCAGAGGAGAGAGGTCCCGTAACAGAGAATCTGGCCTGATGTCAGCACAGAATCTGTCTTCATGTCATAGCAGAGAATCAGGCTTCACGTCACCCACCACTGGAACAGGCCACTGTCACACATTTAGGCCCAGGCACCCAGGCAGAGGAGAGAGGTCCCGTAACAGAGAATCTGGCCTTATGTCAGCGCAGAATCTGTATTCATGTCATAGCAGAGAATCAGGCTTCACGTCACCCACCACTGGAACAGGCCACTGTCACACATTTAGGCCCAGGCACCCAGGCAGAGGAGAGAGGTCCCGTAACAGAGAATCTGGCCTGATGTCAGCACAGAATCTGTCTTCATGTCATAGCAGAGAATCAGGCTTCACGTCACCCACCACTGGAACAGGCCACTGTCACACATTTAGGCCCAGGCACCCAGGCAGAGGAGAGAGGTCCCGTAACAGAGAATCTGGCCTTATGTCAGCGCAGAATCTGTCTTCATGTCATAGCAGAGAATCAGGCTTCACGTCACCCACCACTGGAACAGGCCACTGTCACACATTTAGGCCCAGGCACCCAGGCAGAGGAGAGAGGTCCCGTAACAGAGAATCTGGCCTGATGTCAGCGCAGAATCTGTCTTCATGTCATAGCAGAGAATCAGGCTTCACGTCACCCACCACTGGAACAGGCCACTGTCACACATTTAGGCCCAGGCACCCAGGCAGAGGAGAGAGGTCCCGTAACAGAGAATCTGGCCTTATGTCAGCACAGAATCTGTCTTCATGTCATAGCAGAGAATCAGGCTTCACGTCACCCACCACTGGAACAGGCCACTGTCACACATTTAGGCCCAGGCACCCAGGCAGAGGAGAGAGGTCCCGTAACAGAGAATCTGGCCTTATGTCAGCGCAGAATCTGTCTTCATGTCATAGCAGAGAATCAGGCTTCACGTCACCCACCACTGGAACAGGCCACTGTCACACATTTAGGCCCCGGCACCCAGGCAGAGGAGAGAGGTCCCGTAACAGAGAATCTGTCCTTATGTCAGCGCAGAATCTGTCTTCATGTCATAGCAGAGAATCAGGCTTCACGTCACCCACCACTGGAACAGGCCACTGTCACACATTTAGGCCCAGGCACCCAGGCAGAGGAGAGAGGTCCCGTAACAGAGAATCTGGCCTTATGTCAGCGCAGAATCTGTATTCATGTCATAGCAGAGAATCAGGCTTCACGTCACCCACCACTGGAACAGGCCACTGTCACACATTTAGGCCCAGGCACCCAGGCAGAGGAGAGAGGTCCCGTAACAGAGAATCTGGCCTTATGTCAGCGCAGAATCTGTCTTCATGTCATAGCAGAGAATCAGGCTTCACGTCACCCATCACTGGAACAGGCCACTGTCACACATTTAGGCCCAGGCACCCAGGCAGAGGAGAGAGGTCCCGTAACAGAGAATCTGGCCTGATGTCAGCACAGAATCTGTCTTCATGTCATAGCAGAGAATCAGGCTTCACGTCACCCACCACTGGAACAGGCCACTGTCACACATTTAGGCCCAGGCACCCAGGCAGAGGAGAGAGGTCCCGTAACAGAGAATCTGGCCTTATGTCAGCGCAGAATCTGTATTCATGTCATAGCAGAGAATCAGGCTTCACGTCACCCACCACTGGAACAGGCCACTGTCACACATTTAGGCCCCGGCACCCAGGCAGAGGAGAGAGGTCCCGTAACAGAGAATCTGGCCTTATGTCAGCGCAGAATCTGTCTTCATGTCATAGCAGAGAATCAGGCTTCACGTCACCCATCACTGGAACAGGCCACTGTCACACATTTAGGCCCAGGCACCCAGGGAGAGGAGAGAGGTCCCGTAACAGAGAATCTGGCCTGATGTCAGCACAGAATCTGTCTTCATGTCATAGCAGAGAATCAGGCTTCACGTCACCCACCACTGGAACAAGACACTGTCACACATTTTGGTCCAGGCACCCAGGCAGAGGAGAGAGGTCCCGTAACAGAGAATCTGGCCTTATGTCAGCGCAGAATCTGTATTCATGTCATAGCAGAGAATCAGGCTTCACGTCACCCACCACTGGAACAGGCCACTGTCACACATTTAGGCCCAGGCACCCAGGCAGAGGAGAGAGGTCCCGTAACAGAGAATCTGGCCTGATGTCAGCACAGAATCTGTCTTCATGTCATAGCAGAGAATCAGGCTTCACGTCACCCACCACTGGAACAGGCCACTGTCACACATTTAGGCCCAGGCACCCAGGCAGAGGAGAGAGGTCCCGTAACAGAGAATCTGGCCTTATGTCAGCGCAGAATCTGTATTCATGTCATAGCAGAGAATCAGGCTTCACGTCACCCACCACTGGAACAGGCCACTGTCACACATTTAGGCCCCGGCACCCAGGCAGAGGAGAGAGGTCCCGTAACAGAGAATCTGTCCTTATGTCAGCGCAGAATCTGTCTTCATGTCATAGCAGAGAATCAGGCTTCACGTCACCCACCACTGGAACAGGCCACTGTCACACATTTAGGCCCAGGCACCCAGGCAGAGGAGAGAGGTCCCGTAACAGAGAATCTGGCCTTATGTCAGCGCAGAATCTGTATTCATGTCATAGCAGAGAATCAGGCTTCACGTCACCCACCACTGGAACAGGCCACTGTCACACATTTAGGCCCCGGCACCCAGGCAGAGGAGAGAGGTCCCGTAACAGAGAATCTGGCCTTATGTCAGCGCAGAATCTGTCTTCATGTCATAGCAGAGAATCAGGCTTCACGTCACCCATCACTGGAACAGGCCACTGTCACACATTTAGGCCCAGGCACCCAGGGAGAGGAGAGAGGTCCCGTAACAGAGAATCTGGCCTGATGTCAGCACAGAATCTGTCTTCATGTCATAGCAGAGAATCAGGCTTCACGTCACCCACCACTGGAACAAGACACTGTCACACATTTTGGTCCAGGCACCCAGGCAGAGGAGAGAGGTCCCGTAACAGAGAATCTGGCCTTATGTCAGCGCAGAATCTGTATTCATGTCATAGCAGAGAATCAGGCTTCACGTCACCCACCACTGGAACAGGCCACTGTCACACATTTAGGCCCAGGCACCCAGGCAGAGGAGAGAGGTCCCGTAACAGAGAATCTGGCCTTATGTCAGCGCAGAATCTGTCTTCATGTCATAGCAGAGAATCAGGCTTCACGTCACCCACCACTGGAACAGGCCACTGTCACACATTTAGGCCCAGGCACCCAGGCAGAGGAGAGAGGTCCCGTAACAGAGAATCTGGCCTGATGTCAGCACAGAATCTGTCTTCATGTCATAGCAGAGAATCATGCTTCACGTCACCCACCACTGGAACAGGCCACTGTCACACATTTAGGCCCAGGCACCCAGGCAGAGGAGAGAGGTCCCGTAACAGAGAATCTGGCCTTATGTCAGCGCAGAATCTGTCTTCATGTCATAGCAGAGAATCAGGCTTCACGTCACCCACCACTGGAACAGGCCACTGTCACACATTTAGGCCCAGGCACCCAGGCAGAGGAGAGAGGTCCCGTAACAGAGAATCTGGCCTGATGTCAGCACAGAATCTGTCTTCATGTCATAGCAGAGAATCAGGCTTCACGTCACCCACCACTGGAACAGGCCACTGTCACACATTTAGGCCCAGGCACCCAGGCAGAGGAGAGAGGTCCCGTAACAGAGAATCTGGCCTGATGTCAGCGCAGAATCTGTCTTCATGTCATAGCAGAGAATCAGGCTTCACGTCACCCACCACTGGAACAGGCCACTGTCACACATTTAGGCCCAGGCACCCAGGCAGAGGAGAGAGGTCCCGTAACAGAGAATCTGGCCTTATGTCAGCGCAGAATCTGTCTTCATGTCATAGCAGAGAATCAGGCTTCACGTCACCCACCACTGGAACAGGCCACTGTCACACATTTAGGCCCAGGCACCCAGGCAGAGGAGAGAGGTCCCGTAACAGAGAATCTGGCCTGATGTCAGCACAGAATCTGTCTTCATGTCATAGCAGAGAATCAGGCTTCACGTCACCCACCACTGGAACAGGCCACTGTCACACATTTAGGCCCAGGCACCCAGGCAGAGGAGAGAGGTCCCGTAACAGAGAATCTGGCCTTATGTCAGCGCAGAATCTGTCTTCATGTCATAGCAGAGAATCAGGCTTCACGTCACCCACCACTGGAACAGGCCACTGTCACACATTTAGGCCCAGGCACCCAGGCAGAGGAGAGAGGTCCCGTAACAGAGAATCTGGCCTTATGTCAGCGCAGAATCTGTCTTCATGTCATAGCAGAGAATCAGGCTTCACGTCACCCACCACTGGAACAGGCCACTGTCACACATTTAGGCCCAGGCACCCAGGCAGAGGAGAGAGGTCCCGTAACAGAGAATCTGGCCTTATGTCAGCACAGAATCTGTCTTCATGTCATAGCAGAGAATCAGGCTTCACGTCACCCACCACTGGAACAGGCCACTGTCACACATTTAGGCCCAGGCACCCAGGCAGAGGAGAGAGGTCCCGTAACAGAGAATCTGGCCTTATGTCAGCGCAGAATCTGTATTCATGTCATAGCAGAGAATCAGGCTTCACGTCACCCACCACTGGAACAGGCCACTGTCACACATTTAGGCCCAGGCACCCAGGCAGAGGAGAGAGGTCCCGTAACAGAGAATCTGGCCTTATGTCAGCGCAGAATCTGTCTTCATGTCATAGCAGAGAATCAGGCTTCACGTCACCCACCACTGGAACAGGCCACTGTCACACATTTAGGCCCAGGCACCCAGGCAGAGGAGAGAGGTCCCGTAACAGAGAATCTGGCCTTATGTCAGCGCAGAATCTGTATTCATGTCATAGCAGAGAATCAGGCTTCACGTCACCCACCACTGGAACAGGCCACTGTCACACATTTAGGCCCCGGCACCCAGGCAGAGGAGAGAGGTCCCGTAACAGAGAATCTGGCCTTATGTCAGCGCAGAATCTGTCTTCATGTCATAGCAGAGAATCAGGCTTCACGTCACCCACCACTGGAACAGGCCACTGTCACACATTTAGGCCCAGGCACCCAGGCAGAGGAGAGAGGTCCCGTAACAGAGAATCTGGCCTTATGTCAGCGCAGAATCTGTCTTCATGTCATAGCAGAGAATCAGGCTTCACGTCACCCACCACTGGAACAGGCCACTGTCACACATTTAGGCCCAGGCACCCAGGCAGAGGAGAGAGGTCCCGTAACAGAGAATCTGGCCTTATGTCAGCGCAGAATCTGTCTTCATGTCATAGCAGAGAATCAGGCTTCACGTCACCCACCACTGGAACAGGCCACTGTCACACATTTAGGCCCAGGCACCCAGGCAGAGGAGAGAGGTCCCGTAACAGAGAATCTGGCCTTATGTCAGCGCAGAATCTGTCTTCATGTCATAGCAGAGAATCAGGCTTCACGTCACCCACCACTGGAACAGGCCACTGTCACACATTTAGGCCCAGGCACCCAGGCAGAGGAGAGAGGTCCCGTAACAGAGAATCTGGCCTTATGTCAGCGCAGAATCTGTCTTCATGTCATAGCAGAGAATCAGGCTTCACGTCACCCACCACTGGAACAGGCCACTGTCACACATTTAGGCCCCGGCACCCAGGCAGAGGAGAGAGGTCCCGTAACAGAGAATCTGGCCTTATGTCAGCGCAGAATCTGTCTTCATGTCATAGCAGAGAATCAGGCTTCACGTCACCCATCACTGGAACAGGCCACTGTCACACATTTAGGCCCAGGCACCCAGGGAGAGGAGAGAGGTCCCGTAACAGAGAATCTGGCCTGATGTCAGCACAGAATCTGTCTTCATGTCATAGCAGAGAATCAGGCTTCACGTCACCCACCACTGGAACAAGACACTGTCACACATTTTGGTCCAGGCACCCAGGCAGAGGAGAGAGGTCCCGTAACAGAGAATCTGGCCTTATGTCAGCGCAGAATCTGTCTTCATGTCATAGCAGAGAATCAGGCTTCACGTCACCCACCACTGGAACAGGCCACTGTCACACATTTAGGCCCAGGCACCCAGGCAGAGGAGAGAGGTCCCGTAACAGAGAATCTGGCCTGATGTCAGCACAGAATCTGTCTTCATGTCATAGCAGAGAATCAGGCTTCACGTCACCCACCACTGGAACAGGCCACTGTCACACATTTAGGCCCAGGCACCCAGGCAGAGGAGAGAGGTCCCGTAACAGAGAATCTGGCCTTATGTCAGCGCAGAATCTGTCTTCATGTCATAGCAGAGAATCAGGCTTCACGTCACCCACCACTGGAACAGGCCACTGTCACACATTTAGGCCCAGGCACCCAGGCAGAGGAGAGAGGTCCCGTAACAGAGAATCTGGCCTTATGTCAGCGCAGAATCTGTCTTCATGTCATAGCAGAGAATCAGGCTTCACGTCACCCACCACTGGAACAGGCCACTGTCACACATTTAGGCCCAGGCACCCAGGCAGAGGAGAGAGGTCCCGTAACAGAGAATCTGGCCTTATGTCAGCGCAGAATCTGTCTTCATGTCATAGCAGAGAATCAGGCTTCACGTCACCCACCACTGGAACAGGCCACTGTCACACATTTAGGCCCAGGCACCCAGGCAGAGGAGAGAGGTCCCGTAACAGAGAATCTGGCCTTATGTCAGCGCAGAATCTGTCTTCATGTCATAGCAGAGAATCAGGCTTCACGTCACCCACCACTGGAACAGGCCACTGTCACACATTTAGGCCCAGGCACCCAGGCAGAGGAGAGAGGTCCCGTAACAGAGAATCTGGCCTGATGTCAGCACAGAATCTGTCTTCATGTCATAGCAGAGAATCAGGCTTCACGTCACCCACCACTGGAACAGGCCACTGTCACACATTTAGGCCCAGGCACCCAGGCAGAGGAGAGAGGTCCCGTAACAGAGAATCTGGCCTTATGTCAGCGCAGAATCTGTCTTCATGTCATAGCAGAGAATCAGGCTTCACGTCACCCACCACTGGAACAGGCCACTGTCACACATTTAGGCCCAGGCACCCAGGCAGAGGAGAGAGGTCCCGTAACAGAGAATCTGGCCTGATGTCAGCACAGAATCTGTCTTCATGTCATAGCAGAGAATCAGGCTTCACGTCACCCACCACTGGAACAGGCCACTGTCACACATTTAGGCCCAGGCACCCAGGCAGAGGAGAGAGGTCCCGTAACAGAGAATCTGGCCTTATGTCAGCGCAGAATCTGTCTTCATGTCATAGCAGAGAATCAGGCTTCACGTCACCCACCACTGGAACAGGCCACTGTCACACATTTAGGCCCAGGCACCCAGGCAGAGGAGAGAGGTCCCGTAACAGAGAATCTGGCCTTATGTCAGCGCAGAATCTGTCTTCATGTCATAGCAGAGAATCAGGCTTCACGTCACCCACCACTGGAACAGGCCACTGTCACACATTTAGGCCCAGGCACCCAGGCAGAGGAGAGAGGTCCCGTAACAGAGAATCTGGCCTTATGTCAGCGCAGAATCTGTATTCATGTCATAGCAGAGAATCAGGCTTCACGTCACCCACCACTGGAACAGGCCACTGTCACACATTTAGGCCCCGGCACCCAGGCAGAGGAGAGAGGTCCCGTAACAGAGAATCTGGCCTTATGTCAGCGCAGAATCTGTCTTCATGTCATAGCAGAGAATCAGGCTTCACGTCACCCATCACTGGAACAGGCCACTGTCACACATTTAGGCCCAGGCACCCAGGGAGAGGAGAGAGGTCCCGTAACAGAGAATCTGGCCTGATGTCAGCACAGAATCTGTCTTCATGTCATAGCAGAGAATCAGGCTTCACGTCACCCACCACTGGAACAAGACACTGTCACACATTTAGGTCCAGGCACCCAGGCAGAGGAGAGAGGTCCCGTAACAGAGAATCTGGCCTTATGTCAGCGCAGAATCTGTATTCATGTCATAGCAGAGAATCAGGCTTCACGTCACCCACCACTGGAACAGGCCACTGTCACACATTTAGGCCCCGGCACCCAGGCAGAGGAGAGAGGTCCCGTAACAGAGAATCTGGCCTTATGTCAGCGCAGAATCTGTCTTCATGTCATAGCAGAGAATCAGGCTTCACGTCACCCATCACTGGAACAGGCCACTGTCACACATTTAGGCCCAGGCACCCAGGCAGAGGAGAGAGGTCCCGTAACAGAGAATCTGGCCTGATGTCAGCACAGAATCTGTCTTCATGTCATAGCAGAGAATCAGGCTTCACGTCACCCACCACTGGAACAGGCCACTGTCACACATTTAGGCCCAGGCACCCAGGCAGAGGAGAGAGGTCCCGTAACAGAGAATCTGGCCTTATGTCAGCGCAGAATCTGTATTCATGTCATAGCAGAGAATCAGGCTTCACGTCACCCACCACTGGAACAGGCCACTGTCACACATTTAGGCCCAGGCACCCAGGCAGAGGAGAGAGGTCCCGTAACAGAGAATCTGGCCTTATGTCAGCGCAGAATCTGTCTTCATGTCATAGCAGAGAATCAGGCTTCACGTCACCCACCACTGGAACAGGCCACTGTCACACATTTAGGCCCAGGCACCCAGGCAGAGGAGAGAGGTCCCGTAACAGAGAATCTGGCCTTATGTCAGCGCAGAATCTGTCTTCATGTCATAGCAGAGAATCAGGCTTCACGTCACCCACCACTGGAACAGGCCACTGTCACACATTTAGGCCCAGGCACCCAGGCAGAGGAGAGAGGTCCCGTAACAGAGAATCTGGCCTTATGTCAGCGCAGAATCTGTCTTCATGTCATAGCAGAGAATCAGGCTTCACGTCACCCACCACTGGAACAGGCCACTGTCACACATTTAGGCCCAGGCACCCAGGCAGAGGAGAGAGGTCCCGTAACAGAGAATCTGGCCTTATGTCAGCGCAGAATCTGTCTTCATGTCATAGCAGAGAATCAGGCTTCACGTCACCCACCACTGGAACAGGCCACTGTCACACATTTAGGCCCAGGCACCCAGGCAGAGGAGAGAGGTCCCGTAACAGAGAATCTGGCCTTATGTCAGCGCAGAATCTGTCTTCATGTCATAGCAGAGAATCAGGCTTCACGTCACCCACCACTGGAACAGGCCACTGTCACACATTTAGGCCCAGGCACCCAGGCAGAGGAGAGAGGTCCCGTAACAGAGAATCTGGCCTTATGTCAGCGCAGAATCTGTCTTCATGTCATAGCAGAGAATCAGGCTTCACGTCACCCACCACTGGAACAGGCCACTGTCACACATTTAGGCCCAGGCACCCAGGCAGAGGAGAGAGGTCCCGTAACAGAGAATCTGGCCTTATGTCAGCGCAGAATCTGTATTCATGTCATAGCAGAGAATCAGGCTTCACGTCACCCACCACTGGAACAGGCCACTGTCACACATTTAGGCCCCGGCACCCAGGCAGAGGAGAGAGGTCCCGTAACAGAGAATCTGGCCTTATGTCAGCGCAGAATCTGTCTTCATGTCATAGCAGAGAATCAGGCTTCACGTCACCCACCACTGGAACAGGCCACTGTCACACATTTAGGCCCAGGCACCCAGGCAGAGGAGAGAGGTCCCGTAACAGAGAATCTGGCCTGATGTCAGCACAGAATCTGTCTTCATGTCATAGCAGAGAATCAGGCTTCACGTCACCCACCACTGGAACAAGACACTGTCACACATTTTGGTCCAGGCACCCAGGCAGAGGAGAGAGGTCCCGTAACAGAGAATCTGGCCTTATGTCAGCGCAGAATCTGTCTTCATGTCATAGCAGAGAATCAGGCTTCACGTCACCCACCACTGGAACAGGCCACTGTCACACATTTAGGCCCAGGCACCCAGGCAGAGGAGAGAGGTCCCGTAACAGAGAATCTGGCCTGATGTCAGCGCAGAATCTGTCTTCATGTCATAGCAGAGAATCAGGCTTCACGTCACCCACCACTGGAACAGGCCACTGTCACACATTTAGGCCCAGGCACCCAGGCAGAGGAGAGAGGTCCCGTAACAGAGAATCTGGCCTGATGTCAGCGCAGAATCTGTCTTCATGTCATAGCAGAGAATCAGGCTTCACGTCACCCACCACTGGAACAGGCCACTGTCACACATTTAGGCCCAGGCACCCAGGCAGAGGAGAGAGGTCCCGTAACAGAGAATCTGGCCTGATGTCAGCGCAGAATCTGTCTTCATGTCATAGCAGAGAATCAGGCTTCACGTCACCCACCACTGGAACAGGCCACTGTCACACATTTAGGCCCAGGCACCCAGGCAGAGGAGAGAGGTCCCGTAACAGAGAATCTGGCCTGATGTCAGCACAGAATCTGTCTTCATGTCATAGCAGAGAATCAGGCTTCACGTCACCCACCACTGGAACAGGCCACTGTCACACATTTAGGCCCAGGCACCCAGGCAGAGGAGAGAGGTCCCGTAACAGAGAATCTGGCCTGATGTCAGCGCAGAATCTGTCTTCATGTCATAGCAGAGAATCAGGCTTCACGTCACCCACCACTGGAACAGGCCACTGTCACACATTTAGGCCCAGGCACCCAGGCAGAGGAGAGAGGTCCCGTAACAGAGAATCTGGCCTTATGTCAGCGCAGAATCTGTCTTCATGTCATAGCAGAGAATCAGGCTTCACGTCACCCACCACTGGAACAGGCCACTGTCACACATTTAGGCCCAGGCACCCAGGCAGAGGAGAGAGGTCCCGTAACAGAGAATCTGGCCTGATGTCAGCACAGAATCTGTCTTCATGTCATAGCAGAGAATCAGGCTTCACGTCACCCACCACTGGAACAGGCCACTGTCACACATTTAGGCCCAGGCACCCAGGCAGAGGAGAGAGGTCCCGTAACAGAGAATCTGGCCTTATGTCAGCGCAGAATCTGTCTTCATGTCATAGCAGAGAATCAGGCTTCACGTCACCCACCACTGGAACAGGCCACTGTCACACATTTAGGCCCAGGCACCCAGGCAGAGGAGAGAGGTCCCGTAACAGAGAATCTGGCCTGATGTCAGCACAGAATCTGTCTTCATGTCATAGCAGAGAATCAGGCTTCACGTCACCCACCACTGGAACAGGCCACTGTCACACATTTAGGCCCAGGCACCCAGGCAGAGGAGAGAGGTCCCGTAACAGAGAATCTGGCCTTATGTCAGCGCAGAATCTGTCTTCATGTCATAGCAGAGAATCAGGCTTCACGTCACCCACCACTGGAACAGGCCACTGTCACACATTTAGGCCCAGGCACCCAGGCAGAGGAGAGAGGTCCCGTAACAGAGAATCTGGCCTTATGTCAGCACAGAATCTGTCTTCATGTCATAGCAGAGAATCAGGCTTCACGTCACCCACCACTGGAACAGGCCACTGTCACACATTTAGGCCCAGGCACCCAGGCAGAGGAGAGAGGTCCCGTAACAGAGAATCTGGCCTGATGTCAGCACAGAATCTGTCTTCATGTCATAGCAGAGAATCAGGCTTCACGTCACCCACCACTGGAACAGGCCACTGTCACACATTTAGGCCCAGGCACCCAGGCAGAGGAGAGAGGTCCCGTAACAGAGAATCTGGCCTTATGTCAGCGCAGAATCTGTCTTCATGTCATAGCAGAGAATCAGGCTTCACGTCACCCACCACTGGAACAGGCCACTGTCACACATTTAGGCCCAGGCACCCAGGCAGAGGAGAGAGGTCCCGTAACAGAGAATCTGGCCTGATGTCAGCACAGAATCTGTCTTCATGTCATAGCAGAGAATCAGGCTTCACGTCACCCACCACTGGAACAGGCCACTGTCACACATTTAGGCCCAGGCACCCAGGCAGAGGAGAGAGGTCCCGTAACAGAGAATCTGGCCTTATGTCAGCGCAGAATCTGTCTTCATGTCATAGCAGAGAATCAGGCTTCACGTCACCCACCACTGGAACAGGCCACTGTCACACATTTAGGCCCAGGCACCCAGGCAGAGGAGAGAGGTCCCGTAACAGAGAATCTGGCTTTATGTCAGCGCAGAATCTGTATTCATGTCATAGCAGAGAATCAGGCTTCACGTCACCCACCACTGGAACAGGCCACTGTCACACATTTAGGCCCCGTGGCCCAGGCAGAGGAGAGAGGTCCCGTAACAGAGAATCTGTCCTTATGTCAGCGCAGAATCTGTCTTCATGTCATAGCAGAGAATCAGGCTTCACGTCACCCACCACTGGAACAGGCCACTGTCACACATTTAGGCCCAGGCACCCAGGCAGAGGAGAGAGGTCCCGTAACAGAGAATCTGTCCTTATGTCAGCGCAGAATCTGTATTCATGTCATAGCAGAGAATCAGGCTTCACGTCACCCACCACTGGAACAGGCCACTGTCACACATTTAGGCCCCGGCACCCAGGCAGAGGAGAGAGGTCCCGTAACAGAGAATCTGGCCTTATGTCAGCGCAGAATCTGTCTTCATGTCATAGCAGAGAATCAGGCTTCACGTCACCCATCACTGGAACAGGCCACTGTCACACATTTAGGCCCAGGCACCCAGGGAGAGGAGAGAGGTCCCGTAACAGAGAATCAGGCCTGATGTCAGCACAGAATCTGTCTTCATGTCATAGCAGAGAATCAGGCTTCACGTCACCCACCACTGGAACAAGACACTGTCACACATTTTGGTCCAGGCACCCAGGCAGAGGAGAGAGGTCCCGTAACAGAGAATCTGGCCTTATGTCAGCGCAGAATCTGTATTCATGACATAGCAGAGAATCAGGCTTCACGTCACCCACCACTGGAACAGGCCACTGTCACACAT
Source organism: Bufo bufo (assembly GCF_905171765.1). NCBI lineage: Eukaryota > Metazoa > Chordata > Amphibia > Anura > Bufonidae > Bufo > Bufo bufo. Next base: position 121,828,516 of record NC_053396.1, on the reverse strand, counting down.
TTAGGCCCCGGCACCCAGGCAGAGGAGAGAGGTCCCGTAACAGAGAATCTGGCCTGATGTCAGCACAGAATCTGTCTTCATGTCATAGCAGAGAATCATGCTTCACGTCACCCACCACTGGAACAGGCCACTGTCACACAATTAGGCCCAGGCACCCAGGCAGAGGAGAGAGGTCCCGTAACAGAGAATCTGGCCTGATGTCAGCGCAGAATCTGTCTTCATGTCATAGCAGAGAATCAGGCTTCACGTCACCCACCACTGGAACAGGCCACTGTCACACATTTAGGCCCAGGCACCCAGGCAGAGGAGAGAGGTCCCGTAACAGAGAATCTGGCCTGATGTCAGCACAGAATCTGTCTTCATGTCATAGCAGAGAATCAGGCTTCACGTCACCCACCACTGGAACAGGCCACTGTCACACATTTAGGCCCTGGCACCCAGGCAAAGGAGAGAGGTCCCGTAACAGAGAATCTGGCCTTATGTCAGCGCAGAATCTGTCTTCATGTCATAGCAGAGAATCAGGCTTCACGTCACCCACCACTGGAACAGGCCACTGTCACACATTTAGGCCCAGGCACCCAGGCAGAGGAGAGAGGTCCCGTAACAGAGAATCTGGCCTGATGTCAGCACAGAATCTTTCTTCATGTCATAGCAGAGAATCAGGCTTCACGTCACCCACCACTGGAACAGGCCACTGTCACACATTTAGGCCCCGGCACCCAGGCAGAGGAGAGAGGTCCCGTAACAGAGAATCTGGCCTTATGTCAGCGCAGAATCTGTCTTCATGTCATAGCAGAGAATCAGGCTTCACGTCACCCATCACTGGAACAGGCCACTGTCACACATTTAGGCCCAGGCACCCAGGGAGAGGAGAGAGGTCCCGTAACAGAGAATCTGGCCTGATGTCAGCACAGAATCTGTCTTCATGTCATAGCAGAGAATCAGGCTTCACGTCACCCACCACTGGAACAAGACACTGTCACACATTTTGGTCCAGGCACCCAGGCAGAGGAGAGAGGTCCCGTAACAGAGAATCTGGCCTTATGTCAGCGCAGAATCTGTATTCATGTCATAGCAGAGAATCAGGCTTCACGTCACCCACCACTGGAACAGGCCACTGTCACACATTTAAGCCCAGGCACCCAGGCAGAGGAGAGAGGTCCCGTAACAGAGAATCTGGCCTGATGTCAGCACAGAATCTGTCTTCATGTCATAGCAGAGAATCAGGCTTCACGTCACCCACCACTGGAACAGGCCACTGTCACACATTTAGGCCCAGGCACCCAGGCAGAGGAGAGAGGTCCCGTAACAGAGAATCTGGCCTTATGTCAGCGCAGAATCTGTATTCATGTCATAGCAGAGAATCAGGCTTCACGTCACCCACCACTGGAACAGGCCACTGTCACACATTTAGGCCCCGGCACCCAGGCAGAGGAGAGAGGTCCCGTAACAGAGAATCTGTCCTTATGTCAGCGCAGAATCTGTCTTCATGTCATAGCAGAGAATCAGGCTTCACGTCACCCACCACTGGAACAGGCCACTGTCACACATTTAGGCCCAGGCACCCAGGCAAAGGAGAGAGGTCCCGTAACAGAGAATCTGGCCTTATGTCAGCGCAGAATCTGTATTCATGTCATAGCAGAGAATCAGGCTTCACGTCACCCACCACTGGAACAGGCCACTGTCACACATTTAGGCCCAGGCACCCAGGCAGACGAGAGAGGTCCCGTAACAGAGAATCTGGCCTGATGTCAGCACAGAATCTGTCTTCATGTCATAGCAGAGAATCAGGCTTCACGTCACCCACCACTGGAACAGGCCACTGTCACACATTTAGGCCCAGGCACCCAGGCAGAGGAGAGAGGTCCCGTAACAGAGAATCTGGCTTTATGTCAGCGCAGAATCTGTATTCATGTCATAGCAGAGAATCAGGCTTCACGTCACCCACCACTGGAACAGGCCACTGTCACACATTTAGGCCCCGGCACCCAGGCAGAGGAGAGAGGTCCCGTAACAGAGAATCTGTCCTTATGTCAGCGCAGAATCTGTCTTCATGTCATAGCAGAGAATCAGGCTTCACGTCACCCACCACTGGAACAGGCCACTGTCACATATTTAGGCCCAGGCACCCAGGCAGAGGAGAGAGGTCCCGTAACAGAGAATCTGGCCTTATGTCAGCGCAGAATCTGTATTCATGTCATAGCAGAGAATCAGGCTTCACGTCACCCACCACTGGAACAGGCCACTGTCACACATTTAGGCCCAGGCACCCAGGCAAAGGAGAGAGGTCCCGTAACAGAGAATCTGGCCTTATGTCAGCGCAGAATCTGTCTTCATGTCATAGCAGAGAATCAGGCTTCACGTCACCCACCACTGGAACAGGCCACTGTCACACATTTAGGCCCAGGGCCCCAGGCAGAGGAGAGAGGTCCCGTAACAGAGAATCTGGCCTGATGTCAGCACAGAATCTTTCTTCATGTCATAGCAGAGAATCAGGCTTCACGTCACCCACCACTGGAACAAGACACTGTCACACATTTTGGTCCAAGCACACAAGCAGAGGAGAGAGGTCCCGTAACAGAGAATCTGGCCTTATGTCAGCGCAGAATCTGTATTCATGTCATAGCAGAGAATCAGGCTTCACGTCACCCACTACTGGAACAGGCCACTGTCACATATTTAGGCCCATGCACCTAGGCAGAGGAGAGAGGTCCCGTAACAGAGAATCTGGCCTGATGTCAGCACAGAATCTGTCTTCATGTCATAGCAGAGAATCAGGCTTCACGTCACCCACCACTGGAACAGGCCACTGTCACACATTTAGGCCCCGGCACCCAGGCAGAGGAGAGAGGTCCCGTAACAGAGAATCTGGCCTTATGTCAGCGCAGAATCTGTCTTCATGTCATAGCAGAGAATCAGGCTTCACGTCACCCATCACTGGAACAGGCCACTGTCACACATTTAGGCCCAGGCACCCAGGGAGAGGAGAGAGGTCCCTTAACAGAGAATCTGGCCTGATGTCAGCACAGAATCTGTCTTCATGTCATAGCAGAGAATCAGGCTTCACGTCACCCACCACTGGAACAAGACACTGTCACACATTTTGGTCCAGGCACCCAGGCAGAGGAGAGAGGTCCCGTAACAGAGAATCTGGCCTTATGTCAGCGCAGAATCTGTATTCATGTCATAGCAGAGAATCAGGCTTCACGTCACCCACCACTGGAACAGGCCACTGTCACACATTTAGGCCCAGGCACCCAGGCAGAGGAGAGAGGTCCCGTAACAGAGAATCTGGCCTGATGTCAGCACAGAATCTGTCTTCATGTCATAGCAGAGAATCAGGCTTCACGTCACCCACCACTGGAACAGGCCACTGTCACACATTTAGGCCCAGGCACCCAGGCAGAGGAGAGAGGTCCCGTAACAGAGAATATGGCCTTATGTCAGCGCAGAATCTGTATTCATGTCATAGCAGAGAATCAGGCTTCACGTCACCCACCACTGGAACAGGCCACTGTCACACATTTAGGCCCCGGCACCCAGGCAGAGGAGAGAGGTCCCGTAACAGAGAATCTGTCCTTATGTCAGCGCAGAATCTGTCTTCATGTCATAGCAGAGAATCAGGCTTCACGTCACCCACCACTGGAACAGGCCACTGTCACACATTTAGGCCCAGGCACCCAGGCAAAGGAGAGAGGTCCCGTAACAGAGAATCTGGCCTTATGTCAGCGCAGAATCTGTATTCATGTCATAGCAGAGAATCAGGCTTCACGTCACCCACCACTGGAACAGGCCACTGTCACACATTTAGGCCCAGGCACCCAGGCAGACGAGAGAGGTCCCGTAACAGAGAATCTGGCCTGATGTCAGCGCAGAATCTGTCTTCATGTCATAGCAGAGAATCAGGCTTCACGTCACCCACCACTGGAACAGGCCACTGTCACACATTTAGGCCCCGGCACCCAGGCAGAGGAGAGAGGTCCCGTAACAGAGAATCTGGCCTTATGTCAGCCCAGAATCTGTCTTCATGTCATAGCAGAGAATCAGGCTTCACGTCACCCATCACTGGAACAGGCCACTGTCACACATTTAGGCCCAGGCACCCAGGGAGAGGAGAGAGGTCCCGTAACAGAGAATCTGGCCTGATGTCAGCACAGAATCTGTCTTCATGTCATAGCAGAGAATCATGCTTCACGTCACCCACCACTGGAACAGGCCACTGTCACACATTTAGGCCCAGGCACCCAGGCAGAGGAGAGAGGTCCCGTAACAGAGAATCTGGCCTGATGTCAGCGCAGAATCTGTCTTCATGTCATAGCAGAGAATCAGGCTTCACGTCACCCACCACTGGAACAGGCCACTGTCACACATTTAGGCCCAGGCACCCAGGCAGAGGAGAGAGGTCCCGTAACAGAGAATCTGGCCTGATGTCAGCACAGAATCTGTCATCATGTCATAGCAGAGAATCAGGCTTTACGTCACCCACCACTGGAACAGGCCACTGTCACACATTTAGGCCCAGGTACCCAGGGAGAAGAGAGAGGTCCCGTAACAGAGAATCTGGCCTGATGTCAGCACAGAATCTGTCTTCATGTCATAGCATAGAATCAGGCTTCACGTCACCCACCACTGGAACAAGACACTGTCACACATTTTGGTCCAGGCACCCAGGCAGAGGAGAGAGGTCCCGTAACAGAGAATCTGGCCTGATGTCAGCGGAGAATCTGTCTTCATGTCATAGCAGAGAATCAGGCTTCACGTCACCCACCACTGGAACAGGCCACTGTCACACATTTAGGCCCAGGCACCCAGGCAGAGGAGAGAGGTCCCGTAACAGAGAATCTGGCCTGATGTCAGCACAGAATCTGTCTTCATGTCATAGCAGAGAATCAGGCTTCACGTCACCCACCACTGGAACAGGCCACTGTCACACATTTAGGCCCAGGCACCCAGGCAGAGGAGAGAGGTCCCGTAACAGAGAATCTGGCCTTATGTCAGCGCAGAATCTGTCTTCATGTCATAGCAGAGAATCAGGCTTCACGTCACCCACCACTGGAACAGGCCACTGTCACACATTTAGGCCCAGGCACCCAGGCAGAGGAGAGAGGTCCCGTAACAGAGAATCTGGCCTGATGTCAGCACAGAATCTGTCTTCATGTCATAGCAGAGAATCAGGCTTCACGTCACCCACCACTGGAACAGGCCACTGTCACACATTTAGGCCCCGGCACCCAGACAGAGGAGAGAGGTCCTGTAACAGAGAATCTGGCCTTGTGTCAGCACAGAATCTGTCTTCATGTCATAGCAGAGAATCAGGCTTCACGTCACCCACCACTGGAACAGGCCACTGTCACACATTTAGGCCCCGGCACCCAGACAGAGGACAGAGGTCTTGTAACAGAGAATCTGGCCTTATATCAGCACAGAATCTGTCTTCATGTCATAGCAGAGAATCAGGCTTCACGTCACCCACCACTGGAACAGGCCACTGTCACATATTTAGGCCCAGGCAGAGGAGAGAGGTCGCGTAACAGAGAATCTGGCCTTATGTCAGCACAGAATAAGTCTTTATGTCATAGCAGAGAATCAGGCTTCACGTCACCCACCACTAGAACAGGCCACTGTCACACATTTAGGCCCCGGCACCCAGACAGAGGAGAGGTTCATTCAACTTTGGGTTGCCCCGCAATATAATGGTAAAATGAAATTAAAAATAGTATTGAATGAGGAAGTGCCCTGGAGTAGAATAATATATTGTTAAGGGGAGGTAGTTAATATCTAATCTGCACAAGGGATGGACAGGTCCTGTGGGACCCATGCCTGGTTCATTTTTATGAACGTCAGCTTGTCCACATTGGCTGTATACAGGCGGCTGCGTTTGTCTGTAATGACGCCCCCTGCCGTGCTGAATACACGTTCAGACAAAACGCTGGCCGCCGGGCAGGCCAGCACCTCCAAGGCATAAAAGGCTAGCTCTGGCCACGTGTACAATTAGGAGACCCAGAAGTTGAATGGGGCCGAACCATTAGTCAGTACGTGGAGGGGTGTGCACAGGTACTGTTCCACCATGTTAGTGAAATGTTGCCTCCTGCTAACACGTTCCGTATCAGGTGGTGGTGCAGTTAGCTGTGGAGTGTTGACAAAACTTTTCCACATCTCTGCCATGCTAACCCTGCCCTCAGAGGAGCTGGGCGTGACACAGCTGCGTTGGCGACCTCTTGCTCCTCCTCTGCCTTCGCCTTGGGCTTCCACTGGTTCCCCTGTGACATTTGGGAATGCTCTCAGTAGCGCGTCTACCAACGTGCGCTTGTACTCGCGCATCTTCCTATCACGCTCCAGTGTAGGAAGTAAGGTGGGCACATTGTCTTTGTACCGGGGATCCAGCAGGGTGGCAACCCAGTAGTCCACACACGTTAAAATGTGGGCAACTCTGCTGTCGTTGCGCAGGCACTGCAGCATGTAGTCGCTCATGTGTGCCAGGCTGCCCAGAGGTAAGGACAAGCTGTCCTCTGTGGGAGGCGTATCGTCATCGTCCTGTGTTTCCCCCCAGCCACGCACCAGTGATGGACCCGAGCTGCTTTGGGTGCCACCCCGCTGTGAACATGCTTCATCCTCATCCTCATCCTCCTCCACCTCCTCCTCGTCCTCCAGTAGTGGGCCCTGTCTGGCCACATTTGTACCTGGCCTCTGGTGTTGCAAAAAACCTCCATCTGAGTCACTTCGAAGAGACTGGCCTGAAAGTGCTAAAAATGACCCCTCTTCCTCCTCTTCCTCCTGGGCCACCTCCTCTTCCATCATCGCCCTAAGTGTTTTCTCAAGGAGACATAGAAGTGGTATTGTAACGCTGATAACGGCGTCATTGCCACTGGCCATGTTGGTGGAGTACTCGAAACAGCGCAACAGGGCACACAGGTCTCGCATGGAGGCCCAGTCATTGGTGGTGAAGTGGGGCTGATCCGCAGTGCGACTGACCCGTGCGTGCTGCAGCTGAAACTCCACTATGGCCTGCTGCTGCTCGCACAGTCTGTCCAGCATATGCAAGGTGGAGTTCCACCTGGTGGGCACGTCGCATATGAGGCGGTGTGCGGGAAGGCCGAAGTTACGCTGTAGCGCAGACAGGCGAGCAGCGGCAGGTTGTGAACGCCGGAAGCGCGAACAGACGGCCCGCACTTTATGCAGCAGCTCTGACATGTCGGGGTAGTTGCGAATGAACTTCTGCACCACCAAATTCAGCACATGCGCCAGGCAAGGGATGTGCGTCAAACCGGCTAGTCCCAGAGCTGCAACGAGATTTCGCCCATTATCGCACACCACCAGGCCGGGCTTGAGGCTCACCGGCAGCAACCACTCGTCGGTCTGTTGTTCTATACCCCGCCACAACTCCTGTGCGGTGTGGGGCCTGTCCCCCAAACATATGAGTTTCAGAATGGCCTGCTGACGTTTACCCCGTGCTGTGCTGAAGTTGGTGGTGAAGGTGTGTGGCTGACTGGATGAGCAGGTGGAAGAAGAGGAGGAGGAAGCTGAGTAGGAGGAGGAGGAGACAGGAGGCAAAGAATGTTGCCCTGCGATCCTTGGCGGCTGAAGGACGTGCGCCAAATAGCTCTCCGCCTGGGGCCCAGCCGCCACTACATTTACCCAGTGTGCAGTTAGGGATATATAGCGTCCCTGGCCGTGCTTACTGGTCCACGTATCTGTGGTTAGGTGGACCTTGCCACAGATGGCGTTCCGCAGTGCACACTTGATTTTATCGGACACTTGTTTGTGCAGGGAAGGCACGGCTCTCTTGGAGAAGTAGTGGCGGCTGGGAACAACATACTGTGGGACAGCAAGTGACATGAGCTGTTTGAAGCTGTGTGTGTCCACCAGCCTAAATGACAGCATTTCATAGGCCAGTAGTTTAGAAATGCTGGCATTCAGGGCCAGGGTGGCTAGGTGAGAATTTACGCTTTCTCTCAAATGTTTGTGAGATGGAGAGCTGAACGCTGCCGTGTGACATGGTTGAGATGCTTGGTGACGCAGGTGGTGGTGTTGGTGGTACATCCCATGTTTGCTGGGCGGCAGGTGCCAACATTCCTCCAGAGGCGGAGGAAGAGGCCGAGGCGGCGGCAGCAGCAGCAGCAGAAGAGGCCGAGGCGGCAGCAGCAGAAGAGGTAGCAGGGGGAGCCTGAGTGACTTCCTTGTTTTTAAGGTGTTTACTCCACTGCAGTTCATGCTTTGCATGCAGGTGCCTGGTCATGCAGGTTGTGCTAAGGTTCAGAACTTTAATGCCTCGCTTCAGGCTCTGATGGCACAGCGTGCAAACCACTCGGGTCTTGTCGTCAGCACATTGTTTGAAGAAGTGCCATGCCAGGGAACTCCTTGAAGCTGCCTTTGGGGTGCTCGGTCCCAGATGGCGGCGGTCAATAGCAGGCGGAGTCTCTTGGCGGCGGGTGTTCTGATTTTGCCCACTGCTCCCTCTTTTGCTACGCTGTTGGCTCTGTCTCACCACTGCCTCTTCCTCTGAACTGTGAAAGTCAGTGGCACGACCTTCATTCCATGTGGGGTCTAGGACCTCATCGTCCCCTGCATCGTCTTCCACCCAGTCTTGATCCCTGACCTCCTGTTCAGTCTGCACACTGCAGAAAGACGCAGCAGTTGGCACCTGTGTTTCGTCATCATCAGAGACGTGCTGAGATGGTATTCCCATGTCCTCATCATCAGGAAAAATAAGTGGTTGTGCGTTAGTGCATTCTATCTCTTCCACCCCTGGGGAAGGGCTAGGTGGATGCCCTTGGGAAACCCTGGCAGCAGAATCTTCAAACAGCATAAGAGACTGCTGCATAACTTGAGGCTCAGACAGTTTCCCTGATATGCATGGGGGTGATGTGACAGACCGATGGGCTTGGTTTTCATGCACCATCTGTGCGCTTTCTGCAGAAGACTGGGTGGGAGATAATGTGAACGTGCTGGATCCACTGTCGGCCACCCAATTGACTAATGCCTGTACCTGCTCAGGCCTTACCATCCTTAGAACGGCATTGGGCCCCACCAAATATCGCTGTAAATTCTGCTGGCTACTGGGACCTGAGGTAGTTGGTTCACTAGGACGTGTGGCTGTGGCAGAACGGCCACGTCCTCTCCCAGCACAAGAGGGTCCACTAACACCACCACGACCATGTCCACGTCCGCGTCCCTTATTAGATGTTTTCCTCATTGTTCTCGTTCACCACAATTTTGAGAATGGCAAATTTGGGAATGCTTTTTCAAGCCAGAACAAAAAGTCTGCTTTTACGGTCACTACAAATAACTTGACCAGCTAAAACTGTGCAGATTTGGTTGAATAGAGATGTGAGACCTGTTTTTTTTTGCGCTGTGTGACAGTTATAGGTTTAATCACAGAATGACACTTCTATCAGCACGCTAGTGTGTGTCTTAGGTTTTTCTGAATGACACTATCAATACCTTCAATGTAAGATTTTCTTTTTGGGATAGATTTCAAGTAGGCCTCAAATACCACAAACTAGTTATTTTGAGAATGGCAAATTTGGGAATGCTTTTTCAACCCAGAACAAAAAGTCTGCTTTTACGGTCACTACAAATAACTTGACCAGCTAAAACTGTGCAGATTTGGTTGAATAGAGATGTGAGACCTGTTTTTTTTTGCGCTGTGTGACAGTTATAGGTTTAATCACAGAATGACACTTCTTTCAGCACGCTAGCGTGTGTCTTAGGTTTTTCTGAATGACACTATCAATACCTTCAATGTAAGATTTTCTTTTTGGGATAGATTTCAAGTAGGCCTCAAATACCACAAACTAGTTATTTTCAGAATGGCAAATTTGGGAATGCTTTTTCAACCCAGAGCAAAAAGTCTGCTTTTACGGTCACTACAAATAACTTGACCAGCTAAAACTGTGCAGATTTGGTTGAATAGAGATGTGAGACCTGTTTTTTTTTTGCGCTGTGTGACAGTTATAGGTTTAATCACAGAATGACACTTCTATCAGCACGCTAGCGTGTGTCCTAGGTTTTTCTGAATGACACTATCAATACCTTCAATGTAAGATTTTCTTTTTGGGATAGATTTCAAGTAGGCCTCAAATACCACAAACTAGTTATTTTGAGAATGGCAAATTTGGGAATGCTTTTTCAACCCAGAACAAAAAGTCTGCTTTTACGGTCACTACAAATAACTTGACCAGCTAAAACTGTGCAGATTTGGTTGAATAGAGATGTGAGACCTGTTTTTTTTTGCGCTGTGTGACAGTTATAGGTTTAATCACAGAATGACACTTCTATCAGCACGCTAGCGTGTGTCTTAGGTTTTTCTGAATGACACTATCAATACCTTCAATGTAAGATTTTCTTTTTGGGATAGATTTCAAGTAGGCCTCAAATACCACAAACTAGTTATTTTGAGAATGGCAAATTTGGGAATGCTTTTTCAACCCAGAACAAAAAGTCTGCTTTTACGGTCACTACAAATAACTTGACCAGCTAAAACTGTGCAGATTTGGTTGAATAGAGATGTGAGACCTGTTTTTTTTTGCGCTGTGTGACAGTTATAGGTTTAATCACAGAATGACACTTCTATCAGCACGCTAGCGTGTGTCTCAGGTTTTTCTGAATGACACTATCAATACCTTCAATGTAAGATTTTCTTTTTGGGATAGATTTCAAGTAGGCCTCAAATACCACAAACTAGTTATTTTCAGAATGGCAAATTTGGGAATGCTTTTTCAACCCAGAACAAAAAGTCTGCTTTTACGGTCCCTACAAATAACTTGACCAGCTAAAACTGTGCAGATTTGGTTGAATAGAGATGTAAGACCTGTTTTTTTTGCGCTGTGTGACAGTTATAGGTTTAATCACAGAATGACACTTCTATCAGCACGCTAGCGTGTGTCTTAGGTTTTTCTGAATGACACTATCAATACCTTCAATGTAAGATTTTCTTTTTGGGATAGATTTCAAGTAGGCCTCAAATATCACAAACTAGTTATTTTGAGAATGGCAAAATTGGGAATGCTTTTTCAACCCAGAACAAAAAGTCTGCTTTTACGGTCACTACAAATAACTTGACGAGCTAAAACTGTGAAGATTTGGTTGAATAGAGATGTGAGACCTGTTTTTTTTTGCGCTGTGTGACAGTTATAGGTTTAATCACAGAATGACACTTCTATCAGCACGCTAGCGTGTGTCTTAGGTTTTTCTGAATGACACTATCAATACCTTCAATGTAAGATTTTCTTTTTGGGATAGATTTCAAGTAGGCCTCAAATACCACAAACTAGTTATTTTCAGAATGGCAAATTTGGGAATGCTTTTTCAACCCAGAACAAAAGTCTGCTTTTACGGTCACTACAAATAACTTGACCAGCTAAAACTGTGCAGATTTGGTTGAATAGAGATGTGAGACCTGTTTTTTTTGCGCTGTGTGACAGTTATAGGTTTAATCACAGAATGACACTTCTATCAGCACGCTAGCGTGTGTCTCAGGTTTTTCTGAATGACACTATCAATACCTTCAATGTAAGATTTTCTTTTTGGGATAGATTTCAAGTAGGCCTCAAATACCACAAACTAGTTATTTTCAGAATGGCAAATTTGGGAATGCTTTTTCAACCCAGAACAAAAAGTCTGCTTTTACGGTCCCTACAAATAACTTGACCAGCTAAAACTGTGCAGATTTGGTTGAATAGAGATGTGAGACCTGTTTTTTTTTGCGCTGTGTGACAGTTATAGGTTTAATCACAGAATGACACTTCTATCAGCACGCTAGCGTGTGTCTTAGGTTTTTCTGAATGACACTATCAAGACCTTCAATGTAAGATTTTCTTTTTGGGATAGATTTCAAGTAGGCCTCAAATATCACAAACTAGTTATTTTGAGAATGGCAAATTTGGGAATGCTTTTTCAACCCAGAACAAAAAGTCTGCTTTTACGGTCACTACAAATAACTTGACCAGCTAAAACTGTGAAGATTTGGTTGAATAGAGATGTGAGACCTGTTTTTTTTTGCGCTGTGTGACAGTTATAGGTTTAATCACAGAATGACACTTCTATCAGCACGCTAGCGTGTGTCTTAGGTTTTTCTGAATGACACTATCAATACCTTCAATGTAAGATTTTCTTTTTGGGATAGATTTCAAGTAGGCCTCAAATACCACAAACTAGTTATTTTGAGAATGGCAAATTTGGGAATGCTTTTTCAACCCAGAACAAAAAGTCTGCTTTTACGGTCACTACAAATAACTTGACCAGCTAAAACTGTGCAGATTTGGTTGAATAGAGATGTGAGACCTGTTTTTTTTTGCGCTGTGTGACAGTTATAGGTTTAATCACAGAATGACACTTCTATCAGCATGCTAGCGTGTGTCTTAGGTTTTTCTGAATGACACTATCAATACCTTCAATGTAAGATTTTCTTTTTGGGATAGATTTCAAGTAGGCCTCAAATACCACAAACTAGTTATTTTGAGAATGGCAAATTTGGGAATGCTTTTTCAACCCAGAACAAAAAGTCTGCTTTTACGGTCACTACAAATAACTTGACCAGCTAAAACTGTGAAGATTTGGTTGAATAGAGATGTGAGACCTGTTTTTTTTTGCGCTGTGTGACAGTTATAGGTTTAATCACAGAATGACACTTCTATCAGCACGCTAGCGTGTGTCTTAGGTTTTTCTGAATGACACTATCAATACCTTCAATGTAAGATTTTCTTTTTGGGATAGATTTCAAGTAGGCCTCAAATACCACAAACTAGTTATTTTGAGAATGGCAAATTTGGGAATGCTTTTTCAACCCAGAACAAAAAGTCTGCTTTTACGGTCACTACAAATAACTTGACCAGCTAAAACTGTGCAGATTTGGTTGAATAGAGATGTGAGACCTGTTTTTTTTTGCGCTGTGTGACAGTTATAGGTTTAATCACAGAATGACACTTCTATCAGCACGCTAGCGTGTGTCTCAGGTTTTTCTGAATGACACTATCAATACCTTCAATGTAAGATTTTCTTTTTGGGATAGATTTCAAGTAGGCCTCAAATACCACAAACTAGTTATTTTCAGAATGGCAAATTTGGGAATGCTTTTTCAACCCAGAACAAAAAGTCTGCTTTTACGGTCCCTACAAATAACTTGACCAGCTAAAACTGTGCAGATTTGGTTGAATAGAGATGTGAGACCTGTTTTTTTTTGCGCTGTGTGACAGTTATAGGTTTAATCACAGAATGACACTTCTATCAGCACGCTAGCGTGTGTCTTAGGTTTTTCTGAATGACACTATCAAGACCTTCAATGTAAGATTTTCTTTTTGGGATAGATTTCAAGTAGGCCTCAAATATCACAAACTAGTTATTTTGAGAATGGCAAATTTGGGAATGCTTTTTCAACCCAGAACAAAAAGTCTGCTTTTACGGTCACTACAAATAACTTGACCAGCTAAAACTGTGAAGATTTGGTTGAATAGAGATGTGAGACCTGTTTTTTTTTGCGCTGTGTGACAGTTATAGGTTTAATCACAGAATGACACTTCTATCAGCACGCTAGCGTGTGTCTTAGGTTTTTCTGAATGACACTATCAATACCTTCAATGTAAGATTTTCTTTTTGGGATAGATTTCAAGTAGGCCTCAAATACCACAAACTAGTTATTTTGAGAATGGCAAATTTGGAAATGCTTTTTCAACCCAGAACAAAAAGTCTGCTTTTACGGTCACTACAAATAACTTGACCAGCTAAAACTGTGCAGATTTGGTTGAATAGAGATGTGAGACCTGTTTTTTTTTGCGCTGTGTGACAGTTATAGGTTTAATCACAGAATGACACTTCTATCAGCATGCTAGCGTGTGTCTTAGGTTTTTCTGAATGACACTATCAATACCTTCAATGTAAGATTTTCTTTTTGGGATAGATTTCAAGTAGGCCTCAAATACCACAAACTAGTTATTTTGAGAATGGCAAATTTGGGAATGCTTTTTCAACCCAGAACAAAAAGTCTGCTTTTACGGTCACTACAAATAACTTGACCAGCTAAAACTGTGAAGATTTGGTTGAATAGAGATGTGAGACCTGTTTTTTTTTGCGCTGTGTGACAGTTATAGGTTTAATCACAGAATGACACTTCTATCAGCACGCTAGCGTGTGTCTTAGGTTTTTCTGAATGACACTATCAATACCTTCAATGTAAGATTTTCTTTTTGGGATAGATTTCAAGTAGGCATCAAATACCACAAACTAGTTATTTTGAGAATGGCAAATTTGGGAATGCTTTTTCAACCCAGAACAAAAAGTCTGCTTTTACGGTCACTACAAATAACTTGACCAGCTAAAACTGTGCAGATTTGGTTGAATAGAGATGTGAGACCTGTTTTTTTTTGCGCTGTGTGACAGTTATAGGTTTAATCACAGAATGACACTTCTATCAGCATGCTAGCGTGTGTCTTAGGTTTTTCTGAATGACACTATCAATACCTTCAATGTAAGATTTTCTTTTTGGGATAGATTTCAAGTAGGCCTCAAATATTGATGGTTAAATACACTTGGTGATAGCTTGTGCTGGAGCTCCACAAGCCACAAAATGGCCACCGATCACCCCAGAAAAAAGTGATCTAAAAACGCTCTGGGCAGCCTCAAAAAAGTGAGCAAGTCGATATTAGCACTTCAATGATCCACAGCTGCAGATCGATCACAGAATGAAGTCTTTTAGAGGAGTTAATCTGCCTAATCTCGCCCTAACGTCGCAGCTGCAACCTCTCCCTATACTGATCATAGCAGAGTGACGTGCGGCGCTACGTGACTCCAGCTTAAATAGAGGCTGGGTCACATGGTGCACTGGCCAATCACAGCCATGCCAATAGTAGGCATGGCTGTGATGGCCTCTTGGGCCAAGTAGTATGACGCTTGTTAATTGGCTGCTTTGCAGCATTTCAAAAAGCGGCAAGAAAGCGCCGAACACCGAACCCGAACCCGGACTTTTACGAAAATGTTCGGGTTCGGGTCCGTGTCACGGACACCCCAAAATTCGGTACGAACCCGAACTATACAGTTCGGGTTCGCTCATCCCTACCCAGGACCCAAGTTCTGCAAGATAATGGTGTTAACCACTAAACCACTTTAACATAGCCATACACATGAAATGCACACCAGCACCAAAAAATTCCCCACTATTTTCGGACAAATTGTGGCAAATATATCAATTAACAATATAACATATCTATTCACAGTATAGTAGCCAAAGTAAAAAGTAATATATTCACCAGAGTAATCAGTGTAACTATATTATCTTTATTACTACACATGACTACTCTGAATGCAAGAACATAATCACTTGTAAAACACTTTAACGTGACGGTGGTCAGGATGCAAATATCAGGTTATTGAACCAAGCAATATATACAGTTGTGTTCAAAATAATAAAAGTGTGTTTAAAAAAGTGAATAAATCTCAAAATCCTTTTATTTCCATACACACAATTGCATCGTGAACACTACACATTCTATTCCAAATCAAAACATGAAGAAAAATATATCAAATTTGTATTGTTCCTCTAAAAATATTTAAGAAAAGTGAATATTAGACTATAGAATATAGCAGTGTTTGTATTCTTCTTTACAAACTCAGACATTCACTATATAAACTGAAAAATGTTAGAAGATTTTGCTTTCCTTTGAATCGCTGAACTAATATTTAGTTGTATAACCACTGTTTCTGAGAACTGCTGTACATCTGTGTTGCATGGAGTCAACCAACTTCTGGCACCTGTGATCAGGTATTCCAGCCCAGGATGATTGGACTACATTCCACAGTTCTTCTCTATTTCTTGGTTTTGCCTCAGAAACGGCATTTTTGATGTCACCCCACAAGTTTTCTATTGAATTAAGATCTGGGGATTGGGCTGACCACTCCATAACATCAATCTTGTTGGTCTGGAACCAAGATGTTGCACGTTTACTGGTGTGTTTGGGGTCGTTGTCTTGTTGGAACACCCATTTCAAGCGAATTTCCTCTTCAGCATAAGGCAGCATGACCTCTTCAAGTATTCTGATGTATTCAAACTGACCCATGATCCCTGGTATGCGATAAATAGGCCCAACACCGTAGTATGAGAAACATCCCCATATCATGATGCTTGCGCCAGCATGCTTCACTGCCTTCACATATTACTGTGGCTTGAATTCAGTGTTTGGGGGTCATCTGACAAACTGTCTCCGGCCACTAGACCCAAAAAGAACAATCTTACTTTCATCAGTCCACAAAATGTCTCTTTAGGCCAGTCAATGTGCTCTTTGGCAAATTGTAACCTCATCAGCACGTCTTTTTTTTTTCAAAAGTGGGACTTCTTGCAGATAGCTTGGCTTCACATAGGCGTCTTCTAATTGTAACAGTACTCACAGGTAAGTTTAGACCTTCTTTGATCTTCCTGGAGCTGATTGTTGTCCGAGTCCTTGCCATTTTGGCTATTCTTCTATCCTTTTGAATGGTAGTTTTTCGCTTTCTTCCACATCTTTCAGGTTTTGGTTGCCATTTTAAAGCATTTGCAATCATATTAGCTGAGCAGCTTATCATTTTCTGCACTTCTTTATGTTTTCCCGTCTCCAATCAACTTTTGAGTCAAGGTACGCTGTTCTTCTGAACAATGTCTGGAACGACCCATTTTCCTCAGAATTCCTGAGAGAAATTACCTGTAACCAGCATGTACAACATTTGCTGCCTTCCTTCCTTAAATAAGGGTAATAATTAGGGATGAGCGAACCCGAACACGGACCTGAACCCGAACATTTTCGTAAAAGTCTGGGTTCAGGTTCGGCAAAGCAGCCAATCAACAAGCATCATACTACTTGCCCCAAGAGGCCATCACAGCCTTGCCTACTATTGGCATGGCTGTTATTGGCCAGTGCAGCATGTGACCCAGCCTCTATATAAGCTTGGGTCACGTAGCGCTGCACGTCACTCTGCTGATTCAAGCATAGGGAGAGGTTGCAGCTGCGACGTTAGGGCGAGATTAGGCAGATTAACTCCTCCAAAAGACTTCATTCTGTGATCGATCTGCAGCTGTGGATCATTGAAGTGCTAATATCGACTTGCTCACTTTTTTGAGGCTGCCCAGAGCGTTTTTAGATCACTTTTTTCTGGGGTGATCGGTGGCCATTTTGTGGCTTGTGGAGCTCCAGCACAAGCTATCACCAAGTGTATTTAACCATCAATAGTGTGGTTATTTTGTGCTATATCCTACATCAGCAGCAGGCTGAGCCTGTGTCACCCAAGTGCATTTAAACATCAATAGTCTGGTTATTTTTTGCTATATCCTACATCAGCTGCAGGCTGAGCCTGTGTCACTGAAGTGCATTTAACCATCAACAGTCTGGTTATTTTTTGGCCATATACTACATCAGCTGCAGGCTGAGCCTGTGTCACCGAAGTGCATTTAACCATCAACAGTCTGGTTATTTTTTGGCCATATACTACATCTGGTGCAGGCTGAGCCTGTCACCCAGCGCCTAAAAAATAGACCTGACATTTCTATTCAACCAAATCTGTACTGTTTTAGCTGGTCAAGTTATTTGTAGTGACCGTAAAAGCACATTTTTTGTTCTGGGTTGAAAAACTATTCCCAAATTTGCCATTCTCAAAATAACTAGTTTCTGGTATATGAGGCCTACTTGAAATCTATCCCAAAAAGGATATCTTACATTGAAGGTGCTGATAGTGTCATTCAGAAAAACCTAAGACACACGCTACCGTTCAGATAGAAGTCTGATTCTGTGATTAAACCTATAATTGTCACACAGCGCAAAAAAAAAACAGGCCTGACATTTCTATTCAACCAAATCTGTACTGTTTTAGCTGGTCAAGTTATTTGTAGTGACCGTAAAAGCAGACTTTTTGTTCTGGGTTGAAAAACTATTCCCAAATTTGCCATTTTCTTAAAATAACTAGTTTCTGCTATATGAGGCCTAATTGAAATCTATCCCAAAAAGGATATCTTACATTGAAGGTGCTGATAATGTCATTCAGAAAAACCTAAGACACACGCTACCGTGCAGATAGAAGTCTGATTCTGTGATTAAACCTATACCTGTCACACAGCGCAAAAAAAAACAGGGCTCACATTTCTATTCAACCAAATCTGTACTGTTTTAGCTGGTCAAGTTATTTGTAGTGACCGTAAAAGCACATTTTTTGTTCTGGGTTGAAAAACTATTCCCAAATTTGCCATTCTCAAAATAACTAGTTTCTGCTATATGAGGCCTACTTGAAATCTATCCCAAAAAGGATATCTTACATTGAAGGTGCTGATAGTGTCATTCAGAAAAACCTAAGACACACGCTACCGTGCAGATAGAAGTCTAATTCTGTAATTAAACCTATACCTGTCACACAGCGCAAAAAAAAAACAGGCCTCACATTTCTATTCAACCAAATCTGTACTGTTTTAGCTGGTCAAGTTATTTGTAGTGACCGTAAAAGCACATTTTTTGTTCTGGGTTGAAAAACTATTCCCATATTTGCCATTCTCAAAATAACTAGTTTCTGCTATATAAGGCCTACTTGAAATCTATCCCAAAAAGGATATCTTACATTGAAGGTGCTGATAGTGTCATTCAGAAAAACCTAAGACACACGCTACCGTACAGATAGAAGTCTAATTCTGTGATTAAACCTATACCTGTCACACAGCGGAAAAAAAAAAACAGGCCTCACATTTCTATTCAACCAAATCTGTACTGTTTTAGCTGGTCAAGTTATTTGTAGTGACCGTAATAGCACATTTTTTGTTCTGGGTTGAAAAACTATTCCCAAATTTACCATTCTCAAAATTGTGGTGAACGGGAACAATGAGGAAAACATCTAATAAGGGACGCGGACGCGGACGTGGACATGGTCGTGGTGGTGTTAGTGGACCCTCTGGTGCTGGGAGAGGACGTGGCCGTTCTGCCACAGCCACACGTCCTAGTGTACCAACTACCTCAGGTCCCAGTAGCCGCCAGAATTTACAGCGATATTTGGTGGGGCCCAATGCCGTTCTAAGGATGGTAAGGCCTGAGCAGGTACAGGCATTAGTCAATTGGGTGGCCGACAGTGCATCCAGCACGTTCACATTATCTCCCACCCAGTCTTCTGCAGAAAGCGCACAGATGGTGCATGAAAACCAAGCCCATCGGTCTGTCACATCACCCCCATGCATATCAGGGAAACTGTCTGAGCCTCAAGTTATGCAGCAGTCTCTTATGCTGTTTGAAGACTCTGCTGCCAGGGTTTCCCAAGGGCATCCACCTAGCTCTTCCCCAGGGGTGGAAGAGATAGAATGCACTAACGCACAACCACTTATGTTTCCTGATGATGAGGACATGGGAATACCACCTCAGCACGTCTCTGATGATGACGAAACACAGGTGCCAACTGCAGTGGTGAGACCGAGCCAACAGCGTAGCAAAAGAGGGAGCAGTGGGCAAAATCAGAACACCCGCCGCCAAGAGACTCCGCCTGCTACTGACCGCCGCCATCTGGGACTGAGCACCCCAAAGGTAGCTTCAAGGAGTTCCCTGGCATGGCACTTCTTCAAACAATGTGCTGACGACAAGACGCGAGTGGTTTGCACGCTGTGCCATCAGAGCCTGAAGCGAGGCATTAACGTTCTGAACCTTAGCACAACCTGCATGACCAGGCACCTGCATGCAAAGCATGAACTGCAGTGGAGTAAACACCTTAAAAACCAGGAAGTCACTCAGGCTCCCCCTGCTACCTCTTCTGCTGCTGCCGCCTCGGCCTCTTCTGCTGCTGCCGCCGCCTCGGCTTCTTCCTCCGCCTCTGGAGGAACGTTGGCACCTGCCGCCCAGCAAACATGGGATGTACCACCAACACCACCACCTGCGTCACCAAGCATCTCAACCATGTCACACGGCAGCGTTCAGCTCTACATCTCACAAACATTTGAGAGAAAGCGTAAATTCCCACCTAGCCACCCTCGATCCCTGGCCCTGAATGCCAGCATTTCTAAACTACTGGCCTATGAAATGCTGTCATTTAGGCTGGTGGACACACACAGCTTCAAACAGCTCATGTCACTTGCTGTCCAACAGTATGTTGTTCCCAGCCGCCACTACTTCTCCAAGAGAGCCGTGCCTTCCCTGCACAAAAGAGTGTCCGATAAAATCAAGTGTGCACTGCGCAACGCCATCTGTGGCAAGGTCCACCTAACCACAGATACGTGGACCAGTAAGCACGGCCAGGGACGCTATATCTCCCTAACTGCACACTGGGTAAATGTAGTGGCGGCTGGGCCCCAGGCGGAGAGCTGTTTGGCGCACGTCCTTCCGCCGCCAAGGATCGCAGGGCAACATTCTTTGCCTCCTGTCTCCTCCTCCTCCTACTCAGCTTCCTCCTCCTCTTCTTCCACCTGCTCATCCAGTCAGCCACACACCTTCACTACCAACTTCAGCACAGCCCGGGGTAAACATCAGCAGGCCATTCTGAAACTCATATGTTTGGGGGACAGGCTCCACACCGCACAGGAGTTGTGGGGGGGTATAGAACAACAGACCGACGAGTGGTTGCTGCCGGTGAGCCTCAAGCCCGGCCTGGTGGTGTGCGATAATGGGCGAAATCTCGTTGCAGCTCTGGGACTAGCCGGTTTGACGCACATCCCTTGCCTGGCGCATGTGCTGAATTTGGTGGTGCAGAAGTTCATTCGCAACTACCCCGACATGTCAGAGCTGCTGCATAAAGTGCGGGCCGTCTGTTCGCGCTTCCGGCGTTCACACCCTGCCGCTGCTCGCCTGTCTGCGCTACAGCGTAACTTCGGCCTTCCCGCTCACCGCCTCATATGCGACGTACCCACCAGGTGGAACTCCACCTTGCATATGCTGGACAGACTGTGCGAGCAGCAGCAGGCCATAGTGGAGTTTCAGCTGCAGCACGCACGGGTCAGTTGCACTGCGGATCAGACACACTTCACCACCAATGACTGGGCCTCCATGCGAGACCTGTGTGCCCTGTTGCGTTGTTTCGAGTACTCCACCAACATGGCCAGTGGCGATGACGCCGTTATCAGCGTTACAATACCACTTCTATGTCTCCTTGAGAAAACACCTAGGGCGATGATGGAAGAGGAGGTGGCCCAGGAGGAAGAGGAGGAAGAGGGGTCATTTTTAGCACTTTCAGGCCAGTCTCTTCGAAGTGACTCAGAGGGAGGTTTTTTGCAACACCAGAGGCCAGGTACAAATGTGGCCAGACAGGGCCCACTACTGGAGGACGAGGAGGACGAGGATGAGGAGGAGGTGGAGGAGGATGAGGATGAAGCATGTTCACAGCGGGGTGGCACCCGAAGCAGCTCGGGTCCATCACTGGTGCGTGGCTGGGGGGAAACACAGGACGATGACGATACGCCTCCCACAGTGGACAGCTTGTCCTTACCTCTGGGCAGCCTGGCACACATGAGCGACTACATGCTGCAGTGCCTGCGCAACGACAGCAGAGTTGCCCACATTTTAACGTGTGCGGACTACTGGGTTGCCACCCTGCTGGATCCCCGGTACAAAGACAATGTGCCCACCTTAATTCCTACACTGGAGCGTGATAGGAAGATGCGCGAGTACAAGCGCTCGTTGGTAGACGCGCTACTGAGAGCATTCCCAAATGTCACAGGGGAACCAGTGGAAGCCCAAGGCGAAGGCAGAGGAGGAGCAAGAGGTCGCCAACGCAGCTGTGTCACGGCCAGCTCCTCTGAGGGCAGGGTTAGCATGTCAGAGATGTGGAAAAGTTTTGTCAACACGCCACAGCTAACTGCACCACCACCTGATACGGAACGTGTTAGCAGGAGGCAACATTTCACTAACATGGTGGAACAGTACCTGTGCACACCCCTCCACGTACTGACTGATGGTTCGGCCCCATTCAACTTCTGGGTCTCCAAATTGTCCACGTGGCCAGAGCTAGCCTTTTATGCCTTGGAGGTGCTGGCCTACCCGGCGGCCAGCGTTTTGTCTGAACGTGTATTCAGCACGGCAGGGGGCGTCATTACAGACAAACGCAGCCGCCTGTCTACAGCCAATGTGGACAAGCTGACGTTCATAAAAATGAACCAGGCATGGATCCCACAGGACCTGTCCATCCCTTGTGCAGATTAGATATTAACTACCTCCCCTTAACAATATATTATTCTACTCCAGGGCACTTCCTCATTCAATACTATTTTTAATTTCATTTTACCATTATATTGCGGGGCAACCCAAAGTTAAATGAACCTCTCCTCTGTCTGGGTGCCGGGGCCTAAATGTGTGACAGTGGCCTGTTTCAGTGGTGGGTGACGTGAAGCCTGATTCTCTGCTACGACATGAAGACAGATTCTGTGCTGACATAAGGCCAGATTCTCTGTTACGGGACCTCTCTCCTCTGCCTGGGTGCCTGGGCCTAAATATGTGACAGTGGCCTGTTCCAGTGGTGGGTGACGTGAAGCCTGATTCTCTGCTATGACATGAAGACAGATTCTGTGCTGACATAAGGCCAGATTCTCTGTTACGGGACCTCTCTCCTCTGCCTGGGTGCCTGGGCCTAAATGTGTGACAGTGGCCTGTTCCAGTGGTGGGTGACGTGAAGCCTGATTCTCTGCTATGACATGAAGACAGATTCTGCGCTGACATAAGGCCAGATTCTCTGTTACGTGACCTCTCTCCTCTCCCTGGGTGCCTGGGCCTAAATGTGTGACAGTGGCCTGTTCCAGTGGTGGGTGACATGAAGCCTGATTCTCTGCTATGACATGAAGACAGATTCTGCGCTGACATAAGGCCAGATTCTCTGTTACGGGACCTCTCTCCTCTGCCTGGGTGCCTGGGCCTAAATGTGTGACAGTGGCCTGTTCCAGTGGTGGGTGACGTGAAGCCTGATTCTCTGCTATGACATGAAGACAGATTCTCTGCTATGGCATGAAGAGACTGATTCTCTGCTGACGTGAAG
Organism: Bufo bufo; assembly: GCF_905171765.1. NCBI lineage: Eukaryota > Metazoa > Chordata > Amphibia > Anura > Bufonidae > Bufo > Bufo bufo. The sequence goes on along the minus strand of NC_053396.1, from coordinate 121,805,581 downwards.
CCAGATTCTCTGCTATGGGACCTCTGTCCAATTGATATTGGGTCATTTTTATTTTTTTAATTTTTATTTTAATTCATTTTCCTATCCACATTTGTTTGCAAGGGATTTACCTACATGTTGCTGCCTTTTGCAGCCCTCTAGCTCTTTCCTGGGCTGTTTTACAGCCTTTTTAGTGCCCAAAAGTTCGGGTCCCCATTGACTTCAATGGGGTTCGGGTTCGGGACGAAGTTCGGTTCGCTTTCGGATCCCGAACCCGAACATTTCCGGGAAGTTCGGCCGAACTTCTCGAACCCGAACATCCAGGTGTTCGCTCAACTCTAGCAATAATTGCCACCTGTTTTTCAAAGAATGAATAACCTCACTCATTGAACTCCACACTGCCATTATTTTGAACATGCCCCTTTCAATTAGTAATTCAATTACAGAGAATCAGCAGCATGCCTGTCATGACTGTTGGGTCTGATGGGTTTCTATTACTCTACTACACCTGCTAGAAAATTATTTGCCATGTAGAAATATAATTTCTACCAAAAACAGTGATTGATCAAGTTAGTGATGTCTGACTGCTATTATTTTGAACACGACTGTAAATGGATCAAGATTGTCCAAAGGGACAGAATTGTAGCATCTAAAAAAACCTGATGAGGCAAAGAAGCAGATACTCTCATGCATACGGTGCTGATCAATGAAGATATACTAATCGAACCCCTAAAGGGAAAACAATATGATTAAAGGGAATCTGTCAGTAGATTCACACCTTTGAAACCCACTGACCTCACTGAACATGTTCTTGGCAGCTGAAGACATCTATGTTGGTCCCATGATCATATGTGCCTGCATTACTAAGAAAAAATAAGTTTTAATATATTAAAATGAGCCTCTGGGAGTTGCCAATACTCCTAATGGCTCAGATCTGCAAATGCCAAACTCTTTGCACTTTCCATGACTTTAGGAGAAGCTAGGGCCAGGAGTGATCACATTTACACTGCTTGGTCCTGTCAATCAATGTGCAGAGGGCATGGCAGTTGCAAAGAGAGCAGAACAGCCTCTAGGAGTGATGGCAATGTCCTCATTGCTCCTAGAGGCTCATTTGCATATATTGCATATATTAAACGCAGTAGGTCAACTGGTTTCATAGGTACAAATTTGCTGACAGATGCCCTTTAATACGAAACCATTTGTGACATAGTATAGCATTCACCAGACAATTCAACACCCCAAGGTGCATCTCGCAATCATCTTTCTCAAAGGGTAGTGATGACCAAGTGATACAGAATGCTCATTTGTCAGACAGATATCCATTCTGATTACATATGTATCCTCAGCTTTGCTCCTCTGGCAGCTGTTTTTCTCCTAAGAACAAAGGGATTTGGCAGTTAAAATCCAAAGTTCCCAGTCCTTGCATTATTGTTAGAAATGAGCAGGGGCGTACATAGAAATCATTGGGCCCCATAGCAAGAATCTTAATGGGGCCCCACTAACTCCGTCCACTGGCCCATCCCACCACCTGCCCTGGCTTCTCCCCTGCCATACCCCCAGCAGTTGCAGCCGTGTAGACATTAGGAGCTACTTTCACACTTGCGTTTCTATTTTCCGGTATTGAGATCCGTCATAGGGTCTCAATACCGGGAAAAAACACGCTTTTGATTGTCCCCATTCATTGTCTGAGGGCACTGTCCACTATAAGCAGCACACAGGCACAGCTCATTGGGGGTGCTATGGTGGTGCTGGCATAATAGTATACCAGTGCCACCATAGCCCCCCTTGCCTTATGAACTGTCAGAACCTCCTAATGCATACCTCAGCTGCTGCAGAACATATAAAGCTTCGTTCACATCTGTGTTGGGGCCTCATTCGTGGATCAGGTCATAAATGCTGGACACAATTTTATAGCCTGGAAGATGGAAACCTGACAGATCTCATCATAGTCAGCGGGATCCGTCAGGTGTTGTCGTCCATGAAGTGCCAGATCCGGAACTGCAGTGATTTTCGTTGTTGTGCTCCTATGACGGCAGAACAGCGACCGTCACCAGCAAGAAGTGAACAAGTAATACACACCTCAGCTGCTGCAGAACATTATAATAGTGACAAGGGAACTACAAGTCTCATCATCACCAGATTATTATTGGAAATTAGGGAGCAACACAGGGAGAGGTGAAAGTGGAGAGAACTACAATTTCCAGCATGTCCAGGCTGTTATGATCAGATACAAGTAGATATTACACAGAGTATAAGGTCGGGTTCATATCACCGTTTAGTTTTCAGTTCTTCTGATCCGTCAGATAAACAGAAAAATAAAGGAAAAAAAATGATCCTGTATTTCAAGCATCAGTTCTGCACATTTGGCATCCGTTTATGCCATTTCTGTCGGAGATCCGTTATTTTAGACAGAAAAAAGTCCTGCATGCAAAACGGAAAACTAAACTTTGATGAGAATCCAGCCTAAGAAAAGAGAACTACAACTCTCAGCATGTTCAGATTATAGGACATCATCTAGTTGTACCAGGTAAGAGCTTTAAAAAGAAATAACTATAACCCCCAGTATGGCCAGACTTATTATGGGTCATCAGTATACATTCCAAAGAGAGGGTATAAGAGGAGAGAACTACAACTCCCAGCATTACCAGCCTGTACTAGGGCATACGTTTAAATTACATTGAGAAACATATAATACGACAAAACTACAACTCCCAGCTTTTCTAGGATGTTATGTTATCCCAGAACACCACTAACCTCCCCTTCAGGCACCACACAGAAGCTCCGCCCCCTCACAGTGATATGCCACAGGTCTTTCACCAGTCCTCTGCACTGGTCACATGATGATGACATCACCAAAGGTCCTTTAGACTTCTGCTGCTCTGCTATTCATTGGCTTCCTGCACTGGTCACATGGTTGATGACATCACCAAAGATCCTTTAGACTTCTGCTGCTCTGCTATTCATTGGCTTCCTGCACTGGTCACATGGTTGATGACATCACCAAAGGTCCTTCTCCATCTCTTACTTTCTCAGGTAGCCATACAAGTGTAATTAATGGGCGGGGCCTATCCTCCACTGCGGGCCCCCTTCCCCCAGGGGCCCCATAGCAGCTGCGTGGTCTGCCTCTATTGGAGGTACGCCACTGGAAATGAGCGAAGTTATGGAAAATTCTATTCAGCTGCTTTTGCCAAATTTCTAAAATAAATTCAATTTGTTACAAATTAGTTAGTCACTTTCAGGGCTTTCAGGGGCAATACGGTAAAAAAAAATATATAAAACCTTACCATATCCAGTTGATTGCATAGAGGTCGCAGCTGCTATCTCGATTGAAAAATTTTGCCCAGTGACATGATGACGTCAGTGGTGATGTCATATGTCACCACTTGTGAGATTTTGCATGGTATATTCAATCAAGATGGCCAGGACGGGCTCTTCGCGCAAATGCATGAGGTGGGTACTGTATGCATTTTTTATTTTTTGTTATTGCTGCCATTTCAGGGAAAATTGATTTATTACCACAAAGCTCAAGGAAATTCGACTTCACAGCGAATTGAATTTTTCCTGTAATTTGGATCGAAGTCCACTTTGGATACTTTGATTCTCTCAACACTAACTATCTCCCTTGATATCAGCTATGGTAGAAGAGTCAGGATGCCAGCACACAACACTACACACATTAGATGCTTGACTGAACCCGACAAAATCAGCAGGTTTGGCAAATATACCGTACATTTTAATCTTTATGTTTTGATGAATGACAGACCTGAAAACCCCCAGATCTCCCCGTAAATATCTTAAACTGCACATGCCTTAAACTGCACTGTTCAATGGTGTAATCCTATCAGCAAACTAGGTATGTATGGATGTTTAAAACTTTATTCTCTTTGGGAAATTCATGTGGGCCTATCATAAACTGCTCCAGTTTTCATTGCTTAGTTAATGACCATGTCATCAAAATTCATTGCAGATTCTATATTATAGCCTAGACTCTATTTAATATTGCATTAGGTAATTTAAGTTGCTGCAAATCTCATCTTAAAAATATAGTTTTCAATGTATATATTACAAAAACATAATGATGATCTCAGAATGTTATGAATGTTATATGAATTCTCAATCTGGATGCTGTTTTATGGCACTCTTGGAGTTCATTTTATTTTTTTCTGACATTATCTGCAAGCTATAACATTAAAGCATAGCAGCTGATGAAATATAATAAATATTTAGCCTGAATTGTTTTTTTTAGTTATTTCCAACAGGTTAACAGTACTAAAACCTAGAAACTTCATTTATTAATGTATTTATTAATTGGTGTGTTAACCACTGAAGGGCATAATGATTTTGGACCTTAAGGATGCATATTTTTTTATCTCTATAGTCTGACAACTTTTTTTTAATTATTCTTTTGAATTAGTCGTATGAGAGCTTTTCTTATGTGATGATATGTATTTTATTGGCAACATTTGAAAACAATGGGGGTCATTTATTAAGACTGGTGTTTTAGACGTCGGTCTTAATAACCCCTACAGCTGGCGGTGGATCCACCAAAGTTATGAAGAGGCGTCAACCTCAACATAACTTTGGCGGATCCACCACCTGTCTAAATCTATGCCAGCTTCCTTACTGGCTTACATTTAGACCATTTTCTACACCTAAAACAGATGTACAAAATGATAAATGAGACGAGCCTCCCGGCCTGTTCCCTTCCACGACCACGCCATGCCCACTTTTTTAGACCTGGCATGAGTGGGGAAAAGTCACAGATTGCGGCAGAAATAACCTTTGCGCCATAATCTGCGCCGGAAATATGCCTAATATAGGAGTATTTCTGGTTAGTAAATGGTTACCAATGTTTATTGTTTCTCGGGAATAGAAAAAACAGCCATTGTTGTTTAAATATAGTTTTTATGAGATTGTATGTTCCAACTTTGTGGGAACAGTTTGGGGAAGGCCCTTTTCTGTTCCCACATAAATGTATCCCAGTGCACATAGCAAGGTCTATAAAGTCATAGGTGAGCTTGGTGTGTAGCGATTTGACTGTACTGCACATAGCACTGACTTCAACCCCATCAAACACCTTTGAGATAAACTAGAACAGAGATTGCAAGCTTCTTGTCTAACATCAGTGTTTGACTTCACAAATGCTTTACTGGATAACCCCCCATCCCCCTTCATACTAACACAAATATTCCGAAATCTTGTAGAAAAGCCTTCCTAGAGGAGTGGAAGCTGTGTTAGCTGTAAAGCTAAAAAAAATAATTGCATCCTAATAAAAACTCATGTAGGTGTAAGATATAGTTGCCCCATTCTTTTGTCATATAGTTTACCTTTTATCCTATTACAGTAAGAACACCAGCAAAGGGCTAATGTAAAAGAGTTTCCCATTAATGTCTGCCTCGAGTAAGTATACTTTGACAGTAAGCTGAGTTTGTCAGTGGTGTAGAGCTGAACTTTCTATTGGCATATTGTGCAATGATCTCATGATCTGTGATCTCATGATGGTCTCCCAATATAACAAGCCAAAAACATGAAACAAGCATTTAAACATTCCCTTTGCTGCATTGGCAGGTGAACACTTAATTCTAGAGCCTGAAACATACATTATTTTCCCAATATTAAGACATGTTAATTACAGAGGTGTTTTTTTCTTACTGTCCTTTTGGCTGGACATTTCCTGCTATCTGTGTAATGAGATGACCAGCTTTTCAAAACATAATTCTGGGATATTGTTTCACAAGGTGTCTATTCTCTATGTTACCATGTCCAATGTGTGATTGCAACCTGTCATGAATTTTGCTATGTGGACCTTCATATATAGATCTAGAGTATGAACTGTAGGTTATTTTAAAATTAAAATTGTGTAAGATCCACACATTTGAGTAATTCAACAGAAATGCAGTTTCATCCATAATTGTGCCCCATATGAATGAGTGACTATATGGACCCATTACACAGGCATACTTAGTTGTGTAATAGAAAAAGCACGGCTTATCTGCCCTTACTACAAAGGTATGAAGAAAAGGACGCTAGACCTTAGGTAGAGCGTATGGACCACAGAGGGCGCACAAAACAACCGGTCATAGGCAATATTTCGGTTTCAGCAGTATTCCATTTATTCATGAGACAACGTGTTTCGGGGTACTAGTCGCGTTGTTACTGCCGGTTGTTACTGCCAGTTGTTTTGTGCGCCCTCTGTGGTCCATACGCTCTACCTAAGGTCTAGCGTTCTTTTCTTCATACCGTTACCGGAGTGGCAGGGTGGCCCCTGCCCAAGGCGATCGGATGAATCTAGGCTGCACCAACCGTTACTCATCTACACTCGACCTTCATTGCAGTTGCATCCAATTGATGCAACCGCAATAGGTGAGCAAACCATTTATTTTATTAGAAATTTGATTTGCTGAACTTACTCACCCTATGAGCGCCTTTCTCTATCCTATTGGCCATTATCTGCTTACTACAAATGGAGATCCAGGCTAGTTTGCATACTTTGCACATGCACTGCCAGATATCTATTATATAGTGGGACATATGCAACATGTAATAAGATATGTGTCATCTGGAGGTTAATTTTAAAGATGTGATAATAAATATTTGCGTTTTATCAAGTGCTGAAGAATGTAATCTTCTACATTGAAACATTAATACCATAAGAACTATGGGGGAGAATGATCAAAACTGGTGTAAAGGAAAACTGTCTTAGTTGCCCATAACAACCAGTTACACCCCATATGTGGTCATAAACTGATGTACAGGCACACGGCAGGGCGCAGAAGGAAAGGAATGCCATGTGGTTTTTGGAAGGCAGATTTCACTGGGATAATTTTAAGCTGCCATGTCACATTTGAAGACCCCTTGATGCACCCCTAGAGTAGAAACTGCAAAAAAATACCCCATTTTGGAAACTACGGGATAAGGTGGCAGTTTTGTTGGTACTATTTTAGGGTACATATGATTTTTGGTTGCTCTATATAACACTTTTTGTGAGGCAAGGTAACAAAAAATAGCTGTTTTGGCACTGTTTTTATTTTTTGTTATTTACAGTGTTCCTCTGACAGGTTAGATCATGTGGTATTTTTATAGAGCAGGTTGTTATGGACGCGATAATACCAAAATTTTTATTTCAGTTTTACATAATAAAGTATTTTTTTTTTTTTGTGTCTCCATATTCTGAATGCTATTGTTTTTCTAAATTTTGGGCAACTCTTTTATTTTTGATCGCTTGGTATTACACTTTTGGTGATATAATGTGACAAAAAAAGGCTTTTTTGAGACTTTTTTTTTACGGTGTTCACCTGAGGGGTTAGGTCATGTGATATTTTTATATAGCAGGTTCTAACGGACATGAAAATACTGAATATGTATACTTTTTTTATTTAAGTTTTACACAATAACAGCATTTTTGAAACAAAAAATCATGTTTTAGTGTCTCCATATTCTGAGAGCCATAGTTTTTAAATTTTTTGGGCAATTGTCTAAGTTAGGGTCTCATTTTTTGCGGGATAAGATTACGGTTTGATTGGTATGATTTTGGGGTGCGTATGACTTTTTGATTGCTTAGTATTACACTTTTTGTGATGTAAGGTGACAAAAAAATGGCTTTTTGACAGCGTTTTTATTTTTTTACCGTGTTCACCTGAGGAGTTAGGTCATGTGATATTTTTATAGAGCAGGTCGTTCCGGACGTGGAAATATCTAATATGTCGACTTTTTTTTTTTTTCTTTACATTTAACACAATAAAAGCAGTTTTAAAACAACAACAAAAAAAAGTTTTAGAGTCTCCATAGTCTGAGAGCCATAGTTTTTTCATTTTTTGGGCGATTGTCTTAGGTAGGGGCTCATTTTTTGAGGGATGAAGTGATGGTTATATTGGTTCTATTTTGGGGGGCATATGCCTTTTTGATCACTTGGTGCTGCACTTTTAGTGATGTAAGTTGACCAAAAAAAAAATTTTTAGCACAGTTTTTTTTTTTTTTTTTTTACATGATGGTGTTTACCTGAAGGGTTAGGTTATGTGGTATTTTTATATAGCAGGTTCTAATGGACATGAAAATACTGAATATGTATACTTTTTTTTATTTAAGTTTTACACAATAACAGCATTTTTGAAACAAAAAAAAATCATGTTTTAGTGTCTCCATATTCTGAGAGCCATAGTTTTTAAATTTTTTGGGCAATTGTCTAAGTTAGGGTCTCATTTTTTGCGGGATAAGATTACGGTTTGATTGGTATGATTTTGGGGTGCGTATGACTTTTTGATTGCTTAGTATTACACTTTTTGTGATGTAAGGTGACAAAAAAATGGCTTTTTGACAGCGTTTTTATTTTTTTACCGTGTTCACTTGAGGAGTTAGGTCATGTGATATTTTTATAGAGCAGGTCGTTCCGGACGTGGAAATATCTAATATGTCGACTTTTTTTTTTTTTTTTTACATTTAACACAATAAAAGCAGTTTTAAAACAACAAAAAAAAAAGTTTTAGAGTCTCCATAGTCTGAGAGCCATAGTTTTTTCATTTTTTGGGCGATTGTCTTAGGTAGGGGCTCATTTTTTGAGAGATGCAGTGATGGTTATATTGGTTCTATTTTGGGGGGCATATGCCTTTTTGATCACTTGGTGCTGCACTTTTAGTGATGTAAGTTGACCAAAAAATGTTTTTTTAGCACAGTTTTTATTTTATTTTTTTGACATGATGGTGTTTACCTGAAGGGTTAGGTTATGTGGTATTTTTATAGAGCCAGTCGATAAGGACGTGATGAATACCTAATATGTCTACTTTTCTTTTTTTTCACTATTTCTTAAAATTTTTTTACTTTATTTTGGGGAAAGGACGCTTTTTTTTACTTGAAAATGTAATTTATTTGTAAAACTTTTTTTTTTTCTCTTTCTTTTTTGTTTACCTCTGGGACTTCAACTTTTGGTGGTCTGGTCCCCTTTGCATCACAATACTGCTACGCATTACAGCAACGTGGGGACCCAATGGAAGCTCCCTCCAGCTCCACACATCGCACGTGCCGTCGTTAGCGCTGACTGCTGCACATCAAGAGTTAATGCGCCGGCAACTGTGTTTTCACCAATGCTGGCGCATATAGCAGGGGTCCGGCTATCAGTAACTGCCGGACCCCTGCTGCTGATCGAGTGGGCGCACATCCTGCACCCGCCTAATCAGCATGCTGTAGTAGTACTGCGCTGGGCGGCAAGTCACATCCCGCGCTGTACTATTGCGGCGCTGGTCAGGAATGGGTTAATTTTTTTCTCTCACTTTTTTAAAATCAAGACCCATTTGGATCTTGAAGGTCCAGTGGGTCTGATGGCTATCCAGTACATTGCAATAGTTATCTATTGCAATGCACTATATTGTCAGTGATACACTTACACTAAGGCTGATCAAACAGGTACATGACAGCCTGGATGCCTTTGTAGGGCATCCGGTTGTCATCGCAACCATCTCAGCAGCGGCGGCCCGATGGAAGAGAGAGGGAGCTCCCTCCCTCTCATCCCCATGGATGCCGCGGGAAACTACTGACCGCGGCATCTATGGGGTTAGGCAGCCGAGATCGGTGCCAGCAGCGATTTTGGCCATAGCAGCAAAGTGTCAGCTGTAAGTTGCAGCTGACACTCTCTGCAGATGGCAGCGGCTCCATTCCTGAGCCGCTGCCATTAGAGCCTCACAGTGGACAGAGGAGCAGAGGGGGCATCTGGGGACATTAGCCATATTTGGGGGCATATTGGGGGCAATATAATAATAGCCATTGGGGGCACAGTGGCGGTCATGCCTGATTTCAGGCTGCAGCATTGAAATCATAGCCTGAAACCGGCATTTTCACACTAAAGCACTCCGATTGGTTAGTCTGCAATTGGAGCGCTTCCTGGCAAGGCACCACTCTGATTGGTTTCTTGCCTGCTTTCCCGATGTCTCCGCTCCCGTGGAGAGCAGAGACTCCAGGGCTGTGACACTTTATAGTGTCATAGCCCCAGTAAGCAGTTTGGACGTGACTGTATGTCCAAGTGCACTAAATTACTTGTGATTTGGATGTAGAGTTAAGTCCAAATGCGCGAAGGGGTTGATATGGATACTTTTGGAGCAATTTTTTTATGATTGCATTTTATTCACTATGGTCACATTTTTTTTTTTTATTTGTCTTTATTAAATATGTTTCTGAGTTACAAGAGTTATAAATCAGCCTATTTGCAAGCAGTCACTTTGCGTTTTCTTTGAATCCCATCATCTAACGGTTTATGTGTGGATCTTATCTTTGATCTCCATAATAACAATAACTGATAAGAATATTGCTTAAATAAGTGTTTATAAGGTCAGGTAAAATAGCAGCAGGTGAGACACCAAAGAGAGGGAAAGAGGGAACTGCAGAGTATGTCTGCCACAGACTATATTCCAGCAGTAAAAACACTATCACAGTATGCCCACAAAAAAAATAAAAAAATAAAAATATTACTAGTGCCCAAGGCACAATGGCCACATATGGGTTACTAACAAGACTTATACCTTGGCAGGATAGAACATCAGTGCAATTCAGTACCGTCTGTAGCACGCTGACTCCGCAGTCACCTCCTCCCAATGCCGTTTCGCCACACAGGTTTCTTACGGGGATAAAGACTCAATCAAGACACCTCCTCATTTTATCCTCACATAACAACATTAAAAATAGTGCAAGGCTGTTACCAGTTATAAATTAAAAAACCTCTGTGGCGTGTCTTTCTTACAGATTTGATACCCTATATTGGCAGGATCCAGATGTGGGCCCGCTACATAGATGACATTTCCATCGTGTGGCACGGCTCACAGGCTGGATTCACTTAATTTATGGAATCATTAAACAGGAATAATTTGAATATCAAATTGATTTATAGGATCGACAAATCAAGTTTGGGTTTCCTTGATGTCAGAATTCTGGTTGATAATGAATGGAGATTGACCATGGACATATTCATAAAGGAAACATCCACTAATTCATTATTGCATGGTAATTCATGTCATCCTCAAAATCTTATCTATAATATACCATATAGCTAGTTTTTGCGATTGAGGCGGATTTGTTCCACGGAAAAGGATTTAAAAAAAACAAGCATGTGACCTTTTCATATATATTTCAGGAAAGAGGCTACCTGAGGATATGTACGACGCAAGTATATGAAAGAGCAAAAGCAACTAAAAGGGATGACCTCCTTTAAATTCGTCAAAAACAACAAAAGAAGCAGGATGATAAGGTCCGATTTATATCCACATATAATCCTCAGTGGAAAAAGATGAGGTCGGCCCTGATTAATAATTTGGGAGATATTACGTTTGGATCCAACTTTGAACAAAGTTTCCCCCGTGGCTTCTTCTATCACGTATAGGAAATCAAAGAATCTAAAAGATACCTTGTTAAGGAGTTACCACCCGGGTGAACACCAATCTAGGACTTATGGATCTAGGGGCCCGAGATGGGGATGCTCCCCACGTGGGAAATGTGTAGCTTGCACAAATGTTGATAGAGCCTCTCACTTTTCAAATCCGGTGAAATCTGAAAAACAATATATGATCACCTACAATATTACATGTGGTACATCAGGGGTGATATACTCAGCTTCATGCCCATGTCAACGTATTTATGTGGGTATGACCTCGAGAGAAGTGAGGAGACGTGTCCGGGAACATGTTCTAGGAATAGAGGGAGCAAAAGAGGACAATGATCTAACCAAACTGAAATCTATCCCTAGACATTTTAAAAAATTTCACAACTGTGACAGCTCTGGATTTCGAGTTAGAGGCATTGATCGGGTGTTCATCTCCTTGCTATGGGGGAATTGGAGAAAACTACTGGCCCAAAAAGAGGTGAGATGGATCTATGAATTAGATTGTGTAGTACCTGGGGGGTTAAATAAAGAAATATCCTTTTCACCATTTTTATAATATTACATTGATGCTTCTTTTTTTATTAGTTTTTTTGTTTTCCCTCTTGATCTGTTGACCCTTGTTTTTAGGTATGTTTTAACTCCGTGTTTTTATTCAGTTTATACTGGCTGTCGTGATTTCTATTATGGTGGCTTTTTGGAATTTAATGGGATGGACGGTTTTATTAATGACTCGACTCGACCGGTGCATTAATGACTCGAAGATGAACCGGTGCATTGATGGTGGGACGGTGTTTTTTTTGCACAAAAAACTAAAAATATTTTTGGGAAAAAAGCCAACCAATACAGTAGGTGGTATAATATAAAGATAAACAAAAACTGTGCACCCAAATAATCATCAACCATGAGCAACTGTAATAACTTTAGTGGAAATGTACACGGTCTACATTTTAGACAGGATTTGTACATTTGTTTTAGTATCTTTTTATCATCACACTCTGCTTTATTATAAAAATCAACACTTTGATTTATATTAATATTTTGTATTCACTGTGTCAGCTGGCTATCAGCGTGCAAGGTTGCAATCTGACTTTTTGCTTCAAGGCTTACTTCATAAGTTAACATTTGCTAAAGGGCATGATTTGACAAAAAATAATCATCTTTGTGGTTGTTTTGATATGTATTTATATTCAGAATGTGTGTTCTTTTACTTAAAAGTAAGCATGTGTAACCTTAGTCTGAATTGAAGATATTAGTTGTATCAAATACACATAACTTCAGAAAGCTTATATTGTATCTATTGCCTTTGGCATCCTATGCCAGTTCAGAAACATCAGAGGAAATGCCTTGAAGCCATTTAAGTGAAGGTAAACATAAGGCCTCATGCACACGGCCGTTGTGCGGCTGTTCCATGCATTGGGGACCACAATTTGTGATCCTCAATGCACGGGCAACATCTGTGCGCGTGCCGGGACGGATGGAGACCCATTCAACTTGAATGGGTCCGTGATCCGTCTGCACCGCAAAAAAATAAAACATGTTCTATTTTTTTGTGGTGCGGAGGCACAAACAGAAACACCACGGAAGCACTCCGTTGTGCTTCCCTGGGGTTCCGAGCCTCTGTTCCGCACAGCAGCTCCGGATTGCGGACCCATTTAAGTGCGGGGAGCACACGGCCGGTGCACGCATATTGCGGACCCACTGTTTGCGGGCCGCAATACGGCAAAGGACGTGTGCATGAGCCCTAACTGTGTGTCGCACCGGTAGGCAGAAGACACCACATTGCTTCATGAAATCACATGTAGATTTAAATTATTGTAGGAAGGTTTAATATAAAATGTGAGATGTCTGTGTTTATAAGGCCAAGCAATATAAAGCTAAAAATCAATATTTTAATTTACACTTTGACAAGTATATACTAAGCAAATCGGCCATAAGACTAAGTGTACTTTCATACTAGCGTTAGAAGAATTCGGCAGGCAGTTCTGTTGCTGGAACTGCCTGTCGGATCTGGAAATCCGTATGCAAATGGATATCATTTGTTTCCGGATGCGGATCCATCTGACAAATGCATTGAAATACCGGATCCGTCTCTCTGGTGTCATCCGGAAAAACGGATCCTGTATTTATTTTTTTCACATTTTTAAAGCTCTGCGAATGCGCAGACCAGAAAACCGGTTCCGTCAATGCGGAAATTTTCTGAACACTTGCTACCGGCATTCATACATTTCAATGGAAATTAATACCGGATACGGCAATCCGGCAAGTGTTCCGGGATTTTGGCCGGAGGAAAAAACGCAGATGCTGCGGTATTTTCTCCGGCCAAATGCCGTAAAAGTGAACTGAAGACATCCTGATGCATCCTGAATGGATTGCTTTCCATTCAGAATGCATTAGGACAAAACTGATGCGTTTTTTTCTGGTATTGAGCCCCTATGATGGAACTCAATACCGGAAAACTTTAACGCTAGTGTGAAAGTAGCCTATAACCATTGACAAGTGAAGCGATTAACATTGGCTATGTTGTGACAATAGCTTCTATCAAAGGGTAGAATATATTAGGCAGTGAACAGTCAGTTCTTGAAGTTGATGTGTAGGAAGCAGGAAAATTGTGTAAACATAAGGATCTGAGCTGACAGGAACAAAACTGTGATGGTTAGATTGGGTCAGAACATCTCAAAAATGGCAGATTGTGGGGCACAGTTTTGGTATGCTATACCATCATTAATGCGTTTTTTTTTCCATACATATACCATAATATTCTGGAAAACTCCTTAAATTGAAAAGAAAACTGCAGCATTTAAGGAGAACTTGTAACCATAAAATGCAGTACAATATACAAGCAGCATGTTATAGATCAGGATGAGCTAAGAGGATTAATATATAATTTTGTGAGAGGAAAGTATTTTGCAAAGCTTGTAATTTGTACATTTAAATATTTGCTCTTTCTGACTTCAGTTATACACAGGGAGGTATTTGCAGTAATTGATAGAATTATTTGTGTGTGTATACAATGATCACTGTCTATCACTGATCAGATGGCCCCCGTGTACATTTGAACTCAGAAAGAGCACTATTACATGCCGCCTGCAGAATGCACTGCATTTTGTGGTGACAGGTTCTCTTTAAAGAGCCATATACTAGATTGGATATTTCAAATATACACTATTTGTGGACTAATGGAAGAGAAACATAGTTCTGCCACCTAGGAGTGCTGATATTCCTAATTTGGTTCTGGCTTCTGATACCTGCTTATCTGGTATGAGGTACACAACTGATAATATTGCATGGAATACGTTTGATAAGTAGCCAAATGCAAATTTTATTTTGGAGGCTTTATTGTGATTCTAACATATGCATTATTAGACTGGTGGATTTTAAAGGGCTTATTTATACGTTAAAGTGATAAAAACAATACTGAACGCAGTAAGAAAGGTCTTGTCACAGAGAACAATTAATAGCTAGGTGCTTCAGACATCCTAAAAGCCAACACACTTGATTTATCTACTTTCTGTAGCTGACAAGTCATGTCATATTGATTTGTAAAAACAACTAACATTTAAAGAAGAAGATAAATCTCAGCTCAATATCCATCTCCTATTTGTGAAAGACATAGTTGGATTTTAGGTGTTGTCTACAAGGTTTACTTAACCCCTTAGGTCTCTTCCACACGGGCGTTACGTGTGACAGCCGCATAGGATGCGGGTGCGTCATGGGAAAATGCGTGATTTTTCTGTGCGAGTGCAAAGCGTTTTAATGCGTTTTGCACGCGTGTGAGAAAAATCGTCATGTTTGGTACCCAGACCCGAACCCGGACTTCTTCACAGAAGTTCGGGTTTGGGTTAGGCTACTTTCACACTAGCGTTCGGGGTTCCGCTTGTGAGCTCCGTTTGAAGGCTCTCACAAGCGGCCCGGAACGAATCCGTAGAGCCCCAATGCATTCTGAGTGGATGCGGATCCGCTCAGAATGCATCAGGATGGCTCCGCTTGGCCTCCGTTCCGCTCAGCAGGCGGACATCCAAACGCAGCTTGCAGCGTTCGGGTGTCCGCCTGGCCGTGCGGAGGCAAACGGATCCGTCCAGACTTACAATGTAAGTCAATGGGGACGGATCCGTTTGAAGTTGACACAATATGGTGCAATTTTCAAACGGATCCGTCCCCCCTTGACTTTCAATGTAAAGTCTGGACGGATCCGTCTGACTAACTTTCACACTTAGAATTTTTTCTGAACTATAATGCAGACGGATCCGTTCTGAACGGATACCAACGTTTGCATTATAGGAGCGGATCCGTCTGTGCAGACACCAGACGGATCCGCTCTGAACGCAAGTGTGAAAGTAGCCTTAGTTGTTCTGTAGATTTTATTATTTTCCCTTATAACATGGTTATAAGGGAAAATAATAGCATTCTTAATACAGAATGCTTAGTAAAATGTCCATTGAGGGGTTAAAAATAATAAACAAATTTAACTCACCCCATCCACTTGGTCGCGTAGCGGATCTCCTCTTCTTTCTACTTTCTTCAGGACCTGGCTAAAGGACCTTTGATGACGTCACTGCGCTCAGCACATGATCGAGCACATGGTCCATCACCATGGTGATGGACCATGTGATGAGCGCAGTGATGTCACCAAAGGTCCTTTTCTCCAAGGTCTTCAAAGAAGAAGAAAGAAGACAAGCCGGGCTGCGCAAACAAGTGGATGAGGTGAGTTAAAAAAAAATAAAAATTAACCCCTCCATCCCTATTTTACTTAGCATTTTGTATTAAGAATGCTAATATTTTTCCTTCTAACCATGTTATAAGGGAAAATAATAAAGATTGGGTCCCCATTCCGATCGTCTACTAGCAACCATGCATGAAAATCGCACCGCATCCGCAGTTGCTTGCGGATGCTTGCGATTTTCATGCAGCCCCATTCACTTCTATGGGGCCTGCGTTGCGTGAAAAAAACACAATATAGAGCTTGCTGTGATTTTCACGCAACGCACAAGTGATGCGTGAAAATCACCACTCATGTGCACAACCCCATTGAAGTGAATAGGTCCGGATTCAGTGTGGGTGCAATGCATTGCACCCACACGGAATTCTCGCCCGTGTGAAAGGGGCCTTAGTGACCACTCATACGCCTTTTTACGGCTGTCACTAAGGGGCCTTAGGCTGGGCCGCTGCTTTTTCTCACATGAGAGCCGTGGTCCTGTTCTAACAGCCTGGACCGGCAGGAGTGCCTATCCAGGCTGTTTAACGCTTTACATGCCACGGGCAATGGCACCTGCCTCATGTAAAGCGCTGACAGAGGGAGCGGACTCCCTCTGTCTCACATCAGCACACAGCAAATTCGAATGCGGGGTGCTGATGTGTGTAAATGCAGGCTGGGTTCTAATGAAGGCCCCAAGCCTGCCTTGAGTAGTTTCCAGCAGACTGTGCCTCTCTGGTGCAGTCTGCTGGTCAATGTCAGTATAGTACTGAAATTCAAATGCAATGCAATATAGGGATAATCATTGCATTTTAAAATCAATCTGAATATTGTCTGTTATAGTCCCCTTGTGGGACTATTAAGTGGTAAAAAAAAGTAAAAAAACACATTTATTACATTCAAAAAATTCCTTTTATATGCCTTTTTAAATGAAAAAAATAGCAAAAAAATGAAATCTCCTCCATATGTTTAGTATCGCCGCATCCATAATGACCCGGACTACATAAATATCATGTAAATTATCCCCTCTGGTGACGCCGTAAAAACAATAAGTAATAAAAAAAAATGAAAAAATTGCTAATTTATTCTTAGTTGCCACAGAAAAAACTTAATAGTGATCAAAATGCGTAATTTACCCCAAAATGATACCAATGAAAAATACAAGTAGCCCCATAAATATTAATTCCTCACACAACTCCATAGAAAGAAAAATAAAAAAAAGTTATGGGTCTTGGGAAGCGGCAATGCAAAAACATATTTTTTTCCTTTTAAAAAAAGGGATTTTATTGCAAAAAAAGTAATAAAACATTAAAAAAACTATATGAATTTGGTATCACTATAATCGTACTGACCCAGAGAATAAAGTTATGTTATTTATACGAAAAAATTAACGTCGTAAAATTTATAATGTAAAAACGCAATGGCACCGTAAAATTTATGACATAAAAACGCAATAGCAGTATTGCTGGTTTTTCCATCTCCCTCCAAGAAAGAGTTAATAACTGTTAATCAGAAAGTTATGTGTACCCCAAAATGGCGCCATTAAAAACGACAACTTTTCCAGCAAAAAACAAGCCCTTATACAGCTATACAGACTGGAAAATAAGTAAATTATAGCTCTTGGAAGGCGACGATGAAAAAAGGAAGAAAAATGCTTGGCCAGTAAGACCTAAAACAGGCTGGTCACTAAGGTGTTAAACAAAAAAAGTACACTTGTAACATTTTTGGAAACAATTTTCTATGAACAGTCATAAAAAAAAAAAATGAAGCAATTTTCTGCTAATTCACATCCTTAAAAAATACAATTTTCATGTCATCAGTTGGGTAGGATCCATTACCCAGGGCCCTAACTGTTTCCTAAATTAAAGGGGCAGTAGCTCCATTCAACCCAAATGTGCAGAAGTTTGCATGCAAATTTGATTTGTTCTGAATGAATTAGTCACTAATTGCTATAAATCTGGTATATCCAGCCCAATCTGCCTAATCATAGTCTTCCCATTTGGTGGCCCATTCTCAGAGTGAAGGCTTGGAAGGGAAAATGCAGAAAGACTGCAGGGAGGGTGCAGAGACAGTGCAGGGAGACTGCAAGGAGAGTGTATGGCAGTACATCAGTTTGCAGTGAATCAACATTATTAGCTTGTAAAATATAAGAAAGTAAAACTGGATTGCGCATCCTAAATTATATGCTTTGATATAATAACTGCTTCTCAGCATAATTAATATTGCTTCTCAGCGCAATATATCGCATACCTACCCCTATGTTGCATACTGTACATGAGTTGAAGTTCCTGAAAGCAAGGTGAGCTTTGACAACTGTTCACATGGTGCAGTGCTGCGCGACGGCCATTGTCGCTTTGGTGCTGTGCTGGTGGGTCGGTGGGGCCCAGTGCCAGGGTGGCTTTGCCAGACAGTGGGGACGCTGTTTGGCTACTGAGTCCCACTAGCTGTTAGTGCAGTGCTGCGGTGCCGGTGGTCACCGCGCAGCGCTGCGCCAAATTTAGAATAGGTTCCCACCCAAGGAGGCCAGCACCTCCAAGGCATACAGGGCAGGCTCTGGCCATGTGGACAATTTGGAGACCCAGAAGTTGAATGGGGCAGAACCATCAGTCAGTACTTGTAGGCGTGTGCACAGGTACTGTTCCACCATGTTGTTCAAATGCTGTCTCCTGCTAACACGCTCCATATCAGCAGTTGGGGCCGGTTGTTGCGGCGAGGTGACAAAGCTTTTCCACATGTCGGCCATGCTAACCCTGCCTTCTGAGGTGCTGGCGCTGACACAGCTGCGTTGGCGACTTCTTCCTCCTCCCCTGCCTTTGCATTGTGCTTCCACTTGTCCCCCGGCGTCAGTCGGGAATGCTCTCAGTAGCGAGTCTACCAGCGTGCGCCTGTAGTCGCGCATCTTCCGATCACGCTCCAGTGAGGGAATTAAGGACGGCACATTGTCTTTGTAACGGGGATCCAGCAAGGTGGCCACCCAGTAGTCAGCACACGTTAAAATGTGGGCAACTCTGCTGTCGTTGCGCAGGCATTGCAGCATGTAGTCGCTCATGTGTGCCAGGCTGCCCAAGGGTAAGGACAAGCTGTCCTCTTTGGGAGGCGTATCGTCTGCGTCCTCCGTATCCCCCAAGCCACACACCAGTGATGGGCCCGAGCTGCGTTGGATGCCACCCCACTGTGAACATGCTTCATCCCCATCCTCCTCCTCATCCTCCAGTAGTGAGCCCTGGCTGGCCAAATTTGTACCTGGCCTCTGCTGTTGCAAAAATCCTCTTTCTGAGCCACTTCTAAAAGACTGGCCTGAAAGTGTTAGAGATGACCCCTCTTCCTCCTCCTCGTCCTGGGCCACATCCTCTTCCATTATCATTTTAAGTGTTTTCTCAAGGAGACATAGAAGTGGTATTGTAACGCTGATAACGGCTACATCGCCACTGGCCTTGTTGGTGGAGTACTCGAAACAGGGCACACAGGTCTCGCATGGAGGCCCAGTCATTGGTGGTGTAGTGGTGCTGTTCCGCAGTGCAATTCACCCGTGTTTGCTGCAGCTGAAACTCCACTATGGCCTGCTGCTGCTCGCACAGTCTCTCCAGCATGTGCAAGGTGGAGTTCCACCTGGTGGGCACGTTGCATATGAGGCGGTGAGCGGGAAGGCCGAAGTTACGCTGTAGAGCAGTCAGTATATCAGAGGGTTTTTTCACCCCAGTAAGCACAAAGCCGTATTTCTGGCCTAAATGTGACACTCACTTATGCATGTCTAATCCCAGATGTGCAGTAATTCAGAGGGTTTTTTCACCCCAGTAACCAAAAAGCCGTATTTCTGGCCTAAATGTGACACTCACTTATGCACGTCTAATCCCAGATGTGCAATATGTCAGAGGGTTTTTTCACCTCAGTAACCAAATAGCTGTATTTCTGGCCTAAATGTGACACTCACTAATGCACGTCTAATCCTAGATGTGCACTATATGAAACAGATGTTTTTTTTTTCACCCCAGTAAGCAAAATGCTGTATTTCTGGCCTAAATGTGATAATCACTTAGGCACGTCTAATCCTAGATGTGCACTATATGAAAGAGATGTTTGTTTTTTTCCCCCAGTAAGCAAAAAGCTGTATATCTGGCCTAAATGTGACACTCACTTATGCACGTCTAATCCTAGATGTGCTCTATATGAAACAGATGGGTTTTTTTTCACCCCAGTATGCCCCAGTATGAGAAAGCCGTATTTGTGGCCTAAATTTCACAGTCAATTATGCACTTCTAATTTCAGATGTGCACATTATCAGAGGGTTTTTTAACCACTGTAAGCAAAAAGCTGTATTTCTGGTCTAAATGTGACACTCACTTATGTAGTCTAATCCTAGATGTGCACTCTATGAAACATATGTTTTTTTCACCACAGTAAGCAAAAAGCTGTATTTCTGGCCTAAAAGTGACACTCACTTATGCATGTCTAATCCTAGATGTGCACTATATGAAACAGATGGCTTTTTTTTCACCCCAGTATGCCCCAGTAGGAGAAAGCCGTATTTGTGGCCTAAATTTCACAGTCACTTATGCACGTCTAATCCTAGATGTGCACTATATGAAACAGATGGGGTTTTTTTTCACCACAGTAAGCAAAAAGCTATATTTCTGGCCTAGTTGTGACACTCACTTATGCACGTCTAATCCTAGATGTGCACTATATGAAACAGATGTTTTTTTTTCACCCCAGTATGCCCCAGTATGAGAAAGCCGTATTTGTGGCCTAAATTTTATAGTCACTTAAGCACGTCTAATCCCAGATGTGCAGTATATCAGAGGGTTTTTTTCACCCCAGTTTGCAAAAAGCTGTATTTCTGGCCTAAATGTGACACTCACTTATGCACATCTAATCCTAGATGTGCACTATATGAAACAGATGTTTTTTTTTTCACCCCATTAAGCAAAAAGATGTGTTTCTGGCCTAAATATGACACTCACTTATGCACGTCTAATCCTAGATGTGCACTATATGAAACAGATGGGTTTTTTTTTCACCACAGCAAGCAAAAAGCTGTATTTCTGGCCTAAATGTGACACTCACTTATGCATGTCTAATCCCAGATGTGCAGTATATCAGAGGGTTTTTTCACCCCAGTAAGCAAAAAGCTGTATTTCTGGCATAAAAGTGACACTCACTTATGCATGTCTAATCCTAGATGTGCACTATATGAAACAGATGTCTTTTTTTCACCACAGTAAGCAAAAAGCTGTATTTCTGGCCTAAATGTGACAGTCACTTATACACGTCTAATCCCAGATGTGCAGTCTATTAGAGGGTTTTTTCACCCCAGTAAGCACAAAGCCTGATTTGTGGCCTAAATGTGACACTCACTTATGCACGTCTATTCCAAGATGAGCAGTATATTAGAGGGTTTTTCACCCCAGTAAGCACAAAGCCGTATTTGTGGCCTAAATGTGACACTCACTTATGCATGTCTAATCCCAGATGTGCAGTATGTCAGAGGGTTTTTTCACCCCAGTAACCAAAAAGCTGGATTTCTGGCCTAAATGTGACACTCACTTATGCACGTCTAATCCTAGATGTGCAGTATATCAGAGGGTTTTTTCACCCCAGTAAGCAAAAAGCTGTATTTCTGGCCTAAATGTGACACTCACTTATTCACATCTAATCCTAGATGTACACTATATGAAACAGATGGGGTTTTTTTTTCACCCCATTAAGCAAAAAGCTGTATTTCTGGCCTAAATGTGACACTCACTTATGCACGTCTAATACTAGATGTGCACTATATGAAACGGATGGGGGTTTTTTTCACCCCAGTAAGCAAAAAGCTATATTTCTGGCCTAAATGTGATACCCACTTATGCACGTCTAATCCTAGATGTGCACTATATGAAACAGATGTTTTTTTTTCACCCCAGTATGCCCCAGTATGAGAAAGCCGTATTTGTGGCCTAAATTTTATAGTCACTTAAGCACGTCTAATCCCAGATGTGCAGTATATCAGAGGGTTTTTTTCACCCCAGTTTGCAAAAAGCTGTATTTCTGGCCTAAATGTGACACTCACTTATGCACATCTAATCCTAGATGTGCACTATATGAAACAGATGTTTTTTTTTTCACCCCATTAAGCAAAAAGATGTGTTTCTGGCCTAAATATGACACTCACTTATGCACGTCTAATCCTAGATGTGCACTATATGAAACAGATGTTTTTTTTTTCACCACAGCAAGCAAAAAGCTGTATTTCTGGCCTAAATGTGACACTCACTTATGCATGTCTAATCCCAGATGTGCAGTATATCAGAGGGTTTTTTCACCCCAGTAGGCAAAAAGCTGTATTTCTGGCATAAAAGTGACACTCACTTATGCATGTCTAATCCTAGATGTGCACTATATGAAACAGATGTCTTTTTTTCACCACAGTAAGCAAAAAGCTGTATTTCTGGCCTAAATGTGACAGTCACTTATACACGTCTAATCCCAGATGTGCAGTCTATTAGAGGGTTTTTTCACCCCAGTAAGCACAAAGCCTGATTTGTGGCCTAAATGTGACACTCACTTATGCACGTCTATTCCAAGATGAGCAGTATATTAGAGGGTTTTTCACCCCAGTAAGCACAAAGCCGTATTTGTGGCCTAAATGTGACACTCACTTATGCATGTCTAATCCCAGATGTGCAGTATGTCAGAGGGTTTTTTCACCCCAGTAACCAAAAAGCTGGATTTCTGGCCTAAATGTGACACTCACTTATGCACGTCTAATCCTAGATGTGCAGTATATCAGAGGGTTTTTTCACCCCAGTAAGCAAAAAGCTGTATTTCTGGCCTAAATGTGACACTCACTTATTCACATCTAATCCTAGATGTACACTATATGAAACAGATGGGGTTTTTTTTTCACCCCATTAAGCAAAAAGCTGTATTTCTGGCCTAAATGTGATACCCACTTATGCACGTCTAATCCTAGATGTGCACTATATGAAACAGATGTTTTTTTTTCCACCCCAGTAAGCAAAAAGCTGTATATCTGGCCTAAATGTGACACTCACTTATGCACGTCTAATCCTAGATGTGCACTATATGAAACAGATGTTTTTATTTCACCCCAGTATGCCCCAGTATGAGAAAGCCGTATTTGTGGCCTAAATTTCACAGTCACTTATGCACGTCTAATTTCAGATGTGCAGTATATCAAAGGGTTTTTTCACCCCAGTAAGCACAAAGCTGTATTTGTGGCCTAAATGTGACACTCACTTATGCATGTCTAATCCCAGATGTGCAGTATGTCAGAGGGTTTTTTCACCCCAGTAACCAAAAAGCTGGATTTCTGGCCTAAATGTGACACTCACTTATGCACGTCTAATCCTAGATGTGCAGTATATCAGAGGGTTTTTTCACCCCAGTAAGCAAAAAGCTGTATTTCTGGCCTAAATGTGACACTCACTTATTCACATCTAATCCTAGATGTACACTATATGAAACAGATGGGGTTTTTTTTTTCACCCCATTAAGCAAAAAGCTGTATTTCTGGCCTAAATGTGATACCCACTTATGCACGTCTAATCCTAGATGTGCACTATATGAAACAGATGTTTTTTTTTCCACCCCAGTAAGCAAAAAGCTGTATATCTGGCCTAAATGTGACACTCACTTATGCACGTCTAATCCTAGATGTGCACTATATGAAACAGATGTTTTTATTTCAACCCAGTATGCCCCAGTATGAGAAAGCCGTATTTGTGGCCTAAATTTCACAGTCACTTATGCACGTCTAATTTCAGATGTGCAGTATATCAAAGGGTTTTTTCACCACAGTAAGCAAAAAGCTGTATTTCTGGCCTAAATGTGACACTCACTTATGCACGTCTAATCCTAGATTTGCACTCTATGAAACAGATTTTTGTTTTTCACCACAGTAAGCAAAAAGCTGTATTTCTGGACTAAATGTGACAGTCACTTATGCATGTCTAATCCTAGATGTGCACTATATGAAACAGATGGTTTTTTTTTTCACCCCAGTATGCCCCAGTATGAGAAAGCCATTTTTGTGGCCTAAATTTCACAGTCACTTATGCACGTCTAATCCCAGATGTGCAGTATGTCAGAGGGTTTTTTCACCACAGTAAGCAAAAAGCTGTATTTCTGGCCTAAATGTGACACTCACTTATGCACGTCTAATTCTAGATGTGCACTATATGAAACACATGTTTTTTTTTCACACCAGTAAGCAAAAAGCTGTATTTCTGGCCTAAATGTGACACTCACTTATGCACGCCTAATCCTAGATGTGCACTATATGAAAAAAAGTTTTTTTTTTAACCGTAGTAAGCAAAAAGCTGTATTTCTGGACTTGCAGACATGCAGATATCCTGTGCTGGTGCACTTTTGTGTTATAAAATGGCTGCCGATTATGTATTGATATTGACAAACTGAAGTTAAAAAAGGTCGTTTTCAGCAATAGTTGGCTCAGGGCAGGCTTAAAAAAATTAATTAGGAGTAAAAAACCAGTTCTTCATAAGATTTCTCCCTGATCTCTCCCTCACAGCAGCTGCAGCCTCTCCCTACACTAATCCAAACAGAGTGACGGGTGGAGCTACGCGACTACAGCTTAAATAGAGGCTGAGTCACATGCTGCAGTTGGCTAATCACAGCCATGCCAATAGTAGGCATGACTGTGATGGCCTTTTGGGGCAAGTAGTATGACGCTTGTTGATTGGCTGCTGTGCAGCCTTTCAAAAAGCGGCAAGAAAGCGCCGAACACCGAACCCGGACTTTTACGTAAATGTTCGGGTTCGGGTCCGGGTGCCGAAAAACCTAAAGTTCGGTACGAACCCGAACTTTACAGTTCGGGTTCGCTCAACTCTAGTAGTAACCCCTTGACAGAGTAGAGAGTAGAGAGGGTGTTAGCAGCAGCAGTGGCAGTAGTAGTGACAGAGTGGGGAGGGAGGCAGAAGTGGCAGTAGCATTGGCACTAGTCGCCCCATGACAGTGGGGAGGGTGGCAGCAGTGGCAGTAGCAGTAACAGTGATAGGAGTGGTCCCATGACAGAGTAGGGAGGGTGGCAACAGTGGTAGTAAGACATTTATTTTTCTGTTCTTCTGATCTATCAGAACCAAACAATCAAAGTAAACCGGATCCTGTATTTCAAGCATCCGTAAGGTCTCTTTTACATGTCAGTATTTGGTCTGTATTTTGCATCAGTATTCGATCAGTATTTGTAAGTCAAAAATAGGAGTGGGTCCAAAATAGAGATAAAATATAATGGAAATATTTGTATCTAATTTGTTTTGGACCGACTCCTGCTTTTGTCTCACAAATGCTGATCAAAAAATACTGATGCAAAATACTGTCAATTACTGACCGTGTGAAAGAGGCCTTATGCTCAATTTGCATCAATTTTGGCCATTTACACCTGAAATCGTTTTTTTTAAATAATATCAGAAAATGATTTGCTATTTAAATCAGTTTTTTATGTTTAACATATTTTTTAATTATTTCAGATTATGTTATTTTTAATTTTACATGTCCCTTTTTATAGTTAAACAAAAACAAAAAATCCTGCAGTTTTTGTATTGGCCACTATGTCTAATAGTTGGCTCTACTTCTTGTTCTGCACAGATCACTTTACTGCAGTTAGCTCATTCTAATCCTGTCTGTAATTATATCACCTCTGTTTATAGATAAGACAGGATCCACCATTCACAATAGGTGATTGTCAAAGCTTATCTACTCTTTCCTTGTACAATGACCTCTGCACAGGTCACAGAGCATGCCTAACCACCTCCGGACCGCCTAACGCAGGATCGCGTTCCGGAGGTGGCAGCCCTGCGCACAGTCACGCATATACGCGTCATCTCGCGAGACGCGAGACTTCCTGTGAACGCGCGCACACAGGCGCGCGCGCTCACAGGAACGGAAGGTAAGAGAGTTGATCTCCAGCCTGCCAGCGGCGATCGTTCGCTGGCAGGCTGGAGATGTGTTTTTTTTAACCCCTAACAGGTATATTAGACGCTGTTTTGATAACAGCGTCTAATATACCTGCTACCTGGTCCTCTGGTGGTCCCCTTTGTTTGGATCGACCACCAGAGGACACAGGTAGCTCAGTAAAGTAGCACCAAGCACCACTACACTACACTACACCCCCCCCCCGTCACTTATTAACCCCTTATTAGCCCCTGATCACCCCTAATCACCCCTGATCACCCCATATAGAATCCCTGATCACCCCCCTGTCATTGATTACCCCCCTGTCATTGATCAACCCCCTGTAAAGCTCCATTCAGACGTCCGCATGATTTTTACGGATCCACTGATAGATGGATCGGATCCGCAAAACGCATCCGGACGTCTGAATGAAGCCTTACAGGGGCGTGATCAATGACTGTGGTGATCACCCCATATAGACTCCCTGATCACCCCCCTGTCATTGATTACCCCCCTGTCATTGATTACCCCCCTGTAAAGCTCCATTCAGACGTCCGCATGATTTTTACGGATCCACTGATAGATGGATCGGATCCGCAAAACGCATCCGGACGTCTGAATGAAGCCTTACAGGGGCATGATCAATGACTGTGGTGATCACCCAATATAGACTCCCTGATCACCCCCCTGTAAAGCTCCATTCAGATGTCCGCATGATTTTTACGGATGCACTGATACATGGATCGGATCCGCAAAACGCATCCGGTCGTCTGAATGAAGCCTTACAGGGGCATGATCAATGACTGTGGTGATCACCCCCCTGTCATTGATTACCCCCCTGTAAAGCTCCATTCAGATGTCCGCATGATTTTTACGGATGCACTGATAGATGGATCGGATCCGCAAAACGCATCCGGACGTCTGAATGAAGCCTTACAGGGGCATGATCAATGACTGTGGTGATCACCCCATATAGACTCCCTGATCACCCCCCTGTCATTGATTACCCCCCTGTAAAGCTCCATTCAGACGTCCGCATGATTTTTACGGATGCACTGATAGATGGATCGGATCCGCAAAACGCATCCGGACGTCTGAATGAAGCCTTACAGGGGCGTGATCAATGACTGTGGTGATCACCCCATATAGACTCCCTGATCACCCCCCTGTCATTGATTACCCCCCTGTCATTGATTACCCCCCTGTAAAGCTCCATTCAGACGTCCGCATGATTTTTACGGATGCACTGATAGATGGATCGGATCCGCAAAACGCATCCGGACGTCTGAATGAAGCCTTACAGGGGCGTGATCAATGACTGTGGTGATCACCCCATATAGACTCCCTGATCACCCCCCTGTCATTGATTACACCCCTGTCATTGATTACCCCCCTGTAAAGCTCCATTCAGACGTCCGCATGATTTTTACGGATGCACTGATAGATGGATCGGATCCGCAAAACGCATCCGGACGTCTGAATGAAGCCTTACAGGGGCATGATCAATGACTGTGGTGATCACCCCATATAGACTCCCTGATCACCCCCCTGTCATTGATCACCCCCCTGTCGATGATCAACCCCCTGTCATTGATCAACCCCCCTGTCATTGATCAACCCCCCTGTCATTGATCAACCCCCCTGTCATTGATCACCCCCCTGTCATTGATCACCCCCCTGTCATTGATCACCACCCCTGTCATTGATCACCCCCCCTGTCATTGATCACCCCCCCTGTCATTGATCACCCCCCTGTCATTGATCACCCCCCTGTCGATGATCAACCCCCCTGTCATTGATCAACCCCCTTGTCATTGATCAACCCCCCTGTCATTGATCACCCCTCTGTAAGGCTCCATTCAGATATTTTTTTGGCCCAAGTTAGCGTAATTTTTATTTTTTTTTCTTACAAAGTCTCATATTCCACTAACTTGTGTCAAAAAATAAAATCTCACATGAACTCACCATACCCCTCACGGAATCCAAATGCGTAAAATTTTTTAGACATTTATATTCCAGACTTCTTCTCACGCTTTAGGGCCCCTAGAATGCCAGGGCAGTATAAATACCCCACATGTGACCCCATTTCGGAAAGAAGACACCCCCAGGTATTCCGTGAGGGGCATATTGAGTCCATGAAAGATTGAAATTTTTGTCCCAAGTTAGCGGAACGGGAGACTTTGTGAGAAAAAAATAAAAAATATCAATTTCCGCTAACTTGTGCCAAAAAAAAAAAAATTCTATGAACTCGCCATGCCCCTCATTGAATACCTTGGGGTGTCTTCTTTCCAAAATGGGGTCACATGTGGGGTATTTATACTGCCCTGGCATTCTAGGGGCCCCAAAGCGTGAGAAGAAGTCTGGTATCCAAATGTCTAAAAATGCCCTCCTAAAAGGAATTTGGGCACCTTTGCGCATCTAGGCTGCAAAAAAGTGTCACACATTTGGTATCGCCGTACTCAGGAGAAGTTGGGGAATGTGTTTTGGGGTGTCATTTTACATATACCCATGCTGGGTGAGAGAAATATCTTGGTCAAATGCCAACTTTGTATAAAAAAATGGGAAAAGTTGTCTTTTGCCAAGATATTTCTCTCACCCAGCATGGGTATATGTAAAATGACACCCCAAAACACATTCCCCACCTTCTCCTGAGTACGGAGATACCAGATGTGTGACACTTTTTTGCAGCCTAGGTGGGCAAAGGGGCCCATATTCCAAAGAGCACCTTTCGGATTTCACAGGTCATTTACCTACTTACCACACATTAGGGCCCCTGGAAAATGCCAGGGCAGTATAACTACCCAACAAGTGACCCCATTTTGGAAAGAAGACACCCCAAGGTATTCCGTGAGGGGCATGGCGAGTTCCTAGAATTTTTTATTTTTTGTCACAAGTTAGTGGAAAATGATGATTTTTTTTTTGATTTTTTTTTTCATACAAAGTCTCATATTCCACTAACTTGTGACAAAAAATAAAAAGTTCCATGAACTCACTATGCCCATCAGCGAATACCTTGGGGTCTCTTCTTTCCAAAATGGGGTCACTTGTGGGGTAGTTATACTGCCCTGGCATTCTAGGGGCCCAAATGTGTGGTAAGGAGTTTGAAATCAAATTCTGTAAAAAATGACCTGTGAAATCCGAAAGGTGCTCTTTTGTATATGGGCCCCTTTGCCCACCTAGGCTGCAAAAAAGTGTCACACATCTGGTATCTCCGTAATCGGGAGAAGTTGGGGAATGTGTTTTGGGGTGTCATTTTACATATACCCATGCTGGGTGAGAGAAATATCTTGGCAAAAGACAACTTTTCCCATTTTTTTATACAAAGTTGGCATTTGACCAAGATATTTATCTCACCCAGCATGGGTATATGTAAAAAGACACCCCAAAACACATTCCTCAACTTCTCCTGAGTACGGAGATACCAGATGTGTGACACTTTTTTGCAGCCTAGGTGGGCAAAGGGGCCCACATTCCAAAGAGCACCTTTCGGATTTCACAGGTCATTTACCTACTTACCACACATTTGGGCCCCTAGAATGCCAGGGCAGTATAACTACCCCACAAGTGACCCCATTTTGAAAAGAAGAGACCCCAAGGTATTCGCTGATGGGCATAGTGAGTTCATGGAAGTTTTTATTTTTTGTCAGAAGTTTGTGGAATATGAGACTTTGTATGAAAAAAAAAAAAAAAAAAAAAATCATCATTTTCCAATAACTTGTGACAAAAAATAAAAAATTCTAGGAACTCGCCATGCCCCTCACGGAATACCTTGGGGTGTCTTCTTTCCAAAATGGGGTCACTTGTGGGGTAGTTATACTGCCCTGGTATTCTAGGGGCCCAAATGTGTGGTAAGGAGTTTGAAATCAAATTCAGGAAAAAATGAGGAGTGAAATCCGAAAGGTGCTCTTTGGAATATGGGCCCCTTTGCCCACCTAGGCTGCAAAAAAGCGTCACACATCTGGTATCCCCGTACTCAGGAGAAGTTGAGGAATGTGTTTTGGGGTGTCTTTTTACATATACCCATGCTGGGTGAGATAAATATCTTGGTCAAATGACAACTTTGTATAAAAAAATGGGAAAAGTTGTCTTTTGCCAAGATATTTCTCTCACCCAGCATGGGTATATATAAAATGACACCCCAAAACACATTCCCCACCTTCTCCTGAGTACGGAGATACCAGATGTGTGACACTTTTTTGCAGCCTAGGTGGGCAAAGGGGCCCATATTCCAAAGAGCACCTTTCGGATTTCACAGGTCATTTTTTACTGAATTTGATTTCAAACTCCTTACCACACATTTGGGCCCCTAGAATGCCAGGGCAGTATAACTACCCCACAAGTGACCCCATTTTGGAAAGAAGAGACCCCAAGGTATTCGCTGATGGGCATAGTGAGTTCATGGAAGTTTTTATTTTTTGTCACAAGTTAGTGGAATATGAGACTTTGTAAGAAAAAAATAAATAAAAAAAAAATCATCATTTTCCGCTAACTTGTGACAAAAAATAAAAAGTTCTATGAACTCACTATGCCCATCAGCGAATACCTTAGGGTGTGTACTTTCAGAAATGGGGTCATTTGTGGGGTGTTTGTACTGTCTGGGCATTGTAGAACCTCAGGAAACATGACAGGTGCTCAGAAAGTCAGAGCGGCTTCAAAAAGCGGAAATTCACATTTTTGTACCATAGTTTGTAAACGCTATAACTTTTACCCAAACCATTTTTTTTTTACCCAAACATTTTTTTTTTATCAAAGACATGTAGAACAATAAATTTAGAGCAAAATTTCTATATGGATCTCGTTTTTTTTTGCAAAATTTTACAACTGAAAGTGAAAAATGTCATTTTTTTGCAAAAAAATCTTTAAATTTCGATTAATAACAAAAAAAGTAAAAATGTCAGCAGCAATGAAATACCACCAAATGAAAGCTCTATTAGTGAGAAGAAAAGGAGGTAAAATTCATTTGGGTGGTAAGTTGCATGACCGAGCAATAAACGGTGAAAGTAGTGTAGGTCAGAAGTGTAAAAAGTGGCCTGGTCTTTCAGGGTGTTTAAGCACTGGGGGCTGAGGTGGCTAGAAGTCTCTCCTATAGAAGTCAATAGATTCCCCTCCTGACCATTGTGTCCACGGCTTATGGGGCTACCATAAAGCAATTTTTAATGCTTTGTAAATGCTATTAAAGGGAGTCTTTCACGCAGATTCACCCTATTAACCTAATAACAGTGTTATGTCCACGGCATCCCCCCTATTAAAACGGTGCTTACCGTTTGTTCCTTGCTAGCATCGTTGTGGAGAAAAACACTTTTAATCCACATGCAAATGAGTCTGTGAAGTTGCCCAGGGGCGGCGTTACAACGGCCAGTGCCCAGGCCCCTGGGTCATTTTCATACGAAGGCACTATATGTGCACTATATGAAACAGATGTTTTTTTTTCACCCCAGTATGCCCCAGTATGAGAAAGCCGTATTTGTGGCCTAAATTTTATAGTCACTTAAGCACGTCTAATCCCAGATGTGCAGTATATCAGAGGGTTTTTTTCACCCCAGTTTGCAAAAAGCTGTATTTCTGGCCTAAATGTGACACTCACTTATGCACATCTAATCCTAGATGTGCACTATATGAAACAGATGTTTTTTTTTCACCCCATTAAGCAAAAAGATGTGTTTCTGGCCTAAATATGACACTCACTTATGCACGTCTAATCCTAGATGTGCACTATATGAAACAGATGGGTTTTTTTTCACCACAGCAAGCAAAAAGCTGTATTTCTGGCCTAAATGTGACACTCACTTATGCATGTCTAATCCCAGATGTGCAGTATATCAGAGGGTTTTTTCACCCCAGTAGGCAAAAAGCTGTATTTCTGGCATAAAAGTGACACTCACTTATGCATGTCTAATCCTAGATGTGCACTATATGAAACAGATGTCTTTTTTTCACCACAGTAAGCAAAAAGCTGTATTTCTGGCCTAAATGTGACAGTCACTTATACACGTCTAATCCCAGATGTGCAGTCTATTAGAGGGTTTTTTCACCCCAGTAAGCACAAAGCCTGATTTGTGGCCTAAATGTGACACTCACTTATGCACGTCTATTCCAAGATGAGCAGTATATTAGAGGGTTTTTCACCCCAGTAAGCACAAAGCCGTATTTGTGGCCTAAATGTGACACTCACTTATGCATGTCTAATCCCAGATGTGCAGTATGTCAGAGGGTTTTTTCACCCCAGTAACCAAAAAGCTGGATTTCTGGCCTAAATGTGACACTCACTTATGCACGTCTAATCCTAGATGTGCAGTATATCAGAGGGTTTTTTCACCCCAGTAAGCAAAAAGCTGTATTTCTGGCCTAAATGTGACACTCACTTATTCACATCTAATCCTAGATGTACACTATATGAAACAGATGGGGTTTTTTTTTCACCCCATTAAGCAAAAAGCTGTATTTCTGGCCTAAATGTGACACTCACTTATGCACGTCTAATACTAGATGTGCACTATATGAAACGGATGGGGGGTTTTTTCACCCCAGTAAGCAAAAAGCTGTATTTCTGGCCTAAATGTGATACCCACTTATGCACGTCTAATCCTAGATGTGCACTATATGAAACAGATGTTTTTTTTTCACCCCAGTATGCCCCAGTATGAGAAAGCCGTATTTGTGGCCTAAATTTTATAGTCACTTAAGCACGTCTAATCCCAGATGTGCAGTATATCAGAGGGTTTTTTTCACCCCAGTTTGCAAAAAGCTGTATTTCTGGCCTAAATGTGACACTCACTTATGCACATCTAATCCTAGATGTGCACTATATGAAACAGATGATTTTTTTTTCACCCCATTAAGCAAAAAGATGTGTTTCTGGCCTAAATATGACACTCACTTATGCACGTCTAATCCTAGATGTGCACTATATGAAACAGATGTTTTTTTTTTCACCACAGCAAGCAAAAAGCTGTATTTCTGGCCTAAATGTGACACTCACTTATGCATGTCTAATCCCAGATGTGCAGTATATCAGAGGGTTTTTTCACCCCAGTAGGCAAAAAGCTGTATTTCTGGCATAAAAGTGACACTCACTTATGCATGTCTAATCCTAGATGTGCACTATATGAAACAGATGTCTTTTTTTCACCACAGTAAGCAAAAAGCTGTATTTCTGGCCTAAATGTGACAGTCACTTATACACGTCTAATCCCAGATGTGCAGTCTATTAGAGGGTTTTTTCACCCCAGTAAGCACAAAGCCTGATTTGTGGCCTAAATGTGACACTCACTTATGCACGTCTATTCCAAGATGAGCAGTATATTAGAGGGTTTTTCACCCCAGTAAGCACAAAGCCGTATTTGTGGCCTAAATGTGACACTCACTTATGCATGTCTAATCCCAGATGTGCAGTATGTCAGAGGGTTTTTTCACCCCAGTAACCAAAAAGCTGGATTTCTGGCCTAAATGTGACACTCACTTATGCACGTCTAATCCTAGATGTGCAGTATATCAGAGGGTTTTTTCACCCCAGTAAGCAAAAAGCTGTATTTCTGGCCTAAATGTGACACTCACTTATTCACATCTAATCCTAGATGTACACTATATGAAACAGATGGGGGTTTTTTTTCACCCCATTAAGCAAAAAGCTGTATTTCTGGCCTAAATGTGACACTCACTTATGCACGTCTAATACTAGATGTGCACTATATGAAACGGATGGGGGTTTTTTTCACCCCAGTAAGCAAAAAGCTGTATTTCTGGCCTAAATGTGATACCCACTTATGCACGTCTAATCCTAGATGTGCACTATATGAAACAGATGTTTTTTTTTCACCCCAGTATGCCCCAGTATGAGAAAGCCGTATTTGTGGCCTAAATTTTATAGTCACTTAAGCACGTCTAATCCCAGATGTGCAGTATATCAGAGGGTTTTTTTCACCCCAGTTTGCAAAAAGCTGTATTTCTGGCCTAAATGTGACACTCACTTATGCACATCTAATCCTAGATGTGCACTATATGAAACAGATGATTTTTTTTTCACCCCATTAAGCAAAAAGATGTGTTTCTGGCCTAAATATGACACTCACTTATGCACGTCTAATCCTAGATGTGCACTATATGAAACAGATGTTTTTTTTTTTCACCACAGCAAGCAAAAAGCTGTATTTCTGGCCTAAATGTGACACTCACTTATGCATGTCTAATCCCAGATGTGCAGTATATCAGAGGGTTTTTTCACCCCAGTAGGCAAAAAGCTGTATTTCTGGCATAAAAGTGACACTCACTTATGCATGTCTAATCCTAGATGTGCACTATATGAAACAGATGTCTTTTTTTCACCACAGTAAGCAAAAAGCTGTATTTCTGGCCTAAATGTGACAGTCACTTATACACGTCTAATCCCAGATGTGCAGTCTATTAGAGGGTTTTTTCACCCCAGTAAGCACAAAGCCTGATTTGTGGCCTAAATGTGACACTCACTTATGCACGTCTATTCCAAGATGAGCAGTATATTAGAGGGTTTTTCACCCCAGTAAGCACAAAGCTGTATTTGTGGCCTAAATGTGACACTCACTTATGCATGTCTAATCCCAGATGTGCAGTATGTCAGAGGGTTTTTTCACCCCAGTAACCAAAAAGCTGGATTTCTGGCCTAAATGTGACACTCACTTATGCACGTCTAATCCTAGATGTGCAGTATATCAGAGGGTTTTTTCACCCCAGTAAGCAAAAAGCTGTATTTCTGGCCTAAATGTGACACTCACTTATTCACATCTAATCCTAGATGTACACTATATGAAACAGATGGGGTTTTTTTTTCACCCCATTAAGCAAAAAGCTGTATTTCTGGCCTAAATGTGATACCCACTTATGCACGTCTAATCCTAGATGTGCACTATATGAAACACATGTTTTTTTTTCACACCAGTAAGCAAAAAGCTGTATATCTGGCCTAAATGTGACACTCACTTATGCACGTCTAATCCTAGATGTGCACTATATGAAACAGATGTTTTTATTTCAACCCAGTATGCCCCAGTATGAGAAAGCCGTATTTGTGGCCTAAATTTCACAGTCACTTATGCACGTCTAATTTCAGATGTGCAGTATATCAAAGGGTTTTTTCACCACAGTAAGCAAAAAGCTGTATTTCTGGCCTAAATGTGACACTCACTTATGCACGTCTAATCCTAGATTTGCACTCTATGAAACAGATTTTTGTTTTTCACCACAGTAAGCAAAAAGCTGTATTTCTGGACTAAATGTGACAGTCACTTATGCATGTCTAATCCTAGATGTGCACTATATGAAACAGATGGTTTTTTTTTTCACCCCAGTATGCCCCAGTATGAGAAAGCCATTTTTGTGGCCTAAATTTCACAGTCACTTATGCACGTCTAATCCCAGATGTGCAGTATGTCAGAGGGTTTTTTCACCACAGTAAGCAAAAAGCTGTATTTCTGGCCTAAATGTGACACTCACTTATGCACGTCTAATTCTAGATGTGCACTATATGAAACACATGTTTTTTTTTCACACCAGTAAGCAAAAAGCTGTATTTCTGGCCTAAATGTGACACTCACTTATGCACGCCTAATCCTAGATGTGCACTATATGAAAAAAAGTTTTTTTTTTAACCGTAGTAAGCAAAAAGCTGTATTTCTGGACTTGCAGACATGCAGATATCCTGTGCTGGTGCACTTTTGTGTTATAAAATGGCTGCCGATTATGTATTGATATTGACAAACTGAAGTTAAAAAAGGTCGTTTTCAGCAATAGTTGGCTCAGGGCAGGCTTAAAAAAATTAATTAGGAGTAAAAAACCAGTTCTTCATAAGATTTCTCCCTGATCTCTCCCTCACAGCAGCTGCAGCCTCTCCCTACACTAATCCAAACAGAGTGACGGGTGGAGCTACGCGACTACAGCTTAAATAGAGGCTGAGTCACATGCTGCAGTTGGCTAATCACAGCCATGCCAATAGTAGGCATGACTGTGATGGCCTTTTGGGGCAAGTAGTATGACGCTTGTTGATTGGCTGCTGTGCAGCCTTTCAAAAAGCGGCAAGAAAGCGCCGAACACCGAACCCGGACTTTTACGTAAATGTTCGGGTTCGGGTCCGGGTGCCGAAAAACCTAAAGTTCGGTACGAACCCGAACTTTACAGTTCGGGTTCGCTCAACTCTAGTAGTAACCCCTTGACAGAGTAGAGAGTAGAGAGGGTGTTAGCAGCAGCAGTGGCAGTAGTAGTGACAGAGTGGGGAGGGAGGCAGAAGTGGCAGTAGCATTGGCACTAGTCGCCCCATGACAGTGGGGAGGGTGGCAGCAGTGGCAGTAGCAGTAACAGTGATAGGAGTGGTCCCATGACAGAGTAGGGAGGGTGGCAACAGTGGTAGTAAGACATTTATTTTTCTGTTCTTCTGATCTATCAGAACCAAACAATCAAAGTAAACCGGATCCTGTATTTCAAGCATCCGTAAGGTCTCTTTTACATGTCAGTATTTGGTCTGTATTTTGCATCAGTATTCGATCAGTATTTGTAAGTCAAAAATAGGAGTGGGTCCAAAATAGAGATAAAATATAATGGAAATATTTGTATCTAATTTGTTTTGGACCGACTCCTGCTTTTGTCTCACAAATGCTGATCAAAAAATACTGATGCAAAATACTGTCAATTACTGACCGTGTGAAAGAGGCCTTATGCTCAATTTGCATCAATTTTGGCCATTTACACCTGAAATCGTTTTTTTTAAATAATATCAGAAAATGATTTGCTATTTAAATCAGTTTTTTATGTTTAACATATTTTTTAATTATTTCAGATTATGTTATTTTTAATTTTACATGTCCCTTTTTATAGTTAAACAAAAACAAAAAATCCTGCAGTTTTTGTATTGGCCACTATGTCTAATAGTTGGCTCTACTTCTTGTTCTGCACAGATCACTTTACTGCAGTTAGCTCATTCTAATCCTGTCTGTAATTATATCACCTCTGTTTATAGATAAGACAGGATCCACCATTCACAATAGGTGATTGTCAAAGCTTATCTACTCTTTCCTTGTACAATGACCTCTGCACAGGTCACAGAGCATGCCTAACCACCTCCGGACCGCCTAACGCAGGATCGCGTTCCGGAATCGCGTTCCGGAGGTGGCAGCCCTGCGCACAGTCACGCATATACGCGTCATCTCGCGAGACGCGAGACTTCCTGTGAACGCGCGCACACAGGCGCGCGCGCTCACAGGAACGGAAGGTAAGAGAGTTGATCTCCAGCCTGCCAGCGGCGATCGTTCGCTGGCAGGCTGGAGATGTGTTTTTTTTAACCCCTAACAGGTATATTAGACGCTGTTTTGATAACAGCGTCTAATATACCTGCTACCTGGTCCTCTGGTGGTCCCCTTTGTTTGGATCGACCACCAGAGGACACAGGTAGCTCAGTAAAGTAGCACCAAGCACCACTACACTACACTACACCCCCCCCCCGTCACTTATTAACCCCTTATTAGCCCCTGATCACCCCTAATCACCCCTGATCACCCCATATAGAATCCCTGATCACCCCCCTGTCATTGATTACCCCCCTGTCATTGATCAACCCCCTGTAAAGCTCCATTCAGACGTCCGCATGATTTTTACGGATCCACTGATAGATGGATCGGATCCGCAAAACGCATCCGGACGTCTGAATGAAGCCTTACAGGGGCGTGATCAATGACTGTGGTGATCACCCCATATAGACTCCCTGATCACCCCCCTGTCATTGATTACCCCCC
Source organism: Bufo bufo (assembly GCF_905171765.1). Classification (NCBI taxonomy): domain Eukaryota; kingdom Metazoa; phylum Chordata; class Amphibia; order Anura; family Bufonidae; genus Bufo; species Bufo bufo. The sequence goes on along the minus strand of NC_053396.1, from coordinate 121,767,888 downwards.
TGTCATTGATTACCCCCCTGTAAAGCTCCATTCAGACGTCCGCATGATTTTTACGGATCCACTGATAGATGGATCGGATCCGCAAAACGCATCCGGACGTCTGAATGAAGCCTTACAGGGGCATGATCAATGACTGTGGTGATCACCCAATATAGACTCCCTGATCACCCCCCTGTAAAGCTCCATTCAGATGTCCGCATGATTTTTACGGATGCACTGATACATGGATCGGATCCGCAAAACGCATCCGGTCGTCTGAATGAAGCCTTACAGGGGCATGATCAATCACTGTGGTGATCACCCCCCTGTCATTGATTACCCCCCTTTAAAGCTCCATTCAGATGTCCGCATGATTTTTACGGATGCACTGATAGATGGATCGGATCCGCAAAACGCATCCGGACGTCTGAATGAAGCCTTACAGGGGCATGATCAATGACTGTGGTGATCACCCCATATAGACTCCCTGATCACCCCCCTGTCATTGATTACCCCCCTGTAAAGCTCCATTCAGACGTCCGCATGATTTTTACGGATGCACTGATAGATGGATCGGATCCGCAAAACGCATCCGGACGTCTGAATGAAGCCTTACAGGGGCGTGATCAATGACTGTGGTGATCACCCCATATAGACTCCCTGATCACCCCCCTGTCATTGATTACCCCCCTGTCATTGATTACCCCCCTGTAAAGCTCCATTCAGACGTCCGCATGATTTTTACGGATGCACTGATAGATGGATCGGATCCGCAAAACGCATCCGGACGTCTGAATGAAGCCTTACAGGGGCGTGATCAATGACTGTGGTGATCACCCCATATAGACTCCCTGATCACCCCCCTGTCATTGATTACACCCCTGTCATTGATTACCCCCCTGTAAAGCTCCATTCAGACGTCCGCATGATTTTTACGGATGCACTGATAGATGGATCGGATCCGCAAAACGCATCCGGACGTCTGAATGAAGCCTTACAGGGGCATGATCAATGACTGTGGTGATCACCCCATATAGACTCCCTGATCACCCCCCTGTCATTGATCACCCCCCTGTCGATGATCAACCCCCTGTCATTGATCAACCCCCCTGTCATTGATCAACCCCCCTGTCATTGATCAACCCCCCTGTCATTGATCACCCCCCTGTCATTGATCACCCCCCTGTCATTGATCACCACCCCTGTCATTGATCACCCCCCCTGTCATTGATCACCCCCCCTGTCATTGATCACCCCCCTGTCATTGATCACCCCCCTGTCGATGATCAACCCCCCTGTCATTGATCAACCCCCTTGTCATTGATCAACCCCCCTGTCATTGATCACCCCTCTGTAAGGCTCCATTCAGATATTTTTTTGGCCCAAGTTAGCGTAATTTTTTTTTTTTTTTCTTACAAAGTCTCATATTCCACTAACTTGTGTCAAAAAATAAAATCTCACATGAACTCACCATACCCCTCACGGAATCCAAATGCGTAAAATTTTTTAGACATTTATATTCCAGACTTCTTCTCACGCTTTAGGGCCCCTAGAATGCCAGGGCAGTATAAATACCCCACATGTGACCCCATTTCGGAAAGAAGACACCCCCAGGTATTCCGTGAGGGGCATATTGAGTCCATGAAAGATTGAAATTTTTGTCCCAAGTTAGCGGAACGGGAGACTTTGTGAGAAAAAAATAAAAAATATCAATTTCCGCTAACTTGTGCCAAAAAAAAAAAAATTCTATGAACTCGCCATGCCCCTCATTGAATACCTTGGGGTGTCTTCTTTCCAAAATGGGGTCACATGTGGGGTATTTATACTGCCCTGGCATTCTAGGGGCCCCAAAGCGTGAGAAGAAGTCTGGTATCCAAATGTCTAAAAATGCCCTCCTAAAAGGAATTTGGGCACCTTTGCGCATCTAGGCTGCAAAAAAGTGTCACACATTTGGTATCGCCGTACTCAGGAGAAGTTGGGGAATGTGTTTTGGGGTGTCATTTTACATATACCCATGCTGGGTGAGAGAAATATCTTGGTCAAATGCCAACTTTGTATAAAAAAATGGGAAAAGTTGTCTTTTGCCAAGATATTTCTCTCACCCAGCATGGGTATATGTAAAATGACACCCCAAAACACATTCCCCACCTTCTCCTGAGTACGGAGATACCAGATGTGTGACACTTTTTTGCAGCCTAGGTGGGCAAAGGGGCCCATATTCCAAAGAGCACCTTTCGGATTTCACAGGTCATTTACCTACTTACCACACATTAGGGCCCCTGGAAAATGCCAGGGCAGTATAACTACCCAACAAGTGACCCCATTTTGGAAAGAAGACACCCCAAGGTATTCCGTGAGGGGCATGGCGAGTTCCTAGAATTTTTTATTTTTTGTCACAAGTTAGTGGAAAATGATGATTTTTTTTTTGATTTTTTTTTTCATACAAAGTCTCATATTCCACTAACTTGTGACAAAAAATAAAAAGTTCCATGAACTCACTATGCCCATCAGCGAATACCTTGGGGTCTCTTCTTTCCAAAATGGGGTCACTTGTGGGGTAGTTATACTGCCCTGGCATTCTAGGGGCCCAAATGTGTGGTAAGGAGTTTGAAATCAAATTCTGTAAAAAATGACCTGTGAAATCCGAAAGGTGCTCTTTTGTATATGGGCCCCTTTGCCCACCTAGGCTGCAAAAAAGTGTCACACATCTGGTATCTCCGTAATCGGGAGAAGTTGGGGAATGTGTTTTGGGGTGTCATTTTACATATACCCATGCTGGGTGAGAGAAATATCTTGGCAAAAGACAACTTTTCCCATTTTTTTATACAAAGTTGGCATTTGACCAAGATATTTATCTCACCCAGCATGGGTATATGTAAAAAGACACCCCAAAACACATTCCTCAACTTCTCCTGAGTACGGAGATACCAGATGTGTGACACTTTTTTGCAGCCTAGGTGGGCAAAGGGGCCCACATTCCAAAGAGCACCTTTCGGATTTCACAGGTCATTTACCTACTTACCACACATTTGGGCCCCTAGAATGCCAGGGCAGTATAACTACCCCACAAGTGACCCCATTTTGAAAAGAAGAGACCCCAAGGTATTCGCTGATGGGCATAGTGAGTTCATGGAAGTTTTTATTTTTTGTCAGAAGTTTGTGGAATATGAGACTTTGTATGAAAAAAAAAAAAAAAAAAAAAATCATCATTTTCCAATAACTTGTGACAAAAAATAAAAAATTCTAGGAACTCGCCATGCCCCTCACGGAATACCTTGGGGTGTCTTCTTTCCAAAATGGGGTCACTTGTAGGGTAGTTATACTGCCCTGGTATTCTAGGGGCCCAAATGTGTGGTAAGGAGTTTGAAATCAAATTCAGGAAAAAATGAGGAGTGAAATCCGAAAGGTGCTCTTTGGAATATGGGCCCCTTTGCCCACCTAGGCTGCAAAAAAGCGTCACACATCTGGTATCCCCGTACTCAGGAGAAGTTGAGGAATGTGTTTTGGGGTGTCTTTTTACATATACCCATGCTGGGTGAGATAAATATCTTGGTCAAATGACAACTTTGTATAAAAAAATGGGAAAAGTTGTCTTTTGCCAAGATATTTCTCTCACCCAGCATGGGTATATATAAAATGACACCCCAAAACACATTCCCCACCTTCTCCTGAGTACGGAGATACCAGATGTGTGACACTTTTTTGCAGCCTAGGTGGGCAAAGGGGCCCATATTCCAAAGAGCACCTTTCGGATTTCACAGGTCATTTTTTACTGAATTTGATTTCAAACTCCTTACCACACATTTGGGCCCCTAGAATGCCAGGGCAGTATAACTACCCCACAAGTGACCCCATTTTGGAAAGAAGAGACCCCAAGGTATTCGCTGATGGGCATAGTGAGTTCATGGAAGTTTTTATTTTTTGTCACAAGTTAGTGGAATATGAGACTTTGTAAGAAAAAATAAAATAAAAAAAAAATCATCATTTTCCGCTAACTTGTGACAAAAAATAAAAAGTTCTATGAACTCACTATGCCCATCAGCGAATACCTTAGGGTGTGTACTTTCAGAAATGGGGTCATTTGTGGGGTGTTTGTACTGTCTGGGCATTGTAGAACCTCAGGAAACATGACAGGTGCTCAGAAAGTCAGAGCGGCTTCAAAAAGCGGAAATTCACATTTTTGTACCATAGTTTGTAAACGCTATAACTTTTACCCAAACCATTTTTTTTTTACCCAAACATTTTTTTTTTATCAAAGACATGTAGAACAATAAATTTAGAGCAAAATTTCTATATGGATCTCGTTTTTTTTTTGCAAAATTTTACAACTGAAAGTGAAAAATGTCATTTTTTTGCAAAAAAATCTTTAAATTTCGATTAATAACAAAAAAAGTAAAAATGTCAGCAGCAATGAAATACCACCAAATGAAAGCTCTATTAGTGAGAAGAAAAGGAGGTAAAATTCATTTGGGTGGTAAATTGCATGACCGAGCAATAAACGGTGAAAGTAGTGTAGGTCAGAAGTGTAAAAAGTGGCCTGGTCTTTCAGGGTGTTTAAGCACTGGGGGCTGAGGTGGCTAGAAGTCTCTCCTATAGAAGTCAATAGATTCCCCTCCTGACCATTGTGTCCACGGCTTATGGGGCTACCATAAAGCAATTTTTAATGCTTTGTAAATGCTATTAAAGGGAGTCTTTCACGCAGATTCACCCTATTAACCTAATAACAGTGTTATGTCCACGGCATCCCCCCTATTAAAACGGTGCTTACCGTTTGTTCCTTGCTAGCATCGTTGTGGAGAAAAACACTTTTAATCCACATGCAAATAAGTCTGTGAAGTTGCCCAGGCGCGGCGTTACAACGGCCAGTGCCCAGGCCCCTGGGTCATTTTCATACGAAGGCACTATATGTGCACTATATGAAACAGATGTTTTTTTTTCACCCCAGTATGCCCCAGTATGAGAAAGCCGTATTTGTGGCCTAAATTTTATAGTCACTTAAGCACGTCTAATCCCAGATGTGCAGTATATCAGAGGGTTTTTTTCACCCCAGTTTGCAAAAAGCTGTATTTCTGGCCTAAATGTGACACTCACTTATGCACATCTAATCCTAGATGTGCACTATATGAAACAGATGTTTTTTTTTCACCCCATTAAGCAAAAAGATGTGTTTCTGGCCTAAATATGACACTCACTTATGCACGTCTAATCCTAGATGTGCACTATATGAAACAGATGGGTTTTTTTTCACCACAGCAAGCAAAAAGCTGTATTTCTGGCCTAAATGTGACACTCACTTATGCATGTCTAATCCCAGATGTGCAGTATATCAGAGGGTTTTTTCACCCCAGTAGGCAAAAAGCTGTATTTCTGGCATAAAAGTGACACTCACTTATGCATGTCTAATCCTAGATGTGCACTATATGAAACAGATGTCTTTTTTTCACCACAGTAAGCAAAAAGCTGTATTTCTGGCCTAAATGTGACAGTCACTTATACACGTCTAATCCCAGATGTGCAGTCTATTAGAGGGTTTTTTCACCCCAGTAAGCACAAAGCCTGATTTGTGGCCTAAATGTGACACTCACTTATGCACGTCTATTCCAAGATGAGCAGTATATTAGAGGGTTTTTCACCCCAGTAAGCACAAAGCCGTATTTGTGGCCTAAATGTGACACTCACTTATGCATGTCTAATCCCAGATGTGCAGTATGTCAGAGGGTTTTTTCACCCCAGTAACCAAAAAGCTGGATTTCTGGCCTAAATGTGACACTCACTTATGCACGTCTAATCCTAGATGTGCAGTATATCAGAGGGTTTTTTCACCCCAGTAAGCAAAAAGCTGTATTTCTGGCCTAAATGTGACACTCACTTATTCACATCTAATCCTAGATGTACACTATATGAAACAGATGGGGTTTTTTTTTCACCCCATTAAGCAAAAAGCTGTATTTCTGGCCTAAATGTGACACTCACTTATGCACGTCTAATACTAGATGTGCACTATATGAAACGGATGGGGGTTTTTTTCACCCCAGTAAGCAAAAAGCTGTATTTCTGGCCTAAATGTGATACCCACTTATGCACGTCTAATCCTAGATGTGCACTATATGAAACAGATGTTTTTTTTTTCACCCCAGTATGCCCCAGTATGAGAAAGCCGTATTTGTGGCCTAAATTTTATAGTCACTTAAGCACGTCTAATCCCAGATGTGCAGTATATCAGAGGGTTTTTTTCACCCCAGTTTGCAAAAAGCTGTATTTCTGGCCTAAATGTGACACTCACTTATGCACATCTAATCCTAGATGTGCACTATATGAAACAGATGATTTTTTTTTCACCCCATTAAGCAAAAAGATGTGTTTCTGGCCTAAATATGACACTCACTTATGCACGTCTAATCCTAGATGTGCACTATATGAAACAGATGTTTTTTTTTTCACCACAGCAAGCAAAAAGCTGTATTTCTGGCCTAAATGTGACACTCACTTATGCATGTCTAATCCCAGATGTGCAGTATATCAGAGGGTTTTTTCACCCCAGTAGGCAAAAAGCTGTATTTCTGGCATAAAAGTGACACTCACTTATGCATGTCTAATCCTAGATGTGCACTATATGAAACAGATGTCTTTTTTTCACCACAGTAAGCAAAAAGCTGTATTTCTGGCCTAAATGTGACAGTCACTTATACACGTCTAATCCCAGATGTGCAGTCTATTAGAGGGTTTTTTCACCCCAGTAAGCACAAAGCCTGATTTGTGGCCTAAATGTGACACTCACTTATGCACGTCTATTCCAAGATGTGCAGTATATTAGAGGGTTTTTCACCCCAGTAAGCACAAAGCCGTATTTGTGGCCTAAATGTGACACTCACTTATGCATGTCTAATCCCAGATGTGCAGTATGTCAGAGGGTTTTTTCACCCCAGTAACCAAAAAGCTGGATTTCTGGCCTAAATGTGACACTCACTTATGCACGTCTAATCCTAGATGTGCAGTATATCAGAGGGTTTTTTCACCCCAGTAAGCAAAAAGCTGTATTTCTGGCCTAAATGTGACACTCACTTATTCACATCTAATCCTAGATGTACACTATATGAAACAGATGGGGGTTTTTTTTCATCCCATTAAGCAAAAAGCTGTATTTCTGGCCTAAATGTGACACTCACTTATGCACGTCTAATACTAGATGTGCACTATATGAAACGGATGGGGGTTTTTTTCACCCCAGTAAGCAAAAAGCTGTATTTCTGGCCTAAATGTGATACCCACTTATGCACGTCTAATCCTAGATGTGCACTATATGAAACAGATGTTTTTTTTTCACCCCAGTATGCCCCAGTATGAGAAAGCCGTATTTGTGGCCTAAATTTTATAGTCACTTAAGCACGTCTAATCCCAGATGTGCAGTATATCAGAGGGTTTTTTTCACCCCAGTTTGCAAAAAGCTGTATTTCTGGCCTAAATGTGACACTCACTTATGCACATCTAATCCTAGATGTGCACTATATGAAACAGATGATTTTTTTTTCACCCCATTAAGCAAAAAGATGTGTTTCTGGCCTAAATATGACACTCACTTATGCACGTCTAATCCTAGATGTGCACTATATGAAACAGATGTTTTTTTTTTCACCACAGCAAGCAAAAAGCTGTATTTCTGGCCTAAATGTGACACTCACTTATGCATGTCTAATCCCAGATGTGCAGTATATCAGAGGGTTTTTTCACCCCAGTAGGCAAAAAGCTGTATTTCTGGCATAAAAGTGACACTCACTTATGCATGTCTAATCCTAGATGTGCACTATATGAAACAGATGTCTTTTTTTCACCACAGTAAGCAAAAAGCTGTATTTCTGGCCTAAATGTGACAGTCACTTATACACGTCTAATCCCAGATGTGCAGTCTATTAGAGGGTTTTTTCACCCCAGTAAGCACAAAGCCTGATTTGTGGCCTAAATGTGACACTCACTTATGCACGTCTATTCCAAGATGAGCAGTATATTAGAGGGTTTTTCACCCCAGTAAGCACAAAGCCGTATTTGTGGCCTAAATGTGACACTCACTTATGCATGTCTAATCCCAGATGTGCAGTATGTCAGAGGGTTTTTTCACCCCAGTAACCAAAAAGCTGGATTTCTGGCCTAAATGTGACACTCACTTATGCACGTCTAATCCTAGATGTGCAGTATATCAGAGGGTTTTTTCACCCCAGTAAGCAAAAAGCTGTATTTCTGGCCTAAATGTGACACTCACTTATTCACATCTAATCCTAGATGTACACTATATGAAACAGATGGGGTTTTTTTTTCACCCCATTAAGCAAAAAGCTGTATTTCTGGCCTAAATGTGACACTCACTTATGCACGTCTAATACTAGATGTGCACTATATGAAACGGATGGGGGTTTTTTTCACCCCAGTAAGCAAAAAGCTGTATTTCTGGCCTAAATGTGATACCCACTTATGCACGTCTAATCCTAGATGTGCACTATATGAAACAGATGTTTTTTTTTCCACCCCAGTAAGCAAAAAGCTGTATATCTGGCCTAAATGTGACACTCACTTATGCACGTCTAATCCTAGATGTGCACTATATGAAACAGATGTTTTTATTTCACCCCAGTATGCCCCAGTATGAGAAAGCCGTATTTGTGGCCTAAATTTCACAGTCACTTATGCACGTCTAATTTCAGATGTGCAGTATATCAAAGGGTTTTTTCACCACAGTAAGCAAAAAGCTGTATTTCTGGCCTAAATGTGACACTCACTTATGCACGTCTAATCCTAGATTTGCACTCTATGAAACAGATTTTTGTTTTTCACCACAGTAAGCAAAAAGCTGTATTTCTGGACTAAATGTGACAGTCACTTATGCATGTCTAATCCTAGATGTGCACTATATGAAACAGATGGGTTTTTTTTTCACCCCAGTATGCCCCAGTATGAGAAAGCCATTTTTGTGGCCTAAATTTCACAGTCACTTATGCACGTCTAATCCCAGATGTGCAGTATGTCAGACGGTTTTTTCACCACAGTAAGCAAAAAGCTGTATTTCTGGCCTAAATGTGACACTCACTTATGCACGTCTAATTCTAGATGTGCACTATATGAAACACATGTTTTTTTTTCACACCAGTAAGCAAAAAGCTGTATTTCTGGCCTAAATGTGACACTCACTTATGCACGCCTAATCCTAGATGTGCACTATATGAAAAAAAGTTTTTTTTTTAACCGTAGTAAGCAAAAAGCTGTATTTCTGGACTTGCAGACATGCAGATATCCTGTGCTGGTGCACTTTTGTGTTATAAAATGGCTGCCGATTATGTATTGATATTGACAAACTGAAGTTAAAAAAGGTCGTTTTCAGCAATAGTTGGCTCAGGGCAGGCTTAAAAAAATTAATTAGGAGTAAAAAACCAGTTCTTCATAAGATTTCTCCCTGATCTCTCCCTCACAGCAGCTGCAGCCTCTCCCTACACTAATCCAAACAGAGTGACGGGTGGAGCTACGCGACTACAGCTTAAATAGAGGCTGAGTCACATGCTGCAGTTGGCTAATCACAGCCATGCCAATAGTAGGCATGACTGTGATGGCCTTTTGGGGCAAGTAGTATGACGCTTGTTGATTGGCTGCTGTGCAGCCTTTCAAAAAGCGGCAAGAAAGCGCCGAACCCGGACTTTTACGTAAATGTTCGGGTTCGGGTCCGGGTGCCGAAAAACCTAAAGTTCGGTACGAACCCGAACTTTACAGTTCGGGTTCGCTCAACTCTAGTAGTAACCCCTTGACAGAGTAGAGAGTAGAGAGGGTGTTAGCAGCAGCAGTGGCAGTAGTAGTGACAGAGTGGGGAGGGAGGCAGAAGTGGCAGTAGCATTGGCACTAGTCGCCCCATGACAGTGGGGAGGGTGGCAGCAGTGGCAGTAGCAGTAACAGTGATAGGAGTGGTCCCATGACAGAGTAGGGAGGGTGGCAACAGTGGTAGTAAGACATTTATTTTTCTGTTCTTCTGATCTATCAGAACCAAACAATCAAAGTAAACCGGATCCTGTATTTCAAGCATCCGTAAGGTCTCTTTTACATGTCAGTATTTGGTCTGTATTTTGCATCAGTATTCGATCAGTATTTGTAAGTCAAAAATAGGAGTGGGTCCAAAATAGAGATAAAATATAATGGAAATATTTGTATCTAATTTGTTTTGGACCGACTCCTGCTTTTGTCTCACAAATGCTGATCAAAAAATACTGATGCAAAATACTGTCAATTACTGACCGTGTGAAAGAGGCCTTATGCTCAATTTGCATCAATTTTGGCCATTTACACCTGAAATCGTTTTTTTTTAAATAATATCAGAAAATGATTTGCTATTTAAATCAGTTTTTTATGTTTAACATATTTTTTAATTATTTCAGATTATGTTATTTTTAATTTTACATGTCCCTTTTTATAGTTAAACAAAAACAAAAAATCCTGCAGTTTTTGTATTGGCCACTATGTCTAATAGTTGGCTCTACTTCTTGTTCTGCACAGATCACTTTACTGCAGTTAGCTCATTCTAATCCTGTCTGTAATTATATCACCTCTGTTTATAGATAAGACAGGATCCACCATTCACAATAGGTGATTGTCAAAGCTTATCTACTCTTTCCTTGTACAATGACCTCTGCACAGGTCACAGAGCATGCCTAGAAGTCTCTCCTATAGAAGTCAATAGATTCCCCTTCTGACCATTGTGTCCACGGCTTATGGGGCTACCATAAAGCAATTTTTAATGCTTTGTAAATGCTATTAAAGGGAGTCTTTCACGCAGATTCACCCTATTAACCTAATAACAGTGTTATGTCCACGGCATCCCCCCTATTAAAACGGTGCTTACCGTTTGTTCCTTGCTAGCATCGTTGTGGAGAAAAACACTTTTAATCCACATGCAAATGAGTCTGTGAAGTTGCCCAGGGGCGGCGTTACAACGGCCAGTGCCCAGGCCCCTGGGTCATTTTCATACGAAGGCACTATATGTGCACTATATGAAACAGATGTTTTTTTTTCACCCCAGTATGCCCCAGTATGAGAAAGCCGTATTTGTGGCCTAAATTTTATAGTCACTTAGGCACGTCTAATCCCAGATGTGCAGTATATCAGAGGGTTTTTTTCACCCCAGTTTGCAAAAAGCTGTATTTCTGGCCTAAATGTGACACTCACTTATGCACATCTAATCCTAGATGTGCACTATATGAAACAGATGTTTTTTTTTTCACCCCATTAAGCAAAAAGATGTGTTTCTGGCCTAAATATGACACTCACTTATGCACGTCTAATCCTAGATGTGCACTATATGAAACAGATGGTTTTTTTTTCACCACAGCAAGCAAAAAGCTGTATTTCTGGCCTAAATGTGACACTCACTTATGCATGTCTAATCCCAGATGTGCAGTATATCAGAGGGTTTTTTCACCCCAGTAGGCAAAAAGCTGTATTTCTGGCATAAAAGTGACACTCACTTATGCATGTCTAATCCTAGATGTGCACTATATGAAACAGATGTCTTTTTTTCACCACAGTAAGCAAAAAGCTGTATTTCTGGCCTAAATGTGACAGTCACTTATACACGTCTAATCCCAGATGTGCAGTCTATTAGAGGGTTTTTTCACCCCAGTAAGCACAAAGCCTGATTTGTGGCCTAAATGTGACACTCACTTATGCACGTCTATTCCAAGATGAGCAGTATATTAGAGGGTTTTTCACCCCAGTAAGCACAAAGCCGTATTTGTGGCCTAAATGTGACACTCACTTATGCATGTCTAATCCCAGATGTGCAGTATGTCAGAGGGTTTTTTCACCCCAGTAACCAAAAAGCTGGATTTCTGGCCTAAATGTGACACTCACTTATGCACGTCTAATCCTAGATGTGCAGTATATCAGAGGGTTTTTTCACCCCAGTAAGCAAAAAGCTGTATTTCTGGCCTAAATGTGACACTCACTTATTCACATCTAATCCTAGATGTACACTATATGAAACAGATGGGGTTTTTTTTTCACCCCATTAAGCAAAAAGCTGTATTTCTGGCCTAAATGTGACACTCACTTATGCACGTCTAATACTAGATGTGCACTATATGAAACGGATGGGGGTTTTTTTCACCCCAGTAAGCAAAAAGCTGTATTTCTGGCCTAAATGTGATACCCACTTATGCACGTCTAATCCTAGATGTGCACTATATGAAACAGACCATTGTGTCCACGGCTTATGGGGCTACCATAAAGCAATTTTTAATGCTTTGTAAATGCTATTAAAGGGAGTCTTTCACGCAGATTCACCCTATTAACCTAATAACAGTGTTATGTCCACGGCATCCCCCCTATTAAAACGGTGCTTACCGTTTGTTCCTTGCTAGCATCGTTGTGGAGAAAAACACTTTTAATCCACATGCAAATGAGTCTGTGAAGTTGCCCAGGGGCGGCGTTACAACGGCCAGTGCCCAGGCCCCTGGGTCATTTTCATACGAAGGCACTCCCTCTCCGCCGCGTCTGCCCGCCCTTAGTCTCTGTTCTAACCTCCCTCCTCCCGTCCGTAATCCCGCACATGTGCCGATGAACGCGATATCGGCGTGTCCACATTGAATGAGCACTGCATCGCAGTTTAGCGTGCGCATGCGCGGGATTACGGATGGGAGGAGGGAGGTTAGAACAGAGACTAAGGGCGCTCATGAGCTGCCACTGGCTAACATGGACGTTACACCAGGGAGTAAACCTGTCTGTATGCAGCATTAAGATATTGTTGACCGCCGTCCTCTGTTCGTCCAAGCAGTCTAACATAGCGTGTAGCTCTAATGGGTGGAAACATCGCGTATCAGGAGATGTTGAGAAAGAGCATTTTGCCTTTGCATCTCAAGGAGGGCATGTTTTGCATGGTAAGAGTGACAATGAGATTGAAGACGTGTGTCATGTAGGGTGCATGGGGCAGTCCTCCCTGATGCAGCGCAGACAAAATGTTCATCCCATTATCAGTAACAATGGGTTTCTCTCTCCAGTTAGTGAGGAGACAGCCAGTGTTTGATTTTTTTTTTATTGATGATGCTTAGCAGTTCCTCCCCAGAGTGGCTCCATTCAACAAGGCTAATCACGTGCAGAACACCTAGCTTTGCATAGATTATATGATGGAGGACCACTGTGAACTGTGTCTAGAGAGGAGGGTGAGGACAAGGTGGAAGATGAGTAGTCAGAGGAGGACATTGGCACAGAGTTCCCATGATTACAATGCGAGGGGGCATTTCCTTCACCTGGCCGAGTTGCTGATGTGACTGGCCCGGAACGACTTGTACCAAGAGGGCTGTGAATGACATATATTGTCTTTAATAATAGTTAAAACCAGGGCTTTTTTTCTGGCGGAACGCACCGGAACGGCGTTCCGCCACCTTTTGACATCACAGCCTGCAATGCTCCAGCATCGCAGGCTGCGATGTATTAGCGGGGAGGGACTGGGAGGAGGAGCTGGGGGCCGGTGCGTTCACTGTGCTCCGGCCCCCAGCTCCAGTACAGTTATAGAATGTGTAAAATTAATAATGATTCTATTCATGAGGCCCCCTCTGTAGTAGAACATTCAATATATCAATCCTACTCACAGGGCTGTTATCGTAATCCAGGCCGGCCGGGCAGACGAGCGGCAGCGTCACTGACTGACGTCACGTGCCTGCGCCGCCTGCTTCATTCATAAAGTAGGCCGGGCAGGCACGTGACGTCAGTCAGTGACGCTGCCACTCGTCTGCCCGGCCGGCCTGGATTACGATAACAGCCCTGTGAGTAGGATGGATATATTGAATGTTCTACTACAGAGGGGGCCTCATGAATAGAATCATTATTAATTTTACACATTTTATAACTGGACTGGAGCGGCAATGGGGGGGGGTCTGTGGATGGCAGTGTTATGGGGCGGGGGGTCTGTGGATGGCACTGTTAAGGGGGGGTCTGTGGATGGCACTGTTAAGGGGGGGGTCTCTGGATGGAACTGTTATGGGGTGGGGGGGTCTGTGGATGGCACTGTTATGGGGTGGGGGGGCTGTGGATGGCACTGTTATGGGGTGGGGGGGTCTGTGGATGGCACTGTTAAGGGGTGGGGGGGTCTGTGGATGGCACTGTTATGGGGTGGGGGGGTCTGTGGATGGCACTGTTTTGGGGTGGGGGGTCTGTGGATTGCACTGTTATAGGATGGGGGGGTCTGTGGATGGCACTGTTATGGGGTGGGGGGGTCTGTGGATGGCACTGTTATGGGGTGGGTGTCTGTGGATGGCACTGTTATGGGGTGTGGGGTCTGTGGATGGCACTGTTATGGGGTGGGGGGTCTGTGGATGGCACTGTTATGGGGTGGGGGGGTCTGTGGATAGCCCTGTTAAGGGGGGGGTCTGTGGATGGCACTGTTAAGGGGGGTCTGTGGATGGCACTGTTATGGGGGGGGGGGTCTATGGATGGCACTGTTATGGGTGGGGGGTCTGTGGATTGCACTGTTATAGGATGGGGGGTCTGTGGATGGCACTGTTATGGGGTGGGGGGTTCTGTGGATTGCACTGTTATGGGGTGGGTGGGTGTCTGTGGATGGCACTGTTATGGGGTGGGGGGTCTGTGGATGGCACTGTTATGGGGTGGGTGGGTGTCTGTGGATGACACTGTTATGGGGTGGGGGGGTCTGTGGATGGCACTGTTATGGGGTGGGGGGGTCTGTGGATAGCACTGTTAAGGGGGGGGTCTGTGGATGGCACTGTTAAGGGGGGTCTGTGGATGGCACTGTTATGGGGTGGGGGGTCTATGGATGGCACTGTTATGGGTGGGGGGTCTGTGGATTGCACTGTTATAGGATGGGGGGTCTGTGGATGGCACTGTTATGGGGTGGGGGGTTCTGTGGATTGCACTGTTATGGGGTGGGTGGGTGTCTGTGGATGGCACTGTTATGGGGTGGGGGGGTCTGTGGATGGCACTGTTATGGGGTGGGTGGGTGTCTGTGGATGACACTGTTATGGGGTGGGGGGGTCTGTGGATGGCACTGTTATGGGGTGGGGGGGTCTGTGGATAGCACTGTTAAGGGGGGGTCTGTGGATGGCACTGTTAAGGGGGGTCTGTGGATGGCACTGTTATGGGGTGGGGGGGTCTATGGATGGCACTGTTATGGGTGGGGGGTCTGTGGATTGCACTGTTATAGGATGGGGGGTCTGTGGATGGCACTGTTAAGGGGTGGGGGGGTCTGTGGATGGCACTGTTATGGGGTGGGGGGGGTCTGTGGATGGCACTGTTTTGGGGTGGGGGGTCTGTGGATTGCACTGTTATAGGATGGGGGGGTCTGTGGATGGCACTGTTATGGGGTGGGGGGGTCTGTGGATGGCACTGTTATGGGGTGGGTGTCTGTGGATGGCACTGTTATGGGGTGTGGGGTCTGTGGATGGCACTGTTATGGGGTGGGGGGGTCTGTGGATGGCACTGTTATGGGGTGGGGGGGTCTGTGGATAGCACTGTTAAGGGGGGGGTCTGTGGATGGCACTGTTAAGGAGGGTCTGTGGATGGCACTGTTATGGGGTGGGGGGTCTATGGATGGCACTGTTATGGGTGGGGGGTCTGTGGATTGCACTGTTATAGGATGGGGGGTCTGTGGATGGCACTGTTATGGGGTGGGGGGTTCTGTGGATTGCACTGTTATGGGGTGGGTGGGTGTCTGTGGATGGCACTGTTATGGGGTGGGGGGGGTCTGTGGATGGCACTGTTATGGGGTGGGTGGGTGTCTGTGGATGACACTGTTATGGGGTGGGGGGGTCTGTGGATGGCACTGTTATGGGGTGGGGGGGTCTGTGGATAGCACTGTTAAGGGGGGGTCTGTGGATGGCACTGTTAAGGGGGGTCTGTGGATGGCACAGTTATGGGGTGGGGGGGTCTATGGATGGCACTGTTATGGGTGGGGGGTCTGTGGATTGCACTGTGTTTAGGATGGGGGGTCTGTGGATGGCACTGTTATGGGGGGGGGGGTCTGTGGATTGCACTGTTATAGGATGGGGGGGTCTGTGGGTGGCACTGTTATAGGATGGGGGATCTGCGGATGCCATCCCCAGATCCCCCATTAACAGTGCCATCCCCAGATCCCCCATTAATAGTGCCATCCCCATCTGGGGGGTTTCTTTGCTTGGCTGGACTTTTATAGTCCCCCCAAATTTTACTTGCATCCCTGTTCTCTAAAGGGGCGGTTTTAGGTGGCGGTCCTAGGGGTGGGTAGGGGCGTGGCCAGGGGAGGGGGGCTGAGTTCCACCACCTTTTCTCTGAGAAAAAAAGCCCTGGTTAAAACTCCATATGTCACCACTCGTGTGAACTCTACCAGACACCGAGAGGCCCAAGGATTGGTCCACCTTCTTTTCAATGTATGTGTGCAAGGCTGGTACAGATTTTTTGGAAAAGTAATTCCGGCTTGGGATTCTCCACCTTGGGTGGACACAAGTTATCAGTTCTCTGAAATGTGCAGAGTCAACTACATGGAAAGGGAGGGACTGTAGTACCTGCAATTTTGCTGTTCTGTGCCACTGGATGAGTACACTCAAACTGTTGTCTTTTAGCTATCACCTGGGTGAACGATTGCTGTGTAAACAAGTGACAAGGAGCAGGAGAAGCGTGAGGAGCATTAGATGACATTGATTTCGATGGGAAGGAACAACAGCTTCCTTCTGCAGTTGATGCATCAGGCTGTAAGACTAAATGAGTGGCATGGTTTTTCCACGCTATTTTATAGTGACGCTCCATGTGTTGACGCAGGGCTGCTCCTGTGTTTGGTTCTAGATCTCCCACTGCTTCCACCTTGCTGTCTCACTGGCACGCTGCAACCCTTGCTCCCTGATGATGACAATGTCCCCTCTTCACCTGGCTCCCACATGCGATCGTCTACATCACTATCTACATATGTTTGATTTTGACTAGAGTTGAGCAGACACCTAGATGTTCGGGTTCAACGAGTTCAGCCGAGTTCGGGTTCAACGAGTTCACAAAAAAGTTTGAGTTCGGGACCCGAACTTGACCCCGAACCCGAACCCTATTGAAGTCAATGGGGACCTGAACTTTTGAGCACTAAAATGGCTGTAAAAATGTCATGGAAAGGGCTAGAGGGCTGCAAATGTCATCAAAATGTGGTTAAGAGCATGGCAAGTGCTGTGCAAACAAATGTGGATAGGGAAATGACTTTAAATAACATAAAATACATAAAAATGAAAAATAATAATCTTGATCTAGGAGGACGAGGTTCATATGGAGTAGGAGGTTGAGGAGGCGGTGTATGTGGAAGCGGCGCTGGAGGAGGAGGTAGCCTACACTGCTTTTTGCTTTTAATTTAAAAAAAATTAAATTAGGGTACACACCAAAACATTGGGAAATATAACCTGTAATAACCCCCTCTAGTCATGCTAAACACACTTTCAGACAATACACTGGCTGCAGGGCAGGCCAGAGCCTCCAAGGGGTAAAGGGCAAGCTCAGTCCATGTGCCCAATTTGGAGACCCAGAAGTTGCAGGGGCTGACCCCTGTCAGTCAGTTTGTGTAGGGGTGTGCACACTTACTGCCCCATCATGTCGCACGTCCCCGTGATGTTCACGATCCAATTTGATATCTGCTCTATCAACTTTCGATGTTCTTTTATGCGCCTACCATGGTGATCACGGGTGGAGGGGAGTAAGGGTTCCAGGCCGGAGAGGGAGCCTGAGAAAAGGATACCACATGCAATGGAGGTCAATGGATGAAATTAAATGTAATCGAGCGGAAATGTGGGACAAAGTATTGAAGCATAAGCTTCCAAGTTAAGGAGGCGGTGTGCGGCAATTACCCACTCCCGACTCGGGGAGGTAGTGATGATAAATAACAATACAGGACTCTTAAGATGCCCTGTTATTGGAATGATTAATAAAAAAATATAGGGATTTTTCACTGTGGTATTTTTTATTTGTAAACGTTAGCCAGGAGAGGCGTTGCTGCCGTTTTGTTGACTCTAGCTAACTTCTGCCTGATCGCACGTCCCTGTGACGTCCACCATGCATTTGGATATCTTCTCTATCAACTTTCAATGTTCTTTTCTGAGCCTACCATGTTGATCACGGTTATCGGCGAATCAGGGTTCCACTCCGGAGAGGGAGCGTGAGAAAGAGAGACCACATCCAAGGGAGGTTAATTGTTTCAAATTAAATATGATAAAGTGGAAAAATAGGACAAAGTATTAAAGCGTAAATGTGGGACAATTTTTTTAAGTTTAAGCATTGAATGAAAGGATGTGGCGCGCATCAATTAATGAAGAATTTCTTTAATTTTATTCCCTGTCAACTATGCAGAGCAGGGGTTTCTATCTGGCAAAATTGGTAAAATGTCACCTGACAATGTAACAGACGATTTTTTTTAAATTTATGTTCCTGTCACCTATGTAGAGGTGCCCCCGTGACGTCCACCATCCATTTGGATATCTTTTCTATCACCTTTCGATGTTCTTTTCTGAGCCTACCATGTTGATCACGGTTATCGGCGAATTAGGGTTCCACGCCGGAGAGGGAGCGTGAGAAAGAGAGACTACATCCAAGGGAGATAAATGGATTAAATATTTTTGGGATTGAGCGAAAATGTGGGAAAAGCTGTTAAAGCGCAAAAGTTGAACAAATTATTTAAGCGCAAATGTGGGACAAATTATTAAAGCGCAAATGTGGGAAAAATTATTAAAGCGCAAATGTGGGAAAAATTAGTAAACCACAAATGTGGGACAAATTATTGTAGCGTAAATGTGGGACAAATTATTAAAGCACAAATGTGGGACAAATTATTGAAGCGCAAATGTGGGACAAATTTGTAAAGCGCAAATGTGGGACAAATTATTGAAGCGCAAATGTGGGAAGAATTAGTAAACAGCAAATGTGGGACAAATTATTGAAGCGCAAATGTGGGACAAATTATTAAAGCACAAATGTGGGACAAATTATTGAAGCGCAAATGTGGGACAAATTATTGAAGCGCAAATGTGGGACAACTTGTTAAAGTTTAAGCATTGAATGAAAGGAGGTGGCGCGCATCAATTTAAGAAGAATTTCAGATTTTTTTTCCCCTGTCACCTATGCAGAGCAGGGGTTTATTCACGTCCAAAATTGTAAAATGTCAACCCAAGAATGTAACATAAAAATTACAGAAATGTATTAACCTGTCTACTTGTTAGAGCAAGGGTCTATGACAGAAAAAAAATTGTTTATTGTCACCCGAAAATGTAAAAGAAAAATTATTGAAATTTATTAAGCTGTCTACTAGGAATAGCAGTGGTACATCACAACCAAAAATAGGTGAATTTCAACTGAAAATGTAACAGACAATTATTAATTTTTTCAACCTGTCTCCTAGAAATAGCAGTGGTACATCACACCTAAAAATTGGTGAATCTCACCCGAAAACGTAACAGACAAAGTATTGAAATGACATAAAATAAAATAAAATACGTACAAATAAAAAAAAAAATACATAGATTTATGAGGTGGAGTTCCATATGGAGAAGGAGTTTGAGGAGGCGGTGGACGTAGCGGTGTAGGTGAAAGCGGCGGTGGAGGAGGACGAGGTAGCCATCACTGGTTTTTGGTTTTAATTATTATTATTATTTTTTATTAGAGTACACTCCAAAATAGTGTGTAGTATCCAAAATATATGAATGAGCAATTGCGCTGTAGTATAACAATGGCTGGTTAAGGCCAGTATGCATGTCTATTCTGCACAAGGTGCGGACAAGTCCTGTGGGATCCATGCCTGGTTCATTTTAATGAACTCGGCGGTCATTGCGGAGACACTGCAGCATGTAATCGCTCATGTGTGCCAGGAAGCCCAGAGGCAACGAAAAGCTGTCCTCTGTGGGAGGTGTATCGTCTGTGTCCTCTGTATCCCCCCAGCCACGCGCCAGTGATGGCCATGAGCTGGTCTGGGTGCCACCCTGCTGTGAACAAGGTTCCTCCTCCTCCACCTCCTCATCCTCCACCTCCTCATCCTCCAGAACTGTGCCCTGGCTGGACAATTGTGTACCTGGCGTTTGTGGGTGCAGGAATCCACCCTCGGAATTACTTGTGAATGACTGGCCGGAAAGCCTTCGAAATGATCCCTCTTCCTCCTCCTACTCCTGTGCCACATCCTCTTCCATCATTGCCAGCATTGTTTTTTCAAGGAGGCATAGAAGTGGGATAGTAACGCTGAGAACGGCATTATTGACACTGGCTATGTTGGTGGAGTACTCGAAACAGCGCAATAAGGAACACAGGTCTCGCATGGAGGCCCAGTCATTGGTGGTGAAGTAGTGCTGTTCCGCAGAGCGACTCACCCATGTGTGCTGCAGCTGAAACTCCACAATCGCCTGCTGCTGCTCGCACAGTCTGGCCAGAATGTGCAAGGTGGAGTTCCACCTTATGGGCACGTCGCATATAAGGAGGTGAGCGGGAAGGCCGAAGTCACGCTGCAGCGCTAACAGGCGAGCAGCAGCAGGGTGAGAACGCCAAAAGCGCGCATAGACGTCCCGCACTTTATGCAGCAGCTCTGACATATCGGGGTAATTTTTAAGGAATCTCTGCACCACCAAATTCAGCACATGTGCCAGGCAAGGGATGTGCATCAAACTGGCTAGTCCCAGAGCTGCTACGAGATTTCGCCCATTATCGCACACTACCAGGCCAGGCTTGAGGCTCACTGGCACCAACCACTCATCGGTCTGTTGTTCAAGGCCCGTCCAGAGCTTCTGCACGGTGTGGGGTTTGTCCCCCAAACAGATATGTTTTAAAACTGCCTGCTGTCATTTACCCCTGGCTGTGCTGAAGTTTGTGGTGAAGGTGTTACGCTGACCAGATGAGGAGGCGGTAGAGGATGAGGAAGCGGAGTAGGAGGAGGAAGCAACAGGAGGCAAACTGAAGCGCCCTGCAATCCTCGGTGGTGGAAGGACATGCGCCAAACTGCTTTCCTCCTCAGGCCCAGCCGCCACTGCATTTACCCAGTGTAATGTTATGGAGATATAACGGCTCTGACTGTGATTACTGGTCCACGTATCCGTAGTGAGCTGCACCTTGCCACAGATGGCGTTGTGCAGTGCACACCGGATTTTGTCCCCCACTTGGTGGTGCAGGGAAGGGATGGCTCGCCTGGAAAAGTAGTAGCAGCTGGGCACGACGTACTGTGGGACAGCCACCGCCATAAGGCCTTTAAAACTCTCCGTCTCCACCAGATGGAATGACAGCATTTCAAAGGCCAGTAATTAAAAAATGCAGGCATTCAGGGCAGGGGATCACGGGTGGGTAGGTACTTCCTCTTCCTCTCCAGTGTTTGGGAGATGGAGAGCTGAACGCTTCCGTGGGACATTGTGGAGATGCTTGGTGACCTAGGTGGTGGTGTTGCTGGCAGATCCTCTGCGTGGTAGGTGGCACTGTCACTCCAGAGGTGGATGAAGAGGCCGAGACTGCAGCAGAAGAGGAAGCAGGAGGAGCCAGAGACCTTTGTTGGATTTTAAGGTGTCTACTCCACTGCAGCTCGTGCTTTGCACTTAAATGCCTGGTCATGCAGGTTGTGCTCAGGTTGAGAACGTTTGTGCCTCACTTCAGGCTCTGATTGCACAGTGTGCAAACCACTCGTGTCTTGTCGTCAGCACATTTTCTGAAGAACTGCCATGCCAGGGAACTCCTTGGAGCTGGCTTTGGTGTGCTCGGTCCCTTGCTGCGGTGGGCAGTAGCAGGCGTACTGTCTAGGGGACGGCCGTTCTGCTTTTGCACCCTGCTCCCTCTTCTGCTGTGCTGGTGGCTCTGTGCGACCACAGCCTCTTTCTCCAAACTACATAGGTCACTCGCATGACCTTGATTCCATGTGGGGTCGAGGACCTCATCGTCCTCCACATCATCTACCACCCATTCTTCACCTTTGCCCTCCTTGTCAGTCTGCACACTTTCGAAAGTCCCAGCAGTTGGCACCTGTGTTTCGTCATCATCCGAGATGTGCTGCGATGGTCCTCCCATGTAATCATTTTAAAACATAAGTGGTTGGGTATCGGTGCACTCAATCTTTTCCACTTCTGAGGCAGGGATAGTTGGATGGCCCTGGAAAACACTGCTAACAGAGTCATCAAAAAGCAGAAGAGACTGCTGCATGACTTGGGGCTCAGACTGCTTGGCTGATTTGCAAGGTGGTGAGGTGAAAGACTGATGGACATCTGCTGCAGGTGCCAACTCTGATCTTTCAGCAGGAGACTGGGTGGGAGACAATGTGAAGGAACTGGAGGCACTGTCAGCAATCCAATCTACTATCGCCTGTACTTGTTCTGGCCTCACCATTCGTAGAGCCGCATTAGGCCTGACCAAATAACGTTACAGGTTCTTTAGCCTACTCACCTGAGGAAGGGGTTTCACTTGTACGTCTAGCTGGCACAGATCGACCACGTCCTCTCCCTGCAACAGGAGCTCCGCCAGCAGCACCACGACCTGGGCTACGTCCCTTATTTGACGCTCTCCTCTTATTTCTCAAATTTAGGATCTTGCCCTAAATGGGTGTTTAATTAATAGCAGAATAGAACCACAGTATGCAAAGGCTGTATCTCACACGTCCTGATACAGACTAGGCCGCAATTAAAGTTTTTTGCCCAAAATGGATGTCTGTTTAATAACTCAATAGAACCACAGTATGTAAAGGGTGTATCTCACACGTCCTGGTACAGAGTATGCTGCAATTAAAGTTTTTTTGCCCAAAATGGGTGTTTGTTTAATAACTGAAAAGAATCACAGTATGTAAAGGGTGTATCTCACAAGTCCTGATACAAACTAGGCCACAATTAAAGTTTTGTGCACAAAATGGCTGTTTTTCAAATATCTGAATAGAACCGCAGTATCTAAAGTGTGTATCTCACAATGACATATGCAGCAAATCTAAAAACTCAAGATGGTGGCTCACTTCAGGCAGGGTTCTGGATTCGGTGCTTCTAGCCCAGTATAGAGGAACACCCACCCTCTAGTAATAAATATAGCACAAATCAAAGTTAGGGCGAGCACTCAACACTTGGACCACAGTAGCAGTGTATTTAAAATTTAATTAAATCACAATAATACAACGCGTATATATTTATACCATAAAATCTACAATTGACATAAAATCTATAAGGTTAAAATAAATGATACTGAATTCCACAGATTGGAGTGGTTATATAGTGTCAATCCCTTGTATTCAAAAAACGCTGGAATGTAGATGTATCTGGATCATAAGATTTGTTAGTATTGTTGCGCTTCAGAGTCCAGTGCGCACACTTGAATTGTTAATGGAGTTACAGGCTCTTGTGCACTAGTCCAATGTTAATATAATCTGGCAACTGGCAAATGAACCATACAACTCCTGCTCATGTAACAGCACGTACCTCAATGTCCTTAGGTACAGGTTATAAAATGGAGTTGTCGCACTCGTTCGAGTAATAAGCCCGTCACATAACGTTCAAGCGAGACACCGGAAGCGTTCCACGTACGTTCCGCTTACCTACCTCTCACGTCCATAGAGGCGCTTACGAGATACATCGATGGGAAGGTAGGAAGACTCCGGTTGTGAACTTTATATGACGGGCTTATTACTCGAACGAGTGCGACAACTCCATTTTATTACCTGTACCTAAGGACATTGAGGTACGTGCTGTTACATGAGCAGGAGTTGTATGGTTCATTTGCCAGTTGCCAGATTATATTAACATTGGACTAGTGCGCAAGAGCCTGTAACTCCATTAACAATTCAAGTGTGCGCACTGGACTCTGAAGCGCAACAATACTAACAAATCTTATGATCCAGATACATCTACATTCCAGCGTTTTTTGAATACAAGGAATTGACACTATATAACCACTCCAATCTGTGGAATTCAGTATCATTTATTTTAACCTTATAGATTTTATGTCAATTGTAGATTTTATGGTATAAATATATACGTGTTGTATTATTGTGATTTAATTAAATTTTAAATACATATGCAGCAAAGGCTGCAAAATTAACTTTTTTGCCCAAAACTGGTGTTTTTTTAATAACTGAATATCACAGCAGTATATAACCCTTGAATTTCACACTTGTTGATGCAGCAAGGGCTGAAAATTTGTGTATTTTGGCCCAAAAGTGTGTTTTATTGATAGAAGAATGTAACCACAGTATCTAAAGGGTGTATCTCACACCGACTGATCCAGACTAGGCCGCAATTAAATTTGTTTGCCCAAAATGGCTGTTTTTCAAATAACTGATTAGAACTACAGAATCTAAAGGGTGTATGTAGTGTCCCACTAGGTAAGCGTGGGCACTACACAAGGGTCAATTGGTTCACGTGTTACTCCTACTCCTAAGGGACAGTGACATTATATTTAACTGTGCATTTTAATGTATTTTCTATGTGCTTTTGTATGCAATGTTTCCCCTGTGTCATACATAGCAGGCCTATGAGGGTGTAGTTAGGCATCCTAGACACTAGAGGGAGATAGGGAGCCCTTAGTATAAAGGTTCAGGCCCAGACAGGGAGGAGTTAGGTCATAGTCAGGAGTCTGTGGAGACAGAAGTGAGAAGGCACCAGCCAGAAATATGCTGAGGGCCTCCTCCTGACATGCAGCTGGATAGTCCAGGCTGTTAGCTACTACCAGGAGGCTAGTGAAGAACTCTAGCCTGCCTGTAGATAAAGTGAGCCTCAGTTAGCTCAGAAGATTACCTCAGTAGTAGGAATGAACCTCCTGGGAGAAACCTGCAGTTACCCTCAAACCAAGCAATGTCATTTCATCCGACTAAGATAAGTAACCTGATGAGCAGAAGTGCTATGAGTTAAAGTCAAGAGTCAATACTGGAGGAAGATTTATATACCAAGGATTAAAGCCAGCATTTAGGCATCCGGGCCTTGGGATCCAGCCAGCTAGAATAGCTGAAGGGGATAGTGCAGCATAGGTCTGCTAATCATTAACTGTTTACCCTCCAAGTATCTTGCAAGATTTATACCTGCCATATTGAGAAGTAAACCTGCTGTGGCATTTGTGATATAAGGGACTGCATCATTATCAACTGTAAACTGTCTGTACAAAGTTGGACTGTTTTCCAAAGTAAAGCAACGCTTGGTTCACTATACCACCTGTGTACCTCAATTACTGCTGCTAGAAAACCGGTGTGCCACCGTTACAGGCACTGGCGTCACGATCCTGAAAGGGACCTTGCCTCAGGCACTCAAAACACCTGCAACATCCAGGGCACCTCACCCAACATCAGGCCAGGTCTCTCCATACAGAGTGTGCCCCAGAGGAACTTGTGTCTACCTCTCCTTCACTGCCGTATGCCTGCTCAGGGTCCTCCAAAAAGTGAGTAACCCTCGATTGCCCATAACCGTGACCTCACTTCGCAATACCCTGCAGGTCTGGCGTGCTGCATGTATCTCACACGTCCTGAAACAAACTAGGCCGCATTTAAAGTTTTGTGCCCAAAATGGGCGTTTGTTTAATAACTGAATAGAACCACAGTATGTAAAGGGTGTATCTCACACGTCCAGATACAGACTAGGCCGCAATTAAAGTTTTTTGCCCAAAAAGGGTGTTTGTTTAATAACTGAATAGAACCACAGTATGTAAAGGGTGTATCTCACACGTCCTGATACAGATTAGGCCACAATTAAAGATTTTTGCCCAAAATGGGTGTTTGTTTATTAACTGAATAGAACCACAATATGTAAAGGGTGTATCTCACACGTCCTGATACAGACTAGGCCGCAATTAAAGTTTTGTGCACAAAATGGCTGTTTTTCAAATATCTGAATAGAACCACAGTATCTAAAGTGTGTATCTCACAATGACATTTGCAGCAAAGGTTGCAAAATTAAAATTTTTGCCCAAAACGGGTGTTTGTTTAATAACTGAATAGAACCACAGTATGTAAAGGGTGTATCTAACACGTCCTGATACAGACTAGGCCGTAATTAAAGTTTTGTGCACAAAATGGCTGTTTTTCAAATAACTGAATATAACCACAGTATATAAAGTGTGTATCTCACAATTACATATGCAGCAAAGGCTGCAAAATTTACTTTTTGCCCAAAACTGGTGTTTTTTTAATAACTGAATATCACAGCAGTATATAACCCTTGAATTTCACAAGTGCTGATGCAGCAAGGGCTGAAAATAAGGGCAGTATAAATACCCCACATGTGACCCTATTTTGGAAAGAAGACACCCCAAGGTATTCCGTGAGGGGTATGGCGAGTTCATAGAAGTTTTTTTTTTGGCACAAATTAGCGGAAATAGATTATTAATTTTTTTTCCTCACAAAGTCTCCCTTTCGGCTAACTTGTGACAAAAAGTTCAATCTTTCATGGACTCAATATGCCTCATCTCATCACCAGGCCTTTATTAGTCAAATGTATCGCCCACTGTCAGTCCCTTTGGGATCCATGCCTCATTCATCTTAATAAAGGTGAGGTAATCTAGACTTTTTTGACCTGACCTAGGCGACTTCTCTTCTCAGTGACAATACCTCCTGCTGCACTAAAGGTCCTTTCTGACAGGACACTTGAAGCAGGGCAGGCCAGAAGTTCTATCGCAAATTGGGATAGCTCAGGCCACACCCACACCCTGCACACCCAGTAGTCAAGGGGTTCATCGCTCCTCAGATTGTCAATATCTGCAGTTAAAGCGAGGTAGTCTGCTACCTTTCAGTCGAGTCGTTCTCTGAGGGTGGACCCCGAAGGGCTGTGGCGATGCGTAGGAGTTAAAAAGCTCTGCATGTCCTCCATCAACAACACGTCTGTAAAGCGTCCTGTCCTTGCCGGCGTGGTCGTGGTAGGAGGATTACTTTCACCTCTTCCCCTGTTAGATTCCCATTGTGCTGTGACATCACCCTTATACGCTGTGTAAAGCATACTTTTTAATTTATTTTGGAACTGCTGCATCCTTTCCGACTTGCGGTAATTCGGTAACATTTCAGGCACTTTCTCATTATACCGGGGGTCTAGTAGCATGGCCACCCAGTACATGTCGTTCTCCTTCAACCTTTTTATGCGAGGGTCCCTCAACAGGCACGACAGCATGAAAGACCCCATTTGCACAAGGTTGGATGCCGAGCTACTCATGTCCCGTTCCTCGTCCTCAGTGATCTCACTGAAAGTCTGTTCTTCCCTCCAGCCACGTACAATACCACGGGTACCAGATAGGTGACCACGAGCACCCTGGGATGCCTTCTGTGGTTGGTTTTCCTCCTCCTCCTCAAAGCCACATTCCTCCTCTGACTCCTCTTCCTCACACTCCTCTTCCAGCGTTGCCGCAGGTCCAGCAAGCGATGCTGATAAGGCTGTTTCTGGTGGTGATGGTGACCACAACTCTTCCTCTTCACGCTCATCTACGGCCTGATCCAGCACTCTTCGCAGGGAACGCTCTAGGAAGAAAACAAATAGGATGATGTCGCTGATGGTGCCTTCGGTGCGACTGACTAGGTTTGTCACCTCTTAAAAAGGACGCATGAGCCTACAGGCATTGCGCATGAGCGTCCAGTAACGTGGCAAAAAAATTCCCAGCTCCGCAGAGGCTGTCCTAGCACCCTGGTCATACAAATACTCGTTGGTGGCTTTTTCTTGTTGGAGCAGGCGGTCGAACATTAGAAGTGTTGAATTCCAACGTGTCGGGCTGTCGCAAATCAAACGCCTCACTGGCATGTTGTTCCGCCGCTGGATATCTGAAAAGTGCGCCATGGCCGTGTAGGAACGCCTGAAATGGCCAGTGGCCACACACCTTCCTGGCCTGCTTGAGGACGTCCTGTAAGCCTGGGTACTTATGCACAATGCGTTGTACAATCAGATTCAACACATGTACCATGCACGGCACAGTTGTCAACTTGCTCAAATTCAATGCCGCCAACAAATTGCTTCCGTTGTCACACACCACTTTGCCGATCTCCAGTTGGTGCAGAGTCAGCCACTGATCTACCTGTGCGTTCAGGGCGGACAGGAGTGCTGGTCCAGTGTGACTCTCTGCTTTCAGGCAAGTCAAACCCAAGACGGTGTGACACTGTCGTATCCGGGATGTGGAATAGCCCCTGGGGAGCTGGGGGGGTGCAGTTGATGTGGAGCAAGACGAAGCAGCAGAAGAGGACTCAGTCGAGGATGTAAGAGGATGGAGTAGGAGGAGTAGAGGAGGTGGCAGCAGGCCTGCCTGCAAGTTGTGGCGGTGTCACCAACTCCTCTGCAGAGCCACACATTACATGCTTGGCAGCCATCAGCAGGTTTACCCAATGCGCAGTGTAGGTGATATACCTGCCCTGACCGTGCTTTGCAGACCAGGTATCAGTGGTCAGATGGACCCTTGCCCCAACACTGTGTGCCAGACATGCCATGACTTCCTTTTGCGCAATCGAGTACAGGTTGGGGATTGCCTTTTGTGCAAATAAATTTCGGCCGGGTACCTTCCACTGCGGTGTCCCAATAGCTACAATTTTTTTGAAGGCCTCAGACTCCACCAGCATGTATGGTAAAAGCTGGCGGGCTAAGAGTTCCGACAAGCCAGCTGTCAGACGCCGGGCAAGATTACGATAGATAGCCGTAATCTCGCGAAGCGCGAGCTCGCACATGCACAGTTCTTTCCCTGAGGCTGATGCCCGCACAGGGAAGGAACACTATACCGGCACTGCGCATGAGCGAGCTCGCGCATCGCGAGATTACGGCTATCTATCGTTGAAAATAAGGAGGCTTGAAAATAAGGAGGCTTGCCTCCTCAGCACTCCCTCAGTGCGCCTGCGCCGATGACGTCTTCTCTTTCGGTGACATCATCGGCGCAGGCGCACTGAGGGAGTGCTGAGGAGGCGAGCCTCCTTATCTCAGAGCAAATACAAAAAACAGAAAGTCAGTCCTGTGTCCCAACACGGACAAGTTACTTGCGCTGCTGCAGGTCCCGAAGTAGTGTGGTAGGTCGTTCACACCGATATAAGCAATTCAAAAGGGTTTTGGAACCGCGCTGCTAGAGACTATGTCTCCCGGTCATCAGTGAATAAAAAAGGGTGTCAGCCCCTCTCCTCAATACCCGCCGGATCCAGTCCTCCCCAGAACTCTCTCACTGCAGGGTTGAAAGGAAATGGGCAGAATAGTGAAGCACCCTTTACACTCTTTTTATAAAAGGTTTTATTCTACTCACAAAGGTTCGTAGACAAAAGGCATAAAATCAATATCAGTCGTCACATTCCTGCCCGACCCGGGTTTCGCTACCTTGCTTCTTCAGGGGCGATAACTGCGCATGCTTGCAGTCAAGCCTCTTAAATAGCCCAGCTGATTAAATTACACAGGCCGGTCTAATTTCGGATCATCACATGATTCTAAAACATCATTAACATAACATGATCTAAAGGCATCACTCACAATTCATACATAATAAAAATACCATCAGTGATCCTTTGACACAATCACATTTCAAACATAAAAAGCATATACAATATAAAACTGCGAGAGGATTTTTTCTCTCTCTTACCAATTAATACACAAATACATATATCTCTCTACCCTTTCGGGTTACCGCAATTCCATATATTCAATCTATGTCTCTAGCCTCCTTATAGAAACTCTTATCCCATATTCTAATCATACCATCCAATATCTCAAATGTCATATATTAGGACCACAGTCTCGATATTATACCTTGATATCGGTCTGTTCTGAGGACATAGTTCCTATGTTCTCCACCCACCTCTGGGGCGTTTCTTCAGGTGTAATCCACCTACTCCCGTGGCGTCACTCGGGTGTTCCCGACCTCTCCTCCACCCAGACATCCACATCACAAGGCTCCACCGTTCAATCAGACAGTCAAGCCAAAGTGACGTCACTCGAAGGTCCTTAAGAGGTCAGGTAGGGAACAGCCAACTTCACCATCGGTGAGAACAATATTTCTCATGCATTTATCCCAATATAGGTGCCACTACTCCTTAGTTCCCCTCCCTCTCCTGGGGTACCACTTGGATGTCCTTCCCCATTATGTGTCACTCAGGTGTTCTCGACCCCGCCTCCACCCCGTCACCCACTTCACAAAGTTCCACCGTCCAATAGGACAGGCAGGCCAATACGACGTGGCTCAAGGTCCTTAAGGGGCCAGGTACAGAACAACCGGTTACTCCACTATTTGGGAACATTTTATACTAAACACTTTATACCAAACATGGTTTTAGGTCAAATTCGATGTTAAGACCACTGGGTTGTAGGGTCCCTAATTTATAGATCCACTCTACCTCTTTTTTGTTGATCTGTGCCAATGAATCCCCCCCACGCCAGTGCGGTTTAATTGTTTCCACACCAGCAAATTTTAAACCTTGCGGGCTTTTTCCGTGCACCAATTTAAAATGTGCTGATACGCTGTGGGTCATCAGGCCTTTCTTGATGTTCCGTAGGTGTTCTTGTACCCTAACCTTCAGCTTCCTGATAGTCCTACCCACGTACTGGAGCCCACA
Organism: Bufo bufo; assembly: GCF_905171765.1. Lineage (NCBI taxonomy): Eukaryota > Metazoa > Chordata > Amphibia > Anura > Bufonidae > Bufo > Bufo bufo. The sequence continues at coordinate 121,737,464 of NC_053396.1, read as the reverse complement.
AGGGCACTCCAGTACATATATGATGCCCTCATTTTCACATGAGCAATTATTCCTTATGCGGAATTCGGCCCCTTTCTTTTTGGATACTATAGAGTTAATACTCCTCTGTCTTTCTTTTTGATTACGGTTTTTACAGCCTGCACAAAATCCGCACCAAGTGAATTTTCCTACTTCTTTTTTCACTTTTATATTTACAGGGGGAATGGCACTATGCACAAGTTTTTCTTTAATGCTAGCCGCTTTTTTGAAGATAAAAGGGGGGTTCACTGGTATTATTTTTCCTATTATCGGGTCGTTTCTTAATACTCCCCAGTTCTTTTTTACCATTTTCTTGATGTTACCAGACATGGAACAGAACTTGGTCACAAAGGAAAACCTATAATCCCTATCCTTCTTTTCCATTTTTTCTTTTGTGTGTTCCCTTCTTCCCTCTCTTTCTCTTTCCACATTTTGTATGCACATATCTAGATTGGCCTCATCATACCCTCTTTCCACAAACCTGTTTTTGAGTACCCCACATTGTGTTCTGTAGTCACTCACTTCTGTACAATTACGGGCCATTCTCTTGAACTGACCTTTCGGTATGTTCTTGAGCCATGGGCCGTAGTGACAGCTCTTCATATCAATGTAAGAGTTTACATCTGTTTCTTTGAAGTATGAAGTTGTTAAAAAGATACCATTTTCTATCCGAATACATAGATCCAAAAAGTTAATACTACTGTTGCTGATCTCTCCCACAAATCGTAGATTCCAATCATTGACATTCAGCTGGGAAATAAAGGACTCAAGTCCCTCTCTCTCCCCTTCCCACACTAGGAGACAGTCATCAATATACCTCCTCCAGAAGGTCAATTTGCCCCCTGGGGTATCTGCTCCTAGTGTGGGAAGGATCGAGTTTTCCTCCCAAGCCCCCATGAAAATATTAGCAAAACTGGGGGCGAATTTCGCCCCCATCGCCGTGCCAATGCACTGAACATAATGCGAGTCTTTAAACCAAAAATAATTGTAATCAAGGCAATAACTGAGGCACTCCAAAATAAAGGTTCCTTGCTGATCTCCTATTTTTTCATCCCTCATAATTCTGTTCTCCACCGCCTTCATTCCTAATTTTTTAGGGATAACTGTATATAAGGATGCCACATCGATTGTGGCCATCCATGTATTAACAGTAGGGGGATTCAGATCTTTAATAAGGCTTAGTACAGACCCGGTATCTTTTAAGTGTGAGGGATTCTGCAGAACATACCCCTGCAGGTAAAAATCGATATACTCCGTGATCCTACACGTCAGAGAGTTGAGCCCCGAAATAATTGGCCTCCCTGGGGGATCCAAAGGATTCTTATGGACCTTAGGTAGGTGGTATATCACCGGTACCAGGGGAAATGGAATAGTGAGATATTCATACTCTTTTTTGTTCAGTATTCCTTTCCTAAAACCCTCAGTTAATATACCATCTAGAATCCGTTTGTACTCCTGGGTGGGGTTGCTCTTTAGTTTTCTGTACGTTGTTGTATCAGAAACTAATCTTGACATTTCGGTCTCATATTTTTCTTTACTCATTACAACAACCCCCCCCCCTTTATCTGCCGGCTTTATAATAATATCCGGATTCCTTTCTAGGTCTTTAAGGGCTTTTCTCTCTTTATAGGTGAGATTGTACACCACCTTATCTACATCCATCTCCTCCAGCTCTTTTAATAACCCGGTTTTAAAAGCCTCTACGCATTCATTATTAGGGTTTTTCGGGAAGAATTTGGATTTTTCCTTCATTTTTGTGTGTAGGATCTCCTCTTTTGTGTTTGACCCATTAGTTATCACTGCAGGGTTAGTATTCTGTACTACCGGGTTATTAATCCAGTATTTCGCCATGTTTATTTTCCGGATAAATTTGTGTATGTCCTGAAATGCCTCAAATTTGTTAATTTTTTGACTTGGTGCATACTTTAGGCCCTTCTTTAGAACGTTCACTTCCCCTTCTGTTAAATTATGATCGCTCAGATTAAAGATTCCTTTTAGGTCTCCTTGCACCTTTTCATTTTTGGGCTTATTTTTCCTTTCTCCCCGTTTTCCTCTATCAGACTTCTTTTTTGTGGTGTCCTCGTTGCCTGTTCTTTTATTTCTCCCTCCCTCTGTACTCCTTTTATACTCTGATGGGGAAAATTCTGTTCACCTTGTTGTTTAAAATTTGGTCTATTTCCCTCACAGTTATCTCTTTTTAGATCTTCTCCATAACTACTATTTTCATATTGGGCCCCTTTCTCAGGATAGCTTGGACCATAATTCTCATTATAATTGAGAGAGTTCTGGGGAGGACTGGATCCGGCGGGTATTGAGGAGAGGGGCTGACACCCTTTTTTATTCACTGATGACCGGGAGACATAGTCTCTAGCAGCGCGGTTCCAAAACCCTTTTGAATTCCTTATCTCAGAGCGCCTGCGCCGAATCAACACAGGCGCGCGATTTTTGAAATGCTGACAGGGCTGGCCGGAGGAGGAGATCGCGGCTGGCCCTGTCAATCAACAGAAGGAGGGGGCGGTTTTCTGCGGCTGCTACCAGCAAGTAGACACCCTACTTGCTGGTAGACAGGTAATTAGCATATTATAAAAGTAAGTTTTTTGCTAAATCTACTGAACGAAAATGAATAATAACATAATGTTTGGCAATATGGCAGGATAGGGATTATAAGTACACAAAAAAAAAAAAAAAATGAGTTTAGTGGGGTGACAGAGGCCCTTTAAATGTAATCTACTGTGACACCAGATATGAGTTGTGCTGGTTACACTATGCACTTGCAGGGCCTGAAACACACACACACGTGCAGGCAACTGACTGCTATTATTTTACAGTCAAAATTGTTGTTTTTTTTTAAATGTAATCTACTGTGACACCAAATATGAGTTGTGCTGGTGACACTATGCACTTGCAGGGCCTTAAACACACACACACACACGTGCAGGCAACTGACTGCTATTATTTTACAGTCAAAATTGTTGTTTTTTTTTTAATGTAATCTACTGTGACACCAAATATGAGTTGCGCTGGTGACACTGTGCACTTGCAGGGCCTGTAAAAAAAAACGCATGCAGGCACGCAGAGCTCACAGCCTGGGAGGTTTTTTTCTCCCAGGCTGTGAGCTGTGCGCTGCGATTGGCCAGCGCTGCAGCCTAGGAGAAGGAGACGCCCACAGGACAAGGGAAGACCCGCCTACTATAACTTAAAAAGCAAAGGTACCGCCGCCTATAGCGGGAGAACGGAGCGGCGCCCGGGGATAATAGTAAGTGCAGTGAGATCCCCGGGCGCCGCTCTATATGGCAGCATACTCGGTTCACATAGTTTATACAGGTGAAAGGTCCTCTTTAAAAAAGAGAGGACTGCCAGGGTGGAGGACTTGCTTTCCAAAATACAACATCTAGAAAGATTCCATAAAAAATCCCTTCTTGATCCACCTGACTGAACTTACCGAATTGAGAGTCTCCTTAAAGAATCTCCTGAACGTAACTTCAGCCAAATACTACCTCCATTCACAATTTAAATACTTCGCCCCTGGAGACAAAGCCTTCAAATTTATGATGCAATGCATCAAACAGAGAAAGTCTCACAACTATATTCATAGAGTCAAAACCAATGAGGGCAAAGAGGTTTTTGCTACCCCCGATATTGCGCAACAATTCCAAAAATACTACTCCTCATTATACAACTTAAGAGAAGTTGGAGGTGAACTTCACCCCCCTCTCTCCACCAAAGACACAATAACATATTTTCTCACCTCTCTCTCACTACCCACCCTTTCAACACCACAAAAACAAGCCCTACAAAACCCATTTTCTATGGAGGAATTAGGAATGGCCATCAAATTGCTACCCAAAGGGAAAAGTCCAGGACCTAACGGTCTGCCATCCCTATACTACTGCACATTTTACAACGCTGGGTCCACACCTTCTATCACTGTGTAACAGCTCTCTTTCCGGAGACCCACTTTCTGGTGACACGACGAAGGCTCATACCACTTTGATCCCTAAGGAGGGAAAAGATGGTTCTCAATGTGCAAACTACCACCCAATTTCCATTTTAAACTTAGACCTAAAGCTACTAGCTAAGATGCTGGCCACTAGATTATCTAAACTCCTCCCACACCTAATTAATAGAGATCAGGTAGGTTTTGTTCAAGGCAGGGAGGGCAAGGAAAATACAACAAGAGTCTTGAATGCCATCTTCTATGCCAAAAAGACAAAACATCCTTTTGTGCTTATCAGTACCGACGCCGAAAAGGCTTTTGATAGAGTTAACTGGGACTACATGAGAGAAGTGTTGAAAGTGTTTGGCATTCCTGAACCATTTATTAAAGCCACTTTCTCCCTTTACACACATGCCTCAGCTTCAATCATTATAAATGAATCTTTATCCCCTTCCTTCACTATACGAAACGGCACTAGACAAGGCTGCCCCCTCTCGCCCTTACTTTTTATATTGGTGATAGAATCCCTGCTGCAAGTAATTAGGAGAAATAGAGAAATTGAAGGACTTCTCCTAGGACAACAGAACCATTAGGTCGCCGCTTTTGCGGACAATCTACTCATTATGACCACCAATCCAATCAAGGCCCAACCACACATTTACAATTGCCTTAACCGATTTAGCCTTCTTTCTGATTTTAAAGTTAATATGAACAAATCACACATACTAAGTATTAATTTCCTGGAATCAATTAAGACAAATCTAATGACCAATTCCCCGTTTAATTGGAATACACCTTACATTACCTATCTTGGTGTGAAGATAGGCCCAATTCCTTCCTCATTCTTGCAGCTCAATTACACCCCCCTCTTACACTCAATTGTAGACCAAATGTCCACCTTACATCACTTATAATTCCCAAACTGACGTACCTTCAACAGGTCCTACCAATTTCTATCCCGAGGTCTTATTACTCCACAGTGCGACGGAAGATTAGCATTTTTATTTGGGCTGGAAAAAGAGCGCGCCTAGCTTACTCCACCCTCAGTAGACCTAAACAACATGGTGGGATAGCCCTCCCGGATCCTGAATTATATGGCAGAGCTAGCCTTCTTAGAGATTGGTCTACTGGCTTGATACCTCAGAGGAGAAATCCTGGGTCTCTATGGAACAGACTGATCTGAATTTCCCTTTCTCAAGCCTACTAGTTGGCCCTGCCATTACTCGGAACCTGGACAAGCCACCCAACTCAACTATTAAAGTTACTCTATCAGCATGGAATTGGCTACAATCTTCCAAGCTTGCTATTCCCCTCCCATCACCTCTAATACAAATAATTTGCCTCCTCAACCTTATTAAAAAGTCTACCACAATCCATTTGAAATTCCCCAATGGGGGTAATATCGTTATACAATGACAAATTAGACCTCCTGAAGGGAGAAAAGATCTCACAACTTTTCCCAGAATGTAAGTTTCCTCCACCCCTGGTTTCATTCCTCAGATCATTTGTCATTAAAAATATCCCTAGAAGTGCGCTCCTACGACTTCTAACATGGTTCGAGAGTCTCATCTCAGACCACGCCAGAAGAGTTAAACTGAGATCCAAAATATATAAAAAATGGGGGCAGAGCCTGGCTGCTGGTGTGGATGGCTGTGTGAGAGAACTGCTCCTCCACGTCCTAACATCCTATAAACAGCGGTGACCGGACCAGAAATGGTCAAATATGGCAGAGATAGGGGACTAGACCCCCCAGATACCCCTCGGTCCCACAAAGGCCAGCAAGACATGCAAAAATTCTTGAAAAAGAGAAGTTCTCACTCACCGGGACCTGGCGCCAAAATGGCGTCGGCGCGCATGAAGGAGACGGAAGCTGAGGGGAAGACAGCGAACGCTGCGGCATAGCTGAAGAACAGGATCCGACACCAGTGACCAAATCTTTCCTCACTAAAGTCCTTAGCCAAGCGCTAGACAAAGCGCTAAGACCGGTCCTAACTGAATTGACGAACATTAAAACAGAGATATCTCAAGTGGGACACAGAGTAGAGGCTCTGGAGCAAGCGACACAAGATCTAAGATCGCATGCAAATGGAGTGGCCGAATGCCTCAACGGCCACACCGAAGAGCTTAATAGAGCCTTCTTATTATTAGAGGACCAAGAAAACCGTAGCAGACGGCACAACATTCGCATAAAAGGGCTCCCTGAATCTTGGGCGACTGAATCTCTACGTACAGTAGCCATGGAGATATTTGCAGACATATTGGAGTCTGACTCTGCTACATCAATCGTCATCGAACGTATTCACAGAGCACTAAGACCCCAGCTGAAACCGAATGAGAGGCCAAAAGATGTGGTCTGCGGCCTGCTGTCCTTCGTAGACACGGCGCGGGTCATGGAAGCAGCTCGTGCTAAGGGTCGGATTACATATGGCGACGCAGAAATTGCCCTATACCAAGAAATTGCTCCATCGACACTGGCGAAAAGGCACATACTGAAGCCCTTGCTGGATTCGCTGCGAAAGAAAAAGATCCCATATACCTGGATGTATCCGTTCGGACTTTCCATTAATAAGAATGGGAAACGCATCGTCATTCATACGCCGGAGGATTTGGATAAAGTGTGGGAGCACATAGATATACAGCCCATCGACATACCTACCTGGTTACCGGTGAACTACCCGACGACGCTTCCGAACCTGCTGCACCTGGAGCCTTGGAAAAGAGTCCATCGCCTCAAGCCCGGGAAAACATCCAAGCACCTGACGGGACCGGCAGATCTCCCACCCTGAGGACTTCCACACCGAGTTCGGGTCCAGTATTAATGGGACATGGGAGGGCTCTTGAAGTAGCCCTATCATGTTGATAATATGTACACCCTGATATACACTCACCTAAAGAATTATTAGGAACACCTGTTCTATTTCTCATTAATTCAATTCTCTAGTCAACCAATCACATGGCAGTTTCTTCAATGCATTTAGGGGTGTGGTCCTGGTCAAGACAATCTCCTGAACTCCAAACTGAATGTCAGAATGTGAAAGAAAGGTGATTTAAGCAATTTTGAGCGTGGCATGGTTGTTGGTGCCAGACGAGCCGGTCTGAGTATTTCACAATCTGCTCAGTTACTGGGATTTTCACGCACAACCATTTCTGGGGTTTACAAAGAATGGTGTGAAAAGGGAAAAACATCCAGTATGCGGCAGTTCTGTAGGCAAAAATGCCTTGTGGATGCTAGAGGTCAGAGGAGAATGGGCCGACTGATTCAAGCTGATAGAAGAGCAACGTTGACTGAAATAAGCACTCGTTACAACCGAGGTATGCAGCAAAGCATTTGTGAAGCCACAACACGCACAACCTTGAGGCGGATGGGCTACAACAGCAGAAGACCACACCGGGTACCACTTATCTGCACTACAAATAGGAAAAAGAGGCTACAATTTGCACAAGCTCACCAAAATTGGACTGTTGAAGACTGGAAAAATGTTGCCTGGTCTGATGAGTCTCGATTTCTGTTGAGACATTCAAATGGTAGAGTCCGAATTTGGCGTAAACAGAATGAGAACATGTATCCATCCTCTGATGGCTACTTCCAGCAGGATAATGCACCATGTCACAAAGCTCGAATAATTTCAAATTGGTTTCTTGAACATGACAATGAGTTCACTGTACTAAAATGGCCCCCACAGTCACCAGATCTCAACCCAATAGAGCATCTTTGGGATGTGGAGGAACGGGAGCTTCGTGCTCTGGATGTGCATCCCTCAAATCTCCATCAACTGCAAGATGCTATCCTATCAATATGGGCCAACATTTCTAAAGAATGCTATCAGCACCTTGTTGAATCAATGCCATGTAGAATTAAGGCAGTTCTGAAGGCAAAAGGGGGTCCAACACCGTATTAGTATGGTGTTCCTAATAATTCTTTAGGTGAGTGTATATATGTGTCGCACACTCTAGCGCGCATATTATACAGTGGAATGTTCTACCCCTTAAGAAGTAGATTATGCGATTAAATCATGATATACATCATGAGGCCCATGATAACCACTACTTCATATAAATGTTCCGGTACACTTTGTTCCCTGTTTTATTATAACTCTAAGTTAAAGTTTCTTGGCGAATCTTTGCACTACCTTGTACTGCTTGTTGATATGGAAAGTCGCACGCATGGAGTATGGGAGAATGTATTTTGGCTGGTAACCGCTGGAAGATCTGGAACAAAGAGCTAGCTAAGCCTTGCATTGTCCCTGAGCTCCATGTCTCCGACTCATTTAATATTTCTAGAAGCATTACCGCATTCAATATACTTGCTGTGTTCAATATAACAGGTATAGCCCGCAAAAGCAGTTTGTAGGATATGTAAGTGCTGGATATTAATGCTACTGTCTTTACCCTACCTGAGAAACTGAACTAGAAAATTGTCAGAGACAAGTCCTTATTTAAAGTCCTTTAAGTGCCGTCATCCAAAAACAATAGGCTGATGAGGAACCTTCTTAAATCGCGCTTAATGTCTCTCCCAGAGAATAATCGCTGAGGATTTGCATATAAGTATTTACTGGGCAATCAGTTATATTCGACCTTGATATTTCCCTATTTAATGCGCTCAGCACACTTACTATTAATGTGAATAAGTTCCCCCCCCCCTCCCCTCCCTCTTACCTACTGGCCTCTAGCCTTATTCCATTTACTTGCCTATACACGCAAATGTAATTGCAATAAGGACACCTCTTGGATAATTGCACTCAGTGCTCTCTGGAAGATCTTGATGGGTGGGTTTAATGAACAGTAGGTCATGTCTAATGCCAAACGTTTAGCACTTATGATATATATAACAAGCCCAATATATCCAACTGCTCTCAGGCTTCCCGCTTAACAGATATGCTCAGAAAAAGAGGATTTAATATGCATTTGCATAGAACCCCCCCCCCCCTTTTTCAACCCCACTTCACTGCCTCTGCCCATAAGGTCTATTAGTCAAGTATAGGATATAGGTCACCAAATACAGTATTATATTATTTAGCTGTGATGTCTAGGTAACACGTCCAGGCTAGAAATATATTTGTGTTCTACCCCCCTGCTATCTACACACATAACTGGTCACTCCTGTTGTGATAGTTCACTCACTGGATTTAATCCAGTAACAGTTTGGTTAACTGATTGTTGCTTTTTTTTTTGTTGTTTTTCCCCCCTCTCTTTTACTTTTCTCTATTTCTTTTCTCTTTAGCTTTTCTCTCCCATCCTCTCCCCCTTATCCCCACCAATTGATATCCCTTTTAGATTAATAAAAAGTCTCATAAGAGGATAAAGCAGGTCCTAATTCTGCACTAGAAAGAAATAACTTATCTGCTAGGATGACTGATATAAAGGTCTCGACATTTAATGTAAAAGGTTTAAACTCACCACAGAAACGAGGTCAAGTTATGCTGGCTCTTAAGAAAATGGGCTCTCAGATAGTGTTTCTTCAGGAAACCCACCTACGCCAGAAGAGAATGCCAAGGCTACCAAAACGTCCATTCACCCACTGGTTTCATAGTGTACAACCAACTTCTGCCTCCAAAGGAGTAGCTATAGCAGTCCACCAATCCATTCCATTCACTGTATTACAGCAACACAAAGATGCAGATGGTCGCCTGCTTCTAGTCAAGGGCTTAATAGCAACTCGCAAATTCACTTTAGCAAACCTATATGTCCCGAATAAGTCCCCTGTGCATTGGCTTTTACAAGCTCTAGACACGCTTAAAATCTTTGCCGAAGGACAGATAATTCTAGGTGCTGATCTAAACTTAGTATTGGACCCCGCCATTGACTCATCTTCAGCTAAATCCCGAGTAACACAAAAACTTCTCAGCAAACTACATAAGAAACTTCACGAATTGCGTTTGATAAATGTATGGCGTAGGACTTCTCTTTCTACTCATAAACCAACACTGTTTCCTTATTTTAAATAAGTAAATGATCCATAATCACTCATTACAAAACCAATAAAAGATATATGGATCTATAGGTACCAAATCACAACTCAAGCAATGAAATTTTATACAAAATCACAGATGTTTTTATTGGTACAAAATAGAGTTGTGACCACTGGCCACACAGACATTTAAGAACACTTAAAATGCCATACAGACCGCAGATATGTGGTAGTTACAATGATTATGCGTAAAGTGCAAGTGCTAAAATTACTTTACAGCAAAGGAGATTGGTCAGTGCCTAACACCGAGTTTGGTCCTGTCTATACTATATTGCAAAAGGTCAAAAAATGGACCGTAGACTAAAAGGACCTGATACTCACATCAATGACTCTAAACAAATAATAACATAAATGAGAAAGCATACTGACCAAAATCTCTACCACGGCACTGACAGTCTGTGCCCCGACGCGCGTTTCGCCGTCAGCTTTTTCAAGGGGTAATGACAAACAGCTTCCTAGCCGGGTATATATGGTTCACATAGTGGGCGGACACATATTCACCTAACCTATAGATGAAGGGCACACTGATAAGGAGGCAGGTTCCACAAAGTTCCTCACCTGCATAGTATATTGTGCTCGTCTCGTGTGTTATGGCGCACGAACCGCCGCACACCGCCGATGCCCGCGTACCCGGCCGTAGCAATGACGCAGGACGGCTACGCTCACCAGAGCACAGAACGTCCTACGTCAGAGACAGGGCCGCGTCAGCGCGCCCGCGGCTGCGCAGAGGGACGTGCGCACTACGAGCTCCATGCAGGTTAAGGGCAAAACAATGTCATAGATCTATTACTCCAACAGTGCGCTCTCCATCCTAAAACATACATATATACGTATGTGGTTATGTTATTTTCTTTTTCTCCCTACAAATGTTTAGTTCATCATGTATCTCTAAAAACATATACATCAACATAGATATGCATAAATGTCACACATTATAGATTGAATTCTAAAAGAACCTCCCACATTAGAAATATAAGAACCCACAATAACAGTGATTAGTGTCACTAGTGATAGTGCTATAGACAGCATATATATATATATATATATATATATATATAAAATACACATATGTTGTGAAAACATTTATTATTATGTAGACAAATATACAAATCAATATCTGCATGATTACCATTCCAAAGGACATGATTACCATTCCACAAAAATACAGTTTGACTTGATTAAATAAATAAATAACATCGTGCAAAAATACAAATAAACATGATCATAATATTAATAATTGTCTTGTGCACAAATACATATAATAAAAATAGATATATTGTCATGCATGCCTTATCAAGGTACAACAACACCGGCATGAACGAACAATACATGTGTTATAAAGATGAAGGAAAGACATGTATTTAAAAAAAAAAATATATATATATAAAAAAATATATTAATAATAGGAGCACATGATTACACCAACACGTGTCTATAATATACAGGCATTTCATGACATGATGTATATACATGACCCATTGATCGCAGTTCACCAAAAGATCCAATGGTTTGTAGGCCCTATCTATGTTTATTCTTATGGAGAAAAAGATTTTCCGATTCCACAACCACAGTATATATATATCCTACATGTGTAGACAAAAAAGAGATCAAATTAGTGGACATAGTTCATACATCACACCATGGGAACCCGGCTAGAGATAACCTAAAAACATAGACATCCTAACTATCTAAAACACCACACATCAGGGATGATGCTGCACCCTACAAAAACGAGGCAAATGGAATTTTATCATTCAGGCCAAATGGCACCTGAGTGTTCAATTTCACAATCCACTTGCTTTCAACCTGCTCCAACCGTTTAAACAAATCTCCGCCACGCGCACCAAGGGAGACCCTATCTATCCCCCTGAATTTTAAGTCCTGCCAACAGTTATTATGTTTCTGACGGAAATGTTTTGCAATAGGTTTTAATTTTACAAGTTTGTCTCTTTCTCCATCCGCAATTTTGGCAGCTGCCCGAATGTCTTTCTGATGTTCCTGTATGCGAACCCGAAATTCACGAGTCGTCATACCAATATATATCAGGCCACATGGACATGTGGCGTGATATATAATTCCTGTGACACTACAATTGATGAAATGAACAATATTGTAGCTCATTTTACCTGAGGAGTCTTCAAAAGTCTTGGTTTTAGTAATTGCTCTACATGTGGTACAATGACCACATGGTACGCAACCCCATTTGGGTCCTTTGGATTCAAAGATGAATCCAGATTTAGATGGTATATAATGGCTCCTCACCAGAATATCCCTGAGATTCTTGCTACGTTTGGCCACAAATTGGGGAGTAGAGGTAATTATTTTCCCCAAGTCCACATCCGATTTAGGATGGGCCAAAATCTTTTGAAGATTTCTCTCATATTGTACCATTGAGTATTGTAGTTGGTTATCATACGTGTGACAGGAGTTTCTGGGTTGACCTGAGCCTTGGGAGATAATAGGGATTCCCTTGATGCGGCGGCGGCACGCGTATAACCACGTTGTATATCACTCTGATTGTAACCCCGTTGTGTAAATCGGTTTTTTAAGGTTTCAGATTCCCTTTCAAATTCGCCTCTTGATGTGCAGATCCGTCTTGCCCTCAAGAATTGACCAATCGGTATTGAGTTTTTTTGATATTTGGGGTGGAATGAAGTCGCATGAAGCAAAGAGTTAACGGCAGTTGATTTCCTATGGATCGAGGTTTCAAGGTCACCATTAGTTGTTACTTTAATGTTGATGTCTAGGAAATCAATTTCTTTCTGACTTACCACTTTGGTTAGAGTGATGTTCCAATTGTTCGCATTTAGTTTCTCCAAAAATAAATCCAAAGACACCCGTGACCCCTGCCATATAAACAAAACATCGTCAATAAACCTCATCCATGATATTACCTCCCCATCAACTTCATCCATGGATGACTGCACACACTGTCGCTCCCAATTGCCCAAAAATAAATTTGCATACGAGGGTGCGCATTTCGCACCCATCGCCACTCCTCGTAGTTGTAAATAGTGTTGGTCTTTAAACAAAAAATAATTATGCCTCAATATGTAGTCTAGAAGTTTCATCAAGAGATCAATCAGATCCTGTGGAAGATTTCTTGTGCGTAAAAAGAAAAGAGAGGATTCCAAGCCTATATCGTGTGCAATACACGTATACAGCGATTCCACATCACATGTTATTAAAAACATGTTATCCTCCATTTTGACATTCTCCAGTAGATATAAGGTCGGAATAACCGGATGTTTAATTAAAAGGCTCTGATATACCGATTTGGTAATAATGTTGTCTTCCACCCCTCTTTATAGGATGTCCTCCAATTGGAGTTTAAAACCAATGGTTGGATTGGTTGACAAACGTTCATAGCACATCCTATCCCGCAGTTGCCTATATACTTCAGTTTCATACATATCCGTAGGCCAGACAACCACGTTTCCACCCTTTTCAGCTGGTTTAATCACCACATTTTTCATATTCTTTAATTCTGTTATGGCCAGTCGCTGATTTTTCGACACATTGTCATATGGCCTCCTCGCTGGTAGTCTGTACAACTCCTGCACCACCATCTTGACAAAAGTCTCGATGGCGGAATTACATGACAAGGGTGGAAACGTGGTCGCCCGACCACGGGTAAAGGGCGGGAATTTGGGCATGCCTACCTCTTGTTCCAGAAGCAGAGATTCTAGCGCTCGAAGCACCTCCAATTCCTCCGGGGCTGAAAAGACATCAAGATCATTTTTAGAGAAGTGTTTTTTATATATTAGTTTACGTGCAAAAAGGAAAGTATCCTTTATTGCCGTAAAATTGTCATAGGTGGACACCGGACTAAAGGTTAGTCCGAATGATAACACCTCAATCTGTGCCACAGTAAGTGGTATGTCAGACAAGTTAATTACCTTTAGTTCCCCACCGTGGTTCTCCTCAGGGTTGTATTTACGTTTCACAGGTGTTCGTGTATGGTATTGTCTTGACACATCCTGGGGTGGAATGTCTGATCTTTGTCCATCCTGTGATCTTGTTTGAGATCTCGTTTGGGATCGATGGGATTGTTGAGATATCCCACTATGATTGGATGCTGAGGAACTATTGCCAGAGGCTCCAAAACTACGTTTATATTGCCAGCGGAACACTCTGCTTTGCTGGTGATCCGCAATATCCCGCTGGAATTTCTTGGCCTTCATATCCTGAATTTCCTTATCCCAACGTGCATGGTCAGAATTCAGTTCTTGTTCAGGAAACCCACCTACGCCAGAAGAGAATGCCAAGGCTACCAAAACGTCCATTCACCCACTGGTTTCATAGTGTACAACCAACTTCTGCCTCCAAAGGAGTAGCTATAGCAGTCCACCAATCCATTCCATTCACTGTATTACAGCAACACAAAGATGCAGATGGTCGCCTGCTTCTAGTCAAGGGCTTAATAGCAACTCGCAAATTCACTTTAGCAAACCTATATGTCCCGAATAAGTCCCCTGTGCATTGGCTTTTACAAGCTCTAGACACGCTTAAAATCTTTGCCGAAGGACAGATAATTCTAGGTGCTGATCTAAACTTAGTATTGGACCCCGCCATTGACTCATCTTCAGCTAAATCCCGAGTAACACAAAAACTTCTCAGCAAACTACATAAGAAACTTCACGAATTGCGTTTGATAAATGTATGGCGTAGCCTTCATCCCACAGTTAAGGACTTCTCTTTCTACTCAGTTCCACATGGAACGTACCAAAGGCTAGACCACATTTTGACCTCTGCATCTCTTCTTCCCTCCTTCAGATCAGCGGAAATAGGAAATATCACCTTATCTGATCATGCTCTATGCTTGGCGACCTTCACCCTGGCCTCTCTACCGCAAAGGAACTGGAGTTGGAAGTTAAACGAATCTCTGCTGAACAACCAATTACATGTGGATCAGGTCAGGACTCAGTTGACAGAGTACTTTGCACTTAACTCCTCCACACACAGCTCACAACCTATTGTCTGGGAGGCTCACCAAGCATTTATTAGAGGTTGCTTCATCTCCCTAGGCTCCAGGGTAAAAGGAAACAGCAGCAGGCAATTGATACGCTCTACAGCAGCAGGCAATTGATACGCTCTTAGCAGACATAGCGACAATTGAGAGAAAACATAAGGCTTCACTGCGCAATGAGCACCAAAAAGCGCTGATAGAACTCAGACTTAAACTCAGAGACCTTCTTAACCATAGGGTAGCGAAGCAAATGATGAATTTTCAACATAAGGTATACGCTCATGGAGACAAAGGAGGAAAGTTGATGTCATCCTTGCTTAAGAAAGCTAAGAATGTCACCCATATCTCCTCTATAAAACAGCTAAATGGTAACGTGACTAATGACACCCCGGAAATAGCTGATGAGGAACTCCGAAGAGAGAGCCACATCAGAGACTTTTTAGATTCCCTACATCTCCCAAATATAACACCAGAAGACTCAAAATACCTCATTAAACCAGTGTCACCCGATGAAGTAATTGGTACTCTCAAAACCTTCCCACCTGGAAAAAGTCCGGGACCTGACGGTTTACCCTTACTATATTATAAAAAACTCCAAGATATTCTCATCCCTAGGTTTACAGAGGTCTGTAATGCACTCATGCAAGGGGACTCCCTACCTAAACAGACGCTCAAATCTCACGTCACCCTGATCCCTAAAGAAGGGAAAGACCCCCTTAGTTGCGGCAGTTATCGCCCGATTTCCCTCTTGAACCTGGACTTAAAATGGTGGGCTAAGATTTTGGCCTGTAGACTAGGCAAGTTCCTACCAGACCTGATAGGCCATGAACAATCGGGGTTTGTCCAGGGCCGAGAGGGAAAAGACAATTCCCACAGGATATTCCATGCTATACACATAGCACATAGGAAAAAGATACCTCTAGCTCTACTAAGTATAGACACCGAAAAGGCGTTTGACAGTCAACTGGCTATTCATGAAGTTGACTCTGCAACGCTTCGCCTTTCCAGACAATTTCACGAGGGCAATATTTACTTTTTACCAAAACCCATACACCAGACTAAAAGTTAATGGTACGCTATCACCATCTTTCAATATAACAAACGGAACCAGGCAGGGATGCCCCCTGTCCCCCTCACTCTTTATTTCAGTAATAGAGACGCTATTACAATTAATTAGGCAATCCCCAGATATACCAGGAGTTCAGTATGACGGAAAAGAACTAAAATGTACTGCGTTTGCAGATGACTTATTGTTCTTGGTGGTAGACCTGGAGAAGGGACTAGACCCACTAGTAAAATGCATAGGCAAATATAGTTCTTTATCAGACTTCAAAGTCAACCACACCAAATCGGATATATTGAATATTTCCCTACCGGAACCCAAGGTTGCCCCCTTACGAGCCCGATTTCCATTTCATTGGGCTAAAGGGCCTATTAAATACCTAGGAATCTCAATTCCTAGTGATACTAATGACCTATACCAGCACAATTACACCCCCCTTTTAGGAGATTTACAACGCATATTACAAACATATAATCTCCCCTATCTGTCTTGGATGGGACGTAAAAATATTTTGAAGGTCTATGTAATGCCAAAAGTTCTCTATGTTATGCAGTTAGTCCCGATATGGCTCCCCAAGACTTTTTTCAAGAGCGTCAAGAGTATGTTCTCTAGATACTTGTGGAATAGCAAGAAACCCAGGATATCTCATGAAACCTTAATTAGAGGTAAAGAGAAAGGAGGACTAGGCCTGCCGGACGTATCTAGATATTACAGAGCAATACAGCTTAATAGGTGGCTTGAAATGGTAGATCCAAAAAGACGCCCAGATGTTCAGGCCATCTGCCGTCACAGTATAGGAAAACACTTTCAGAAACACTTATGGCTCCCTGACAGGTTTATACATAGGGACATAGTTATAGACCCATTATTGCGTGGCTTAGGAGAGGTATGGAGGGAAATGCGGAAAACGTTAGCACCTGAACCATCCCCTCTGCTGCCAGTGAGCCTACTACCAGACCTCCTAAACCATGATACTTTTGTCAAACCACATTTGTGGAACTCCTTAACATCGGTAAAACTCGGGGAAATCACCCCTAATATGGAGTCCTCCATTATAGAGGCACTCCCAATCTCAATCACAAAATCTCCAGGGTTTTTCCTTGCAAAACCTCATATTAGAGCTGTGTGTGGGGAGTTGAAAGTAAAGTATCCTCTCCAGAGGCCCTTGACTGATTGCGAGAAATTAATCCTATCGCCACTCATCGCTGCTAAAAAAGTGTCAAAGCTCTACCCAATGGTGGGAGGCGAGGGTGAATCTCTGAAGCCTATGTAGGGAGTGGGAAAAAGAGTTGGATAGGACTATAACTGACACTGAAGTGAAGCAAATACTGAGAAGTTCACATGGCTTCTCCCGCTGCATTCGTCTACAGGAGAATCATTACAAACTGCTGACAAGGTTGTATAAAACTCCAGACTTTCTCTACAAGAGGGGTCTAGCATCTA
The DNA here is from genome assembly GCF_905171765.1 of Bufo bufo. NCBI lineage: Eukaryota > Metazoa > Chordata > Amphibia > Anura > Bufonidae > Bufo > Bufo bufo. Next base: position 121,720,066 of record NC_053396.1, on the reverse strand, counting down.
CGAGGGAATGCTGGAGATGTGGAATTGGCGTGGGTTCCTTATCACATATCTGGTGGCATTGCTCTCAGATTAAGCCCTACTGGAAGGGAATTGAAGAGTTGATTCAAAAACTAACGATCCCCGACTTTAAATTAACAGTAGAGATAGTGGTACTTGCGCTTCCAACCCCTCAATATCTCCCTTCAAAAAAGAACTTGATTTTATATATCATAGCTTCAGCTAAAGCATTAATCCCTTTACATTGGCTAGATGTTAACCCCCCTACTATACAAGAAATGAAAGCTAAGACGACACAAATTTGCAGGTTTGAAGAAATGACTAGCTGGATTGATAGGACTCATGATAAATTCATCAAGATATGGAGCCCCTGGAGATCTCTGACGTAGATGTATCCTAGCTAAATAATAGCAATGATACCTAAACTTGAGACTTAAATATATCTACGCACACCTCCTCCCCCCCACCCCACCCTCTCTCTTCCTCTACTTATTCTTCTTTTTCTGCTTATATTTCTAATTTTTGTTTACTTCTTTCTTCCTCCTTTATTATATTCACTCATAATATTGTGACATATACGAGATCAGTCTAGAGAACGTTGTAAACGGTCTTGGGGAAAGAATCTCCTATGCTCTTTTACATCTCCCTAACTACAAAAAAAAAAAAAAAAAAAAGAAGCTACACTGATAAAGACAACCGTTATATACCTATGTCTAATATTATTTGACTTTGGATGCTAGCATTATTATGTTCCTTTTACATTTATGTAACATCCTAATGCTTCTTTGTTACATGACTATACAAAAAAAAAAGAAAAATAAAGAATTTACAAAATATATAAAAAACTAATTACCCCAACACTTTTGCCTAAACCAGCATACATTGGTCTCTGTGAGAGAGACTTGGGGACCTCTTTTACCCACACAAACTTATCACAACTCCTTTTCACACCTCACAAGTCGTCTAGATGTGTACGAACACAGGAGAACGGATACAAAATCCTAACCCACTGGTACAAGACCCCAGTATTAACGTGCCTCTATAACTAAGATAACTCGAACTGCTGTTGGAGATATCTGACCCAGAGAGGAACCTATTTTCACATTTGGTGGACCTGCCCCTCCATACAATCCTGGTGGTCGGAGATTTTCAGTAGAGCTAACAGTATTTGCAATCTTAATATCAAGATGACACCTCATCTGGCCCTACTAGGCACCCCTCCTGGAGACGACTCAGGAAACCCCCCACCTCTTTATCAGTCCCTATTAAGTGCTTCTCATTTACTATTTCCCCAGATTTGGCTGTCCACTGACCTCCACTCTATAACCCAATGGATCAGCAAAGTGGACCAACTATATAGATTCGAGGAAATAGCTGCCTGGGAAGATCGCAAGATCCATCAGTTTAGATCCCTCTGGTAAAAATGGGTCATTTACAGAAAACTTTGACAGAAATTAAGAGTTTATCCCTTCCTCCCATTTACAAGCTGAACAAGCTCAACAATTCAGGTACCCTCGCTTAATACCTCCTGAGTGTTACAATGACACTAGCATAGAATCTGGGCTTCTGTCTGTGTTAACTCAAATTTTTAGAGTTATATACTGTTTGCATATGCATTGGCAATGTGTTAACTGCTCATTACATCATGTATGTATACTTTAGACTTTATTCTCGAATAAAGAAATAAATAAAAAATAATAATAAAAAAATAAAATAAAAAAAGAAGCAGGCATGGATCCCACAGGACTTGTCCATACCTTGTGTTGAGTAGACAAGTATACCGGCCGCACCCACACCAGCAAACGTTCTCTTTGCGTTCTCTTTTATATTTCTAAATGTTTTAAAAAATAAAGGAAAAAAAATCTAAATAAAAAAACAACAAAAACAGTGTTGGCTACCTCCACCGCCGCTTCCACCTACCGCCACGTCGACCGCCTCCTCAACCTCCTACTCCACTTTCCACCTCCGCCTCCTAGTTTTTTATTGTTTTCTATTCTATGCTATTTTAAGTCATTTCCCTATCCACATTTGTTTGCAGGGCAACTGTCCTGCTCCTAATCCCATTTCTCAGCCCTCTAGCCCTTACTACGACTATTTTACAGCCATTTTAATGCACCAAAGTTCAGGTCTTCAATTGGGGTTCTGGTTCGACTTCAGGACTTCAATGGGGTTCTGGTTCGAGTTCGGGTCAAGTTCGGGTCTCGGACCTGAACTTTGACCACGAAGTTCGTCAGAACCCGGTGAACTTGAACATCCACGGGTCCTCTCATCCCTAAAACAGAGCTTTACCTTTATTGGAGTCTAAAGCAGTAAATTGTGCAATTAAAGCCCTATCAACTTATGATGGCAGTTCAGTCCTTTCATAGCAGTTTTCTATGCATTGCATTCCACTCTTACTCTCTGAATTATTCCAAATCACAAAACTGGATAAACATATCCACTTTACTTGTAAAGTAAGACCTTCTTTATATAATGATCTCTTTAGCTGGAGATAAAAGGAGTGGGATTTGATTCTGTATGAGATTTGTGTGCCATGGCTATCATCTGCCTGTAAAATTAGAGGCTAATGTACTAATGGGTTCTTGTTGAAGGAAAAGTAACCATGACATTTAGAAATTGGTTGAAAATAATTTACCTTAATGTTACTTCAGTGCTAAAAGGTCACAAGATAATCATTTCTGCAAGTAAAATGAAGCTTTTGTTTAAAAAATATGTTGATCCAGTTGCATTCTGTATTCCTCTGCCTGTTATGCAACAGATTGTTTCATTATCCAGCAGTGCCATTAATCTTTTTTATTAGCACCTAAAAAATAAACAAACAGTAATTTGGTGATGTTTGACACAAGAAGAACATTTTAATTTTGTGGTCCTGCAGCACAAATTGAAAATTTATAAATAACTAATGCAGCAGTTCTGGCGGAAATATTACATTCTGGTTCCTGCAAATATGAAAATGCCATTCAAAAATGCAGAAATATAATAACATCTGCCTCGCATATTCAATTAAGCACAATATTACCATACCATTTATGTGCCACAAAACATGTATTGAAAGAAATTGTTAATTAAGGATGAAAAATTGTGATCATTCATAATTCCCCATGTCATTAACAAATGCAAATATTGCAGTTTAACTATTGAAATGAATTTGACACAAAAAGCAATATTTTAATGGATTGCTTTGTTTTACAACCAGGTTCAATTAGAGTTGTTGTTTTTGTGCTTCTTGATTAGTTAACATGGCAATCATATTAGTGAAGACTTTCAGTCTTTTGCAACTTATCTTGGCTTTACCCATAGAAAAATAACTCCTTACTGGCCTCAGGCCAATGTTGAAGTGGAAGGGTTCATGAAAATGAAACCAAAAAATTCCTTGGATTGCGACAATGGAGGGCAAGGATTTACAACATGAATGATACAGATTCCTTAGACAGTAGAGAACTACGCCACACTCCACAACAGGAACTCTGCCTGCTACTGTGCTTTTTAACAGACCTTTTCTCATCAAGCCTCTGAACTTCCTGGTAGTTTCTGATCACACACCATTTGTTCTCAATTATTACATCTCAAATGAAAAGATGAATAGTGTTGATCGCGAATATTCTAATCGCAAATTTCTATCGTGAATAACCTCACTTTGAGAATTTGCGAAGATCTAGAATATAGTGCTATTTCTTCATAATCGCAAATATTCTAGTTTTTTTTTATCAGTACCCTCCTGCTTCTTGCTTGTGGGCCAATGAGAAGGCTACAATATCTTTGTCTGAGCTTAGCAACATCCCTAGCAACCAATAGGAAAGTTGCCTACTAGCATTAGTTGAGTACCAAAGTGCTCATGTGCTCTGGTGCTTGAGTAGAACACTTTCCCGATGCTCGGGTGCTCTACAGAGCACCCAAGCACAATGGAAGTAAATAGGAGAACCTGAGCATTAAACCAGGCACCCCCTGCTCTGAAGACTCTAGTTCGGCTTAGGAGTCCCTGCTCTGACTACATTACAGCCAAGAATTTTAACCACTACACTTTAGAGCTGCATGGCCAGTTACAAAAAAAAAAAAAAGAGACTTCTGCTGTATAGGAATACTTAAGTATTCCTATACAGCAGAAGTCTCATATTTTTTTTTTTTAGTAACTGGCCATGCAGTTCTATAGTGTAGTGGTTAACATTCTGGGTTGTAATGTAGAAGGTTGTGAGTTTGAATCCCGTCATAAACTTTTAAGAAATAGAGACAAAATTTAATTTAAACATATATATACGTTTTTAGCCATAATATATTTACATATATTATTATATATTTAGAATATATAACCTATTATAATATATGTAAATATATTATGGCTAAAACATCAGTAGTAGTTTCCCACATATTATGCATTCATATATATCAGAAGTATGATTTTATCTATCTATCTATCTATCTATCTATCTATCTATCTATATATATATATACACTCACCTAAAGAATTATTAGGAACACAATACTAATACGGTGTTGGACCCCCTTTTGCCTTCAGAACTGCCTTAATTCTACGTAGCATTGATTCAACAAGGTGCTGATAGCATTCTTTAGAAATGTTGGCCCATATTGATAGGATAGCATCTTGCAGTTGATGGAGATTTGAGGGATGCACATCCAGGGCACGAAGCTCCCATTCCACCACATCCCAAAGATGCTCTATTGGGTTGAGATCTGGTGACTGTGGGGGCCATTTTAGTACAGTGAACTCATTGTCATGTTCAAGAAATCAATTTGAAATGATTCGAGCTTTGTGACATGGTGCATTATCCTGCTGGAAGTAGCCATCAGAGGATGCATAGATGTTCTCATTCTGTTTACGCCAAATTCGGACTCTACCATTTGAATGTCTCAACAGAAATCGAGACTCATCAGACCAGGCAACATTTTTCCAGTCTTCAACAGTCCAATTTTGGTGAGCTCGTGCAAATTGTAGCCTCTTTTTCCTATTTGTAGTGGAGATGAGTGGTACCCGGTGGGGTCTTCTGCTGTTGTAGCCCATCCGCCTCAAGGTTGTGCGTGTTGTGGCTTCACAAATGCTTTGCTGCATACCTCGGTTGTAACGAGTGGTTATTTCAGTCAACGTTGCTCTTCTATCAGCTTGAATCAGTCGGCCCATTCTCCTCTGACCTCTAGCATCCACAAGGCATTTTTGCCCACAGGACTGCCGCATATTGGATGTTTTTCCCTTTTCACACCATTCTTTGTAAACCCTAGAAATGGTTGTGCGTGAAAATCCCAGTAACTGAGCAGATTGTGAAATACTCAGACCGGCCCGTCTGGCACCAACAACCATGCCACGCTCAAAATTGCTTAAATCACCTTTCTTTCCCATTCTGACATTCAGTTTGGAGTTCAGGAGATTGTCTTGACCAGGACCACACCCCTAAATGCATTGAAGCAACTGCCATGTGATTGGTTGACTAGATAATTGCATTAATGAGAAATAGAACAGGCGTTCCTAATAATTCTTTAGGTGAGTGTATATATATATACACACAATTTTTTTTGGTAATTACACATTTTTTACAAGTACTAAAAAAAATATAAAATATATAAATTTAATTTAGCCTCTATTTCTGAAAAGTTTCTGACGGGATTCAAACTCACAACCTTCTACATTATAGCCCAGAATGTTAACCACTACACGGAATATTTACTACTAGTAAGTATTCCTATACAGCAGAAGTCTCATATATATTTTTTTTTAAACAACTGTCCATGCAGCTCTATAGTGTAGTGGTTAACATTTTTGGCTGTAATGTAGATGGTTGTGAGTTCAAATCCTGCCAGAAACTTTTCCGAAATAGAGGCTAAATTAGATTTAAATACACTGACTCGAGCATTGCGCTTGAGCACACGTGATATTCGGCCGAATACCACGATGTGCCGAGTATAGCAATGCTCGAGGCGAACTGGTGTTCGGCCGAGCATTCTCGCCCAACACTATTACCTACCCCTTACTATATAGGAAACTCCCCAGCAGCCATTTTCTGCTGATTTTTGCATTTCTGATAGAGAGAGCAGTATTATTGCTGTGCTCTGTACTTTGCTGAGTCATATTGATCTTTATTCAATTACATTAGATAGTTAATTAGTTAGCTCATATATATATAATACAGAAAGTTAGTGGGAGATAGTAGTGTAGGTTAGATAGTGAAATAGTATAGCTGATACAGTGCAGAGTGTTAGGTAGTGTGATAGCAATTACTGTGCTGTGATAGGGATTAGATTCCTCCTGTCTTAGGAAACTTCTAGCAGCTTAAAAAATGGAGCAAAAGTGAGACAAACCTCTATTGCGTGCGCAATACGCGCATATTACATTGCTGATTTTCGCAATTGAAGGAAATAATGACTGGAGCTCACAAATTCTAGAATTTATGGCGAATATTAGGCCAAAAATTAGCGAAATATCGCGAAAACAAATATATTGCCGATGCTGCTCATCACTAAAGATGAAGAGATATGCGGATAAGGGCAGCCATCAATGAAAACAGCTGGAAGAGGGGGATTGGGTCCTTGTTAAAATGTTGAGACATAGTGACAAATTATCATCACCATACAATACTGAACAAGAAATGTTTCCAATTTTAAAAAGCTTTGTAGATATAATCCAGGTACAACCAATACAGATGAAGTAAATTAGAATGAAATCCTGACAGATACAACAGGTTCAGCAACACCAACAAGGGATAACTCAGATAATTCAAAGACTTTATCTTTAGAGATGAGCGATTCGAAGTTGATGAAGTGGAATTCGATCCAAATTTCAGGAAAGATTTGATTCGCAACTAATGCGATCGCGCTTTGTGGTAACGAATTGCAATTTTCCTAAAATGGCAGCTACACGTGTGAGGACATGGGGCAAGGAACTCTGGGAAGGCGGGATCACCCAGATTGACATGCCTGCATGCAGCCAATCAGCAGATGAAAGCAGGTTCACACTGAGCACATGTGACAGACGTGACAGAGTCTGGAGACGCCGTGGAGAACGTTCTGCTGCCTGCAACATCCTCCATTTCTTTGGAGGGCAGAGGTAGCCTGACTGCCATTAGGTACCGAGATGAGATCCTCAGACCCCTTGTGAGACCATATGCTGGTGCGGTTGGCCCTGGGTTCCTCCTAATGCAAGACAATGCTAGACCTCATGTGGCTGGAGTGTGTCAGCAGTTCCTGCAAGACGAAGGCATTGATGCTATGGACTTGCCCGCTCGTTCCCCAGACCTGAATCCAATTGAGCACATCTGGGACATCATGTCTCGCTCTATCCACCAACGTCACGTTGCACCACAGACTGTCCAGGAGTTGGCAGATGTTTTAGTCCAGGTCTGGGAGGAGATCCCTCAGGAGACCGTCCGCCACCTCATCAGGAGCATGCACAGGCGTTGTAGGGAGGTCATACAGGCACGTGGAGGCCACACACACTACTGAGCCTCATTTTGACTTGTTTTAAGAACATTACATCAAAGTTGGATCAGCCTGTAGTGTGTTTTTCCACTTTAATTTTGAGTGTGACTCCAAATCCAGACCTCCATGGGTTGAAAAATTTAATTTCCATTTTTTATTTTTGTGTAATTTTGTTGTCAGCACATTCAACTATGTAAAGAACAAAGTATTTGAGAAGAATATTTAATTAACTCAGATCTAGGATGTGTTATTTTTGTGTTCCCTTTATTTTTTTGAGCAGTGTATATACACACTGCACTGTTGCAGTTATTTCTGGTGAAAGCGTATAAGGGCGTATTACAGTAAAAAAAGAAAAATATATACACACTGCACTGTTGCAGTTATTTCTGGTGAAAGCGTTTAGGGGAGTATTTCAGTCCAACAAGAAAAATATATACGCACTGCACTGTTGCAGTTATTGATGGTCAAAGGGTATAGGGGCGTATTTCAGTACTACAAGAAAAATATATTCTCAGTGCATTTCTGCAGTTATTTCTGTTGAAAGCGTATAGGGGCGTATTACAGTAAAAGAAGAAAAATATATATGCACTGCACTGTTGCAGTTATTTCTGGTGAAAGTATTTCTGCATTTCTGCAGTTAATTCTGGTGAAAGCGTATAGTGGCCTATTTTAGTCCAACAAGAAAAGTATATTCTCATTTTACTTCTGCAGTTATTTCGGTTAAAAGCGTATAGGGGCGAATTACAGTAAAAAAAGAAAAATATATACGCACTGCACTGTTGCAGTTATTTATGGTGAAAGCATATAGGGGTGTATTACAGTAAAAAAATAAAAAATATATATGCATTTCACTGGTGCACTTATTTGTGGCAAAAGCGTTGAGGGGCCTATTTCTGTACAGAAAGAAAAAATATATGCACATTTCACTGGTGCATTTATTTATGCTGGAAGCGTTAACTGGCCTATTTCAGTACAAAAAGATAAATATATTCTCAGTTCACGTCGGCGGTTATATGTGTTGAAAGCATGGCTGGGAGTCAACAGGGTGGCAGCAGTGGGAGGTCGGGAGCCAAACATGCCCGGGGTAGAGCACCTGCTTTGCAGCTGCCTATTAGTGATGAGCGATATATTTTTTTTTTTTTGCGATATTTCGCGAATATTCAATTGAATATTCGCCTTATATTCGTCAAAATCGAATATTCGTCATTATTCCATTTATCGCGAATAATATGCGATTTAATTAATCGCGTATTGCGATTTTTCTTTTGACAGTATAAGGCAATGTTCCTATGACTAATTGACTATGGCTAGGCTAATATGTGTATTTTACGAATATTCTTAATATTGCTCTAACTTCGTGTTTTTGAATATTCGTAATATTCTAAAAGACGAAGTTAGAGCAATATTACGAATACTCGTAAAATATATACACATATAGATTGTAATTTAGCTAATATAGTGCTATAATCTTTTTTTTTTTGTCAATTTATTTTTGCCTCTTCTGAACTTCAGTTTTGGAAAATATGTACACTATTAAAAAAATTACTATAGCACTATATTAGCTAAATTGCAGTCTATATGTGTATTTTACGAATATTCTTAATATTGCTCTAACTTCATCTTTTAGAATATTCGTAATATTCTAAAAGACGAAGTTAGAGCAATATTACGAATATTCTAAAAGACGAAGTTAGAGCAATATTAAGAATACATTCGTTATTTAGAATATTCGTCTTTTTTTTTTTCCAATGTGTAGTTATTCCACTTTGGCATACTGCTCCCCGATAAGCGTCCCCGTAACCATGGCAACGCCTGTGGGTTAGAATATACCATCGGATTTGAGTTTTTACGATCTCAGGGAAAACTCAGATCCGATGGTATTTTCTAACCCACAGGCGTTCCCATGGTGACGGGACGCTTGTCGGGGAGGTGTATGCCGAAGTTGATTAAATAACGAATATATTCACTATATTGCTATGTATTCGTTTTTTCGAATATTCGTGAAATAATCAAAATCTTGATTTCGATTTTTTTTTTCAAATAATATTAGATTTTTTATTTATTTATTTGATTTTTTTATTTTAATTTTATTATTTGCTATCGCTGTCCCTAATTTAAATAAAGCGGGTAAAGTAAACGTGCGTGAAAAAGCGTATGACGTACTTTACAGTACTAGAACCGCCCAGTGACTGTGACCAGTGTCTATAAAGCATTCATCATCACTATTTGAACTTTACAACTGAACGACTACAATGGCTACTGGAAGTACGTCAAAGTTCAGACACATACTTGAGAAAGATGAGGACGACATCATATTAACTGTAAGTAATATTCAGTTAAAGCATATATATGTTGTTTGTGTAGATATTGCTTGCAGCACAATGATTGTTCTGTAGATCACAAATTCTGAAATATTCGTAGATGCGATTATTATCTATATTGATACGATTTTATTTTTTTGACTGTATGTCTCGTAGGGCATACGGTGGTGTGCAAGTGGCGTAAGTGTCTAAAATAGCTAATAAATATAACTACCCAAAAAAATAACATTAACTGTATCCGAACTATCTCTAATCTAAAAAACACTATAATGACCATAAACATGTGTAACTTTTGGATTTAGAGGTAAATCTTAAGTGTTTATACACCTACTCCACACAATGCACTAATTCTCTGATAAACTAAATTGCATTAATATTTTCTTTTCTTTTAAACATATAGTAATCAATAAATGCCATAAACGAATGGACAAGTACCAGAAGGAGCAGGAAAAGGATCGATTGGCTCTACATAAGCTGCTGCGGTGGGTTTCAAAAAAGGTTCGGAGGATGGATCAGAGGAACCGTAAAATAATAAAACATATGCATTTCATGAAAAAAAATAAAAAATAAGCCAAAAATGACTGTTATTGTTAAAATGTTATTAAAAACATTTATCTGCCACAGACTTGATGTGTCCGATCTTGAAAGTTCTCTCAGTCAATGGAATGTGTCGTGTCATGTGTAGCTAATTTTTTACTTCTTTTTCTTGTTGTTTAAAAAAATTATTTTTTATTTAAACAAAAATTTTAGAAAGTCAAATAGTGCAATTTTTTTCATGTTAGCCGATTCCTGCTGCACACTTACAACATGATGCTGTCAGAGGTGTATTGGTTTATTTTTGGTGTTGTCCTGGTCTGGTAAGGGCCCATTCCTGTGAACAAATTCCTGCTGCACACTTCGAACGTGCTGCTGACTGTCGTACAGAGTTAGGCCGAGCTATGTGTAGGCCTTATACTGGACCCTTAACATCTACCTGCTGCGGATGATGAAGTCTGTCCTGACCATGATACCTTATGTGTGGGCCTTATACTCCACCGTTACCGATACTTGCTGTTGCAGGTCCTGACACTGCTGATTTATGTGTGGGGCGTATACTACAGTGTTACCGTGTACCTAATGCTGTCTGTTCTGCAGTCTGTCCTGAACCTGGGATAAAGGGGCCTTACAACAAATGTCTAAAATTACACCGTAACATTACATAAAAAAAAAAAAAAACACACGTTATCAAACTGTAAAAAATGTATTTATTATAACAAAAATAATAAAGCAAGCCTCTATGGCAACTTTTTTTAGCTCCAATAATATTTTGTTGAGTTTTCGGAGCTGGTGAAGGTTTTTTTCCTCCATTTGCTGCATCCTCTTATTAAAGCGATGCTGCATTTTCTTGAGCTTCGCAACATCTTTACTAAATTCCTTTTTGGTGGCCTCCAATTCTCTTATAGCCATGTTGACTACTGGTAAACCAAACAACAGTTCGGAAATTAGATAAGGGGTTATTGGATGGTGTTATGTTGGGTATATAATTTTTTTGTGGCTGCCAGCGTTAGACTGTCTGCTAAGCCGCATTTTGAAGATCTGCAGCCAAACCGCCCTCCCTCCCTGTTGATTTAGTTGTCAAGGTAACTTTATAATTAGAAGGAGGCTTAAAGTCTCCCCTTTAAGTGTCACTTTGATGGTGACCGCCCCTTTAACAGTGACTTTGATGGTGACCGGCCCTAATACACAGTGACTTTCACGGTGAACGCCCCTTTAACTGTGAACTCCACAGCTCCCGTCAATTGGCAGTTAGGATTGAAGTGAAAGGCTGGCAGGCTTGTATTGGATAATACAGGTAATTTTTTGGGAATATCTCGTGTACGTCGTAGAGAGCCGAGACCCTGCAAGATTTCTTTCCAGGTAGCAAGGGATGTGTCTACCAAGTTTCGTTTAAATCGATGGTTGCGTTTTTAAGTTTTTGCGGAACATACATACATATATATAATCTTGAATCCCATGCAAATTAAGTGGGGGATGTATGTAATGGTCATGGACGTTGACCGGAATGCTGAATGATGTTTGCAGTTTATGTAGATATAAACGTGTGAAACGTATGAAATCATCCGGTGAGATCATACATCTGTACCGCGCTGTGTGTATAACAATATATATACAATCTCAGCGAGGTAGAGATGTATGATGTAACCAGAAGATTTTGTACATGTCACAACAGGTATTAAGTAATAATTTGACAAGGGATGAAATACGGATGTAGTAGAGTTAACACACATGCTTTATGAGATGTGTTATGCAACTTAATGCAATTAAATACGTTAAGATATTTTAAAAATGCCTTTTGTTTCAAGATTACGTGATGAGTTAAGAAATTTGAGTTAAGAGGTTGTGTGTTAAGGGTACTTTCACACTTGCTTTCGGTGCGGATCCGTCTGGTATCTGCACAGACGGATCCGCACCTATAATGCAAACGATGGTATCCGTTCAGAACGGATCCGTTTGCATTATATTTAAGAACAAATATAAGTCTAATTGTTAGTCAGACGGATCCGTCCTGACTTTGCATTGAAAGTCAATGGGGGACGGATCCCTTTGAAATTGCACCATATTGTGTCAACGACAAATGGATCCGTCCCCATTGACTTGCATTGTAAGTCTGAACGGATCCGTTTGGCTCCGCACGGCCAGGCGGACACCCGAACGCTGCAAGCTGCGTTCGGGTGTCCACCTGCTGAGCGGAACGGAGGCGAAACTGAGCCAAACTGATGCATTCGGAGCGTTCGGGGGCGCTTGTGATAGCCTTCAAACGGAACTCACAAGCGGAACCCCGAACGCAAGTGTGAAAGTAGCCTTAGCAGCATAACTGAATATATACATTACTGAGTGTTGTAGAGAGAAATACAAAAATCATGTAAGCATTGTACCTGGGCATAATCGCCGACTATACTCATCGACCTGCTTTGGGTGTAGGCGCTTCAGGTCACAATACTTTTTTTGAATGGCCTTGTGGTCGTGCAATATGCCACTTTTTAATTTTAATTCGGTCCGAACAGACCGTACGATGGCCAGTTTTTTGACCCTTTTGCTGGTCCAAGGGTATCCCCGCTCCAGAAAGTGCTGAAGGATAAAGATGAAAGCATATAATCACAATTTTTTTATTATACAAATATTCAAAGAAATATCCCCAAAAAAAAATTATCAAAAAGTAGTTACGCCTTTAACCCCTTCACACATTATCACGTAAAGGTATGTCATTGCGTGACAGGGGATGTATGGAGCGGGCCTCTGCAGTGAGCCGCTCCATACGCACAATCTGCCGGCTGTATGATACAGCCAACATCCGGCCGCACTAACAGGAAGCGGCGATCGCGCCGCCCCTGCCATTCAACACCTCAGGTGCCGCGATTAAGGCTCATCGCGGCACCTGTGACGTGATGCGCCTCCATCTTCCTTCCAATCGGAGCCCCTGCAGTGAAATTGCGGGGCTCCGATCGGTTGCCATGGCAGCCTGGACGCTGCTGAAGCTATTCAGGCCTGCCATGGATTTCTCCATACTGAGCTATGCACGAGGCGTAGCGCAGAATGGAGTGTGTAAAAATCCTATTCACCGTAATAGATCTCTATTATCGTGAATAGGAGACGGGATCAAAAGATCCCATGTACGAGGCCCCTATGGGGGCTAATTGCTGTAAAAAAAAAGTTAAATAAAGTTTAAATAAACACCACTATATTAAAAGTTTAAATCACAGAGGAACAACTCAAAGATGTGGTCATGCATAGTCTTGGCAGCGATAATTTCTCCTCTATGTTTCAAATAGAAAGAGCCCACTGAATCCCAGGAGGGAAACCTACTCCAGGGAGGCCGCCGCGTGCAATTTTAATGAAATTATTATTGTCCGTTGACAGAGACATGATATTGAGAAGAGCAAGAGAATGTACACCCATTGAATATCAGGGTACTAAATTGCTCTTCTTTCCTGATTTTGCGCGGCAGACCCAGGAAAAAAGAAGAAATTTCATAGAGATAAAGAAACGCTTGGCGGCTAAGGAGATTAAATATTCTCTACAGTATCCAGCAAAACTAAGAGTGATTCACAACGGGACTCCCCTTTTTTTTGAGACACCACAACAAGCGTTAGATTGGATGGACCAAATGGGCATTTGAAATTGTGCACCATCATGATTGAAGGGATGGATGGGAGGCGGGGCTAGGATGGGGGAGAACGGCCGGAGGTTAGAGGTTCGCTGATTAGATCGGGCGGATCAATGGAGAGGGGGGGTGGGAGGGAAGGGGGGTGAGGGAACCCACCTTGCAGGTATGTTTTTTTTTTTTCTTTTGTCGTGATTGATGTCCACTAGAATGGTATCTTGGAATGTCAGAGGGCTCGGGGAAAGGGTTAAAAGGCAAGCGATTATGGATGCATTAAAAAGATATCTTCCAGCAACTATTTGTATAGTAGAAACTCATCTAACTAAAGAAACCTTGTCCCGTCTGACAACGGGATGGCAGTCTCAATCTTATCACTCTACCTTCAGCGGCTCCTCTAGGGGCGTCTCAGTTCTTATTCATAACTCCATAGACTTCACCCTTATAAAATCCCACATAGATGATCAGGGTAGATTCATTTTCTTGCATGGTAAGCTGTATGGCTACAGCTATATCCTCGCTTTTTTTTATATACCCCCGCCATTTTCAATGTACCCACTGATCCAGTTAATGCTTTTTTTGAAAAGAGACCAGAATGTCGGTTAATCTTGATGGGGGATTTTAACGCGGTTATGGACCCCAACAAAGATAGATTCACATCAGATGCAGAAAGGGGGAGGAATTCTTGCAATTCCCCGCTGTCCCAGTTCTGTTCGGAGGTGGGAGTGGTGGATATATGGGAACATCTTGGCGGAGGAAAGAGAGTATATTCCTGTGTTAGCAGGGGCGGCAGAGCAATGTCTAGGATCGATCTAGCATTCACCAACGAGAGCAACTTGAACAATATCCGGAAGATGCGATACGGAGTAAGAACAGTTTCGGACCACTCACCCGTACTAGTCGAGGTTCGCACCGGGGAGAATAAAGATACTAGGGGGCTAGGATTTAAGTTGAATCCATACTGGCTCACTATTATGGACAATATTCAGTCTATCAAACTACTGATATCATCCTTTTGGGAGGTGAATCTACCCTCTGCTAACATCAATATAGTATGGGATGCTTTGAAAGCATACCTGAGGGGGGTTTTTATAAGTGAGATTGCTGCAGCAAAGAGAACATTTAAGAAGAAAGAGGAGGAATTGGCCAAGATTGCTGCATCTACAACTGAGCGATTTACCAGTCAACCCACTGAGTATAACAGGGAAGAGATGCAGAAGGCTAGCTGTTCTTTGGAGAAATATGTAACAGAGAAAGCAAACCACAGGGTATTCTTTAGGGGGCTCAACTATTTTTTCGAGTCTGGACGTCCGGGTAAGCTTTTAGCTAGAATAATTACACAACAAGACAAGAAAAACCAATCTATTATCTCGATCCGTAACGCAGAGGGGGAAACTATAACAGATTCAGAAGGAATTAGGAATACCTTTCTACAATACTTTGCTCAGATATATAGATCCTCTCCTGGTCTGTCATCTGAACTGGCGATGCGGTTCTTGGAGAAAATTCCACTCTCTACCTTAAATGAAGCTCAAATAGAATATCTGGAAGAGGAATTGTCTCTCTCGGAGCTGCAGGAGGCCCTTGGGTCCATCTCGGGGAACTCATCGCCAGGACTAGATGGCCTTCCATACGAGGTTTATCGCAAGTATAGCGATGTGATTCTCCCTCAGTTGTTAGAGGTTTTCTCCCAAGCAATACAGGGAGGGGGATTACCATACTCTATGATGGAGGCTCTCATTGTTTTAATTCTAAAAAAGGATAAAGACCCGGCAGAATTGAGCTCCTATAGACCAATCTCCTTAGTAACACTGATGCTAAGTTACTTTCAAAAGTTCTGGCTAGGAGGCTTTCGCGGGTTATATCCACCATTATCCACCCAGATCAAAATGGCTTCATGCCAAAAAGGGGTACCCATCACAATTTGCACAGGCTATTTATGAATATTCAGTCCCCGGGGTGTGGCGCCCGCTCCATCCTGTCGCTGGACGCTACTAAAGCCTTCGACAGGGTGGAGTGGACTTTTCTCTGGGAGGTAATGAAAAAAATGGGCTTTGGCCCAAGATTTATGGCGATGGTCCAGCTACTATACAACTCTCCAGCTGCCAGGATTAGGATCAACGATACGACGACAGAGAGTTTTACTCTAGGAAGAGGCACCCGTCAAGGCTGTCCCCTTTCCCCCCTTTTATTTAATATTTACATTGAACCTTTAGCGGCTAGTATAAGGCAGGACCCGAAGGTGGTCGGTTTTGGCATAATGGGGAAGCATGATCGTGTATCCCTTTACGCAGATGACATCCTGGTTTTCATTCATCAAACAGACACCACTCTCCCTCGCATAATGGACCTGGTTGGTCTTTTTTCCGATCCGTCTGGCTTGGAGATCAACTGGGAGAAGACCAGTTAACGATCTCTGACTCAATAAAGTACCTGGGGATAACAGTTTCTGCCAAACCTCAGGAATATTTACAACTCAATCTGATTCCCTTGCTGATGAAGTTGAGGGCTAAAATTAAGATATGGCAAAAAAATTCTACCTGCTAGAGCGGACAGAATTTCATTAATAAAAATGGTAGTGCTGACCCAGGTTCTTTATGTCCTGCGCAACTCGCCTGTATGGATCGCAGATAAGTACTTTAGATTGATAGAGCGGATGCTCAATGATTTATTATGGGGGAGGAAGCGCGTGAGACTGAAGGTACTCTATTTTTCTATGCCCTACAATCGGGGAGGTCTCAACCTCCCCTATTTTAGGGGCTACTTTGTGGCCTCCGAACTCTGCCTTTTTAACGACTGGGAAAATAGCCCTTTCTGCAGCAAAGTGGTGAAAGATTCAGGTTTCTCGGATTTTTTTACCGTACTGGAATCTGACTGTTTATCAAATACACTGAGTGGGTACACACTTTTCTGCAGAATGGCTACAAAGACTTGGCTGGCTATAAGGAGTTGGTGCGGAGTTAAGGCATCACTCATCTGCACCCCATTATGGCATAACTCAAAGCTTTTTAACTTAAATGATTTAAGCTGCTGCCAGTATTGGAGGACCAAAAATGTTCAGTACCTACATCAAGTGGTCAGTGGTGGACAAATTTTGCCCCTCATGGAATTAAAGCAAAGGGCAAATTTAGGTGAGGTGGCTTGGTATGCATACTTTCAATTGAGGTCAGCACTCTCTAGCACCTTTTTATTATAGATACTCCTGTATTTTTACATGATTTAATTTGTAAGAAAATTGTCACGAGAATTAAAGTATCACATTGTTATAGACACTTAATGAACAATTTTTTTTTGGATGTTCTCTCTCCAGGACAGAGAGCCTGGTCTTCTCTACTTTCAGAGGGGGGCCCTCCAAACTGGGAGAACATAGGGGAAAGCTTAAAGTTGGTTTCACACAATTTCAACCACACTGTCGTACAATTTAGCATTTTGCACAAAATTTATGTGACACCCATATGGCTACATAGAAGAGGATTTAGGGCCTCCTCTGACTGCCCACGTTGTGGTGAATCCGAGGCAGATCACTTACATCTGTTTTGGGACTGCCCAATGGTGAGTAGGTATTGGAGTCTGGTCCAAAATAACCTGGCTCGTAAACTTAACATTGTTGTCCCATTGTCCCCCAGGATATGGGTCCTGGGAGATCTATCAGAGGTTAATTATCAGCCTATAAAATGCCGATTGCTGATCAAGGTGATGTTCTTGGCTAGGCTCCTTATCTCTAGATCATGGTTTTGCTCTTCCGCTCCAGACTGTAATAATTGGCTGGGCTTGGTTGAGAAAGTGAAAAGCTACGAGAAGATTCTGTACAAACAAAGAGGATCCTACTTAAGGTGGAATAAATTGTGGAAAGATTAGGAAACGGTTAATTAATCAGGACCCCCCCCCCTTTTTTTTTTCCTGCAAGGTGGGGGGGAGGGTAGGCGGGGTGGGTTGGGGAAGATCTTATTTGTCTGGTCTCTTCTATATGTATTGTATCGGTGAAGAATGTGAAGTTATACTGGAGCACTGGAGTATCCCTAGGAATGTTGGAGGATGGCAGGACTTTCCGGCATTAATAATGGCAAAAATTTTGATCTATTCACAATATTGAGCGATACATGGGCGGGGGACCGGGGCTCGGGACTTCGGGGCGTCCGGGCATCGGGCGCGACCTGAGGTGCGGCTCTTCCTTTCAGACATGAGGTTCGACTGCGGGCAGTGATATGACACATGTGTGGTATGGGTCCTACTATGTGTTCTTTTAATGGGACAGAGTCGATCTCTGGCTGTGTTTTTGTCTACATCCTCTTCAATTGCCGGTGACTGCCGAGCGATACTCGATTCGAGTCCTTTGGCACATGAGATACCAATGTGAATACATGTGAGGTACGGTTAATCACGGCATTAATATTTAATTTAACCACATGGGGATGAGGCAGTAAAATATGCGAGTGGGTTCTCTACCACTGCGATAGAAGACTGCTGGACCCCCTTTTTCTGTTTTACGAAATGTTTTCGATTAAAGATCACCGTAAGCCCGCCTCGTACGGTGCATGTGAGCACCAGGTGATTGGCCACATGAGTGTTAATCCGGCCGATTGTGCTTACCCATGTTTGGGGGAGGGCGTACGCGATACGCGCTCGCCGCCTGGCGGCCGTCTGGGCTGCGGGCCTCTGATCCCTGCCCCTTATAGATAATATTACGCTAAATGAGATGCTTCGTCCATCCGCTTTATTAAGCTTTGGATGTCGGGTGAATCCTGCTATCCTCCCCAGCAAGAGATCTCCACTTGATTTTTAAGGCTCACATAATTATGGACACTTGTATGAAATTATTGTCAATCATGTTCACAAATCAGAATTGACGGACTTATGGATTTTATAATATCACAAATGTAATATGGATACAAATTTTTGTATTATAATAATAAAATATTTAATAATAAAAAAAAAAGTTTAAATCACCACCCTTTCCCAATTTTACATATAATTTTTTTTTTCTAATACAGAACATGGTAAATTAAATGGTGGCATTAAAAAATGCATCTTGTCCCTCAAAAAAAAAGGCCTCATATAGCTATGTGAATGGAAAAATAAAAAAGTTATGGCTTTTGGAACATGACGGAGGACAAAACAAAAATGTAAAAATGAAAATAGGCCTGGTCTTGAAGGGGTTAAAGGGGAAATATTAGATTTAAAGTTACCGATATAAGATCGGATTGTATTGCGATTATATGTATGTGAGGTCTGAGCAATCAGATATTGGCCAGCCAAGCTGCGATGTACCTGTCTAGTTAAGTGATGGTACGGTATTGGGTGTACTGCTGGTTTGCATCCCCGTGGTGCACGTTGGGTAACGCTAAATGAACCAGCAAATACTGGCGGTCTGACAAAAAAAAAAGATCATGGACATAAATTTAAATCTATATATATTGTGTGTATGGTATATAGTGTGTGGTATATATTGCATGGCAGGAAAACTGACGTGCTATGTGCACCATTATCTGTTGTCCATACATACATGCTACTGACATAGTGCTGCAAAGTAACAAGAATACTCAGTGCACCAATCAGTAGTATCTGCTACTGGGGGGGCGGGCGGGCGGCGGAGGAAAAAAAAATAATTGCATACACTAATATTTAGCAACACTCAATCTACATATAAATAATTTAGGCTACTTTCACACTTGCGTTCGGAGCGGATCCGTCTGGTGTCTGCACAGACGGATCCGCTCCTATAATGCAGATGATGAGATCCATTCAGAACGGATCCGTCTGCATTATATTAGAAAAAATTCTAAGTGTGAAAGTTAGTCAAACGGATCCGTCCAGACTTTACATTGAAAGTCAATGGGGGACGGATCCGTTTGAAACTGAGCCATATTGTGTCAACTTCAAACGGATCCGTCCCCATTGACTTACATTGTAAGTCTAGACGGATCCGTTTGACTCCGCACGGCCAGGCCAAGCTGCGTTCGGGTGTCCACCTGCTGAGCGGAACGGAGGCCAAACGGTGCCAGACTGAGGCATTCTGAGCGGATCCGCATCCACTCAGAATGCATTGGGGCCGTACGGATGCGCTCGGGGCCGCTTGTGAGAGCCTTCAAACGGAACTCACAAGCGTAGCCCGAACGCAAGTGTGAAAGTAGCCTAAGTCAATGGGGACGGATCCATTTGACGTTGACACAATATGGAGCAATTTCAAAAGGATCCGTCCCCCATTGACTTTCAATGCAAAGTCAGGACGGATCCGTCTGAATAACTTTTACACTTAGATTTTTTTCTGAAATATAATGCAGACGGATCCGTTCTGAACGGATCCCATCGTTTGCATTATAGGAGCAGAAACCAGACGGATCCGCACCGAACGCAAGTGTGATAGCCTTAGGCTACTTTCACACTTGCGTTCGGGGTTCCGCTTGTGAGTTCCATTTGAACGCTCTCACAAGTGGCCCCGAACGGATCCGTAGAGCCCCAATGCATTCTGAGTGGATGCGGATCTGCTTAGAATGCATCAGGATGGCTCCGCTTGGCCTCCGTTCCGCTCAGCAGGCGGACATCCGAACGCAGCTTGCAGCGTTCGGGTGTCCGCCTGGCCATGCGGAGGCAAACGGATCCGTCCATCCTAATGCATTCTGAGCAGATCCGCATCCACTCAGAATGCATTGGGGCTCTATGGATCTGTTCGGGGCCACTTTTGAGAGCCTTCAAACGGAACTCACAAGCAGAACCCCGAACGCTAGTGTAAAAGTAGCCTAAGTCAATGGGGACGGATCCGTTTGAAGTTGACACAATATAGTGCAATTTCAAACTGCTCCGTCCCCCATTGACTTTCAATGTAAAGTCTGGACGGATCCGTCTGAATAACTTTCACACTTAGAATTTTTTCTGAACTATAATGCAAACGGATCCATTCTGAACGGATCCGAACGTTTGCATTATAGGGCGGATCCGTCTGTGCAGACACCAGACGGATCCGCTCTGAACGCAAGTGTGAAAGTAGCCTTAGATGTAGGTCGAGTGTTGCTAATGCTAAATATTGTTCTGACATGCATGCAATATGAAATAAAATACAGTGCTGTAATACAATATTACTTACAGTGAGAAGAATTTCTTCTTCCTTTTGAAATGGAATTTTGCCCATTTTTGATCGCCGATTTTAAGACAGAATGCACGCCAAACTCCACTGGAAGCAATGCAAAACCGAAACCAGGGCACATGTCACGTGACACAGTTACGTCACTCATAAGATCGATTCCTCACGTGATCATTCATAACATTCCCGCTTTTCGGGTAAAAATCGGGAATTCGAATAACAAGATCGATTCCACCCTGCTTCTTGCAATATAGCGAATATTCGAAAAAATTATTTAGAATCGATTGATTTAGCTAATATAGTGGTATAATCTTATTTGTGGGCCAATGAAAAATTCGCAATTCGAATATTTGCGCTCAACAATACTGCCTATGTACCCGGGAAGTAGTGGTGCAGAGGTTCACGGAAGTAACGGCGGTAGCAGTCAGTCAGTGCAGAGGTTATATGTGTTATTTTGTATTTCAGTACAAAAAGAAAAATGCATTCTCAGTTCAATTCGATGACGGTTATATGTCTTGAAAGCGTTTAGTGGCCTATTTCAGTACAAAAAGAAAAATACATTCTCAGTTCACGTTGGCGGTTATATGTGTTGAAAGCAGGGTGGCTGCAGTTGGAGGTCAGGAGCCAAACGTGCCCTGGTTAGAGCACCTGCTTAGCAGCAGCCTACCTACCCGGGAATTAGTGATACAGGGGTTCACGGAAGTAGCGGCAGTAGCACTCAGTCAGTACGGCTATTATATGTGGAAAAATCTTTATTGAAGTATTTCAGCATTCAGCGGTGCAGTTATATGCGTTAAAATCTTTTGGGACTTATTTTGGTGGAAAAAAAAATTGTATTCAGCTTTCAGCACTGCACTTATATGCGGTCAAATCTTTTGTGAATTATTTCAGTGGAAAAACAAATTTCATTCAGCGTTCAGCGCTGCAGTTTGATGCTGTAAAATCTTTAGTGGCTTTTTTCGGTGTAAAAAGAAATTGTATTCAGCGTTCATCGCTGCACTTATATGCGGTAACATTTTTTGTGACTTATTTTGGTGTAAAAAAATTTCATTTAGCGTTCAGCACTGCAATTATATGCGGTAAAATCTTTTGGGACTTATTTCGGTGGAAAAAGAAATTGTATTCAGCGTTCAGCGCTGCAGTTATATGCGGTAAAATCTTTTGGGAATAGATTTGCCGTAAAAAATAATTGTGTTCAGCGCTGCAGTTATATGCGGTAAAATCTTTTGGGACTTAGTTTGCTGTTACAAAAAAATTGTATTCTGCGTTCAGCGCTGCAGTTTTATGCGGTCAAATCTTTTGCAAATTATTTGGGTGGAAAAACTAATTTCATTCACCGTTCAGTGCTGCAGTTATATGTGGTAAAATGTTTTGTGACTTATTTCGGTGGAAAAAAAAATTGGATTCAGCGTTAAGCGCTGCACTTATATGCGGTAAATTCTTTTGTGAATTATTTCAGTTGAAAAATAAATTTCCACCTCCTCCATTAACTTCATTCTCTCTTCATTCTCATCCTCAACACACACACTGACTTTACACCCCCATCCCCAGCTATATACAGTATATAAGGGCAAATAAAGGTAAATGACACTGCCAGCCTGTTAAAGGGAATTACAGCATGATACCACAATACATTTGATATGACATTTAGCAAGAGTTTATAGTGCCCACATATAGCACACAGTGGGACACTGCATCAAGATGAATCAGGCGTGGATCAGCCAGGATTTCCACACACCAATGCCTGATGCATCAGACTAGATCATCCATGGTGCCACACCAACAATTTGACAAAAGAGACCGATTTCGTCTGGCTACCTGCCTCAGCTACTATTCTGATTCTGTTACCCGCCTAATGCCACACATCTGATGCTAAGTGTTCCTTCTTTCACCCACAATCTTCAGCGAGTACTGGTATTGCCACCCACCTCCACAGTATGTCACCTTGCCACTCTGTGGCATCTTGATGCTGCCGCCACCACCAGACTCTGTCATTGTGCCGCTTTGTGGTCTCCTCATGCTGCTGCCACCTCCAGACTGTCATTGTGCCACTCTATGTGCCTCCTCCTGATGCTGCTGCTGATGCAGCCAACTCCAGACTCAGTCATTGTGCCACTCTCTGGGCTACTCATGTTGCTGCCACCTCCAGACTGTCATTGTGCTGCTCTGTGGTCTCCTCATGCTGCTGCCACTCCAGACTCTGTCATTGTGCCGCTCTGTGGTCTCCTCATTTTGCTGTCACCTCTAGACTCTGTCATTGTGGCACTTTGTGGCCTACTCATGCTGCTGCCACCTCCACACTATGTCATTGTGCCACTCTGTGGCCTCCTCCTGATGCTGCTGCCGCCACCTCCAGACACTGTCATTGTGCCACTCTGTGGTCTCATCATGCTGCTGCCACCTCCAGACTCTGTCATTGTGCAACTCTCTGGTTTCCTCATGCTGCTGCCACCTCCAGACTCTGTCATTGTTCCGCTCTGTGGTCTCCTCATGCTGCTGCCACCTACAGACTTGGTCATTGTGCCACTCGGTGGCCTCCTCATACTGCCACCACCTACAGACTCTTTTACTGTGCCACTAAGTAGCCTTCTCCTAATGTTGCTGCCGCCACCTATAGACTCTGTCATTGTTGCCTACTCATACTGCTTCCACCTCCAGACCCTGTTATTGGGCCACTCTGTGTTCTCCTCATGCTGCTTTCACCTCACAACTATGTCATAGGTCCACTCTGTGGACTTCTCATGCTGTTCCCACCCTCCCCACTTCATGACTGGTCCACTATTTTGGCTTTTGGCCTGGCTGACATCATCATTTATTTGATACTTCTGATCTTTCAGAAAGAAGGAAAAATTAGACGCACAACGGATCCTGTCTGTGTAGCAGCTTTAGGGCCTGTATGGTCCCATCAGAATTGGCTTATGATTTGGTAGCCAAAAGCAGGAGTGGGTAGAAAACACAGAAGACATGCAAGTATTCCATTCACATGTCATCTCTGTTTTAGATCCATTCCATTTTTGTCTTTAGCAATACTGATAGATTATTGAGCAAATGCTGACCGAGTGAAGGCATATGCTCTACAGACAGGATCAGTTTTTTCTGGGTAATTGTTCTGATGGATTAGAGTATGGGAAAAATTAATCAGTGATGTCGACACAAACTTACTGCTGACACCCTCTCCACTCTGTCGGGAGGGCTCTACTTGTATAAGCGTTTAATAGAACAGGTTCTGTAGACATCTATGTGGAATCAGCTGGCGACAGTGTAAAAGGAGTGACCTTCTTATTGACGCTAACATCTACCTGTAACGCTGAGTTGATACTTGAGTTATTTGGTCAGTTTTGGCCCCATGACCGCCCAAATAAGTGAAGTATGCAGTGATTCTAAGAGCGACGCCTGTCATCTGCATGTCATACGGGCTCACAGGTTTATTTCACTACTAAAGCAGACTTCCTATGCATGTTACTGCAAGACACAGTGTTCTACACCACTATAAAGGCTCTCAGCAGCCAGGAAATAGCAATTTTTTAACGCGATTCAGATCGAAGCAAATTTTTTCGAAAAGTTCGGCTAACCGACCGAATCGAATCTTAGAAAAATTTGCTTATCTCTATTTATCTTGTAACAAGATATTTTACCGTAATCTGATAAGGACAAGTCGGAGGCCATCGGCTCAACTCATGGACTATATTTTTCATTAAAACTTTTCTATTAATGTAGACTTTTGTTTTGTAGTCCATTTTTTATGTTTTATTTTCTATTTGTAAAGAAGGGGAGAGATGTGATGTAGTTATATCTGTTCTGCAAGTTTGAATGTTTAATAATTTTGCTATATACCTAGCAACAGTGAGGTATAAGAGTGAAGGAGCTGGGTTAGCTAGGGGCAGAGGCTAGACACATTGCCAGAGAGAAAGCATGGAATAAAGTGTTCAGATCCTGCAAGTCAGTATCACAGAGTGAACCTGAATCCCCACTACAACACTACAGTGAACTCCGGCAGTCTGTTTCTTTGACAGTACAGACTGCAAGGGTTCATAACATATACAGGGAGTGCAGAATTATTAGGCAAGTTGTATTTTTGAGGATTAATTTTATTATTGAACAACAACCATGTTCTCAATGAACCCAAAAAACTCATTAATATCAAAGCTGAATATTTTTGGAAGTAGTTTTTAGTTTGTTTTTCAGTTTTAGCTATTTTAGGGGGATATCTGTGTGTGCAGGTGACTATTACTGTGCATAATTATTAGGCAACTTAACAAAAAACAAATATATACCCATTTCAATTATTTATTTTTACCAGTGAAACCAATATAACATCTCAACATTCACAAATATACATTTCTGACATTCAAAAACAAAACAAAAACAAATCAGTGACCAATATAGCCACCTTTCTTTGCAAGGAGACTCAAAAGCCTGCCATCCATGGATTCTGTCAGTGTTTTGATCTGTTCACCATCAACATTGCG
Organism: Bufo bufo; assembly: GCF_905171765.1. Lineage (NCBI taxonomy): Eukaryota > Metazoa > Chordata > Amphibia > Anura > Bufonidae > Bufo > Bufo bufo. The sequence continues at coordinate 121,694,641 of NC_053396.1, read as the reverse complement.
TGCAGCAGCAACCACAGCCTCCCAGACACTGTTCAGAGAGGTGTACTGTTTTCCCTCCTTGTAAATCTCACATTTGATGATGGACCACAGGTTCTCAATGGGGTTCAGATCAGGTGAACAAGGAAGCCATGTCATTAGATTTTCTTCTTTTATACCCTTTCTTGCCAGCCACGCTGTGGAGTACTTGGACGCGTGTGATGGAGCATTGTCCTGCATGAAAATCATGTTTTTCTTGAAGGATGCAGACTTCTTCCTGTACCACTGCTTGAAGAAGGTGTCTTCCAGAAACTGGCAGTAGGACTGGGAGTTGAGCTTGACTCCATCCTCAACCAGAAAAGGCCTCACAAGCTCATCTTTGATGATACCAGCCCAAACCAGTACTCCACCTCCACCTTGCTGGCGTCTGAGTCGGACTGGAGCTCTCTGCCCTTTACCAATCCAGCCACGGGCCCATCCATCTGGCCCATCAAGACTCACTCTCATTTCATCAGTCCATAAAACCTTAGAAAAATCAGTCTTGAGATATTTCTTGGCCCAGTCTTGACGTTTCAGCTTGTGTGTCTTGTTCAGTGGTGGTCGTCTTTCAGCCTTTCTTACCTTGGCCATGTCTCTGAGTATTGCACACCTTGTGCTTTTGGGCACTCCAGTGATGTTGCAGCTCTGAAATATGGCCAAACTGGTGGCAAGTGGCATCTTGGCAGCTGCACGCTTGACTTTTCTCAGTTCATGGGCAGTTATTTTGCGCCTTGGTTTTTCCACACGCTTCTTGCGACCCTGTTGACTATTTTGAATGAAACGCTTGATTGTTCGATGATCACGCTTCAGAAGCTTTGCAATTTTAAGAGTGCTGCATCCCTCTGCAAGATATCTCACTATTTTTGACTTTTCTGAGCCTGTCAAGTCCTTCTTTTGACCCATTTTGCCAAAGGAAAGGAAGTTGCCTAATAATTATGCACACCTAATATAGGGTGTTGATGTCATTAGACCACACCCCTTCTCATTACAGAGATGCACATCACCTAATATGCTTAATTGGTAGTAGGCTTTCGAGCCTATACAGCTTGGAGTAAGACAACATGCATAAAGAGGATGATGTGGTCAAAATACTCATTTGCCTAATAATTCTGCACGCAGTGTATATGTAAACCTAGCCTTATGTATGTTTAATGTTTGTTTTTCCATTGTTACTGAATTATGTATGTTATCTACTTTATAATGTTATCTTTGCATAGCTCAGTATGAATTGACAGACTTAGGCTACTTTCACACTTGCGTTCGAGGCTCCGCTTGTGAGCTCCGTTTGAAGGGGCTCACAAGCGGCCCCGAACGCAACCGTCCAGCCCTAATGCATTCTCAGTGGACGCGGATCTGCTCAGAATGCATCAGTCTTCCAGCGTTCAGCCTCCGCTCAGCGAGCGGACACCTGAACGCTGCTTGCAGCGTTCGGGTGTCCGCCTGGCCGTGCGGAGGCAAGCGGATCCGTCCAGACTTACAATGTAAGTCAATGGGGGCGGATCCGTTTGAAGATGACACCATATGGCTCAATCTTCAAACGGATCCGTCCCCCATTGACTTTCAATGTAAAGTCTGGACGGATCCATTCAGGCTACTTTCACACTTAGAATTTTTTTCAAACTATAATGCAGACGGATCCGTTCTGATCGGATACAAACGTCTGCATTATAGGAGCGGATCCGTCTGAGCAGACATCAGACGGACTCGCCCTGAACGGTAGTGTGAAAGTAGCCTTACTTGTATAATGGGTATTGTTCATGTGTCTCTATATTTAACAGTTTTAACACTTCTTATCTTACTAATCTAAGAGTTAAGATTTCCTATCCTTTATGTAGCTATACAAATATATTGTTTTCTTTGAGTCAGTCTGTATTTAGCCTGAACCTTTTTTCTCTTTTATATAAAGTAATTGTGGCGCACAATAGTGACCAGAATATTGGTATTTAAAAGCAACCTAAAGCTTGTTTACTCAGCAGATTAGTTGCAGATTTATGTAGGGGAACAGCCACACATTTAGCTTTCCTGATGAAGTTTTGAAAGGCAAAATCAGGAGTAGACCATAAACGTAGAGAACGTATAAAGGATATATATAACATCTCTTCTTTTTTAGATTTCACTCTTGGTTTTACAAGTGCAGCAGCATAATTAAAAGTTTGGCTGTACCCTTGATGAAAATTCAGCTTAATGTTTTTTTTTTCTATAGCATGAACATGGAAATTAAGAAAACCCCATTTAAATGTATGAAAAAGTGATTAAAATATTTTCAAAAAAGAAAATCTGCATATACTATTACTATAACTAATAATGGAATTATGGAGTGAAAAACATTTTTTTTTACAATTTTGGTACAGAATTTTGTATTTTTTTGTTATTATTGAAATATGATTAAATAAGAAGAGTAAAGAAATATATTACTAGCTACTGTTGGTGTTAATCAGTAATGGTGTTACTCTTTAATGGTGTCTATAGCCAAACAAAATGACATTGCATTACACACCTTTTAATTAAGTGAAAATTAAACTGAAATTAATTGAATATTTTTGTTTGACATTAACAGAAAACAAAAGTAGAGGTCTGTCATTCTGTTCCTCCTTTAGTGATGCATAAATATACTGACATGATCTGACATGTTTTCCGTTTGGATCAAATGATGTCTGTGTTGTTTCTGATGATGTCTGTGTTGTTTCTTCTTTCCCCAGGTGTGACTATTAGGGTCATTTAACCTTCTCATTTTAAAGTTGCTTCTCCCATAATGCTGTGCGGTTTATAGCTTCTGTTTGGACCTTTGAACAGATTGTGGTTGGATCTCGGCTGAGATCCTGGTGTTTCCATTGCTCCTTTGAAGTTAAGTCTTTCCTTTCCCTTTTCTATTTTTTTGGGTTCTGTGTGTTGCATTTCCCTATTGTTTGCATTAGGCCTGAAGAAGACTCCTGTTCGTCCTTTCTTTTGGAGGAACAGGTAGTCTCGTCCCTGCCATTAGTACCAGGGTCCTATAGTGCTTGATAGGACCCTATGTATTCCTGCGTGTGAACTCTCCTTTGAGGTCTGTTCATACTAGTAATCAGTCAGGATTTTGGTTAGGGTTTTCACTAGGAGGTGTCCATTTTCCTTCCCTAGTTCTTAGGCCTGATTCCCTGTTCCCCCTTTCCCTCCTATGCTCGGTGTGGTGTTTCCCTCCCACACTGAAGAGTGACAGTTATGTGCTTTCATCTCCATTACTTTCCCAGCATCCTCCTGGAGACAATGGGAGTTATATTTTAACTCTAGAAAATTGGTAATGATAAATTCCTAAATTAGTATGGCAGCAGCCCTAACATGTTCAATAAGAAACCCCTGCCGAATTTACTGGTCAAGATGCTGATAAGTTTAGTAAATTGAACTTGAGCTCTCTGCAACCCTTACAAGTTAAGGGTAAAAATGGCTTTTTATCTTTGGGATTTTTTTCTGTGAAAATTCTGTTCGTTATGCCTTATGCTGCTCTAAAAATGACATCTGTTCACAGTTATACTCTGCACAGAAGCTGACATCTTGCTTGTTTGTCTGTTTACCCCAAACTCTAATTCCAATGGCACCTTACAGATAATTTGTGCTTTTCCATTCCCGCCTGTCACAAGTTACAGGGCATTATGCATCTGCCTGTGAAACTAATACTTCTGCTCCACTTTGCTGTGCAATTCGCCACATTAATACAATAAACAGAATAGACTGAGACACAGCTGAACGGGGATTCAAAAGCCATAACTGGCTCAGTACAAATTACACGTATTCTGCTGATATAAGAAATGTTATTCAACACAATATATATGTATCTATTGTAATTATCCTTTGTAAAATTGACCAAAATATTCAATATATTAAACTATAAATTATCTTTTAATATTTGCTTTGTAAAAATGCTATCATAAAATGAAATGTTTGTACACTTTTTGTTTTAAATGTATTTTTATGACCCTGACCATTTTCCCTTATTACTGTGTCACGAGGGTGTCAAGAACCACGCCTGACGCCGTTATACCCGGGGTCAGGAAGTCGCAGCGGTTGGCTGCACGCTCTATGTAAGATAGGGCTGTTTCCTTATGGTAGCTTTCTGGGTTTGCTTTGCAACCCTTTTGGCTCACTCAGGGATCCGTAGCTCCTTCTCCTCAGCTGTTCCTTGTCCAGCACTCCCAACCTCCTTATATTCCCCTCTCACACTTCTCTGGTTGCCAGATATAGAGCTTCCTGCCTGGACATCTATTCTGACCTTCTGGAGCTGTGTTGCTGCGTTCTCTGGTTGTTGGTCCAGAACGCTACCCTCCGGATCCCTGTTGGACCCTTGTGGTCTGCTGTGGTCGCCCACCTGGGTGTATGTGTTTGTCTGTATTGTCTGTCCTCTCCCTGGTGTTTCCCTCTTAGTGTCAGTGGTGCGGACTAGCGATCCCACCGGCCCGTTCACTACCTAGGGCTCATTTTAGGGAAAGCCAGGGTTTAGGCACGTGATCGCCGCACGGGTGAGGAACCCGTCTAGGGACGTCAGGGCAGCCAGGTGCCAGCCGCAAGGTGAGTCAGGGGTCACCACCTTTCCCTCTCCCTTGGGCAGGGCTTTCCCTTTTCCCTCCCTGTGCGTGACGCCGGTCATTACATACTGTCAATAAAAAAGAAGAAATATGAAATATTATTAAATATCAAATACTATCAACTTGCCTTGATAGCTGCAATTTAAACTAATAATACTCTAAATAATATGAGGTGCAAATATGATTATAAAAATTAAGTTCACAACATCAAACCAATATGGCTAACCTGTTGCAAACAGTAATGTGTGTGAGGAGCCACTAGGGCAGCGATACCCACAGATTTATATGGAATATAGTGACGCCTGATCAGATTTTTACAGATGTGTGCATAGTTTAGTACAGGAAAACAGGATTAAAGATAAACCAGTGTAATCAGACACTGGAAGTTGAAAGCGATGTGATTATATAGGGCAGAAATTACTGATAATGGCCATAGATCATATACAATCCTTTATCTAATCAATGGATGCAGGAAATACTAATATTGGCCACAGACCAAAAGGTCACTTCTATCATTTTTTGTAAATCTCTTTTTAACTTTAAAACTCTTTTTAATCTCTTTTTTGTAAATCTCTTTTCAACTGTTATAATTTTTTTTTTTTATAAAAAGAATCCTGCCAAATGATTTTCTGGATAAGGCTCTTTACCATCCTATTTCTAATTATTATTTGAATAAATAATACTTTGTGTAAATAATAGACCCCAAACATTACAGAGGAGATAGAAGTTCATCTATATAACCAAACAGAGAGGACTGGTACCTTTCCAGATATTAATTCGGGTCATGGTTCTGCCTCAACTGCAAAGAAGAAAAAATCTGTCAACTTTGTATAGGACCATTTTATGGGCTAGTTTGTAGAATGTCCCACTAGCGGCAATGCTCTGCTGGATCTGGTAAATTTTAATGGTGTAGAGCTTGATGGAAATGTTATTGTTTGTGAAACACTAGGGAATAGTGACCACAATATTATTATATTCTCCATGAACAAAAAGTAAACTGTGGTTGGGAGGGCAAAACAACTTACTGTATTTTTCGCCCTATAAGACGCACCGGCCTTTAAGACGCACCTAGGTTTTTGAGGAGGAAAATAAGAAAAAAAAAATTTTAACCAAAAGGTGTGCTTTTGGTGGGCTTTGAACTAATGGTAGCCTGTGAATTACACTATTATGGGGGTCTGCGCCGCCTGCTTCATTCATAAAGTGGGCGGAGAAGGCACGTGACGTAGGAAGTTACGCTGCCAGTGCCCGCCCGCCCAGCCTCCTGCCTCCAGCCTGCTATGATCGTAAGTACCGGCTGCTCAGTGCTGGATCGAACATATCTATAGTTAACCATTGCATGCCTGCAGTTACAGTAGATACCATTAGTACAGTGAGCGGGGCCCGGTGCAATAGAATACAGTGACTGCACCGGGCCCCGCTGCCATTACAAAACTAAAGGCCGGCCCCCAGACCCTCCTCGCTGATACACACACCGGCCGCGCTGTGCAACTTGCGGTCGGCGGTGTATCAGTGTAAAAATGGCTGTCTTCCCCCCATAAGACGCACTGCCATTTTCCTCCCACTTTTGAAGGGGGGGGGAGAGCGTCTTGTAGGGCGAAAAATACTGTAATTTTAAAAAGGTCAATTCCCCTGGGTTGAGAGAAGCATTTTAGGGCATAGACTGAGAGTATCTATTATCACATAGTAGTACAGAGGATAAATGAGAGAGCTTCAAATCTATATTGGGTAATTAATTCCTATAGGTAACAAGCATAAACGGCTAAAAGTAAACCCCACATGGTTTAAAACTATTACATTAAAAGGGAATAAATGAAAAAAAGGACATTTAAAAAAAATACCAATCTGAAGTGTCAGCTATAGCCTTTGAAATTTGCAAAGAGCTTAATAAAATTTCGAAAAAAGAGATATCATCTACAAAAATACAAAATGAACAGCAGATAATGAAATATAGCAAAACAAATACCCCAAAATTATTTAAATATATAAATACTAAAAAAGCAAGGTCTAACCAGGTAGTTTCCCTAAATAATCGTAAAGAGGGGTTGGTCACTGAATATAAGGAAAAGGAACAGCTACTAAATGTTTTTTTTAGGTCTGCATATACAAAATAAGACAAAGGAGCTAATGTAGGTGGTGCCAGGGCTGTTAGTACATCCTGTAATATACTTAATTGCTTAACTATAGATATGGACCAAGCTAAGGTAAATAAGTTAAATGTGAAGAAGGCTGTAGGTTCAGATGGATTACACCCACAAGTTCTAAATGTTTTGATATTTTCTATGGAATGGTAAAGTGCCAAGTGACTGTTGCCATGCAAATATAATGCCCATATTTAAATAGGGCTATAGGACTTCCATAGGCAATTATATATGAGTAAGCTTAACTTATATTGTAGGAAAAATGTTTGAATGACACTTAGCGGACTATATACAGGAGTATGTGTAAATAATATCATCAAGTTATGACCAGCATGGGTTTACCAAGGACAGAAGTTGTCAGACTAACCTACAAAGTTGTATGATGAGGTCAGGCGGCACTGCGTGCTGGTCGGTGGGTGCTCGGTTTATGCGGATGTAATCCCGAGATCAACAAAGTAGAAAAGAAGCGGCACTCCAGTAATCTTTGCTTTTAAGGAATTTATTGGTCACTCATATTTAGGTGACGCACGTTTCGGCACACACAGGTGCCTTTTTCAAACAGAGAGTGAGCAGCTGGTGTGAGTGGAAGAACAAACAAACAGGTTAAAATAGCCCGCCCCTAGTCATGTGATGATGACATCACGTTGCCGGGGATACACGTAAACAACAGTGTAGGTGGACGCCTCCTGTTAAATCTTCACAGAGGTCATGCCCTAGAAGGTAAGTTTCAATTGCATTGTGGAAAAAGAACAATGTTGCGAATGAATGACATACATTATACAAGAGAGTATATCATTGTGACCACATTCACTAATTACTGCATATTGCAACAGTGCACAGCCAGGAGAGAGAGAGGCAAGATATAAAATAAAAGGGTCTTATAAGAAGCTGTTAATGGCATAGTCCTGATTTAACCCCTTAGGGGCCAATGTCTGTAGCCGATGGATCCAGAATGCTTTGCGTCTGAGCAACATTTCTGCCCGGCTCCCACCCCGTCTAGGTAAGATAACTTCTTCAATGATCAGGAACCAGAGTTGTGAGGCATTGTGTCGCTGCTGGTGAAAGGGTTGAGTGGATTGAGTAGTGGATTCTCGTTACCTATGGTGGATTTATGTTTCCCAAAGCGTTCCTTCATGCGCATAGTGGTTTCACCCACGTAGCACAGACCACAAGGGCATTTCAACAGGTAGACAACAAACGTGCTGTCACATGTGAAGTGTCCCCTGATCGGGATTTGTTCACCTGTGTGGGGATGTGAGACATATGCCCCTTTAATGACACTTGAGCAGTGGATGCAATTGAGACATGGGAAGGTGCCCTTTCTGACAGTGGCAAGTGTCCTTTGTCTGATACTTGTTTTGTTGCTGCCTATGTCGGCCATGATGACCATGTCCCTCATGTTTTTTGCCCTTTTGTAACAGATCATTGGAGGGTTCTGGAGTTCTGCGACAGTAGGGTAAGAGGACTTGACTATATTCCAGTGTTTGTACATGACAGATCTGATGCGATTGATCCATGGATTGTATTTTACTACAAATGGAATTCTTTTTGGATTGGGTTTTCTTTGTATTGTTTCAGTACTGTGAATTTTTGCCCTTTGTTGTAGTAGTATAGAACTGGGGTATCCTCTTTGTTTGAACTTGTCAGTCATCTCACTCAATCGTGTTTCACGGGTTGTGGGATCACTGGCAATTCTGTTAACTCTTTTGAATTGGGAGTATGGTAAGGACTTCTTGACTGCAGGTGGATGGTTACTGTCATAGTTAAGTAGGCTGTTACAGGCAGTCTCCTTGGTGTAGAGATCTGTTATGCATCTGCCGTCAGTACCCTTTGTAACCCAGGTATCTAAGAAGGATATTTTTTGGGGATCCCAGTTGAGTGTGAACTTCAATTCAGGCCAGATGTTGTTGATGTAGTGGGTACATTTTTGTAGGTTTTCTAAGCCGCCCGCCATATGTGAAATATATCATCTATGAATCTTTTCCTGAAGACACAGTTTTGATGAAAGATGAGATTTGGGTATATATGGTCTTTCTCCAATTGAGCTATGTACGTATTTGCATATGGCGGTGCGGCATTAGATCCCATCGCGGTCCCGCAGCACTGTTGGTAATATGTGTCTTGGAATCAAAAAATATTTTTTTTCCAGCACGATGGTTAGAAGTGAGATGAAGACATTTTTCTGGTCTGTGTTGTAGTTACTGCTGTATTGTAAGGTTTTAACTGCCGCTATCCCCTTTGCATGAGTTATAGATGTATATAAACTAGATACATCATATGTGACCAGTAGACATTCTTCTCCTACATGTACCTGGCTAAGCTCTTCCAGGAAATGTTGTGTGTCCTTTAAGTACTAGGGGGTTCTTTATGTGAGGGGCGTCAGTAACTTGTCCAATAATATGGCTGGGGGGGAGAGTATGGAATCTGATGCTGCCACTATTGGTCTTCCTGGGGGGCGTTCCATAGATTTGTGCACTTTGGGCAGGGTGTAAAACACCGGTGTGATGGGTTGTTGTTTTATGAGAAATTCTGCCATTTTTTGATCTATGATTTTTTGTTCTAAACTGTCCTGTACCAAGATTTGCAGTTCTCTTTTGATATCATACACTGGGTCTCGTGGTAGAATCGCATATGTGTTGGTATCTGACAGTTGGGAACACATTGACGCCGGCTGATCCGCTAATAGGTCAAGTCCTCTATTTAGTTGAGAGGCTTTGTAGTATATGCGGATGTCAGGGAGTCCAAAGCCACCAAATCTTTTTTCCCTAATAAGGGTCGAGTAAGCTATCCTGGCCAATTTACCTTTCCAGATAAAAGACGAGAACAGTCTTTTTATTTCTGTAAAGTAAGAGTTAGGTAGCCATACTGTGAGCGTTTGTAAGAGATATATAAACTTGGGGACAATAAATGTCTTCAGATAGTTCTTTCCCCCTATCCAGGATATGAACGGCAATTTCAACGTTTGTAGATGGAGTCTAACATCTTTGATTAGCGGGAGATAGTTTAGGCTAAATAGCTCGTTCACCTTAGCTGAAATGTGTATTCCCAGATACTAAATTGAATGTGGGGCCCAGGTAAATGGGGTGGATCGCTTAAGTGTGTTGGCAGCAGCAGGAGGGCAGGTTATATTAAGGGCTTGGGATTTATTGTAGTTTATTTTAAAATTAGATAGGGATCCAAACTCTTTAAAAGGACAGTAATTTGGGGAAGGAGGTTAGAGGGTTGGACGTCATGATCAGTACGGTCTCCGCAAAGGCTGCAGTGAGGTGGGTCTGGTTACCTATTGTGAGTCCTTGGATCTCAGGATCTTGGCGGATACGGCACAGGAGGGTTTCCATTACCATGATGAACAATGCTGGGGACAGGGGGCAGCCCTGCCTAGTGCCATTAGAAATGAGGAAGGGTGGGGAGAGGGAACCATTGTCCTTGACCCTGGCAGAGGGTCCGAGTAGAGTGTTAGGATTGCCGTAATCAACTGAGTCTGGAGTGCATCTGCAGCAGAGGAATCTGTGAACGATCGCCGTCTGGAGGATCATGGAGAGATCTGGAACAGCAGGCTACATCTTGGAGTCCGCGCAACAGATCAGGACAGGAGCGTGGACAAGCGGCTTCTTCTCATGCGGTCCGGCTTCCCATGAGATATCTTCTGCCACAGGACCACTCTGGAAGAAAGCGGAGGGAGGCTGCCCTGGTCCACGGGCATCCAGGAGGGTAAGTCCAGGGGAAAGTATGCCAAGGAGGTCCCACAAAGCCTTAAAGTCTTGGGGGTCCGGATCGTAATCTGCCGGCCATTCTTAGTAATTGCTAGGCCAAATGGAAGATCCATCGGAAGGGGGTGGCCGAAGCTCTCAGGGCCTCCAGCAGTAGTCTCAGTAGGCACCGTTTGGCCAAGGTTGAAGTGGTCAAATCTTGAAATATCTGGATGGCCGTGTTTTCAAATGTTAGGGAGTCAGCTTCCTTGCACTTTCTCAGGATCTCGGCCATATCCACATAACTTAGAAGCCCGCATATGACATCCCACGGGGGTTGCGTGGGTTTGGGTCTAGGGTGCAGAGCCCTGTGTATTCTTTCCACTACTACCAGCGTGGCTCTTTCAGGGCCTAGAAGGGAAGAGAACAACTCTCGTGCCATATTTGGGAGCGCTTCTGCCGCTACCGATTCGGGCAGGACCGATCTTCGAACCATATGAATGCATCATTCAGGAGGTCTTGGTGCACGGTAAAAGTCTCGCTGGACTTCTCCTGGAACTTCATGATGTCTTCCTGCGTGTTTTCTAGCTCCATCACTCTGTGGCCCAGGTTTCGAAGGTCTTCATTGATGTCTGACAGGTCCTTTTTAAGGGGTGTCAGGGCTATGTCCATTATTTCTCTGAAGACTGAAGTGGAGATGGTGGGATCACTATGTCAGGTCTCTGAGATATCTGAGCAACTGCCTGCATCTGACAAGTCTCCCGCGTCTGAGTCGGGTGCTTGGCTCGTTGCCATTTTAAGCTTGGACGAGGCAGCAGGCCTCGGGGTCTATTTCAGAAATTTTTCCATCTCTGGCTGCTTGGTGCGGCCCTGGGAGAGACCGAAGGTGTCCTTGGGTTTATCTTTCCCAGTTTTCCCCATGCTAATGTAGCTAAGGAGCAAGTTAGGTTAGTTGCCGATGTGCTGGAGGAGCTCAGACAAACGCGGCCATTCAGCAGCTCAGTCAGGCTCCGCCCCCCAGCAAGAGGAAACTTGATAAAAAATTTAATAGACTGATAATATAAATCATAATCAAAGAACCCAGAACAAGTTTGAAAGAGATTAGATCAAGGAACATCAGTATCCAGGGGCATAGCTAAAGGCTCATGGGCCCTGGTGTAACAGTTCAGCTTGGGACTCCCCTCCCCCTTCACTCCGCGCTGGTGCACCTAGCTTTTCTGCTGCCCAAGGCAAATATTGAAATGCCCCCCTACCCCTTCCCTCCAGTCCTACTGTAAAGGAGTTGTCCTCTTTTTACTACTAGGTTCCTCGGGAGTATAATGGAAATCTGAAGAGGGGAGCGTGCCTGGTTCATAGGAAAAGATCAGAAATTGATGGAAACACCACCAAAATGGTAGAGGAACAGCATGGAGAGGATGTCTGGATGCATCTTGGACTCCCAGGTCGCTGCTGGGAACAATGTTGTCCGAGTAGTACACCACTTTTACAGACTGACAATAACACGCACAAAACCAAAGATAAAATCGATTTTAGAGGAAAAATGTATAGGAAACATTATTTCCTGTATATTTACTTGTATATAAAGTGCTGCCAAAAATTACAAGGAAGAAGCACTCCGATACAAACTGTATATCACATAAAGGAGGGCCTCATTCACATTGTGGTACAAATGTTCATGCAGTGTGACTACTACACTCATAAAGCCTATGCACTAAGTGAAAGGGCTGCCAAAAATTACAAGGAACTGGCACTCCAATACACCCTTTGTTACACATTAAGGAGGGCATCATACGCAGCCTTGAAAAATTATGATTGATGGCCTGCTGGTGACCCTCAAAAACATTTGGAGCAAGGGCATGTTGATCTGACCATCTGAAACATTATGGGCGAGGGCCTGCTGCCGCTTTGGTGACTCTAGATAACCTGGGGCCGATCGCATGTCCCCGTAAACCGCGACGATCTATTCAGATGTCTGCCCTATCAACTTTCGATGTTATTTTCAGTTCAAACCATGGTGACCATGGGTAATGGTGAATCAGTGTTCGATTCTGGAGAGGGAGCATGAGAAACGGCTACGTCTACCAAATCCAAGCAAGGCAGCATGCGCACAAATTACCTATTAGGTATAATTAGGTGAGGGCCTGCAGGTGAGCTGACCCTGTAAAAGATTTTAGGTGCAGGCCTGCAGGTGAGGTGACCCTGTAAAAGATTTTAGGTGCAGGCCTGCAGGTGAGCTGACCCTGTAAAAGATTTTAGCAGCGGGCCTGCTGGTGAGTTGACCCTGTAAAAGATTGTAGGTGAGGGCCTGCTGGTGAGCTGACCCTGTAAAAAATGATATGCGAGGGTCTACTGGTGAGCTGATCCTCTAAAAGGTTGTAGGTTAGGGCCTGCAGGTGAGCTGACCCTCTAAAAAATTATATGCAAGGGCCTTCAGGTGAGCTGACGCTGTAAAAGATTGTAGATGAAGGCCTACTGGTGAGCTGACCCTGTAAAAAATTATATGCAAGCGCCTTAAGGTGAGCTGACCCTGTAAAAGATTGTAGGTGAAGGACTGCTGGTGAGCTGACCCTGTAAAAAATTATATGTGAGGGTCTGCTGGTGAGCTGACCCTGTAAAAATTTATATGCGAGCGCCTTAAGGTGAGCTGACCCTGTAAAAGATTGTAGGTGAAGGACTGCTGGTGAGCTGACCCTGTAAAAAATTATATGTGAGGGCCTGCTGGTGAGTTGACCCTGTAAAACATTGTAGGTGAGAGCCTGCTGGTGAGCTGACCCGGTAAAACATTTTATAAGAGGGCCTGCTGGTGAGCTTACCCTTTAAAAAGTTATATACGAGGGCCTGCAGCTGAGCTGACCCTGTAAAACATTATATGCGAAGGGCATATACGGGAGGGCATCATATGCGACAAATAAGCATGTTGATATGATGGAAGAGGAGAAGGAGGATGAGAAAAGGAAGATTCAACCATTTTCCCTTGTTTGTGGTGGAAAGGGTGCATGGGAATATACTGTAGTGTATTTAGTACATTATTAACAACAAATTTAACGTGCCTTTATGTTCATCAGCATTCCTCTGGTGGAGTCGAGAAGTCATGATCAATCCAGGCCTTGTTCATTTTTATAAGAGTCAACCTGTCCGCAGTTGACAGGCGGATACGCTTATCTGTTATAATGCCACCAGCAGAACGAAATACCCGCTCAGACAAAACGCTGGCGGCAGTGCAGGCCAGCACCTCCAAGGTGTAGAACGCCAGTTCGTGCCACGTGGTGATGCACGTGGATAATTCTGAGGTGGAAGTGGAGGAGGAGATGGAGGAGGAGAATTGGGGGTTGGAGCCACTAACGTAGGTGGTGGCAGAAACCCTGATGGAATTAGGGCCCGCAATCCTTGGCGTCAGTAGCACCTGTGCCATACCTAGGTATGACTCACTCCCGGCCTCCACAACATTCACCCAGTGTGCCGTTAGGGAAATGTAGCGTTCCTGGCCGAATGCACTTGTCCATGTGTCCGTGGTTAAGTGGACCTTCCCATTAACTGCATTGGTCAGGGCATGTGTAGTGTTACGGGACACATGTTGGTGTAAAGCGGGCACCGCACACCTTGAAAAATAGTGGCGGCTGAGGACTGCTTAATGCGGGACAGCCGCCGACATCAGGCTGCGGAAGGCCTCAGTGTCCACAAGCCTAAATGGCAACATTTCCAGGGCCAGTAATTTGGAAAGCTGCACATTTAGTGCTATGGCTTGTGGGTGGGAGGCTGGGTATTTGCGCTTGAATTCAAATGCCTGGGGTAATGACATTTGGACATTGGGCTGGGACACGGAAGTGGATGTGGTCGCTGATGGTGCTTGCGGAGGTCCAGGTGCAGGGCAGAAGGCATCCGGACCTGCGCCTTTGACAGGGTATTGGAGAGCACGTAACACAGGGGAAGAGGAGGCAGTGGTATGACCCGCAGACACTGATTGTGGTCCCAGGCATTCTTCCCACGTATTACGGTGCTTGGATGCCATGTGGCGGATCATGCTGGTGGTGGTGAGGTTCCTAGTGTTGACACCCGGCCATTTTGGTACTACACAGTTTGCAAACTACTATTATTTTGTCGTCCGCACTTTTCTCAAAAAAGCGCCATACTGCGGAACATCTACCAGTTGGCAAGGGAGGTTTCCTCTAGGGGGTGCTCCGTGTAACAGTTGTGGGCCTGTTTGGTGTGGCCCACCTTCTCCCTTTTGCCACTCCACTGCGTCTTCCAGCCTGTTGCGGTGTAGCAGATCCCTCCCCCTCTGTATTGCTGTCCTCACTCGGCTTTCCACCTTCCCATGTTGGGTCAGTGACTTCATCGTCCACCACCTCCTCTTCCACTTCCTCACTCTGCTCATCCTCCTGACATGTTTACCTAACCACTACCTCAGTGATTGAAAACTGTGTCTCATCCTCTTCATCAACCTCTTGAGACAGTAATTGCCGTTGAGTTATTGGCAACTGTGTCTCATCATCATCCATCTCATTAAACAGTAATTGCCATTCCCCACTGTCATCTTCTTGTGATTGTGGATGCTCAAGAGTTTGGGAATCAGGGCACAAGATCTTTCCCTCTCCAAGCGTGCTTTGCGAGACGGACAAATCAAGGAATTGCGCTGAAAAGAGCTCCTCGGAATATTCGAGTGTGGGAGAAAGAAGGATCAGGGTGAGAGTTGGGTTGAGCAGACTCTTGGCTACTGAGACTGGACTTGGTGGAAGACAGGGTGGTACTTAACCAACTGGAAGCATTATCTGCTGCAATCCAACCGACCACCTGGTCGCACTGGTCTGACTTCAAAAGAGGTGTCCTTTACCGCCCTGCAAACTGGAACATGAAGCTAGGTATTGTAGATGATTGTTTTTCTTGTGCTCTGGCAGCAAGCACAGTTTCACCCCGCCCAGGTCCACGGCCTCTGTGTGCACCATCAGCATCATGGCCACTGTCACGTCCCTTACTACTTGCCTTCTTCATATTAAATGCTATATATGATTGACTGTCACATATACAGTAGAGTAGGAAGTGTATGCACAAACAAATTTTAAAATGTATTTGGGAAGTGGAAACGTCACACAGGAGATATCCCGCAGGTAATGTCAATGCTATCACCAGCGGCCAATGAAAAATTACAGCGAATGTCACAGGTATTTGGGATAAGGAAACGTTATACAGGAGAGGTACCACCGGTAATTCAGTGTCTGCAGCTTCTATGCAAAAAAGTACACTGTATGTCACAGATACATTTTTGAAGCACACATGTTATACTGCAGATGTGGCCCTCGTAATGTCACTGTTAGAAGTGGACACCGTCTATTGACAAAGTATACTGTATGTTACAGATATTTTTTGGATGTGCAAACTTTACACGGGGGATGTGGCGCAGCTAATGTCACTGTCCGCAGCGGACACCGTCCATGGAAAAAGTACACTGGATGTCAGATATTTATTGGATGCGCACACTGTACACTGGAGATGTGGCGCAGCTAATGTCACTGTCTGCAGCAAACACTGTCTACGGAAAAAGGACACTGTATGTCACAGATCAATTTTTTCAGCGCACACGTTACACTGCAGATGTGGCACTGGTTATGTCACTGTCAGAAGCGGACACCGTCTATTGACAAAGTACACTGTATGTCACAGATATTTTTTGGATGCGGACACTTTACACAGGAGATGTGGTGCAGCTAATGTCCCTGTCTGCAGCGGACACTGTCTACGGAAAAAGTACACTGTATGTCACAGATAAAAAAATTCAGCGCACACGTTACACTGCAGATGTCACACTGGTTATGTCACTAGCAGAATCGGACACCATCTACAGAAAAAGTACACTGGATGTCAGATATTTTTTGGATGCGCACACTTTACACAGGAGATGTGGCGCAGCTAATGTCCCTGTCTGCAGCGGACACCGACTACAGAAAAAGTACACTGGATGTCACAGATATTTTTTGGATGTGCACACTTTACACAGGACATGTGCTGCAGCTAATGTCACTGTCCGCAGCGGACACTGTCTACGGAAAAAGTACACTGTATGTCACAGATAATAAAAATTCAGCGCACACTTTACACTGCAGATGTCACACTGGTTATGTCACTAGCAGAATCGGACACCATCTATTCACAAAGTACACTGTATGTCACAGATATTTTCTGGATGTGCACACTTCACACAGGAGATGTGGCGCAGCTAATGTCACTGTCCGCAGCGGACACCATCTACAGAAAAAGTACACTGTTTGTCACAGATACATTTTTTCAGCGCACACGTTACACTGCAGATGTGGCACTGGTTATGTCACTGTCTGACCTCTCCAGACCCCCTAGTCAGACCTCCAGACCCCCTGTCAGACCTACAGACCCTCCTATTAGACCACTTCAGATCCACAGTCAGACCTCCAGTCAGACCTCCAGACCCCCTAGCCAGACCTCCAGACACCCATAGACCTCCATATCAGACCTCAGATCAGATTGTAAAATTATAAAGTAACTTACCTCTCCTATCGCCACTCTCTTTGTCTTGGCTGTCTTCTCTTCTCAGGGCCCACACTGCAGTCATCTGACCTCCTGCAGCGTCAGGTCAGAGTGAGCTCTGTATGTCCTGACGCTGCAGGCAGCCAGAACACAGCAGCACGGGCCCTGAGAAGAGCAAGCAGGAGGAGGGGTAAGTACTGTACAGCTTTTCTCCACCTCCTCCTGCAGACTAGTGAGCGCTTCCATTATGGCCTTCTGGCTTAGGGACCCAGTAGCAAACACTGCGAACCCTATAGCTACACCAGTGTCAGTATCTGTAAAAAGACCAAGGAGAAAAAAAGTGAGAATGGAATTTGCAGAAAATGCTTATTGACAAGTCACAAAGCTTTTGGGAGAATATCCTTTGGACAGATTAGACAAAACATGAGCTTTTTGGCAAGTTACATCAGCTCTATGTTCACGGATGCAAAATGAAGCATACAAAGAAAAGAACATTGTATCTCCTCAGGAGGCTCAGTTATGTTTTGGGGCTGCTTTGCTGCATCTAGCACAGGGTATCTCAAATCTGTGCAGGGTACAATGAAATCTCAAGGCATTCTGGAAAGAAATGTGATGCCTGCTGTCAGAAAGCTTGGTCTCAGTCGCATGTCATGGGTCCTTCAACAGGATAATAATCCAAAACACACCACTAAAAAATCCAAGAATGGCTAAGATCAAAGTATCCGACTTTCTGTATCATGAGTTTTGTCCAGGCCAGTTTCATTAGTTTTTTTTTACTTTTTTTTTAACTTTTATTATTCTGTTGAATCACAATTCAAAAGCAATGTCTTATTTTCATTAGTTGATTTCCAGTATTACTTTTAGCAATTTCAAGTTATTTCAGTGACCAGTCATGTTAGTGTGTGTGTGTGTGTATATATATATATATATATATATATATATATATACCGTATATAACATTTACCTTTATCATTATCTCACTGTTTTGTCAGCTCTAATTTGTTTAGAAATGTGTCATAGTATTCAATTATTAAATATATTGCTGCAGCTAATATAAGCTTATATTACACTGGTTAACACTTTTTTTGACAATGTTTTGAGATAATAGTAAGTCTTTTTATTTAATATATATTCACTCTACTCAAACTAGGACCCTTAAAATATACCTTTTATTATTTATCGTTAAAAAATATGCCCCGTTTTGGTGGCTGATATTACACACAAGTGCAGACCTTGAGCCGGCTACTTTAATACTACACGTACTGCAACCACCACAATTGTGACGAATACTACAACGATACACAAAAGAATATAAAATAGATAGATAGATATATAGAAGGGAAGGTCATACCATACTTAGGTGGGGTGGCTAGTATCCTTCTATGTGGGGAACCTTTCCCTAATGCAATCCTCCTCTAGCCTTTGCCCAAGGACCACCCCTGATGGTGGGGTTTCCCTGTCCTCGTGCCTTCCCTACTTATATTACACTGGCCGATTGCCAGTCGGAACATTCGTAGGAACGCACGTTAACTGGCATTGTAATGTTGGCGCCAATTACCCAATGAATGAGCAAACTCTCGTTTATCAGGCAATCAGAATTTCTCTACTCGCTGCTGGCACACAATGATTCAGTATACGGATGAGCGATGGCATTAGTGATCGTTCCTCCCCATACTGTGGAGAAGATTGCTGAATGTAATAGTAGAGGTCTTCTGACAAGCAGGCAATTGCCGGGAAGGAGCGCTGCCTTCCCAACAATTGTCTGACTAATATGCTAGTGTAATACTTGGCATAGCCTCAACATATTGACTGGTGTATCTTGACTAATGCAAGGAAAATCCCAGCAGCGCTTTTTGCAATCTTCAATCATTTTTTTTTTCTTCTCATGCAAAAATGCATACAGGACGCATTTTGGCCTATTCAATCCTTGACCTAGTCCAAGTCTTTGCCAAGGCTTGGACAGGATGAAACACATCCTGTATACATTTTTGCATGAGATTAAATAAAAAAATAATTGAAGATTGCAATAGCTCTGCTGAGATTTTCATTGCATTGTACAAACAAAGTTTTCCGGCTGCAGCATAACTGAGGATTGGGTGCTGAGCTATTTCCGTTAGACTTGGTGTATCTTGACTGTCATAAAGATGAGTCAGTATTATCAACATACCAAGTGAATTTCAGTGGTGATTAAAAGAGAGGATTTAGGGACTTGCAAAGCTTTTTTGTTTACCAAAAAAAGTTGGCAAACCGTATCCATATGAAAGATCCAATACATAATTTTAGTTGCTAAAGATCCTTTTATTACTTTATTTTGTGTGTATAAAAATATATATTACCAGTAGCTTCTATTTTGAAAACTCCTAGCATAACAAATAGTAATAACAATATCTTTGCAATGTGACTAATAAGTGATTGTCAGGGATTACATATGGAAAAGGTGGTATTGTTATATAGTAGTAATTATCTCTACTTGATTCACTGTAGAAAGATACTGCTCGATAGTAACCATAGTGACATAGATGAAATAACCTTTGCCAGAGCTTTGTGATTGTGTATATTGACAGATTCAGATTAGTTATATTTGTGCTTCATTGTTTTGTTTAATAAATATTACATACCATAATACAATATTATCTTACAATAGGACTCAATAGTTTTTCATGGTTTATAAGAATAAGACACAAGCTTGTATTTGTTTTATTGTGAGAAGCAAAAAGAATGTAAAAATAAGCAAATAAATACAGAAAAAAAGGATAGATGATATTGTATATAATTTCTTTATTGGCAACTGTAACCATACAAGAAATGTTTGAGACTTTTGAAGAATGGCTTTTAGCATGGTTAGTTATATTTTTCTGAAGTTAATCATTGAGAACCTTAATTCCAAACCTAGATCCTAGAATGCAACTAAGCTTAATAAAAATGATTTAGGTAAAGATCTGTTTTGTTATTTGCTTTAATATGAATATGGACACTAGGCTTGAAAACTAATGATACTCAGTTGACCCATTGAACAGTTACAGTAAAGAGCAAATTGCATCGTATTAGAGTATTTTGTCTCATCAAATCTGGCATCAAGACTATTGTGGCTAAATACCATCCTTACTATCCATTCCTTAGCATAACAGTATACCATCCATAGGCTAGTAGGAAACTGAGTTGGATTATGTGGTGGTCCATCCACTAGTATCAGTAAGTAATTGTTTTGCCTTACTTTTACCACTTCCTTGTCTTGCGTTCCTTTTAGCTGTTATATAGTATCTGTGAATGAGTACATTTGATAGACATTTGACTTTTCTCAGACATATAACTTTAACCAGCTTTAGCATATCGAAGTTTATGTTGTCCAGGTTCAGTGCTGAACCAGGCTATAACCTCTTGTTTACTTATTTACTATGTATGAGTGGGGCATCGGAGCATTTTCTTCCTCTGATGTCCTCCCTTGCCTTGCACTACATCACACAGGGCAAGGTCTGTTTGTTTTCACTGCGGCTGAAGTACTAGGCTTCTCACTATGCTAGGTGGAGACTTCCATCTAGCAGTGAGCCCAGTGACAACACTGGCACAAATGGGCGGTCTATAGCGCTGCTCTAGGCTGTTTTAGAGGCGGGTACTAGTGGTACCCATCTCTAAAACAGTCTACGGCAGCACTACTGCCCATTTGAGCTGGTGACATCACCGGGCTTGCTGCTAGGTGGAAGCGTAGTGAGGAGAAGCCCAGTATGTCACTGGCAGTATACAAACAGACCTTGACCTGCGTTATGTAGTGCAAACCAAGCAGGAGCATAGAAGGATATATAGTAAATGAGTAAAGAAGATTTTAAATATGGGTTCAGCTCTGAAATTGGACAACCCCTTTAACTGTAGAAATCCTGAGTCCCTATCCCTTAATTCAGATCATGAAGCTAACTTTAAGTCATTAGTTAAATTGGAAGGACAAATGATTGAAATAGGGGATGAAATAACTAGAAAAATAACTTGTAGCTTGCATACAGTATATTCAGGAATTTTAATGGATTTTGGGCATTGTCCAAATGTACTATAACTGGTTAGTAGTGTGTGATGCAAGCTTCTGATGTTATCAGAATAAGTATGTGAGAGGGATGATAATGAGTTTTACAAAGGTTCAATCTTTCGGAGTGGATGAAAAGCCGTATTTGAAAAGCATTTCTATGGTATAGTGAAAAAGATTGGAAAACTGTCAATTTAATTACAATCTTACTAGGGCATAACCCCTAACTAAAAGGAATAAAACATCCAAAATCCTAAGCTTTTGAACTAAGGCATTGTAAGGATAAAATGACATGATCTCTATTACTGAACTTGCTTCACTCACAGCAATTTGTGTCAAATGTCCGTAACTTGATTACTGTCTTGGAGGAAGTTATGAAGGAGTGTAGGCTGTGCTCATTGTCTGTCAGTATTTTGATCAGGCTTCTTGATGTTAAGGTGCTAGAGAGTCTGTCCAGTTGTAGGATTGCTGTGTGGTGCACTATGATTATATTTCAGAAAAAAAAAAAGGAACATGTAATGGTCATGATTGAATGTTTGTAAAAAAAAAAAAACACAATACACATGTCACATGCATTAAAAAAAAAAAAATATTGCATTGACTCTTTTTGATTTAAAATATTTTTTTCAGCAGTTTTTCCCACTATAAATGTTAGCTTCTATGTATTTGCAGAGAAGCATGCTTTCTGTTCCCAATCTGATGGTTCATTTGATGCACTTATCTCTGAACACCTGACTAGGGTTGAGCGAACGCCGCGAACTGCCGCATTAGTCAGTGTGCAATTTAAGGTAGAAATACAGCTATAATTTTCTGGGTTTTAAAAAACACCCTTTTTGGGCAAAACACTCAATATTACAGCCCTTGCTGCATCTGTATGTGTGAAATTCAAGCGTTATATACTGCTGTCATATTCTGTTAGTAAAAAAAAAACACCCATTTTGGGCAAAGTACTAAATATTGCAGTCTTTGCTGCATCTGGTATTGTTAAAACAAGCTTGAAATACTTCAATAATTTTCTGGCTTTGAAAAAACGCCATTTCTGGCAATACACTCCATCTGGGGCCTCTGCCGCATTAGTCAGTGTGTAATTTAAGCTAGAAATACAGCTATAATTTTCTGGGATTTAAAAAAAAAACACTTAATTTGCGGCCTTGTCTGCATCTGTACGTGTGAAATTAAAGCGTTATATACTGCTGTCATATTCTGGTATTAAAAAAACCCCACACATTTTGGGAAAAAATCTTAATTTTGCAGCCTTGTCTGCATCTGTACCTGTGAGATACACCCTTTAGATACTGTTGTTCTATTCTGCTATAAAAAAAAAACACCCATTTAGGGCAAAAATCTTAATTTCGCAGCCTTTGCTGCATATGTCATTGTGAGATACACCCTTTAGATACTGTTGCTCTATTCTGCTATTTAAAAAAAACCCACCTATTTAGGGCAAAAAACAAAATTTTGCAGCCTTTGCTGCGTATGTCATTGTGAGATAAACCCTTTAGGTACTGTTCTATTCTGCTATTAAAAAAAACACCCATTTAGGGCAAAAATCTTAATTTGGCAGCCTTTGCTGCATATTTCATTGTGAGATACACCCTTTACATACACTGCGTGCAGAATTATTAGGCAAATGAGTATTTTGACCACATCATCCTCTTTATGCATGTTGTCTTACTCCAAGCTGTATAGGCTCGAAAGCCTACTACCAATTAAGCATATTAGGTGATGTGCATCTCTGTAATGAGAAGGGGTGTGGTCTAATGACATCAACACCCTATATCAGGTGTACATAATTATTAGGCAACTTCCTTTCCTTTGGCAAAATGGGTCAAAAGAAGGACTTGACAGGCTCAGAAAAGTCAAAAATAGTGAGATATCTTGCAGAGGGATGCAGCACTCTTAAAATTGCAAAGCTTCTGAAGTGTGATCATCGAACAATCAAGCGTTTCATTCAAAATAGTCAACAGGGTCGCAAGAAGGGTGTGGAAAAACCAAGGCGCAAAATAACTGCCCATGAACTGAGAAAAGTCAAGCGTGCAGCTGCCAAGATGCCACTTGCCACCAGTTTGGCCATATTTCAGAGCTGCAACATCACTGGAGTGCCCAAAAGCACAAGGTGTGCAATACTCAGAGACATGGCCAAAGTAAGAAAGGCTGAAAGACGACCACCACTGAACAAGACACACAAGCTGAAACGTCAAGACTGGGCCAAGAAATATCTCAAGACTGATTTTTCTAAGGTTTTATGGACTGATGAAATGAGAGTGAGTCTTGATGGGCCAGATGGATGGGCCCGTGGCTGGATTGGTAAAGTGCAGAGAGCTCCAGTCCGACTCAGACGCCAGCAAGGTGGAGGTGGAGTACTGGTTTGGGCTGGTATCATCAAAGATGAGCTTGTGGGGCCTTTTCGGGTTGAGGATGGAGTCAAGCTCAACTCCCAGTCCTACTGCCAGTTTCTGGAAGATACCTTCTTCAAGCAGTGGTACAGGAAGAAGTCTGCATCCTTCAAGAAAAACATGATTTTCATGCAGGACAATGCTCCATCACACGCGTCCAAGTACTCCACAGCGTGGCTGGCAAGAAAGGGTATAAAAGAAGAAAATCTAATGACATGGCCTCCTTGTTCACCTGATCTGAACCCCATTGAGAACCTGTGGTCCATCATCAAATGTGAGATTTACAAGGAGGGAAAACAGTACACCTCTCTGAACAGTGTCTGGGAGGCTGTGGTTGCTGCTGCACGCAATGTTGATGGTGAACAGATCAAAACACTGACAGAATCCATGGATGGCAGGCTTTTGAGTCTCCTTGCAAAGAAAGGTGGCTATATTGGTCACTGATTTGTTTTTGTTTTGTTTTTGAATGTCAGAAATGTATATTTGTGAATGTTCAGATGTTATATTGGTTTCACTGGTAAAAATAAATAATTGAAATGGGTATATATTTGTTTTTTGTTAAGTTGCCTAATAATTATGCACAGTAATAGTCACCTGCACACACAGATATCCCCCTAAAATAGCTAAAACTAAAAACAAACTAAAAACTACTTCCAAAAATATTCAGCTTTGATATTAATGAGTTTTTTGGGTTCATTGAGAACATGGTTGTTGTTCAATAATAAAATGAATCCTCAAAAATACAACTTGCCTAATAATTCTGCACTCCCTGTACTGTTGCTCTATTCTGCTATTTAAAAAAAAAAAAAAACTATTTAGGGCAAAAAACAAAATTTTGCAGCCTTTGCTGCATATGTCATTCTGAGATACACCCTTTAGATACTGTTGTTCTATTCTGCTATAAAAAAAACACCCATTTAGGGCAAAAATCGTAATTTTGCAGCCTTTGCTGCATCTGTCATTGTGAGATACACGCTTTAGATACTGCTGTGCTATTCTGGTATAAAAAAAAAACACCCATTTTGGGCAAAATACTTAATTTGCGGCTTTGTCTGCATCTGTACTTGTGAAATTCAAGCGTTATATACTGCTGTCATATTCTGGTATTAAAAAAAAACACATTTAGGGCAAAAAACTTAATTTTGCAGCCTTTGCTGCATATGTCATTGTGAAATAAACGCTTTAGATACTGTTGTTCTATTCTGTTATTAAAAAAAAACACCCATTTTGGGCAAGATCCTAAATTTGAGAAATATGAGGAGAGCGTCAAATAAGGGACGTGGCCCCGGTTATGGTGCTGCTGCTGGAGCTCCTGTTGCAGGGAGAGGACGTGATCAATCTGTGCCAGCTACACGCACAAGTGAAACACCTTCCTCAGGTGCAAGTAGGCGACATAACCTTCAGCGGTATTTGGTCGTGCCTAATGCGACTCTACGAATGGTGAGGCCAGAACAAGTACAGGCGATAGTAGATTGGGTTGCTGACAGTGCCTCCAGTTTCTTCACATTGTCTCCCACCCAGTCTCCTGCTAAAAGATCAAAGTTGGCACCTGCAGCCCATAGCCATCAGTCTTTCACCTCACCCCCTTGCAAATCAGCCAAGCAGTCTGAGCCCCAAGTCATGCAGCAGTCTCTTCCACTTTTTGATGACTCTGTTAGCAGGTTTTCCCAGGGCTATCCAACTAGCCCTGTCCCAGAAGTGGAAGAGATTGAGTGCACCGATGCCCAACCACTTATGTTTTAAGATGAGTACATGGGAGGACCATCGCAGCACGTCTCGGATGATGACGAAACACAGGTGCCAACTGCTGGGGCTTTCTAAAGTGTGCAGACCGACAAGGAGGGCAGGGGTGAAGACTGTGTGGAAGATGATATGAAGGACGATGAGGTCCTTGAACCCACATGGAATCAAGGTCATGCGAGTGACCTGTGTAGTTCGGAGGAAGAGGCGGTGGTCGCACAGAGCCACCAGCACAGCAGAAGAGGGAGCAGGGTGCAAAAGCGGAGCGGCCGTCCTTTAGACAGTACGAGTGCTACTGCCCACCGCAGCAAGGGACCGAGCACACCAAAGCCAGCTCCAAGGAGTTCCCTGGTATGGCAGTTCTTCAGACAATGTGCTGGCGACAAGACATGAGTGGTTTGCACGATGTGTAATCAGAGCCTGAAGTGAGGCATAAACGTTCTCAACCTGAGCACAACCTGCATGACCAGGCATCTAAGTGCAAAGCACGAGCTGCAGTGGAATAGACACCTCAAAAACCAAGAAAGGTCTCTGGCTCCTTCTGCTTCCTCTTCTGCTGCAGTCTCAGACTCTTCTTCCACCTCTAGAGTGACAGTGCCACCTGCCACCACGCAGAGGATCTGCCAGCAACACCACCACCTAGGTCACCAAGCATCTCCACAATGTTCCACAAAAGCGTTCAGCTCTCCATCTCCCGAACACTGGAGCAGAAGAGGAAGTACCCCCCTACCTACCCACGATCCCTGGCCCTGAATGCCAGCATTTCAAAATTACTGGCCTCTGAAATGCTTTCAAATACATCTGGTGTAGACGGAGAGCTTTAAAAGACTTATGGCGGTGGATGTCCCACAGTGCGTCGTGCCCAGCCGCCACTACTTTTCCAGGCATGCCATCTCTTTCCCTGCACAACCGAGTAGAGGACAAAATCAGGTGTGCACTGCGCAACGCCATCTGTGGCAAGGTGTACCTCCCTACGGATACTTGGACCAGTAAGCACGGTCAGGGACGTTTTATCTCCATAACAGCACACTGGGTAAATGCAGTGGCGGCTAGGCCTGAGGAGGATAGCAGTTTGGAAAGCATGTCTTTCCACCGCCGAGGATTGCAGGGCGCTTCAGTTTGCCTCCTGTTGCTTCCTCCTCCTACTCCGCTTCCTCATCTTCTAATGCCTCCTTATCCGGTAAGCTTAACACCTTCACCACCAACTTCAGCACAGCCAGGGGTAAACAACAGCAGGCAGTTTTAAAACTTATCTGTTTGGGGGACAAACCCCACACCGCGCAGGAGCTGTGGTGGGGGACAAACCCCACACCGCGCAGGAGCTGTGGACGGGCCTTGAACAACAGACCGATGAGTGGTTGGTGCCAGTGAGCCTCAAGTCCGGCCTGGTGGTGTTCGATAACGGGCAAAATCTCGTAGCAGCTCTGGAACTGGACGGTTTGAAGCACATCCCTTGCCTGGCGCATATGCTGAATTTGGTGGTGCAGAGGTTCCTTAAAAATTACCCAGATATGTCAGAGCTGCTGCATAAAGTCTGTGCGCGCTATCTGCGTTCTCACCATGCTGCTGCTCGCCTGTCAGTGTTGCAGCGTAACTTCAGCCTTCCCGTTCACCGCCTCATATGCGACGTGCCCACAAGGTGGAACTCCACCTTGCACATGCTGGCCAGACTGTGCGAGCAGCAGCAGGCGATAGTGGAGTTTCAGCTGCAGCACACACGGGTGAGTCACTCTGCGGAACAACACCACTTTACCACCAATAACTGGACCTTCATGCAAGACCTGTGTTCCTTGTTTCGAGTACTCCACCAACATGGCCAGTGCCGATAACGACATTCTCAGCGTTACTATCCCACTTCTATGCCTCCTTTAATTAACGCTGCTGGCGATGATGGAAGAGGATGTGGCACAGGAGGAGGAAGAGGGATCATTTCATAGGGTTTCTGGCCATTCATTCACAAGTGGCTCAGAGGGTGGTTTCCTGCACCCACAAACGCCAGGTACACAATTGTCCAGCCAGGGCACAGTTCTGGAGGATGATGAGGTGGATGATGATGAGGAGGAGATGGAAGAGGAAGAACCCTGTTCACAGCAGGGTGGTACACCCAGACCAGCACATGGCCATCACTGGTGCATGGCTGGGGGGATACAGAGGACACAGACGATACACCTCCCACAGAGTGACAGTAACCCATTTCTGGTGATAAAAATCCCATGCTCTGCATAGGTGACAGGGACTTAAATTTCTTTAATTGGCCCTTTCACTCGATCCTTCTGCTTTAATAACTTGTCCCACATTTCCGCTTCAACCATTGCAGCCATTGACCTCCCTTGGATGAGGTCTCCATTTCTCACGCTCCCTCTCCGGCGTGGAACCCTTATTCACCGATAACCGTGATCAACATGGTAGGCTCAGAAAAGAACATCGAAAGCTGATAGAGAAGATATCCAAATGGATGGTGGACGTCACAGAGACATGCAATCAGGCAGAAGTTATCTAGAGTCAACAAAGCAGCAGCAGGGCCTCTCCTGGCTAACGTTTCAAAATCCAAAATACCCCAGTGACATTTCCTATAATTTTTTATTAATCATTCCAATAACAGGGCATCTTTAGAGTCCTGTATTATTATTTATCGTCACTACTTCCCCGAGTCGGGAGTCGGTAATTGCCACGCGCCCCCTCCTTTCCTTCAATTCTTCCGTTTTAATAGCTTCTCCCACATTTCCGCTTGATCACAATTAAATTTCATCCATTGATCTCCCTTGGATGTGGTCTCTCTTTCTCACGCTCCCTCTCCGGCGTGGGACCCTGATTCGCCGCTAACCGTGATCAACATGGTAGGCGCAGAAAAGAACATCGAAAGTTGATAGAGCAGATATCCAATTGGATCATGAACATCACGGGGACGTGCGACATGGTGGGGCAGTATGTTTGCACACGCCTATACGAACTGACTAATGGTTCTGCCCCCTGCAACTTCTGGGTCTCCAAATTGGGCACATGGCCTGAGCTTGCCCTTTACACCTTGAAGATGCTGGCCTGTCCTGCAGCCAGTGTATTGTCTGAACGTGTGTTCAGCATGATTGGAGGGGGTTATCACAGGTTATATTTCCCAATATTTTGGGGTGTACCCTAATTTAAAAATATATAAATAAATTTAATACCAAAAATCAGTGTAGGCTGCCTCCTCCTCCTCCACCGCCGCTTCCACCTGCAATGCCACATCCACCACCTCCTCAACCTCCTACCATGCTCTTAACCAAATTTTGATGGCATTTGCAGCCCTCCAGCCCTTTCAATGACATTTTAACAGCCATTTTAGTGCTCCAAAGTTTGGGTCACCATTGACTTCAATGGGGTTCGGTGACAAGTTCGGGCCAAGTTTGGGTCCCGAACTAGAACTTTTTTGTGAAATTCGGCCGAACTTGTCGAACCCAAACATCCAGGTGTCCGCTCAACGCTACTCCTGACAGCTCATAAACACTTATTATATCTCAATTATTATCATACTCAAAGGATTATGGCTTAAATAAGTGTTTATGTACTGTCAGGAGTTCACAGATAAGGGCTTCACATGAGCAATCAGACCGGTTCCCTGACGGGACTCAGTCTAAACAGGAAACCTGTTACTCTGCACATACAGAGAAGCTAACAGATATAGTGGGAATTAGAGCAAAGTTTTCAAAAATTCGATTCAAATGCTTAGCTGAATTTTTCCCTAAAATCTGCTTAGTTTTAAATGAATTTGTCACAATGTGCATTAAATCAGCTACAGTCAGGTCCATAAATATTGGGACATCGACACAATTCTAACATTTATACACCACCACAATGGATTTGAAATGAAACGAACAAGATGGGCTTTAACTGCAAACTGTCAGCTTTAATTTGAGGGTATTTACATCTAAATCAGGTGAACGGTGTAGGAATTACAACAGTTTGCATATGTGCCTCCCACTTGTTAAGAAACCAAAAGTAATGGAACATAATAATAATCATAATTCAAATTTTCACTTTTTAATACTTGGTTGCAAATCCTTTGCAGTCAATTACAGCCTGAAGTCTGGAACGCATAGACATCACCAGATGCTGGGTTTCATCCCTGGTGATGCTCTTCCAGGCCTCTACTGCAACTGTCTTCAGTTCCTGCTTGTTCTTGGAGCATTTTCTCTTCAGTTTTGTCTTCAGCAAGTGAAATGCATGCTCAATCGGATTCAGGTCAGGTGATTGACTTGGCCATTGCATAACATTCCACTTCTTTCCCTTAAAAAACTCTTTGGTTGCTTTTGCAGTATGCTTTGGGTCATTGTCCATCTGCCCTGTGAAGCGCCGTCCAATGAGTTCTGAAGCATTTGGCTGAATATGAGCAGATAATATTGCCCGAAACACTTCAGAATTCATCCTGTTGCTTTTGTCAGCAGTCACATCATCAATAAATACAAGAGAACCAGTTCCATTGGCAGCCATACATGCCCACGCCATGACACTGCCACCACCAAGCTTCACTGATGAGGTGGTATGCTTATGATCATGAGCAGTTCCTTTCCTTCTCCATACTCTTCTCTTCCCATCACTCTAGTACAAGTTGATCTTGGTCTCATCTCTCCATAGGATGTTGTTCCAGAACTGTGAAGACTGTTTTAGATGTCGTTTGGCAAACTCTAATCTGGCCTTCCTGTTTTTGAGGCTCACCAATGGTTTACATCTTGTGGTGAATCCTCTGTATTCACTCTGGTGAAGTCTTCTCTTGATTGTTGACTTTGACACACATACACCTACCTCCAGGAGAGTGTTATTGATCTGGCCAACTGTTGTGAATGGTGTTTTCTTCACCAGGGAATGAATTCTTCAGTCATCCACCACAGTTGTTTTCCGTGGTCTTCCGGGTCTTTTGGTGGTGCTGAGCTCACCAGTGCATTCCTTCTTTTTAAGAATGTTCCAAACAGTTGTTTTGGTCACGCCTAATGTTTTTGCTATCTCTCTGATGGGTTTGTTTTGTTTTTTTCAGCCTAATATGGCTTGCTTCACTGATAGTGACAGCTCTTTGGATCTCATCTTAAGAGTTGACAGCAACAGATTCCAAATGCAAATAGCACACTTGAAATGAACTCTGGACCTTTTATCTGCTCATTGTAACAGTGATAATGAGGGAATAACACACACCTGGCCATGGAACAGCTGAGAAGCCAATTTTCCCATTACTTTTGGTTCCTTAACAAGTGGGAGGCACATATGCAAACTGTTGTAATTCCTACACCGTTCACCTGATTTGGATGTAAATACCCTCAAATTAAAGCTGAGAGTCTGCAGTTAAAGCACATCTTGTTTGTTTAATTTCAAATCCATTGTGGTGGTGTATAGAGCCAAAAATGCTAGAAATGTGTCGATATCCCAATATTTATGGACATGACTGTATATCACGGCCTTTAGGGAGAGTATATCTCAGTGTACATCAGTGTGCATTGCAGAAATATGCATACATAGTCCTTTCTGGTATTGAAACTGTTACTGTGAGTCAGTATGACAGGCAGGTGACAGGCATCACTTTTAGGCTCAGTTCACACTTCATTTATTTGGTCAGTTACATGTCAATAACATAGAACAGGTGCAGATCTTTTCATGATGCCTAATCTGAGAGTATGATTTTGGCTTGTCATACAGTAACTGCTGTAATGAACTAACCAAATAACTGAAGTGAACTAGCTAATAACTTTCACTGAGTGAAAGAGCTGTCTCATTTTACATCTGCTGATTCCAAATAGATTGCTAGATAAACTGTTTGGTTAGCCAATGATACAATTAGAGGCCCCATAACAGAGGGTAGAGGGTTTCAGCAGTAAATTTGTGTTCTGAGATTAGGAATATCCACAGCACTCAAGATTGAACATATGCAATTAGTTTTATTAATCTGAAAAACGCATTCACATTAGTTGTTTTTCCATACAATGTTGTTATATCCAGGAGCAGAGAAAGTATATTAGCCACATTGTATTCCCCAAACATTTCGGTCTAGCATTAGACTTTTTTTCAACGGGATCTCATTGGTGGCAGGAGGGCAAGAATAATCTTGGATGTGGATCCAAGATTAATCTTGCCCTCCTGCCACCAATGAGATCCCGTTAAAAAAGGTCTAATGCTAGACCAAAACATTTGTGGTATACAATGTGGCTAATATACTTTCTCTGCTCCTGAATATAACAACATTGTATTGAAAAACAACTAATGTGAATCCTTTTTTTTTTTTTTATTAATAAAACTAATTGCATATGTTTAAACTGGAGTGCAGTGGATATTCCTAATCTCATAGTACTTCTCTCTCACGAGCGCATGGACCAAAATATAGCGGAGTGCAGATCTCATACTCTTTTAATTCAGAAAGTTTGTGTTGACATCACTGTTTATTTGTACTTTCTTCTGTTCCATCAGAAGAAAAACAACCCAATAAAACCTGAATCCTGCCTTTTGAGCATTCGCCTTCACACGGTCAGTATTTGGTCAGTAATTGATCAGTACTGGTAAGGCAAAAACAGTAGTGGGTCCAAAACAGAGATGGACATATTTGCATGTATTCTGGGTTTTCAACCCACTCCTGCTTTTGGCTTTCAATTCATGATCAAATCCTGATGCAAAGTACTGACCATATGATAGAGGCCGTATGCTCAATTTGGTCAGTTTTGGCCATTTGCATCTGAAATCAGTTTTATTCAATGCATGCAGGACTTTAATAGCCTCTATTACACGATCAGTAGTTGGTCAGTTTTTTATATCAGTATTTGATCAGTATTGGTAAGGCAAAAACATAAGTTGGTCCAAAAAAGAGATAGCATGTGATGTAAATATGTGTATGTCTTCTGTGTTTTGGACCGACTCCTGCTTTTGGCTTCCAAATCATGATCAAATCCTGATGCAAAAATACTGACCGTGTTATAGAGGCATTATGGATGCTCCAAAGACAGGGTAAAATAAACAGTGATATCAACAAGGCCAAACTAGGACACTAGTGGTTCCATCACAGAGTGGTGAGGGTTACAACAGCATGAGGAGTCGACATAGTGGCCCAGTCAAAGAGTGGGGAGGTGGGGGGCAACAGCAGTGGCAGTAACAGCACAAGATGGTGGGTAGCAGTAGAAGAAAATGGCAGCAGAGACAGCGGGTGTGTGGCATCAGGAGGGTGGCAGCATCAGAATAGTGGCTGAAGCACATGGCCAAAAGTAAAGGGACATTTTTCACAATGTTCTGGTGTGGCAGCACACTGCAGTCAGAACATTACTGCCAAAATGATCTAGTCTGCTATATCAGATACTGGCATATGGAAATCCTGGCTGATCCACGCCTAATTCATCTTTACAAAGGCTAATCTCTCAACATTTTGTTTGAAAGGTGAGTTCTCTTTGGGGTAACTTCCACCCGCCACACTAAACACCCATTCTGATGCCACACTATTGGCTGGATAGGAAAGCTTGTCCATGGCAGACTCGGCCAGTTCCGGCCACAAATCAAGTTTGGCTGGCAAATAGTACAGGGGATCTTGGTTCTGGGGTGGCAGGGTACAGTCCAAGTATGCCACCACCTGCTGGTTCAAATTCTGTTCCATGTCCTGCTGCTGCTGGGTGGTTTCTTCAGTAGGTTAGTGAAGAAAAGTGCTTGTTAGAGACTCCAGACTTAAGTTGCTGCTGCTGGAGCTGGTGCTGATTCTTCCCCCCTCCTCCAGCAGTCAGGGCAGTGGAGATTGAGCACAGAGCACCCCCCCCCCGGCCAGACATTGGTGAGGATGGGCGATTGCGTACATAGGCAGTGACCAACTGACTACATAGGATCTCTCGATAGTAGTTGAGTTTATTCTCCCTCTCAGCAGGTGGAAAAATACAACCCATTTTGAGGAGTTAGTGAGGATCTAACATGGTGGAGACTCCGAATGCATCTGGCCATTTGCACATTGAAATTGGAGAGACTCCCTGCATCCATTGACTCTACTGCTATACTATACTGCCACAGTCTGTCGGGGTCATCTGCCTAGTCTTCCTAATTGCCCTACAGCTCCTCATGCTCCCCCTACTCTTCTCCTTTCACTTGTGCAGAAAAAACACTCATTTTTGTATATATTGGTTGTGTGAATGTCCTCCTCCTCATCCTCCTCCTCTGCCAGTTCAGCCCCCATAGGGCTCAGGTGGCCATGAGATGTACGTAGGTGTTACGTCTCCT
Source organism: Bufo bufo (assembly GCF_905171765.1). Taxonomy (NCBI): domain Eukaryota; kingdom Metazoa; phylum Chordata; class Amphibia; order Anura; family Bufonidae; genus Bufo; species Bufo bufo. The sequence goes on along the minus strand of NC_053396.1, from coordinate 121,661,398 downwards.
GTCCCCTGACCATTCAGCATCTGCTCCAGGACATTAAGGAGTGGAATGACATCATTCATTCAGTAGTCCTGGCGACTGACAAATAAAGTGGCCTCTTCAAAGAGCCTAAGCAAACGGCTCGTGTCACGCAAGAGCTGTCACTGACTAACATCTGAGTTACACAGTGGAATGCTTCTGTCCTCCCGCATGATCAAGAAATCATTCATAACCTTCCTCTGCTTTTATAGCAGGTAGCAGGTCGGTGGAGTTCCAACTTGTTGAAATGTAGCATATTGTTGGGGAACACTTTGCCTATAAACGGTGTCTGCAGTGAATTGTCACATCTGCGCTGCAATAGCGTGTGTGTGTGTCAGGACAAGAGATAGTAAAAATATAAGTGAAATCTATTTTCCTTTTTCCATACATTTACGTACTTTCTCCATATTCTGTGCTTGCTGTGAACTGTGACATCCGTGCCACATCTTGTGTGTAAAGCGTACATATAACATTTAATATGAAGAAGGCAAGCCTTAAGGGACGGGGAAGTGGCCGTGATGCTGAAGGTGCACGCAGAGGCCGTGGCCCTGGGCACGTTGAAACTGTGCCTGCTGCCAGAGCACAAGAAAAACAATCATCCAATATACCTAGCTTTATGTCCGAGTTTTCATGGCAGCGCAGGACACCACTCTTGAAGTCAACCCAGTGCGAGCAGGCGGTTGGTAGGACTGCAGCAGATTAACCACCACCCCGTCTTCCACCAAGTCCAGTCTCAGTAGCCAGGAGTCTGGTCCACACAATCCTCACACTGATCCTCCTTCCTCCCACCATTTACAGTCTGGCTAAACAAGTGATCCCACACTCGGATAATCCGAGGACCTATTTTCATCGCCATTAATTGATTTGGCCCTCTCGCCAAGCACGCTTGAAGAGGGACCTGAGATCTTGAGCCCCGATTCAAAACCTCTTGAGCATCCAGAGTCACAAGAACATGACGCTGGGGAACGGCAATTAGTGTTTAATGAGGTGGATGATGATGAGACACAGTTACCAATGACTCAACCGCAATTACTGTCTCAAGAGGTTGAGGAAGAGGATGACACACAGTTGTCAATCACTGAGGTTGTGGTTAGGTCAACAAATCAGGAGTATGATCAGAGTGAGGAAGTGGAAAAGGAGGTGCTGGATGATGAGGTTACTGACCCAACCTGGGAAGGTGGGAACAAGCCGAGCGAGGAGAGCAGTACAGAGGGCGAGGGATCTACAGCACTGCAACAGGCTGGAAGAGGCAGTGGGGTGGCAAAAGGTAGAAGGCGGGCACCACCGAACAGGCCCACAACTGTCCCACGGAGTACCCCCTTGCGTAAATCTCCGTTGCCAAGGGGTAGGTGTTTGGCATTATGACTTTTTTTTTGTGAGGAAAGTGCGGACGACAAAACAATAGTAGTTTGCAACCTGTGCCACACCAAAAAGAGCCGGGGCGTGAACACTAGCAACCTCACCACCACCAGCACGATCCGCCACATGGCATCCCAGCACCGTAATAAGTGGTCCGAACGCCTGGGACCACAATCTGTGTCTGCGGCTCACACCACTGGCTCCTCTTCCCCTGTGTTTCGTGCTGGCCAATCCCCTGTCCAAGACACAGGCCCGGTTGACTCCCACCCTGCACCTTGACCTTCGCAAGCACCATCAGTGACCAAACCCACATCCCTGTCCCAGAGCAATGTCCAAATGTCATTACCAATACAAGTGAATCTAGTCTGGAGGCTCCAAAGGACAAGATGGATCCAACCGGACGGGATTCGAAAAAGAGAGAACACTGTAAAAGGCGCCACTCCCAAGCTTTATCCTGTGACTAACTGTGAAGTGAGTACTCCAGCTGTCATCATCAGGAATCTCCCCTTAGGAGAGTATTCTATGTATTCACTATATATCACCATTTATTATCCTCCGGCTTAAGGGGGTACTAACCACTACATTTAATTCTTCCACATCCTTGGGAGTGGCGCCTTTTACAGTGTTCTCTCTTTTTCGAATCCCATCCGGTTGGATCCATCTTGTCCTTTGGAGCCTCCAGACTAGATTCACTTGTATTGGTATTTGTCTATTGGGAATGGAATTTTTTTTTTTCATCTCCCTATAACACTTGTGCAGCCTTCCCCAACAAGTCATTGAACAGGCACATAGTTTGTGGTGCTTTTTTATCTCATTCTATAGGATATTTTATACCTTTCTAATTTACATCTACATCTTCTCCATCCCTCTGGCGCCTTTTCCCCAGGACCTCCAGTCCTGGTGGGACCACTCAACCTCTTTTTTCTTTTCTCTTTGCAAATGTCATTACCCCAGGCCTTTGAAAGCAAAAGCAAAAGCAAGGGTTCCGTTTTCCCGTGATCCGTGACCGTTTTTTCGTCCGTGGGTCTTCCTTATTTTTTGGAGGATCCACGGACATGAAAAAAAAGTCGTTTTGGTGTCCGCCTGGCCGTGCGGAGCCAAACGGATCCGTCCTGAATTACAATGCAAGTCAATGGGGACGGATCCGTTTGATGTTGACACAATATGGTGCCATTTCAAACGGATCCGTCCCCATTGACTTTCAATGTAAAGTCTGGAGTCCCTTTTATACCATCGGATCGGAGTTTTCTCCAATCCGATGGTATATTTTAACTTGAAGCGTCCCATCACCATGGGAACGCCTCTATGTTAGAATATACTGTCGGATATGAGTTAGATCGTGAAACCTCATTTCCGACAGTATATTCTAACACAGAGGCGTTCCCATGGTGATGGGGACGCTTCTAGTTAGAATATACTACAAACTGTGTACATGACTGCCCCCTGCTGCCTAGCAGCATCCGATCTCTTACAGGGGGCCGTGATCAGCACAATTAACCCCTCAGGTGCCGCACCTGAAGGGGTTAATTGTACTATCATATCCCCCTGTAAGAGATCAGGGCTGCCAGGCAGCAGGGGGCAGACCCCCCCCCTCCCCAGTTTGAATATCATTGGTGGCCAGTGCGGCCCCCCCCCCCTTCCACCCTCTATTGTAATAATTTGTTGGTGGCACAATGTGCGCCCCCCCCCCCTTCCTCCCTCTATTGTAATAAATCGTTGGTGGCACAGTGTGCGCCCCCCCCCTTCCTCCCTCTATTGTAATAAATCGTTGGTGGCACAGTGTGCGCCCCCCATCTTTGGATCCGTCTGTATGAAAGTAACCTACGGCCACGGATCACGGACACGGATGCCAATCTTGTGTGCATCCGTGTTCTTTCACGGACCCATTGACTTGAACAGGTCATATTTTTTTGACGGACAGGATACACGGATCACGGTCTCGGCTGCAAAACGGTGCATTTTCCGATTTTTCCATGGACCCAATGAAAGTCAATGGGTCCGGGAAAAAAAACGGAAAACGGCACAACGGCCACGGATGCACACAACGGTCGTGTGCATGAGGCCTTAATGTGCAGCTTTCCAAATTACTGGCTCTGGAAACGTTGCCATTTAGGCTTGTGGACACTGAGGCCTTCCGCAGCCTGATGTCGGCGGCCGTCCCTCGTTACGCAGTCCCCAGCCGCCACTATTTTTCAAGGTGTGCGATGCGAGCCTTACACCAACATGTGTCCCATAACATCACACTTGCCCTGACCAACGCAGTTACTGGGAAGGTCCACTTAACCACAGACACATGGACAAGTGCTTTCAGCCAGGGACGCTACATTTCCCTGATGGCACACTGGGTGAATGTTGTGGAGGCCAGGAGCGAATCGTACCCTGGGATGGCACATGTGCTACCGATGCCAAGGATTGCGGGCCCCAATTCCTTCAGGGTTTCCGCCACCACCTACGTTAGTGGCTCCAACCCTCACTTCTCCTCCTCCTCCTCCACTTCCACCTCCGAATTATCCGTGTGCAGCACCAGTCAGTCATCAGTCGGTAGCTGGAAGTAGTGAAGCACTGCAGTGGGGAAGCGGCAACAGGCCGTGCTGAAGCTAATCTGCCTAGGTGACAAACAGCACACCGCTGCAGAGCTCTGGCAGGGGATAAGAGACCAGACTGAGCTGTGGCTCTCGCCACACAACCTAGAACCAGGCATGGTTGTGTCTGATAATGGCCGTAACTTGGTGGCGGCTTTGGAGCTGGGCAACCTTAGACACATCCCATGAATTGCCCACTTATTCAACCTTGTGGTTCAGCGGTTTCTAAAAACATACCTAATTTGCCTGAGCTACTGGTGAAGGTCTGTCAACGCTGCAGCAGCGCTTGAAATTGCCAGCTCACTGGCTGTTATGCGTCGTGATCACGCGCTATAAAGCTGGAGTTCCGCATGTTGGCCAGGCTTTGTGAGCAGCAACGGGCAGTTGTGGAAAACCAACTGCAACATAGTCGTCGCCTTTCCAGTCAGTTTCCGCTATTCACAAGCGAGGAGTGGGCATAGATGTCTGACCTCTGTGAGGTGTTATGCAACTTTGAGGAATCAACACAGATGGTGAGCTGCGATAATGCTTCTATCAGCGTCACCATCCCACTTCTGTGTCTACTCAAACGCTCGCTGCTCACAATTAAGGACAACGCTTTGCATGTGGAAGAGGTGGAAATGGGGGAAGACATCACAAAGGTTGATGATAGCCAGACCACCCTCAGTTCGTCTTCTCAGCACGAATTGGAGGCTGAAGAGGAGGAGGAGCAGGAGACAGTTGCCTTAGCTACAGAGGGTAGTACCCATGGAAGTTTAATTCCATCTGTGCTGCGTGGGTGGGCAGAAGGGGAGGAAGAGGATGAGGAGATTGGGAGTGATCCTCCTGATGACGACAGTGAAGTCTCACCTGTTGGTACTCTGGCACACATGGCTGACTTCATGTTAGGCTGCCTTTCTCGCGATCCGCGCATTATATGCATTTTAAACCACATGGATTACTGGTTGTTCACCCTTCTCGACCCCGCTACAAAAATAACTTCTCATCTCTCATTCCTCTGGTGGAGAAGAGGAGCAAAATGGTTCAATACCAGAAGATCCTTGTTGAAAAATTGCTCCAAAATTTTCCATCTGACAACACTGGCGGCCGAGTCCGTAGTTCCTTGGCCAACCGAGGAGGGGAGACAAGGGGAACACACAGCAGTTCCAATAGAGGCAGGGCGACACTCTCCAGAGCCTGGGACAGTTTCATGACACCCCGCCAGCACCCTCACCCTGATGTGCGGCCTACTGCCACAAGGAGATAAAAATTTTGGAAGATGGTGAAGAAGTACATAACAGACCGTGTCAGCGTCCTCAATGATTCTTCAGTGCCTTACAACTACTGGGTGTCCAAGCTGGACACGTGGCACAAACTGGCGCTCTACGCTTTGGAGGTGCTGGCCTGCCCTGGCCTGCTGCCAGCGTTTTGACTGAGTGTGTATTTAGTGCTGCTGGTGGCATTATAACAGATAAGTGTATCTGCCTGTCAACTGAAAATGCTGACAGGTTGACTCATATAAAAATGAACAAGGCCTGGATTTACCATGACTTCTCGACTCCACCAGAGGAATGCTGATAAAAATAAAGGCACTTTACATGTGTTGTTTTTAATGTATTTAATAGACTGTATTCCCATGCACCCCTTCCACCACAAACAAGGGTATATGGTTGAATCTTCCTTTTCTCATCCTCCTCCTCTTCCGTCATATCAACATGCATTGCTTATTCGTCACATATAATGCCCTCGCATATATGGCCTATGAATATAATTTTTTAGAGGCTCCGCTAACCAGTAGGCCCTCACATATAATTTTTTACAGGGTCTGCTCACCTTCAGGCCCGCAACTCAAAGCTTTTACAGGGTCCTCTCACCAGCACGCCCTCACATATAATTTTTTAGAGGGTCCGCTCACCAGCAGGCCATCACATACAGTACAGACCAAAAGTTTGGACACACCTTCTCATTCAAAGAGTTTTCTTTATTTTCATGACTATGAAAATTGTAGATTTACACTGAAGGCATCAAAACTATGACTTAACACATGTGGAATTATATACATAACAAACAAGTGTGAAACAACTGAAAATATGTCATCTTCTAGGTTCTTCAAAGTAGCCACCTTTTGATTTGATTACTGCTTTGCACAGTCTTAGCATTCTCTTGATGAGCTTCAAGAGGTAGTCCCCTTAAATGGTTTTCACTTCACAGGTGTTCACTGTCAGGTTTAATAAGTGGGATTTCTTGCCTTATAAATGGGGTTGGGACCATCAGTTGCGTTGAGGAGAAGTCAGGTGGATAGACAGCTGATAGTCGTACTGAATAGACTGTTAGAATTTGTATTATGGCAAGCAAAAAGCAGCTAAGTAAAGAAAAACGAGTGGCCATCATTACTTTAAGAAATGAAGGTCAGTCAGTCAGCCGAAAAATTGGGAAAACTTTGAAAGTAAGGGCTATTTGACCATGAAGGAGAGTGATGGGGTGCTTCGCCAGATGACCTGGCCTCCACAGTCACCGGAGCTGAACCCAATCGAGATGGTTTGGGGTGAGCTGGACCGCAGATTGAAGGCAAAAGGGCCAACAAGTGCTAAGCATCTCTGGGAACTCCTTCAAGACTGTTGGAAGACCATTTCAGGGGACTACCTATTGAAGCTCATCAAGAGAATGCCAAGAGTGTGCAAAGCAGTAATCAAAGCAAAAGGTGGCTACTTTGAAGAACCTAGAATATGACATATTTTCAGTTGTTTCACACTTGTTTGTTATGTATATAATTCCACATGTGTTAATTCATAGTTTTGATGCCTTCATAGTCATGAAAATAAAGAAAACTCTTTGAATGAGAAGGTGTGTCCAAACTTTTGGTCTGTACTGTATAATTTTTTACAGGGTCCGCTCACCAGCAGGCCCTCATATATAATTTTTTACAGGGTCCGCTCACCAGCAGGCCCTCACATATAATTCTTTAGAGTGTCCGCTCACCAGCAGGCCCTCACATATAATTTTTTACAGGATCCGCTCATCTGCAGTCCCGTAACTCAAATCTTTTACAGGGTCAGCTCACCTGCAGGCCCGCAACTCAAATCTTTTACAGGGTCAGCTCACCTGCAGGCCCGCAACTCAATGTGAATGAGGCCCTCCTTTATGTGATATACAGGTTGTATCGGAGTTCCTCTTCATTGTAATTTTTGGCAGCACTTGCACTTTATATACAAGTAAATATACAGGAAAGAATGTTTTCAATCAATTTTTCCTTTAAAATCAATTTTTTACTTTGATTTTATGCGTAAAACCTTAATTAGATTGTAGGTCTGGTGATCAGTTTAAGACCCTTTAAGCAGCAGCAGCATGGTGATAAAAATGAGTGACAAGGTGACATACTGTGGAGATGACAGCATGAGGAGGCCACATAGTGGCAAAATGACTGAGTCTGGATAAAAGACTAAGGCCACAGAAAGATGCAGATGGAAAGAAATCTGTGGAGCTGTATGACGGTCACCTGCAGCTTAATGCAGACCGGGGGCATAGCTATAGGGGAAGCAGGGGAAGCTGCAGCTTTGGGGCCCTGACCCAGAAGGGGCCCATCCAGGAGGAGGAGGACTAAAGGATTTGGTCAGGGCCCCCTCAACAGTATTACACAATGAAATGATATACAGTGACAGTATAGACAGTGTATAAAATGGATGGAACAGCTGCCGGCCCTGGTTTGAGAGAGCAATCTTTACTAGCCACAGGAATGGGGGCAGCATGAAAGGAAGGGGTCGCTAAAAAAATTACTGTGGGATGGAGCCACATTAAATAATTTGCTGTGGGGCCCAGTCATTTCTAGCTACGCCACTGATGCAGCCCACAAAAGAAAGTTGGATTTATCGATTCCAAAACCTTGATTAAATTGTGAGCCTGGTAATCAGTTTAAGGCCTTTTAAGCAGCATCAGCAGCAGCATGGTGATAAAAATGAGTGGCAAGGTGACATGGTGTGGAGATGGCAGCATGAGGAGGCCACATAGTGGCACAATGACAGAGTCTGGATAAAAGACTGAGGCCACAGATTTGTTGAGAAAGTGTCAAGATGGGGAGTGGGGGAAACCCCCCACCATATAATGGGAACTGTTACTAGACCAGACAACAATGAAGGGAGCAGGCCACAACCTACAGCCGCCCTAATCCTGACCCTGATCTCCTGACTGCATAAGCAAACCCTGAAGGTGGGAGGACTCATGCACTGGAACCTGGATCCTGCTGACCCTGATGGTCCCTGGCATAGGGGTCAGCAATAGGAGACAACCGGTTCCTCAGGGACTCAGACAAACCGGAGTCTCCAGCTGCCTAGTAACAGGTGGAAGGGAAATGACCATATGCAGCATCTGGATCGGCAGGTAAGAACACCGGTAAACTCACTTGCCTGCCGCTGCCACCACGACTGGAACCAAAGCATAAGTACAGGTGCCCACACACCACACAGGACACCGTACAAACACACAGGTATCCAGCACTCCTGATACTGCCTGGACCCCATTCCGCAAGGAGCACGGCAGCCCCAGGCAGCACTGCATACAGACTAATGGTTAACCCCTCCGGGAAACCAGCCCCCTCACAGAGGTAACAACATACAGGGTAACGTATAGCATACATGCAGGGACCAACACCAACAACAGCCCAGACATGTAACAACCAACAAAACGCTACACACACCCAGAACATAAACCCACACCACACATGCAACAAGTGAGGGTAAAGATACAAGGAGGGTACAAAAGGGAGGACAATTTATGTTCCATAAGGTGGCCCTCAAGGACTGGGCTGGAACATCCAGGCAACGAGCAAAGCTCCAACACCAAGCAAGGCTGTAGTACAACTGCACCAGGCCAGCAAGACACAGGTTTATATCAAGGTTGCGGCCACACCCAGGAAACACCTTAATTCCCACTAGCCAGAAGATTAACGCCTTGCTTACCAAACAGCAGGGAGGCACACCTTAAAGGGAAAAGTGCATGTGCAAACCACAAACTACACGTTGCGCATGGCAACTAGTCTGCACGGTGAGCGCATCACGGTCAAACACCAATATGACCGTGACAGAAAGATGCAGATGGAAACAAATCTGTAGAGTTATATATCGGTCACCTGCAGATTATTGCAGCCATCAAAATCAAGTTTGGTTTGTTGGTTCCACCTCAGCTCACCAGCAGGCCCGAAACTCAAATCTTTTAAAGGGTCAGCTCACCTGCAGGCCCTCAGCTAATTATACCTAATATGGTAGCCATAGCCATTTCTCAGGCTCCCTCTCCGGAATCAAACACTGATTCCCCGTTACCCATAGTTACAATCATTTGAGCTGACTGTTATATGAAAATTTGATAGGGAAGATATCCAAATGGATCGTGGACGTCACGGGGACGTGCAATCAGGAAGAAGTTATCTAGAGTCAACAAAGTGGCAGCAGGGCCTCTCCTGTATAATGTTTCCTCCTCCAAAATACTGCAGTGACATTCCCTGCAATTTTTTACTACTCATTCCAATAACAGGGCATCTTAAGAGTCCTGTATTGTTATTTATCGGCACTACCTCAACGAGTCGGGAGTGTGTGATTTGTGCACCACCCACTTGCCTTCCTTGGATGTGGTAGCCGTTTAGCAGGCTCCCTCTCCGGAATCAAACACTGATTCCCTGTTACCCGTAGTTTACAATGGTTTTGAGCTGACAATTACATCGAAAGTTGATATGCCAGACATCCGAATGGATTGTCGCCGTCACGGGGACGTGTTATCGGCCCCAGGTTAACTAGAGTCACCAAAGCGGCAGCAGGCCACCGTTCATAATGCTTTAGATGGTCAGATCAGCAGGCCCTTGCTCCTAATGTTTTTGAAGTTCACCAGCAGGCCATCAATAATAATTTTTAAAAGGTGTGTATGATGCCCTTCTTTATGTGTAACTAAGGGTGTATCGGAGTGCCTCTTCCTTGTAATTTTTGGCAGAACTCACACTTTATATACAAGTAAATATTCAGGAAAGAATGTTTTCTATCAATTTTTATCTTTAGTTTTGTGCGTATTATTGTCATTATGTAAAAGTGGCATACTATTCGGACAACATAGTTCCCAGCAGCGACCAGCGACTCCAAGATGCATCCATACATCCTCCCCATGCTGTTACAGAACCATTTTGGTGGTGTTACCAATAATTTCTGACATTTTATTATGAACCAGGCACCCTCCCCTCTTCAGAGCAGGGGGTACCTGGTTTATTGCTCGGGTTCTCCCATTGACTTCCATTATACTTGAGCACCCAAATTTCACGATGTGCTCGGCCCGAGCACTACGGTGCTCGATCAACACTAAGTTTTACCAATTCACAATCCTGTTGACCAATAAACAAGTTAGACTACAGAAAAAAAGTCCTCTTATTTGGAAGACAGGAATGGTTTATACTGAATGTCAGACTGCACACTGTGTGAACATATATGGAGACAGAACAGGCTGTAAAGGACATATATTGTCTTTGACCGTAGTTATAGCTACCAACCAATTTAACCAAAAAAGGCTGTATCACAAACAAATTTCACCACTGAATGGCTAATCGACTAATTGTTAGTCCCTACGGAAGAAAGTCTACATTCACTGACCAATTTTCCCCAAAAAGGCTGTATCACAAAAACATTTCACTACTGAAAGACAAATTAAATTCACCGAGGAACAAATAACACATACTTATTTTTGCTATTAATACAGCACAACAATGTCTGTATGACAATGTAAATTCTCCGCAGAACGGCTAATAACACATACTTATTTTTGCTATTAATACAGCTCAACAATGTCTGTATGACAATGTAAATTCACAGCAGAACGGCTAATAACAGATACTTATTTTTGCTATTAATACAGCGCAACAATGTCTGTACGACAATGTAAATTCACTGCAGAACGGCTAATAACAGGTACTTATTTTTCCCATTAATACACCCCAACAATGGCTGTATAACAATGTCGGTTCACTGCAGACCGGCTGAAAGGACATATTCTTTTTCCTATTAATACACCCCAAAAAAAGTAAATATAATAATCACAATTAAACGCAGAATGGCTAATAGGACGTATGTATCTATCCTAATAATATACCCCGTAAAAGACTGTAGTACAATGGAACTTCACAGCTTAAAGGCAAATAATATATATTTTTTGCCACTAATGAATGCCAAAAAGGGCTTTCATTTTCTCACTTCACCACACAACAGCTAATAAGCCCTTTTTTCCCCCCCTACTACTACACGCCAAAAAAAGGCTTTAGAACATATAACTGCGGCCATGAACGGCAAATAATATTTTTTTTGCCACTAATACACTCCAAAAAGGGCTGTAATTTTCCCACTTCACCACACAACGGATAGTAAGCCCCTTTATTTTACCCCACTAATACACAACATAAAAGGGCTTTAGAACATATAACTGAGGCCATGAACAGCAAATAATACTTTTTTTTGCCACTTATACACGCCAAAAAGGGCTGTCATTTTCTCACTTCACCACGCAAAGGCTAATAAGCCTTTTTTCTTTTTCCCCACTAATACATGCCAAAAAAAGACTTTAGAATATTTAACTGCGGCTGTGAACAGCAAATAAAATTTTTATTTTGACACTAATACACACCAAAAAGGGCTGTAATTTTCTCACTTCAACACACAACGGCTAATATGCCCCTTTTTTTCCCCCCACTAATACATGACAAAAAAAGTCTTTAGAACATATATATAACTGCACAACACAAGGGCTAATAAGAGCCCAATAACAATAATGGTTTGCTGGAATTACAGAGGTATTGCAAACCTGAAATGAGCAGCAGTATAATGGCAATTTGGATCTGCATTTAGTGCAGCAAGGTGTAATAAGATTGTTCCTTTTACCCAGGCTGTAAACACCCCTATTGAACTCTGTTCTGCTTCAATACTGTGGAATAATTCCTCCCTATCCTTTCCTTAAAATTCTAATGCTCTTTCCCTGAACTTCTATTGAGCAAAATATAAATTTTCAAGTCTTTCCTAGCACTGTCCCTAGTGCCTGCTAACGTCTCTCCCTGCACTAAGTACACTGGAAAATGGCTGAATCCAAGATGGCTGAGGCTATTTATAGGGATGTGACATCACAGGGCTGGCTGCTGATTGGCTACATGCATGGCATAATGGGGGATCCCTTGTTCCCAGAGTTCCTTGCTCCATTGTCTAACATCTGCAGCAGCCATTTTAGGAAAAAATGCGATTCAATACCACAAAGTGTGAGGAAATTCAGATTTGGTGCGAATCAAAAAATTCCTGAAATTCAGATCGAATTTTACTTCTCCAGCTTTGATTCGCTCATCTCTAATATTGGCTTTAGATATGTCAATGAAAGTTACATTTTTTAACTTGTTTTGACCTCTTAGTTTTCTGATAAAGTGAATACGTTGAGAATATTGCTGTTAATCTATATTGACCATGTTGTATCAGCATTAATTTAATCATTATAAATTTAATTGTTTTTGTGAGGTGCACACTTTTACAATGTTGCTTTCTGATATCATATATTGCTTGTTTTATACGGATTTTATAGAAAACCGCTTGCTAAAATCAATTAGAATCTACTTCATTTTATAAAATTAAATTGTTCTTGAAGTATTGCACCTACTATGCCTGTCATTCACAGCAGAAACCTGCCCACATATTTATATTTGTTAGTATGTTCTGACTTACTTTGTTTTCTACATTGTCCTTTTGAAGAGAAGCTTTCACCATTAAATGTAATGTAATCTGCAGGCAGCATGTCATACAGGTAGAGGAGCTAAGTGGATTAATAGATTGTTTTGTGGGGAAAAAAAATCAGTAAAGCCTGTATTGGTGCCCTGGAAGAAACGGTTGCACAGGCAAAAAACCTGGTTTGTGCATGAAGGTTTTGCTTCCAATGTGTGATTCTATAAAGTTCTATATAGTTCTCTTAGAATTGACTCTTTTGTGAATATATAGAATAAAGAAAATCATTTTACTTTATCTCTGCAAGATGGTCTGTGCTGTGTTCTTTTCCCCTACTGATCTTTAGATGCAGAAATAGGAGACTCAGTGATTAACATAAACCTCAGTTAGTGGAAAAGATGTAAACCCCGAAGAGTGTATAATGGATTGGAGATCAAAGGAATGCAGACCTAGAGACACTTGTATGAATCATTTATTTGAATGTTCTGTGAGTGGTGAGAGAAGCCATATATGCAATTTCTGCAACTACCTAATGTACAAAGCCAAATGTCCTTCACTGGGATTATTCCAGGACTGTGGTATGATACAAAATATCAACCTAGTGAGACATTTCTATTTTCAGTAATAACTAGAAAGCCTAAACACTTGCTCTCCTTTTGCCTTTTTCCTTAAAACATATCAATGAATATAAGTGTGAACTAACAGATAAGTGGTCTTGACAGTATTTCTTGTCTGTGAGGCTCCTAATTGTCTGGCCAAACATTACTCTTAAGCAATTTTGGTAGATATTACATTTGCAGCTGAGAAGCACCATTTGCTTGTCCCTGATGTAATTCATATTTAGATTCTAATGTTTTAATGCATACATTTTTGTTTTATCGACCCAGCCATCCATTTAGCAACACATTGATGAGTCCTAATTGTTTCCTATTTTCCTTCCAAGCAAGCATGCTTGGAAGTAGGTCATTCTTACTATGTAATTCATTGTTTAGTTTATGCAATAGTTTGAAATCTCAGTGGTTCCAATTAAACAAAAATCTCTTGTGGTTTTCTGAAATTGGACAGAAATATTGCTATCAGCGATTGTAACCACCATATAGGTAAGCTGAAGTCCATTGATGATTTGAAAACATTAGCACACATTGATTTTCCGTAGATGTCCAGCTCACTGAATACACAACATATAGAATACATCAAAAGGCAATGTAAATAGAGCAATATACATGCACAGTATTGTATTCTATGTACCAGGGACCATTCATCTCATGCTAACAAAGATTTTTTAAGCATTGAGTAGTCAAGCAGAAAGATACATTGTCAATAGTTATTGTTCTCTTAATGTCTTTTTAGGTCCAAGGGAGTTGAATTGATTTTTTTTTTGTTAAATTAAACAATATATTCTCTTCCTCTACTAATAAGAAAGCAAACCTTCTAATGAAAGGTCAATTATCTTCTTCTATGCTGGTAAAATTATTTAAAACTGTGTCGAGCAGTGCAATTATTAGTCTTTTTGCCATAATTAAACTGGAACATAGATTACATTAGGATAACCCACTGGTTTAGGGCTCTGTTTAGTTCCAATATAGATATACCTAGAAATAGATATCTGTGTGTGAGTCATGCCATCGAAAATCCAGTTAGGCCTCATATTTGTCTATTACATTTCTTTTTTATTGATCTATATTAATTAATTCATGAGTTTTGTCTTATGTATGTATTTTTCACATGTCAGGGCAAAATATTCCAGGAGAAAATTTAATAGTTGATCCCCCTATATAGTAATATCTAATGCAAGACTGGACAATCAACAGTATACATAGCATTTTGCTAGGTTCTTTTAGAAAACAAATGATTATCACAATAAATAGACATAAATAGTATAAGATCTGAAGAATTAGAATGATCCCAATTAAGTTTGGGGGCTTTTTATATTTGGTTTCTAGGGTATGTATAGCTTTTCATTATTTACCATATCAGCATCATAGAGCATAAGACATACCAAGTGCACTCATGAAGCGCGCATGGCAAAAGACATAATATGGGACCATATGCACATTATAAAATGTTTTTAGGAGAGAATATCTCTGTAATGTTGCTATATCTGCATTCATTTTCATTCTGGGTGCTGCAGAAAGCGTCTGCCTCATCAGTTGAGACAATAATCAGGAGACCCTTGTTCTGGAGATAAGATAAGGTAGGACCCATAACTAGAGATGAGCGAAGATTAAAATTAGGCCTTTCAGGGGTTAATCGGTGGAAAAAAAAATACTCACCTCATCCATTTAAGTGTAAAGAGGCCACCGCTGCCATCTTGATTGAAGATCCTGCGAAAAATCTCGTGTGTTATGACATCATCACGCTGGCCGTCGAAGTGACGTCATATATCACCGTGCACAAGATTTTGCGTAGGATCTTCAATCAAGATGCCCCCATTGGCCTCTTCACACTCAAAAGGATGAGGTGAGGACGTTTTTTTTTACTGCCATTTCAGGGAAAATTGATTTGTTACCATGAAGCATGAGGAAATTCAGCTTCGTAGCAAATCAAATTTTCCCTGAAATTCTGATTGAAGTCCACTTCAGATACTTCAATTCGCTCAACACTACCCATAACCATCAGACATTTATGGCATATCTTGTGGATATGGGAATATGGCCACCTTTCCATTTTCTCTCAGTCTAGATTCAGCTGCTGCCTCACCACATGGACAGGATTGGAAGACCTATTGGGGAAGTTATCCTATAAATAAATGCCCAACCTTTTAGCAGCATTGCAAGATGACTATATTCTTAGTTCCTTTTTTCCTGAAGGAGAGCTAATTTACATTACTTTTTATGCACATATATTTTAAAATGTGCATATAAATTATATTTAGTGCCTTTCCAAAGCTGTACAGTTACAGTGAAGACAAAGAATGCCTTATTATACAGTGCTGACTGATAACAGTGTGGATACCGTACATGTGCATATGTCTATAAATAGCAATGAAGACACATGTGCTAATATAAAATGTGTGTAAGATTGCAAATTAAAAGAGGTTTTCTAACAAGACACATGAATTGCATATTTTTCAGAACAGCCATCAATGTTGGATCACTAGGGGTTTAAGCCATAGGACCACCAGTGATCAGCAGAACAAGCTTGTCATGGCACCTGCCAGAATGATACATTACCGTACCTTAAATGTTTTTACAGATACAGTCCTATGCATGAGGCTATGACTGGTACAGCAGTTGTCTTCTATGGTGTTGGGGTCTGACCTATTAGATTGGTTCATCAATGGTTATTCCTAGGAAAATCTCATTAACCACTTAAGGACTCTCGCTGTACATGTACAGCGCTGGTGGACGTGACTTAAGGACCAGTGAAATACATGTACATCGGGCTGATCGGGCATAAAAGCTGACAGCCAATGCATTGCAATACAGGTTGTATTGTCATGCATTGCAGAACCCAAAAGTTGAAGTCCCAGAATGGGACAAAAATAAGTTTCAAACAAAAAAATAAATTCCAAAATAAAACACATAAAATTGCAAAATTTTTTTTACCCATATTGGGTATTTCTGCGTCCGTAATAACCGGCTCTACAAAAATATCACATGATGCACTCATTTACCTGAACGCCGTTGAAAAAATTAAATTAAAACTGTGCTAAAACAATCATTTTTTTGTCACCTTACATCACAAAAAGTGCAACACCAAGCGATCAAAACAGCATGTGCCCCCCAAAATAGTACCAATCAAACTGTCACCTCATCCCGCAAAAAATGAGCCCCTACATAAAAAGAATCGGGCAAAAAAAACAAAAAAACTATGGCTCTCAGAATATGGAGACACTAAAACGTGATTTTTTTTTTTGTTTAAAAAATGCTGTTATTGTGTAAAAAATACAAATTAGGTATCGCCGCATCTGAAAGAACCTACTATATAAAAATATCACATGAAATAACCCCTCAGATGAACACAGTAAAAAAAAAAATATATATAAACGGTGTTAAAAAAGCCATTTTTGTCACCTTACATCACAAAAAGCGAAATACAGTACCAAGTGATCAAAAAGTCATACACACCCCAAAATCATACCAAACAAGCCATCATCTCATCCCGTAAAAAATGAGATCCTACACAATCGCCCAAAAAATAAAGAAAAACTATGGCTCTCAGAATATGGAGACACTAAAACACGATTTTTTTTCTTTCAAAAGTGCATTTATTGTGTAAAACTTAAATAAAATAAAAAAAGTATACATATTTGGTATTGCCACGTCCGTAAGAACATGCTGTATAAAAATATTACATGACCTAACCCCACAGGTAAACACTGTAAAAAAATCTAATAAAAACGATGTCAAAAAAGCAATTTTTTTGTCACCTTACATCACAAAAAGTGTAGTACCAAGTGATCAAAAACTCATATGCACCCTAAAAAAAAACTATGGCTTTCAGAATATGGAGACACAAAAAAAACTAAAAAAATTTAAAATGCTTTATTATGTAAAACTGTAACAAACAAACAAAAAAGTAGTCATATTTGGTATCGTCATGTCAGTAACAACCTGCTCTATAAAAATAGCACATGATTTAACCTGTCAGATGAACATTGTAATAAACAAAAAATAATAACAGTGCCTCACAAAAAGTGTAATATAGAGCAACAAAAAATCATATGTACCCTAATAAAGTACCAACAAAACTGCCACCTTATTCCGTAGTTTCCAAAATGGGGTCACTTTTCTGGATTTTCTACTCTAGGCATGCATCAGGGGGTCACCAAATGTAACATAGCAACTTAAAATTATCCTAGTGAAATCTGCCTTCCAAAAACCATATGGCGTCCCTTTCCTTTTGCGCCCTGCCGTGTGCCCGTACAGCAGTTTATGACCACATATTGGGTGTTTCTGTAAACTACAGAATCAGGGTAATGAATATTGAGTTTTGTTTGGCTGTTAACCCTTGTTTTGTTATTGGAAAAAAAAATTATTAATATGGAAAATCTGCCAAAAAAGTGAAATTCTGAAATTCCCTCTACATTTTCCTTTAATTCTTGTGAAACACCTAAATGGTTAACAAAGTTTGTGAAATCTGTTTTGAATACCTTGAGGGGTGTAGTTTCTAAAATGGGGCCATTTATGGGTGGTTTCTATTATGTAAGCCCCACAAAGTGACTTCAGACCTGAACTGGTCCTTAAAAATTGGGTTTTGGAAATTTTCTCAAAAACGTTAAGATTTGCTTCTAAACTTCTAAGCCTTCTAACGTCCTACAAAAAAAAAGTCATTTACAAAATGATCTAAACATTAAGTACACATATGGGAAATGTAAAGTAATAACTATTTTAGGAGGTATCACTATATGTTTTAAAAGCAGAGAAAAAGAAATTTAGAAAATTGCGAATTTTTTCAAATTCTTGGTAAATTTGGTATTTTTTATAAACAAAAATTTAATATTTTGACCCAAATTTACCACTGTCATGAAGTGCAATATGTGACGAGAAAATCGCAGAATAGCTTGGATAAGTAAAAGCGTTTTAAAGTTATCACCACATAAAGTGACACATGTCAGATTTGAAAAAAATGGCCTGGTCCTTAAGGTGAAAAATGGCAGGGTCCTGAAGGGGTAATATAAATAATAATAATAATAATACAACTTGTATTTTTCTTGAAGTCATGTAAATTGCTTTGTGAGTTTTACTATAATTTTAATAACGAACATAAGAAAGTCCATAGTCTTAGATAATTTGCCACAGTGTTCCACTTCCAATTATGGTATACATGATCTTTAATTAACAATGTTCGCATTTCACTTAGTTGGGCAAAGTTAACATAAATCTTGTTTTATTGGTATTGCTAATATTAAATTATTTATTTAATATTGCACATCATGATTGATTGTATGTCTACATATTTTGATTTGTATGAAATTAAGATTCCATTCCTGTTCAATAATGAAGCCCATATTATAACCCAATTAAAGTACAAACTACTAAGTTCCTTCTTTCTCAATACTTTGATCATAGTTTTTACAAAAGATGACATTAAACTATTTTAATAGGAATTTCTTTAAATATTTTTGGACAGGGGATTCTGAGCATTAGAAATTGTTCCCTGCTGGTCTATATTACTGGTGTGTTCTGACTGATAATAAAGGCTGCATAATTACCACCCAATGGATTATGTTAATTTCTACCTCTTGAGGTTTATACATTGCTGTTCAATTAATTTTATATAACTATGTAACTTATATTGCCATGATGTATTATAACTACAGCCAGCTGTTATCTTCTGTGAACATAACACCAAAAGTTCCTTTCATAAAACTTTTCAGTTAGCAGGTCAAGTGCTAGTTCGTTTCCCATAATCATTTTTTAGATGTTCGTACTATTTCACTAAATTAATTCAATGTGGAATTGCTGTTTGATTTCTGACAATGATTTCACATTCAACTTCTCCAAAATTAGGAAATTGTAGATTTTATAGCTTAAAGCACCTTTCCATTCAGAAACGCCATTTCACCTTTTTAACAGAAACAGCATTAAGGCACTCACACACTTTTGTCAGCTGAACCCACACAATTATCAGCTGAACCCACCGAGAATGGCCATTTAGGCTGACAGTCTAATGTGTGTGAGGAGCTCCTGACCCTCCCCAACAAATGATGTTGGATTGAGAGAAGGATCCTATAAAGTGAATATTTTTACCCAATCCTGTGGCTTCCTCCCTTCTCTATGTTGGGCACACATGCACACTGAGCCGAACATATATCTGCTTGAGGGAGTTGTGAGGGAGTCGAGAAACATAACTGTTGGCCAAGCGATCATTTAACAGAAAGCTCTTGAATGTGTGGCTGCTTTTACTCTTGTCCATGGGCTTTGTCTGATACACAACTCTTCCCTATTCACTTGAATGGCCAAAATGGAACTGTTTCTGAAAAAAGTAGATCCTTTCCCCCCATCCTACATAATAAAATCTCTGTGTGAGTGTGCTGTGTCCGTGTGTGTGTACGCAGTGTTGCACTGGGCATGCGCGACGTGGCGTCCAATCAGGACACAGCACTCCACACGGACCCAGCGCTCCACACAAGTTCCACACACAAGTTCCCCTGCAGGGATGTCAGCAGCCTGACTGCCCATAGATACCACCGAGACCCTATAGGCAGGCCACAGCTCCCCCATCGCCATCCGCTCCTCTCTCGGCTCACCAGCAGCATAGCACACAAACAGCCAGTGTGCATGCGCCTCCGCCTTCAATTCCAGAGGTCTGTGCAGTGAAGTCCTGATGAGCGGCCGTGAAGGAGATGCAGAGCACACAGCACCCCCCCCTCCCTTTCAGGATGGCAGAGCGGCAGCGGGGTAGAGTGTTAGCTGTAATGTCCAGCTAACACTCTGCTTGAAACGGCCAACATCGGTGCTAGCACCAATGTTGGCCGTTTAACCCCTTCCATGCCATGGTCATTAGGAACCGCTGTATGCAGGGGCTAACCATCGGGCTGCTGCTCTGCTGTGGCAGCGGCCGATGCTTGAAGGTTAAACTGAGGGAGGGAGCTCCCTCCCCCATTGGGCCGCTGCGCTGTGGAAGCATCAGCCGTATAGGAGCCCCTGCCATTCTGACCCATCAGTCGATACCAAAAGTCTCAGCACCAGCAGTCAGTGCCAGTTGTATAGCCACAGCCACCAGTCACAGTGCCAGCAGTGTCAACCATCAGTCAGTGCCACCAGCCACAGCCACCAGTCTCAGACACCAGTCAGTGCCAGCAGTCTCAGCTACAGCCAGCACTCAGTGCCAGCAGTCTCAGCTACAGCCAGCACTCAGTGTCAGCAGACTCAGCCAAGCCACCAGTCAGTGTCAGCAGTCTTAGCTACAGCCAGCACTCAGTGTTAGCAGTCTCAGCTACAGCCCACACTCAATGCCAGCAGTCTCAGCTACAGCCAGCACTCAGTGCCAGCAGTCTCAGCCACAGCCACCAGTTAGTGCCAGCAGTCTCAGCCACAGCCACCAGTCAGTGCCAGCAGTCACAGCCACCAGCTGCAGTCATCAGTCTCAGCCATAGCCATCACTCAGTGCCAGCAGTCTCAGCCACAAGCCACAGCCAGCAATATTAGCCACATCCACCAGTCTCCGCCACCAGCCACAGCCACCAGTCTCAGCCACCAGTCAGTGCCAGCAGTCTCAGCCACAGCAGCCAGTCTCAGCCACCAGTCAGTGCCAGCATTCTCAGCTACATCTAGCACGCAGTCTCAGCCACAAGCCACAGCCAGCAGTCTCCGCCACAGCCACCAGTCAGTGCAAGCATTCTCAGCTGCAGGCACCAGTCAGTGCCAGCAGTCTCAGCCACCAGCCACAGTCAGCAGTCTCAGCCACAGCCAGCACTCAGTGTCAGCAGTCTCAGCCTCAAGCCATAGCCAGCAATCTCAGCCACAGCCATCAGTCTCAGCCACAAGCCACAGCCAGCAGTCTCCGCCACAGCCACCAGTCAGTGCAAGCATTCTCAGCCACAGGCACCAGTCAGTGCCAGCAGTCTCAGCCACCAGCCGCAGTCAGCAGTCTCAGCCACAGCCAGCACTCAGTGCCAGGAGTCTCAGCCACAAGCCACAGCTAGCAATATTAGCCGCATCCACCAGTCTCCGCCACCAGCCACAGCCACCAGTCTCAGCCACCAGTCAGTGCCATCAGTGTCAGCCACATCCACCAGTCAGTGCCAGCAGTCTAAGCCATAGCCACCAGACTCAGCCACCAGTAAGGCTCCATTTACACATCTGTAGCGTGTTTTGCGGATACACAGATCCGCAAAACATAGACACGGTAATATGCGTTCCGCATTTTGCGGACCACACATCGTCAGCACTAATAGAATAGGACATGTTCTATTTTTTTCGAGAACGCAGACCCGGAAGTGCGAGTCCACATTTCACATTGTGCAGCCCCATAGAAATGAATCGGTCCGCAATTCCGTTTCGCAAAATGCGGAACAAAATTGCGGACGTGTGAATGGGGCCTCAGTGTGGTCAAGTTCCCTTGCCATTTAATATAGACTGTTCCTACTAATGTTTATGCACTACTGTTCTAGCACCCGTTATTGTAACGGGCTTAATGTCTAGTCCTAAATAACCTCTTTACAGCATCAGTGCATGCTCCAAATCTATCTTTTCTATGGTAACCTTGCGTGTCCATTCTAAATTATTAGATACACTAGTCTATGCATTTACTAACTATTCTAAAATGGTGGCTTGCCCTTTGTTGAGTAAAATGTTTTCTATATAGGACTGACATCTTACAGGACTGGAAGCTGACAAATGAAATATGGTAGGTACAGTATGGCTGTATAACACTGCTAGATTTAGCAGACAATTGATGGTAAGGAAGCGTTCCTTACTGACAATTGCCTGCTAGTCAGTGCAGTGATCTCATCCACAGTATGGGTAGGAGTGATCACTAATGCCATCGCTTGTCCTTCATTATTTGGCAGCAGCAAAATGTGCCATTTAAACACAAATTTTGGTGACTGTATGAAAGATGCGTTTACCCAGTAAACGAGCATTTCATTCATTGGGTAATCATTAGAGTTAAGCGAACACCTGGATGTTCGGGTTCAAGAAGTTCGGCCGAACTTCCCGTAAATGTTCGGGTTCGGGATCCGAACCCGAACCGAACTTCATCCCGAACCCCATTGAAGTCAATGGGGACCTGAACTTTTGGGCACTAAAAAGGCTGTAAAACAGCCCAGGAAAGAGCTAGAGGGCTGCAAAAGGAGGCAACATGTAGGTAAATCCCCTGCAAACAAATGTGGATAGGGAAATGAATTAAAATTAAAATTAAAAAAATAAAAATGAACCAATATCAATTGGACAGAGGTCCCATAGCAGAGAATCTGGCTTCACGTCAGCAGAGAATCAGTCTCTTCATGCCATAGCAGAGAATCTGGCTTCATGTCAGCGCAGAATCAGTCTTCATGTCATAGCAGAGAATCAGGCTTCACGTCACCCACCACTGGAACAGGCCACTGTCACACATTTAGGCCCCGGCACCCAGACAGAGGAGAGCGATCCCGTAACAGAGAATCTGGCCTTATGTCAGCGCAGAATCTGTCTTCATGTCATAGCAGAGAATCAGGCTTCACGTCACCCACCACTGGAACAGGCCACTGTCACACATTTAGGCCCAGGCACCCAGGCAGAGGAGAGAGGTCCCGTAACAGAGAATCTGGCCTTATGTCAGCGCAGAATCTGTCTTCATGTCATAGCAGAGAATCAGGCTTCACGTCACCCACCACTGAAACAGGCCACTGTCACACATTTAGGCCCAGGCACCCAGGCAGAGGAGAGAGGTCCCGTAACAGAGAATCCGGCCTTATGCCAGCGCAGAATCTGTCTTCATGTCATAGCAGAGAATCAGGCTTCACGTCACCCACCACTGAAACAGGCCACTGTCACACATTTAGGCCCAGGCACCCAGGCAGAGGAGAGAGGTCCCGTAACAGAGAATCTGGCCTTATGTCAGCACAGAATCTGTCTTCATGTCATAGCAGAGAATCAGGCTTCATGTCACCCACCACTGGAACAGGCCACTGTCACACATTTAGGCCCAGGCACCCAGGCAGAGGAGAGAGGTCCCGTAACAGAGAATCTGGCCTTATGTCAGCGCAGAATCTGTCTTCATGTCATAGCAGAGAATCAGGCTTCACGTCACCCACCACTGGAACAGGCCACTGTCACACATTTAGGCCCCGGCACCCAGACAGAGGAGAGCTGTCCCGTAACAGAGAATCTGGCCTTATGTCAGCGCAGAATCTGTATTCATGTCATAGCAGAGAATCAGGCTTCACGTCACCCACCACTGGAACAGGCCACTGTCACACATTTTGGCCCAGGCACCCAGGCAGAGGAGAGAGGTCCCGTAACAGAGAATCTGGCCTTATGTCAGCGCAGAATCTGTATTCATGTCATAGCAGAGAATCAGGCTTCACGTCACCCATCACTGGAACAGGCCACTGTCACACATTTAGGCCCCGGCACCCAGACAGAGGAGAGGTTCATTCAACTTTGGGTTGCCCCGCAATATAATGGTAAAATGAAATTAAAAATAGTATTGAATGAGGAAGTGCCCTGGAGTAGAATAATATATTGTTAAGGGGAGGTAGTTAATATCTAATCTGCACAAGGGATGGACAGGTCCTGCGGGATCCATGCCTGGTTCATTTTTATGAACGTCAGCTTGTCCACATTGGCTGTAGACAGGCGGCTGCGTTTGTCTGTAATGACGCCCCCTGCCGTGCTGAATACACGTTCGGACAAAACGCTGGCCGCCGGGCAGGCCAGCACCTCCAAGGCATAAAAGGCTAGCTCTGGCCACGTGGACAATTTGGAGACCCAGAAGTTGAATGGGGCCGAACCATCAGTCAGTACGTGGAGGGGTGTGCACAGGTACTGTTCCACCATGTTAGTGAAATGTTGCCTCCTGCTAACACGTTCCGTATCAGGTGGTGGTGCACTTAGCTGTGGCGTGTTGACAAAACTTTTCCACATCTCTGCCATGCTAACCCTGCCCTCAGAGGAGCTGGGCGTGACACAGCTGCGTTGGCGACCTCTTGCTCCTCCTCTGCCTTCGCCTTGGGCTTCCACTGGTTCCCCTGTGACATTTGGGAATGCTCTCAGTAGCGCGTCTACCAACGTGCGCTTGTACTCGCGCATCTTCCTATCACGCTCCAGTGTAGGAAGTAAGGTGGGCACATTGTCTTTGTACCGGGGATCCAGCAGGGTGGCAACCCAGTAGTCCGCATACGTTAAAATGTGGGCAACTCTGCTGTCGTTGCGCAGGCACTGCAGCATGTAGTCGCTCATGTGTGCCAGGCTGCCCAGAGGTAAGGACAAGCTGTCCTCTGTGGGAGGCGTATCGTCATCGTCCTGTGTTTCCCCCCAGCCACGCACCAGTGATGGGCCCGAGCTGCTTTGGGTGCCACCCCGCTGTGAACATGCTTCATCCTCATCCTCCTACACCTCCTCCTCATCCTCATCCTCCTCGTCCTCCAGTAGTGGGCCCTGTCTGGCCACATTTGTACCTGGTCTCTGGTGTTGCAAAAAACCTCCCTCTGAGTCACTTCGAAGAGACTGGCCTGAAAGTGCTAAAAATGACCCCTCTTCCTCCTCTTCCTCCTGGGCCACCTCCTCTTCCATCATCGCCCTAAGTGTTTTCTCAAGGAGACATAGAAGTGGTATTGTAACGCTGATAACGGCGTCATCGCCACTGTCCATGTTGGTGGAGTACTCGAAACAGCGCAACAGGGCACACAGGTCTCGCATGGAGGCCCAGTCATTGGTGGTGAAGTGGGTCTGATCCGCAGTGCGACTGACCCGTGCGTGCTGCAGCTGAAACTCCACTATGGCCTGCTGCTGCTCGCACAGTCTGTCCAGCATATGCAAGGTGGAGTTCCACCTGGTGGGCACGTCGCATATGAGGCGGTGAGCGGGAAGGCCGAAGTTACGCTGTAGTGCAGACAGGCGAGCAGCGGCAGGGTGTGAACGCCGGAAGCGCGAACAGACGGCCCGCACTTTATGCAGCAGCTCTGACATGTCGGGGTAGTTGCGAATAAACTTCTGCACCACCAATTTCAGCACATGCGCCAGGCAAGGGATGTGCGTCAAACCGGCTAGTCCCAGAGCTGCAACGAGATTTCGCCCATTATCGCACACCACCAGGCCGGGCTTGAGGCTCACCGGCAGCAACCACTCGTCGGTCTGTTGTTCTATACCCCGCCACAACTCCTGTGCGGTGTGGGGCCTGTCCCCCAAACATATGAGTTTCAGAATGGCCTGCTGACGTTTACCCCGTGCTGTGCTGAAATTGGTGGTGAAGGTGTGTGGCTGACTGGATGAGCAGGTGGAAGAAGAGGATGAGGAAGCTGAGTAGGAGGAGGAGGAGACAGGAGGCAAAGAATGTTGCCCTGCGATCCTTGGCGGCGGAAGGACGTGCGCCAAATAGCTCTCCGCCTGGGGCCCAGCCGCCACTACATTTACCCAGTGTGCAGTTAGGGAGATATAGCGTCCCTGGCCGTGCTTACTGGTCCACGTATCTGTGGTTAGGTGGACCTTGCCACAGATGGCGTTGCGCAGTGCACACTTGATTTTATCGGACACTTGTTTGTGCAGGGAAGGCACGGATCTCTTGGAGAAGTAGTGGCGGCTGGGAACAACATACTGTGGGACAGCAAGTGACATGAGCTGTTTGAAGCTGTGTGTGTCCACCAGCCTAAATGACAGCATTTCATAGGCCAGTAGTTTAGAAATGCTGGCATTCAGGGCCAGGGATCGAGGGTGGCTATGTGAGAATTTACGCCTTCTCTCCAATTTTTGTGAGATGGAGAGCTGAACGCTGCCGTGTGACATGGTTGAGATGCTTGGTGACGCAGGTGGTGGTGTTGGTGGTACATCCCATGTTTGCTGGGCGGCAGGTGCCAACGTTCCTCCAGAGGCGGAGGAAGAGGCCGAGGCGGCGGCAGCAGCAGCAGAAGACGCCGAGGCGGCAGCAGCAGAAGAGGTAGCAGGGGGAGCCTGAGTGACTTCCTTGTTTTTAAGGTGTTTACTCCACTGCAGTTCATGCTTTGCATGCAGGTGCCTGGTCATGCAGGTTGTGCTAAGGTTCAGAACGTTAATGCCTCGCTTCAGGCTCTGATGGCACAGCGTGCAAACCACTCGGGTCTTGTCGTCAGCACATTGTTTAAAGAAGTGCCATGCCAGGGATCTCCTTGAAGCTGCCTTTGGGGTGCTCGGTCCCAGATGGCGGCGGTCAGTAGCAGGCTCAACTTGCCCCTGATGTAATATATGGCCAAAAAATAACCACACTGTTGATGGTTAAATGCACTTGGGTGGCACAGGCTCAGCCTGCAGCTGATGTAGTATATGGCCAAAAAATAATCAGACTGTTGATGGTTAAATGCACTTGGGTGACACAGGCTCAGCCTGCAGCTGATGTAGTATATGGCCAAAAAATAACCAGACTGTTGATGGTTAAATGCACTTCGGTGTCACAGGCTCAGCCTGCAGCTGATGTAGGATATATCACAAAATAACCACACTATCGATGGTTAAATACACTTGGTGATAGCTCGTGCTGGCGCACCACAAGTCACAAAATGGCCGCCGATCACCCCAGAAAAAAAGTGATCTAGAAACGCTCTGGGCAGCCTCAAAAAAGTGAGCAAGTCAATAATAGCACTTCAATGATCCACAGCTGCAGATCGATCACAGAATGAAGTCTTTTAGAGGAGTTAATCTGCCTAATCTCGCCCTAACGTCGCAGCTGCAACCTCTCCCTATACTGATCATAGCAGAGTGACGTGCGGCGCTACGTGACTCCAGCTTAAATAGAGGCTGGGTCACATCCAGCGTCATACTACTTGGCCCAAGAGGCCATCACAGCCATAGTAGGCATGGCTGTGATGGCCTCTTGGGCCAAGTAGTATGACGCTTGTTGATTGGCTGCTTTGCAGCCTTTCAAAAAGCGCCAAGAAAGCGCCGAACACCGAACCCGGACTTTTACGAAAATGTTCGGGTTCGGGTCCGTGTCACGGACACCCCAAAATTCGGTACGAACCCGAACTATACAGTTCGGGTTCGCTCATCCCTAGTAATCATTGCTAACAAGCGTCATAGGAACTGGCTAATACTAGAGGTAATACTTCTGGAAATTATGTGTAAACAACATGGAACTGGTCATATATTTCCCTTACAGCAGCCACTGGCCATGGCCATGCTGGACATTCAAGTGAATTGTGGACAATGTAATACATGGATGCGCTAGGTTCTCCAGGACAAGAGCTGCTTATTAGAGATCTTCTGCTATTGCTAACGAGAAGGTAAAGATTAAGAAGAAAAAAAAAAAAAGATAATCTCTTTAATTCTTAAAAGGACAATATGATATTTATAGCTAAAGAAAGGTGTATTAAATGTGTAATAAGAACATGTAAACAGTAGAGCATTTATTGTAAGCATTTATAAGCTAGAAGTACAAAGACCTGATGTTTATATCGCACAGCAATACATTTTCATACTTCATTCTGCCAGGAGTTATAAAGAATTCTAATTATTGTAATAAGTAGAGTTGAGCAGACACCTGGATGTTCGGGTTCGGCAGGTTCGGGTTCGGGACCCGAACTTGACCCGAACTTGACCCCGAACCCCATTGAAGTCAATAGGGACCTGAACTTTTGGGCACTAAAATGGCTCTAAAATAGTCCTGGAAAGGGCTAGAGGGCTGCAAAAGGCATCAAATTGTGCTTAAGAGCATGACAACTGTTCTGCAAACAAATGTGGATAGGGAAATGACTTAAAATAACATAAAATACAGAAAAACTTTAAATAACAATCTGGATCTAGGAGTAGGAGGTTGAGGAGGCGGTGGATGGGTGGATGTGGCGGTGTAGGTTGACGTGGCGGTGTAGGTGGAAGGGGCGGTGAAGGAGGAATAGGTAGCCAACACTAATTTGTGTTATTTTTTATTTTTAAATTGGGGTATCCCCCAAAATATTGGGACATATAACAAAATAAAACAAAGAATAAGTGCACTATAAGTGTCTATTCTGCACAAGGTACATACAAGTCCTGTGGGATC
Source organism: Bufo bufo (assembly GCF_905171765.1). Classification (NCBI taxonomy): domain Eukaryota; kingdom Metazoa; phylum Chordata; class Amphibia; order Anura; family Bufonidae; genus Bufo; species Bufo bufo. Next base: position 121,633,149 of record NC_053396.1, on the reverse strand, counting down.
CATGCCTGGTTAATTTTAATAAACGTAAGCTTGTCCACATTGGCTGCGGCCTGTGATAATGCTCTCTGCCGTGCTAAACACACGTTCACACTATACACTGGCTGCAGGGCAGGTCAGCACCTCCAAGGCTGACAAATCTTTTCCACATTTTGGCCATGCTAACCCTGTCTTCTCAGGTGCTGGTGGTGCCCCAGCTGCGTTGGCGACCTCTTCCTCCACCTCTGCCTTGGCCTTGTGCTTCCACTGTGCCCCCGCTGTCAGGTCGGAATGCTAGCATCAGCGTGCGCTTGTAGTCGCGCTTCTTTCGATCAGTAACAGATGTTTACACTATATGTAGTTCCCTGTCAGCAATTCAGAGCAGGGGTTCATTCACGGCAAAAGGGGGTTCATGTCACCCAGCAATAGAACAGAGGATTTTGAGAGATTTAGGCCCCTGTCAGCAATGCAGAGCAGGGGTTCATTCACGGCAAAAGGGGGTTCTTGTCACCCAGCAATAGAACAGAGGATTTTGAGAGATTTAGGCCCCTGTCAGCAATGCAGAGCGGGGGTTCATTCACGGCAAAAGGGGGTTCATGTCACCCAGCAATAGAACAGAGGATTTTGAGAGATTTAGGCCCCTGTCACCCAGGCACAGCAGGGGTTCATTCACGGCAAAAGGGGGTTCTTGTCACCCAGCAATACAACAGAGGATTTTGAGAGATTTAGGCCCCTGTCACCCAGGCACAGCAGGGGTTCATTCACGGCAAAAGGGGGTTCATATAACCCAGCAATACAACAGAGGATTTTGAGAGATTTAGGCCCCTGTCACCCAGGCACAGCAGGGGTTCATTCACGGCAAAAGGGGGTTCATGTCACCCAGCAATACAACAGAGGATTTTGAGAGATTTAGGCCCCTGTCGCCCAGGCACAGCAGGGGTTCATTAACAGCAAAAGGGGGTTCATATAACCCAGCAATAGAACAGAGGATTTTGAGAGATTTAGGCCCCTGTCACCCAGGCACAGCAGGGGTTCATTCACGGCAAAAGGGGGTTCTTGTCACCCAGCAATACAACAGAGGATTTTGAGAGATTTAGGCCCCTGTCACCCAGGCACAGCAGGGGTTCATTAACAGCAAAAGGGGGTTCATGTCACCCAGCAATAGAACAGGATTTTGAGAGATTTAGGCCCCTGTCACCCAGGCAGAGCAGGGGTTCATTCATGGCAAAAGGGGGTTCATGTCACCCAGCAATACAACAGAGGATTTGAGAGATTTAGGCCCCTGTCACCCAGGCACAGCAGGGGTTTGTATATGCCAAAAATGGTAAAATGTCACCCGACAATTGAAAATAAGAATTTTTTCAATTAAGGGCACTAAAATTGGCACTTTTTTTAATTAAAATGGCTCTAAAATAGTCCTTGAAAAGGCTAGAGGGATTTAAAAGGCAGTAAAATGTGCTTAAGAGCATGGCACAAATGTGGATAGGGAAATAACTTAAAATGAAATAAAATAACTAAAAATTACAAATTATTAACCTGCAACTCAGAGAAGGAGGTGGATATGGAGTCGGAGGTTGAGGAGGCAGTGAATGTGGTGTTGTGGGTGGAGGCAGCAATGGAGGAGGAGGAGGTAGCCAACAATGTTTTTTTATATTTTTTATTGGGGTAGGTAGCCCCCAAAATATTGTGACAAATAAAAAAAAAGAAAACAAAGAATCATTGCACTTGACTTGAGTACAAGAATGTATGTTTGATGGCGGTATAAATGTCTATTCTGCACAAGGTACAGACAAGTCTTGTGGGATCCAAGCCTGGTTAATTTTAATGAACGTGAGCTTGTCCACGTTGGCTGTGGACAGGCGGCTGCGTCTGTCTGTAATGACACCTCCTGCCGTGCTAAATACATGTTCAGAGAGTACACTGGCTGCAGGGCAGGCCAGCACCTCCAAGGCATACAGGGCAAGCTCTGGCCAAGTGGACAATTTGGAGACCCAGAAGTTGAATGGGGCAGAACCATCAGTCAGTACTTGTAGTCATGTGCACAGGTACTGTTCCACCATGTTGTTCAAATGCTGCCTCCTGCTAACACGCTCCATATCAGCAGTTGGGGCCGGTTGTTGCGGCAAGGTGACAAAGTTTTCCACATGTCAGCCATGCTAACCCTGCCTTCTGAGGTGCTGGCGCTGACACAGCTGCGTTGGCGACCTCTTCCTCCTCCCCTGCCTTCGCCTTGTGCTTCCACTTGTCCCCCGGCGTCAGTCGGGAATGATCTTAGAAGCGCGTCTACCAGCGAGCGCCTGTAATCGCGCATCTTCCGAAAAAGCTCCAATGAGGGAATTAAGGATGGCACATTGTCTTTGTAACGGGGATCCAGCAGGGTGGCAACCCAGTAGTCAGAACACGTTAAAATGTGGGCAACTCTGCGCAGGCACTTCAGCATGTAGTTGCTCATGTGTGCCAGGCTGCCCAGAGGTAAGGACAAGCTGTCCTCTGTGGGAGGCGTATCTTCTGCGTCCTCCGTATCCCCCCAGCCACGCACCAGTGATGGGCCCGAGCTACGTTGGATGCCACCCCGCTGTAAACATGCTTCATCCCCATTCTCCTCCTCATCCTTCTCGTCCTCCAGTAGTGGGCCTGGCTGGCCAAATTTGTACCTGGCCTCTGCTGTTGCAAAAATCCTCTTTCTGAGCCACTTCTAAAAGACTGGCCTGAAAGTGTTAGCGATGACCCCTCTTCCTCCTCCTCGTCCTGGGCCACATCCTCTTCCATCATCACCCTAAATGTTTTCTCAAGGAGACAGAAGTGGTATTGTAACGCTGATAATGGCGTCATCGCCACTGGCCTTGTTGGTGGAGTACTCGAAACAGCGCAACAGGGCACACAGGTCTCGCATGGAGGCCCAGTCATTGGTGGTGAAGTGGTGCTGTTCCGCAGTGCGACTCACCCGTGCGTGCTGCAGCTGAAACTCCACTATGGCCTGCTGCTGCTCTCCAGCATGTGCAAGGTGGAGTTCCACCTGGTGGGCATGTCGCATATGAGGCGGTGAGCGGGAAGGCCGAAGTTACGTTGTAGAGAAGACAGCCAAGCGGCGACAGGATGAGAACGCCGGAATCGCGCACAGACGGCCCGCACTTTATGCAGCAGTTCAGACATGTCGGGGTAGTTGTGAATGAATTTCTGCACCACCAAATTCAGCACATGCGCCAGGCAAGGGATGTGCGTCAAACCGGCTAGTCCCAGAGCTGACACGAGATTTCGCCCATTATCGCACACCACCAGGCCGGGCTTGAGGCTCACCGGCAGCAACCACTCTTCGGTCTGTTGTTCTATACCCCGCCACAACTCCTGCGCGGTGTGGGGCCTGTCCCCCAAACACATTCGTTTCAGAATGGCCTGCTGACGTTTACCCCTGGCTGTGCTGAAGTTGGTGGTGAAGGTCTGTCGCTGACCGGATGAGGAGGTGGTAGAAGAGGAGGAGAAAGCCGAGTGGGAAGAGGAGGCAACAGGAGGCAAAGAATGATGCCCTGCGATCCTTGGCGGCGGAAGGACGTGCGCCAAACAGCTCTCCGCCTGGGGCCCAGCCGCCACTACATTTACCCAGTGTGCAGTTAGGGAGATATAGCGTCCCTGGCCGTGCTTACTGGTCCACGTATCTGTGGTTAGGTGAACCTTGCCACAGATGGCGTTGCGCAGTGCACACTTGATTTTATCCGATACTTGGTTGTGCAGGGAGGGCACAGCTCTCCTGGAGAAGTAGTGGCGGCTGGGAACGACGTACTGTGGGACAGCAAGCGACATGAGCTGTTTGAAGCTGTCCGTCTTCACCAGCCTGAATGACAGCATTTCAAAGGCCAGTAGTTTAGAAATGCTGGCATTCAGGGCCAGGGATCGAGGGTGACTAGGTGGGAATTTACGCTTTCTCTCAAAGGTTTGTGAGATGGAGAGCTGAACGCTTCCGTGTGACATGGTGGAGATGCTTGGTGACAGAGGTGGTGTTGTTGGTGGCACATCCTCTGTTTGCTGGGCGGCAGGTGCCAAGGTTCCTCCAGAGGTGGAGGAAGAGGCCGAGGCAGCAGCAGAAGAGGGAGCAGCAGGGGCCTGAGCCCTTTCTTGGTTTTGAAGGTGCTTACTCCACTGCAGCCCGTGTCTCGCATGTAGATACCTGGTCATGCAGGTTGTGCTAAGGTTCAGAACGTTAGTACCTCGCTTCAGGCTCTGATGGCACAGCGTGTAAACCACTCGGGTCTTGTCGTCAGCACATTGTGTGAAGAAGTGCCATGCCAGGGAACTCCTTGAAGCTGCCTTTGGTGTGCTCGGTCCCTGGTGACGGTGGCCAGTAGCAGGCGAACTGTTTTGGCGACAGCATTTGCACCCTGCTCCCGCTTTTGCTACGCTGTTGGCTCGGTCTCACCACTGCCTCTTCCTCCGAACTCTGAAAGTCAGTGGCACGACCTTCATTCCATGTGGGGTCTAGGACCTCATCGTCCCCTGCATCGTCTTCCACCCAGACTTCCTCCCTGACCTCCTTTTCGGTCTGCACACTTCAGAAAGACGCAGCAGTTGGCACCTGTGTTTCATCATCATCAGAGATGTGCTGAGGTGGTATTCCCATGTCCTTATCAGGAAACATAAGTGGTTGTGCGTCAGTGCATTATATGTCTTCCACCCCCTGGGGAAGGGCTAGGCATAAGAGACTGCTGCATGACTTAAAGCTCAGACAGGTTCCCCCATATGCATGGGAGTGATGTGACAGACTGATGGGAATGGGTTTCAGGCGCCACCTGTGCGCTTTCTTCAGAAGACTGAGTGGGAGATAATGTGAACGTGCTGGATCCACTGTCGGCCACCCAATTGACTAGCGCCTGTACTTGCTCAGGCCTTATCATCCTTAGAACGGCATTATTCCCAACCAAATATCGCTGTAGATTCTGGCGGCTACTGGGACCTGAGGTAGTAGGTTCAGTAGGATGTGTTGCTGTGGCAGAAAGGCCACGTCCTCTCCCTGCAACAGAGGCTCCACCAACACCACCACCACGACAATGACCGCGTCCCTTATGAGATGTTTTCCTCATAGTTAGCGTTTACAAAGCAAAGTAAATAGTGGTTGTCTAATCCCAGATGTGCAGTATATTAGAGGGTTTTTTCACCCTAATCAAAAAGCTGTATTACTGTCCTAAATGTGACAGTCACTTATGCATGTGTAATCTCAGGTGTGCAGTATATGAGAGGCTTTTTTCACCCTAGTATGCCAAAGCTGTATTTATGGCCTAAATGTGACAGTCACTTATGCACGTGTAATCCCAGATGTGCAATATATTACAGGCTTTTTTCACCACAGTAACCAAAAAGCTGTATTTATGGCCTAAATGTGACAGTCACTTATGCACATGTAATCCCAGATGTGCAATATATTAGAGGCTTTTTTCACCCCAGTAACCAAAAAGCCGTATTTCTGGCCTAAATGTGACAGTCACTTATGCTTGTCTAATCCCAGATGTGCAGTATATTAGAGGGTTTTTTCACCCTAACCAAAAATCTGTATTTCTGTCCTAAATGTGACAGTCACTTATGCTTGTCTAATCTCTGATGTGCAGTATATTAGAGGGTTTTTTCACCCTAACCAAAAAGCTGTATTACTGTCCTAAATGTGACAGTCACTTATGCACGTGTAATCTCAGATGTGCAGTACATGAGAGGCTTTTTTCACCCCAGTATGCCAAAGCTGTATTTATGGCCTAAATGTGACAGTCACTTATGCGTGTGTAATCCCAGATGTGCAGTATATGAGAGGCTTTTTTCACCCCAGTATGCCAAAGCCGTATTTATGGCCTAAATTTGACAGTCACTTATGCTTGTCTAATACCAGATGTGCAGTATATTAGAGGGTTTTTTCACCCTAACCAAAAATCTGTATTTCTGTCCTAAATGTGACAGTCACTTATGCACGTGTAAACCCAGATGTGCAGTATATGAGAGGGTTTTTTCACCCTAACTAAAAAGCTGTATTTCTGTCCTAAATGTGACAGTCACTTATGCACGTGTAAACCCAGATGTGCAGTATATGAGAGACTGTTTTCATCCCAGTATTCCAAAGCTGTATTTATGGCCTAAATGTGACAGTCACTTATGCTTGTCTAATCCCAGATGTGCAGTATATTAGAGGGTTTTTTCACCCTAACCAAAAAGCTGTATTTCTGTCCGAAATGTGACAGTCACTTATGCATGTGTAATCTCAGATGTGCAGTATATCAGAGGCTTTTTTCACCCCAGTATGCCAAAGCCATATTTATGGCCTAAATGTGACAGTCACTTATGCATGTGTAATCCCAGATGTGCAATATATTAGAGGCTTTTTTCACCCCAGTAACCAAAAAGCCGTATTTCTGGCCTAAATGTGACAGTCACTTATGCTTGTCTAATCCCAGATGTGCAGTATATTAGAGGGTTTTTTCACCCTAACCAAAAAGCTGTATTTCTGTCCTAATTGTGACAGTAAGTTATGCACGTGTAATCCCAGATGTGCAGTATATGAGAGGCTTTTTTCACCCCAGTATGCCAAAGCCGTATTTAGGGCCTAAATGTGACAGTCACTTCTGCACGTCTAATCCCAGATGTGCAGTATATTAGAGGGTTTTTTCACCCTAACCAAAAAGCTGTATTTCTGTCCTAAATGTGACAGTCACTTATGCACGTGTAATCCCAGATGTGCAGTATATAAGAGGCTTTTTTCACCCCAGTATGCCAAAGCCGTATTTATGGCTTAAATGTGACAGTCACTTATGCTTGTCTAATCTCAGAAGTGCAGTATATTGGAGTTTTTTTTTTACCCTAACCAAAAAGCGGTATTTCTGTCCTAAATGTGACAGTCACTTATGCTTGTCTAATCTCAGATGTGCATTATATTAGAGGGTTTTTTCACCCTAACCAAAAAGCTGTATTTCTGTCCTAAATGTGACAGCCATTTATGCACGTGTAAACCCAGATGTGCAGTACATGAGAGGCTGTTTTCATCCCAGTATGCCAAAGCCGTATTTCTGTCCTAAATGTGACAGTCACTTATGCATGTGTAATCCCAGATGTGCAGTATATGAGAGGCTTTTTTCACCCCAGTATGCCAAAGCCGTATTTATGGCCTAAATGTGACAGTCACTTATGCACATGTAATCCCAGATGTGCAATATATTAGAGGCTTTTTTCTCCCCAGTAACCAAAAAGCCGTATTTCTGGCCTAAATGTGACAGTCACTTATGCTTGTCTAATCCCAGATGTGCAGTATATTAGAGGGTTTTTTCACCCTAACCAAAAAGCAGTATTACTGTCTTAAATGTGACAGTCACTTATGCACGTGTAATCTCAGATGTGCAGTATATGAGAGGCTTTTTTCACCCCAGTATGCCAAAGCTGTATTTATGGCCTAAATGTGACAGTCACTTATGCGTGTGTAATCCCAGATGTGCAGTATATGAGAGGCTTTTTCACCCCAGTATGCCAAAGCCGTATTTATGGCCTAAATGTGACAGTCACTTATGCTTGTCTAATCCCAGATGTGCAGTATATTAGAGGGTTTTTTCACCCTAACCAAAAAGCTGTATTTCTGTCCTAAATGTGACAGTCACTTATGCATGTGTAATCCCAGATGTGCAGTATATGAGAGGCTTTTTCACCCCAGTATGCCAAAGCCGTATTTATGGCCTAAATGTGACAGTCACTTATGCACGTGTAATCCCAGATGTGCAGTATATGAGAGGGTTTTTTCACCCTAACCAAAAAGCTGTATTTCTGTCCTAAATGTGACAGTCACTTATGCATGTGTAATCTCAGATGTGCAGTATATGAGAGGCTTTTTTTTCACCCCAGTATGCCAAAGCCGTATTTATGGCCTAAATGTGACAGTCACTTATGCGTGTGTAATCCCAGATGTGCAGTATATGAGAGGCTTTTTCACCCCAGTATGCCAAAGCCGTATTTATGGCCTAAATGTGACAGTCACTTATGCTTGTCTAATCCCAGATGTGCAGTATATTAGAGGGTTTTTTCACCCTAACCAAAAAGCTGTATTTCTGTCCTAAATGTGACAGTCACTTATGCATGTGTAATCCCAGATGTGCAGTATATGAGAGGCTTTTTCACCCCAGTATGCCAAAGCCGTATTTATGGCCTAAATGTGACAGTCACTTATGCACGTGTAATCCCAGATGTGCAGTATATGAGAGGGTTTTTTCACCCTAACCAAAAAGCTGTATTTCTGTCCTAAATGTGACAGTCACTTATGCATGTGTAATCTCAGATGTGCAGTATATGAGAGGCTTTTTTTTCACCCCAGTATGCCAAAGCCGTATTTATGGCCTAAATGTGACAGTCACTTATGCTTGTCTAATCCCAGATGTGCAGTATATTAGAGGGTTTTTTCACCCTAACTAAAAAGCTATATTTCTGTCCTAAATGTGACAGTCACTAATGCATGTGTAAACCCAGATGTGCAGTATATGAGAGGGTTTTTTCACCCTAACTAAAAAGCTGTATTTCTGTCCTAAATGTGACAGTCACTTATGCACGTGTAAACCCAGATGTGCAGTATATGAGAGGCTGTTTTCATCCCAGTATGCCAAAGCCGTATTTATGGCCTAAATGTGACAGTCACTTATGCTTGTCTAATCTCAGAAGTGCAGTATATTAGAGTTTTTTTTTACCCTAACCAAAAAGCAGTATTTCTGTCCTAAATGTGACAATCACTTATGCTTGTCTAATCTCAGATGTGCAGTATATTAGAGGGTTTTTTCACCCTAACCAAAAAGCTGTATTTCTGTCCTAAATGTGACAGTCACTTATGCACGTGTAAACCCAGATGTGCAGTACATGAGAGGCTGTTTTCATCCCAGTATGCCAAAGCCGTATTTCTGTCCTAAATGTGACAGTTACTTATGCATGTGTAATCCCAGATGTGCAGTATATGAGAGGCTTTTTTCACCCCAGTATGCCAAAGCCATATTTATGGCCTAAATGTGACAGTCACTTATGCACATGTAATCCCAGATGTGCATTATATTAGAGGCTTTTTTCACCCCAGTAACCAAAAAGCCGTATTTCTGGCCTAAATGTGACAGTCACTTATGCTTGTCTAATCCCAGATTTGCAGTATATTAGAGGGTTTTTTCACCCTAATCAAAAATCTGTATTTCTGTCCTAAATGTGACAGTCACTTATGCTTGTCTAATCCCTGATGTGCAGTATATTAGAGGGGTTTTTCACCCTAACCAAAAAGCTGTATTACTGTCCTAAATGTGACAGTCACTTATGCACGTGTAATCTCAGATGTGCAGTATATGAGAGGCTTTTTTCACCCCAGTATGCCAAAGCTGTATTTATGGCCTAAATGTGACAGTCACTTATGCGTGTATAATCCCAGATGTGCAGTATATGAGAGGCTTTTTTCACCCCAGTATGCCAAAGCCGTATTTATGGCCTAAATGTGACAGTCACTTATGCTTGTCTAATCCCAGATGTATCGAGGTAGGGAGAAAAAAAAAAAAAAAAAAGAGGGTTAATCCTGTACTCCAAAAATAGGAGGTATGGGATGAACAGACAGGGCGCCAGAGGTAGAGGACACAGTGGAGTGGGGAAAAAAAAAATATATAATTACTAAATGGTAGAGTATAGGTACTATTGAATCGGAGATCAGAGTCCAAAAAGCAGGGCAGCCTATGTGATAAACTATCTGCAAGAAAGCAGTATAGTAAAACTGGAGAGAAATAAAGAGAAAGAATATTCACCAAATGGCGCCAACCGCTAATAACATGTAGTAAATGCTATGGTGTAAAGTATCCCAAAATACGGGAAAAGAAACGCTGTTAGATATATATGAATAAAAAGCCCCTGTGGGGTCACACAAGGAGCAACTGGTATAAAAGAATATAGAGTAAAAGGTGATTAACACCGAAACTCACTTCACCAGGGAGGGGTGTAATGGGATAAAGCTCAAGCCACCCAATACAACCGCCTCCCTCGCCTGGTTCGTGTAACGGTCACGTCCACACACATACAGGGGAAAGGATAGTGACCACTGCGCTCCACCCTCACCCCTAGTCCTGCCTACTTGCCTCACGAGTCCTGATGACAGGGGACAACTGGACGACAGTCCCTAACTTAGGATATGTGCAGGGAAGACAGACAAGACAAAATACGGAACATGAACGGACCGGGTCAGAACCAAGAGAGCTACGCAGTACAAAGGATTAAGCAAAGAATGGTCAGGAGAAGCCAGGGTCAAATACCAGGATAGCAGAGAAGTACAAGAGGAGTCCTAAGAGAGTAGTCAGGTGGGAGCCAAGGTCACAATACCAGGACGGATGCGCAGTACAGGAGGAGCAGGCAAAAGGATGGTCAGGGAACAGGATCAGGTAAGTATTCAGCAGTCCAACAAATAGCCAGGAACCTAGAAATTAACAGGCAACCTGTAGCCAGCAGGCTGCCTGTATTTATAGTGGGGAGTGAGGGTCATGTGACGTGGCCAGCGTCACATGACCGACAGACCAACCAGTCGAGCACCGAGTGATCAGCTCGGCGCTCAAGGCAGACTAGGAGCAGGGAGCCACCCAGCTAGTAAAGCCGCCCTGGGAATGAAGTCAAACACAGAACCTCATTCCAAAAGCTAAGCAACAGGTCTGCGGGCAATGGGGGACCGAGTGCACCTTCGGAACCCCGTGACAGTTCGTATGTAGAGTAGTAGGAAAATATTGCAGTCCACACCAAGGGTCTTCAGGTATAATCCCTTTAATAGGTGAATAAATCAGGTAGGCTCAACGAGTTTCGGGGATACACAAACCCCTTTCTCAGGAGCAGAGTCAGTAATAGGTTTATACCCAGATGTGCAGTATTTCAGATGCTTTTTTCACCCCAGTATGCCAAAGCCGTATTTATGGTCTAAATGTGACAGTCCCTTATGCAAGTGTAATCCCAGATGTGCAGTATATTAGAGGGTTTTTTCACCCTAACCAAAAAGCTGTATTTCTGTCCTAAATGTGACAGTCACTTATGCTGGTCTAATCCCAGATGTGCAGTATATTAGAGGGTTTTTTCACCCTAACCAAAAAGCTGTATTTCTGTCCTAAATGTGACAGTCACTTATGCACATTTAATCTCAGATGTGCAGTATATGAGAGGCTTTTTTCACCCCAGTATGCCAAAGCCATATTTATGGCCTAAATGTGACAGTCACTTATGCATGTGTAATCCCAGATGTGCAATATATTAGAGGCTTTTTTCACCCCAGTGACCAAAAAGCTGTATTCATGGCCTAAATGTGACAGGCACTTATGCTTGTCTAATCCCAGATGTGCAGTATTTCAGATGCTTTTTTCACCCCAGTATGCCAAAGCCGTATTTATGGTCTAAATGTGACAGTCCCTTATGCAAGTGTAATCCCAGATGTGCAGTATATTAGAGGGTTCTTTCACCCTAACCAAAAAGCTGTATTTATGGCCTAAATGTGACAGTCACTTATGCTGGTCTAATCCCAGATGTGCAGTATATTAGAGGGTTTTTTCACCCTAACCAAAAATCTGTATTTCTGTCCTAAATGTGACAGTCACTTATGCATGTGTAATCCCAGATGTGCAGCGTATGAGTGGCTTTTTTCACCCCAGTATGCCAAAGCCTTATTTATGTCCTAAATGTGACAGTCACTTATGCACGTGTAATCCCTGATGTGCAATATATTAAAGGCTTTTTTCACCTCAGTAACCAAAAAGCCGTATTTCTGTCCTAAATGTGACAGTCATTTATGCTTGTCTAATTCCAGAGGTGCAGTATATTAGAGGGTTTTTTCACCCTAACCAAAAAGCTATATATCTGTCCTAAATGTGACAGTCAGTTATGCACGTGTAATTCCAGATGTGCAGTATATCAGAGGCTTTTTTCACCCCAGTATGCCAAAGCTGTATTTCTGGACTTGCAGACATGCAGATATCCTGTGCTGGTGCACTATTGTTGCATAAAATGGCTGCCGATCATGTATTGATATTGACTAACTGAAGGAAAAAAAAGTTTGTTTTCAGCAGTAGTTTGCTCAGTGCAGGCTTAGAAAAATTGTGCACTGCACCCACAAAACACTTTTGCTGTACATCGCTGAGTACAAAAAACAATTCTTGATAAGATTTCTCCCTGATCTCTCCCTCACAGCAGCTGCAGCCTCTGCCTACACTAATCCGAGCAGAGTGACGGGCGGCGCTACATGACTCCAGCTTAAATCGAGGCTGGGTCACATGCTGCAGTTGGCCAATCACAGCCATGCCAATAGTCGGCATGGCTGTGATGGCCTTTTGGGGCAAGTAGTATGACGCTTGTTGATTGGCTGCTTTGCAGCCTTTCAAGAAGCGCCATAAAAATCGCCAAACACCGAACCCGAACTTTTACGTAAATGTTCGGGTTCAGTTCCGGGTGCCGAAAACCCTAAAGTTCGGTACGAATCCAAACTTTACAGTTCGGGTTCGCTCAACTCTAGTAATAAGATCTGAGTATGTAGTGTACAAAATATGTTAATTACACATTAACCACCTCCGGACCGCCTAACGCAGGATCGCGTTCCGGAGGTGGCAGCCCTGCGCAGAGTCACGCATATATGCGTCATCTCGCGATGGCCGAGATTTCCTGTGAACGCGCGCACACAGGCGCGCGCGCTCACAGGAACGGAAGGTAAGAGAGTTGATCTCCAGCCTGCCAGCGGCGATCGTTCGCTGGCAGGCTGGAGATGTGTTTTTTTTAACCCCTAACAGGTATATTAGACGCTGTTTTGATAACAGCGTCTAATATACCTGCTACCTGGTCCTCTGGTGGTCCCATTTGTTTGGATCGACCACCAGAGGACACAGGTAGCTCAGTAAAGTCCCACCAAGCACCACTACACTACACTACATCCCCCCCCCGTCACTTATTAACCCCTTATTAGCCCCTGATCACCCCTGATCACCCCATATAGACTCCCTGATCACCCCCCTGTCATTGATCACCCCCCTGTCATTGATTACCCCCCTGTAAAGCTCCATTCAGATGTCCGCATGATTTTTACGGATCCACTGATAGATGGATCGGATCCGCATAATGCATCCGGACGTCTGAATGAAGCCTTACAGGGGCGTGATCAATGACTGTGGTTATCACCCCATATAGACTCCCTGATCACCCCCCCTGTCATTGATTACACCCCTGTCATTGATCAACCCCCTGTAAAGCTCCATTCAGACGTCCGCATGATTTTTACGGATCCACTGATAGATGGATCGGATCCGCAAAACGCATCCGGACGTCTGAATGAAGCCTTACAGGGGCGTGATCAATGACTGTGGTGATCACCCCATATAGACTCCCTGATCACCCCCCTGTAAAGCTCCATTCAGATGTCCGCATGATTTTTACGGATGCACTGATAGATGGATCCGATCCGCAAAACGCATCCGGACGTCTGAATGAAGCCTTACAGGGGCATGATCAATGACTGTGGTGATCACCCCATATAGACTCCCTGATCACCCCCCTGTAAAGCTCCATTCAGATGTCCGCATGATTTTTACGGATGCACTGATAGATGGATCCGATCCGCAAAACGCATCCGGACGTCTGAATGAAGCCTTACAGGGGCATGATCAATGACTGTGGTGATCACCCCATATAGACTCCCTGATCACCCCCCTGTAAAGCTCCATTCAGATGTCCGCATGATTTTTACGGATGCACTGATAGATGGATCCGATCCGCAAAACGCATCCGGACGTCTGAATGAAGCCTTACAGGGGCATGATCAATGACTGTGGTGATCACCCCATATAGACTCCCTGATCACCCCCCTGTAAAGCTCCATTCAGATGTCCGCATGATTTTTACGGATGCACTGATAGATGGATCCGATCCGCAAAACGCATCCGGACGTCTGAATGAAGCCTTACAGGGGCATGATCAATGACTGTGGTGATCACCCCATATAGACTCCCCGATCACCCCCCTGTCATTGATTACCCCCCTGTAAAGCTCCATTCAGATGTCCGCATGATTTTTACGGATGCACTGATAGATGGATCGGATCCGCAAAACGCATCCGGACGTCTGAATGAAGCCTTACAGGGGCGTGATCAATGACTGTGGTGATCACCCCATATAGACTCCCTGATCACCCCCCTGTCATTGATTACCCCCCTGTCATTGATTACCCCCCTGTAAAGCTCCATTCAGACGTCCGCATGATTTTTACGGATCCACTGATAGATGGATCGGATCCGCAAAACGCATCCGGACGTCTGAATGAAGCCTTACAGGGGCGTGATCAATGACTGTGGTGATCACCCCATATAGACTCCCTGATCACCCCCCTGTCATTGATCAACCCCCCTGTCATTGATCAACCCCCCTGTCATTGATCACCCCCCTGTCATTGATCACCCCTCTACAAGGCTCCATTCAGATATTTTTTTGGCCCAAGTTAGCGGAATTTATTTTTTTTTTTCTTACAAAGTCTCATATTCCACTAACTTGTGTCAAAAAATAAAATCTCACATGAACTCACCATACCCCTCACGGAATCCAAATGCGTAAAATTTTTTAGACATTTATATTCCAGACTTCTTCTCACGCTTTAGGGCCCCTAGAATGCCAGGGCAGTATAAATACCCCACATGTGACCCCATTTCGGAAAGAAGACACCCCCAGGTATTCCGTGAGGGCCATATTGAGTCCATGAAAGATTGAAATTTTTGTCCCAAGTTAGCGGAACGGGAGACTTTGTGAGAAAAAAATTAAAAATATCAATTTCCGCTAACTTGTGCCAAAAAAAAAAAAATTCTATGAACTCGCCATGCCCCTCATTGAATACCTTGGGGTGTCTTCTTTCCAAAATGGGGTCACATGTGGGGTATTTATACTGCCCTGGCATTCTAGGGGCCCCAAAGCGTGAGAAGAAGTCTGGTATCCAAATGTCTAAAAATGCCCTCCTAAAAGGAATTTAGGCACCTTTGCGCATCTAGGCTGCAAAAAATTGTCACACATCTGGTATCGCCGTACTCAGGAGAAGTTGGGGAATGTGTTTTGGGGTGTCATTTTACATATACCCATGCTGGGTGAGAGAAATATCCTGGTCAAATGCCAACTTTGTATAAAAAAATGGGAAAAGTTGTCTTTTGCCAAGATATTTCTCTCACCCAGCATGGGTATATGTAAAATGACACCCCAAAACACATTCCCCAACTTCTCCTGAATACGGCGATACCACATGTGTGACACTTTTTTGCAGCCTAGGTGGGCAAAGGGGCCCATATTCCAAAGAGCACCTTTAGGATTTCACAGGTCATTTACCTACTTACCACACATTAGGGCCCCTGGAAAATGCCAGGGCAGTATAACTACCCCACAAGTGACCCCATTTTGGAAAGAAGACACCCCAAGGTATTCCGTGAGGGGCATGGCGAGTTCCTAGAATTTTTTATTTTTTGTCACAAGTTAGTGGAAAATGCTTATTTTTTTTTTTTTTTTTTTTCATACAAAGTCTCAAATTCCACTAACTTGTGACAAAAAATAAAAAGTTCCATGAACTCACTATGCCCATCAGCGAATACCTTGGGGTCTCTTCTTTCCAAAATGGGGTCACTTGTGGGGTAGTTATACTGCCCTGGCATTCTAGGGGCCCAAATGTGTGGTAAGGAGTTTGAAATCAAATTCTGTAAAAAATGACCTGTGAAATCCGAAAGGTGCTCTTTTGAATATGGGCCCCTTTGCCCACCTAGGCTGCAAAAAAGTGTCACACATCTGGTATCTCCGTAATCGGAAGAAGTTGGGGAATGTGTTTTGGGGTGTCATTTTACATATACCCATGCTGGGTGAGAGAAATATCTTGGCAAAAGACAACTTTTCCCATTTTTTTATACAAAGTTGGCATTTGACCAAGATATTTATCTCACCCAGCATGGGTATATGTAAAAAGACACCCCAAAACACATTCCTCAACTTCTCCTGAATACAGAGATACCAGATGTGTGACACTTTTTTGCAGCCTAGGTGGGCAAAGGGGCCCACATTCCAAAGAGCACCTTTCGGATTTCACAGGTCATTTACCTACTTACCACACATTTGGGCCCCTAGAATGCCAGGGCAGTATAACTACCCCACAAGTGACCCCATTTTGGAAAGAAGAGACCCCAAGGTATTCGCTGATGGGCATAGTGAGTTCATGGAAGTTTTTATTTTTTGTCACAAGTTTGTGGAATATGAGACTTTGTATGAAAAAAAAATAATAAAAAAATCAGCATTTTCCACTAACTTGTGACAAAAAATAAAAAATTCTAGGAACTCGCCATGCCCCTCACGGAATACCTTGGGGTGTCTTCTTTCCAAAATGGAGTCACTTGTGGGGTAATTATACTGCCCTGGTAATCTAGGGGCCCAAATGTGTGGTAAGGAGTTTGAAATCAAATTCAAGAAAAAATGAGGAGTGGAATCCGAAAGGTGCTCTTTGGAATATGGGCCCCTTTGCCCACCTAGGCTGCAAAAAAGTGTCACACATCTGGTATCCCCGTACTCAGGAGAAGTTGAGGAATGTGTTTTGGGGTGTCTTTTTACATATACCCATGCTGGTTGAGATAAATATCTTGGTCAAATGACAACTTTGTATAAAAAAATGGGAAAAGTTGTCTTTTGCCAAGATATTTCTCTCACCCAGCATGGGTATATATAAAATGACACCCCAAAACACATTCCCCACCTTCTCCTGAGTACGGAGATACCAGATGTGTGACACTTTTTTGCAGCCTAGGTGGGCAAAGGGGCCCATATTCCAAAGAGCACCTTTCGGATTTCACAGGTCATTTTTTACAGAATTTGATTTCAAACTCCTTACCACACATTTGGGCCCCTAGAATGCCAGGGCAGTATAACTACCCCACAAGTGACCCCATTTTGGAAAGAAGAGACCCCAAGGTATTCGCTGATGGGCATAGTGAGTTGATATAACTTTTTATTTTTTGTCACAAGTTAGTGGAATATGAGACTTTGTAAGAAAAAAAAAAAAAAAAAATCATAATTTTCCGCTAACTTGTGACAAAAAATAAAAAGTTCTATGAACTCACTATGCCCATCAGCGAATACCTTAGGGTGTGTACTTTCAGAAATGGGGTCATTTGTGGGGTGTTTGTACTGTCTGGGCATTGTAGAACCTCAGGAAACATGACAGGTGCTCAGAAAGTCAGAGCTGCTTCAAAAAGCGGAAATTCACATTTTTGTACCATAGTTTGTAAACGCTATAACTTTTACCCAAACCATTTTTTTTTTACCCAAACATTTTTTTTTTATCAAAGACATGTAGAACTATAAATTTAGAGCAAAATTTCTATATGGATGTCGTTTTTTTTGCAAAATTTTACAACTGAAAGTGAAAAATGTCATTTTCTTTGCAAAAAAATCGTTAAATTTCGATTAATAACAAAAAAAGCAAAAATGTCAGCAGCAATGAAATACCACCAAATGAAATCTCTATTAGTGAGAAGAAAAGGAGGTAAAATTCATTTGGGTGGTAAGTTGCATGACCGAGCAATAAACGGTGAAAGTAGTGTAGGTCAGAAGTGTAAAAAGTGGCCTGGTCTTTCAGGGTGTTTAAGCACTGGGGGCTGAGGTGGTTAAAATGAAAGTGATGGCTTTAAAAAATGTGTTAAAATGATCAGAAATTTTTAATAAAAGAATTGAACACCACTTGCTGGTGCTTTTAGTATATGTAAATTCTTTATTCCCACGTTCATATTCTGATAGACAATGAATATAACTATTTTTCAGTGTCTTTCATTTACATATGCCCACAAATGAGTTTTATCTGCCTGGTGCAGCATTAACTATGAAATATTTTGATCTTTATTAGCTAGAGAGATGCATAAAAATGTAGTTTCTATCAAGATTGATAATATTTCATTAAAAATGATCAAACATTACAGCTTTGCAGCTGAGGTCCAAAGCCAGCTAGGTTTATTCATTGTGTATAATTTGAGGAATATAGCACATTAAAGCATAAGATCTAATTTTTATGGAGAAAATAGAGCCAAATGACTGTAATGTCACAGGCTACTAGTTTAGTGCTTTGTCAGTGGCCACTCAATAAATGTAAAAACCAGAACCAATAAAAAATCACGGGTTTCAGTCATTGTTGCTATGGCAGGTAAGTGTTAGTGGTTCTGGTTCTTGCCTGCCGTTCCAGTTGCGGCTCACTGTTTCCCCTTTCCTTTGCATCTAGACAGGTGGAGACTACTGTTCTTCCGTGTCTGGGAGCAACAGGATGCTCAGGCCCTGACATTATCCCTAGGGATTTTCAGGGATTCCAGGGTCCGAGGTTCCTGGGTATGAGCCATCCTAACTTCTGGATCCACTCATACGGGTAGGAGTCAGGGCCAGGATTAGGGTGGATTTAGGCGGTGACCAGCTCCTTTTACCCGGTGTCCAGGCCTAGTTGCTATTCCCACTCTCCTTTGGTGTTCAGTGGGGGATTTAGCCCACTCCCCATCATGACAGTATGACCCACTAGGTGGCCCTCAAGGACTGGGCAGATGTAACACCCAGGAAAGGAGCAATGCTCCAGCACAGGGGGAAAAAACAGGAGAAAGAAGGAAGGAAAAAACATGCTGCAACAACAACACATTGCCCCTGGAGACCAGCATGCATGGCACATGTGTCACGGCGTACAACAGTACCGTGACACAGCCGTGACAGATAATTAAGGGAATCGCTCATCCCAGTAGAGAATTATTGTTTCTGACAGCAGTTCGCTGTTTATAGAGCCTGATCTGCTACCCAGAAATGATTATTTAAGTGATCTCACCAGCAATGTTTTTAACTGATGAGTAAACATGTGCCGGTTCATCAGGTGATTGGTGGCACGCTTACACAGTGTAATTATAGAAAACCAGAGTTTCTAGGAATACTCCTCCCTAATAGAGTTGAGCGAACACCTGGATGTTCAGGTTCGAGAAGTTCGGCCGAACTTCCCGGAAATGTTCGGGTTCAGGATCCGAACCCGACCCGAACTTCGTCCCGAACCCGAACCCCATTGAAGTCAATGGGGACCCGAACTTTTCGGCACTAAAAAGGCTGTAAAACAGCCCAGGAAAGAGCTAGAGGGCTGCAAAAGGCAGCAACATGTAGGTAAATCCCCTGCAAACAAATGTGGATAGGGAAATGAATTAAAATGAAAATAAAATATATAAAAATAAACCAATATCAATTGGAGAGAGGTCCCATAGCAGAGAATCTGGCTTCATGCCATAGCAGAGAATCTGGCTTCACGTCACCCACCACTGTAACAGTCCATTGTCATATATTTAGGCCCCGGCACCCAGGCAGAGGAGAGAGGTCCCGTAACAGAGAATCTGGCTTCATGTCAGCAGAGAATCAGTCTGCATGTCATAGCAGAGAATCAGGCTTTACGTCACCCAACACTGGAACAGTCCATTGTCAGATATTTAGGCCCAGGCACCCAGGCAGAGGAGAGAGGTCCCGTAACAGAGAATCTGGCTTCATGTCAGCAGAGAATCAGTCTGCATGTCATAGCAGAGAATCAGGCTTCACGTCACCCACCACTGGAACAGGCCACTGACACATATTTAGGCCCAGGCACCCAGGCAGAGGAGAGAGCTCCCATAACAGAGATTCAGGCTTCATGTCAGCAGAGAATCAGTCTTCATGTGATAGCAGAGAATCAGGCTTCACGTCACCCACCACTGGAACAGGCCACTGTCACATATTTAGGCCCAGGCACCCAGGCAGAGGAGAGAGGTCCCATAACAGAGATTCAGGCTTCATGTCAGCAGAGAATCAGTCTTCACGTCATAGCAGAGAATCAGGCTTCACGTCACCCACCACTGGAACAGGCCACTGTCACATATTTAGGCCCAGGCACCCAGACAGAGGAGAGAGGTCCCGTAACAGAGAATCTGGCTTCATGTCAGCACAGAATCAGTCTTCATGTCATAGCAGAGATTCAGGCTTCACGCCACCCACCACTGGAACAGGCCACTGTCACACATTTAGGCCCTGGCACCCAGACAGAGGAGAGAGGTCCCGTAACAGAGAATCTGGCTTCATGTCAGCACAGAATCAGTCTTCATGTCATAGCAGAGAGTCAGGCTTCACGTCACCCACCACTGGAACAGGCCACTGTCACATATTTAGGCCCCGGCACCCAGACAGAGGAGAGAGGTCCCGTAACAGAGAATCTGGCTTCATGTTAGCACAGAATCAGTCTTCATGTCATAGCAGAGAATCATTAATGCAATATTTGGAAGGCGCACCGTTTATATAAGGGAAATATGAATCCCAGAGAGAGGTGCTCAGTGGAGGGACAGTCACGTCACTATATCAAATAAAATATATATACACGGCACACTCGTTGCTGGTCAAATAGAATAGAATTTATTGTATTGTCGGCACCAACTGATTGTATTACATAACAGGAAGGATAGGGCCAACGTTTCGGTCCAACCTGGACCTTGATCACGGCCTATAAACAACATAGAAAAGATATATATATATATATATATATATATATATTACAACAATCAGGTGCTGGAGAACATTGAAAATAAGAATTATACAAAATGAATAGTCCACATTTATATAGAAATGCAGTAGTGAGCCACAGAGGTGGGTTAGTCTGACGAGGAACAGAGTAGTGAAAAATAGAAAAAATAGGAAAAATAGAAGCTGAAGGAGGAGTCTAGTCAAATATATATCATATGTCATGTTGAAGTTAAATAGAAAATCCCAATCGAAAATAGGAAATTATATAAAATCTAATCGGCAAAGTAGCGATTCTAGTTATAGTATAATCACATAGAGAGACTGACTCCCATTGCAGCTCCAATATTCTATCATCAATAAAGTATGTATATATCAAGGAGGTCCAGTGAGATTATGCTGTCATGTGAAAATAGAAAGTAAATTGAGATATCAAAGCAAACAAGAGAAGATTAAACAAGCAACATTGGACCATCATATCGAGAGTGTTACCTGATCTGTCCGAAGCGATGTATACTCGTTGGTGGTATAGGGAGAAGTGGCTATGGAGCGCCAGTTATAGTAAGTTTCCCTCGTGCTAATCGGCGTCTGACGTCACTGTTAGGCGCCGGATTTGTATTTGGAACGCAAACATGCGTCGAGCTTGTGGGTGAAACGCCCACTGGAACAGGCCACTGTCACATATTTAGGCCCAGGCACCCAGGCAGAGGATAGAGGTCGCGTAACAGAGAATCTGGCTTCATGTCAGCACAGAATCAGTCTTCATGTCATAGCAGAGAATCAGGCTTCACGTCACCCATCACTGGAACAGGCCACTGTCACACATTTAGGCCCCGGCACCCAGACAGAGGAGAGGTTCATTCAACTTTGGGTTGCCCCACAATATAATGGTAAAATGAAAATAAAAATAGGATTGAATGAGGAAGTGCCCTGGAGTACAATAATATATTGTTAAGGGGAGGTAGTTAATGTCTAATCTGCACAAGGGATGGACAGGTCCTGTGGGATCTATGCCTGGTTCATTTTTATGAACGTCAGGTTGTCCACATTGGCTGTAGACAGGCGGCTGCGTTTGTCTGTAATAACGCCCCCCTGCCGTGCTGAATACACGTTCAGACAAAACGCTGGCCGCAGGGCAGGCCAGCACCTCCAAGGCATAAAAGGTTAGCTCTGGCCACGTGGACAATTTGGAGACCCAGAAGTTGAATGGGGCCGAACCATCAGTCAGTACGTGGAGGGGTGTGCACAGGTACTGTTCCACCATGTTAGTGAAATGTTGCCTCCTGCTAACACGTTCCGTATCAGGTGGTGGTGCAGCTAGCTGTGGCGTGGTGACAAAACTTTTCCACATCTCTGCCATGCTAACCCTGCCCTCAGAGGAGCTGGCCGTGACAGAGCTGCGTTGGCGACCTCTTGCTCCTCCTCTGCCTTCGCCATGGGCTTCCACTGGTTCCCCTGTGACATTTGGGAATGCTCTCAGTAGCGCGTCTACCAACGTGCGCTTGTACTCGCGCATCTTCCTATCACGCTCCAGTGTAGGAAGTAAGGTGGGCACATTGTCTTTGTACCGGGGATCCAGCAGGGTGGCAACCCAGTAGTCCGCACACGTTAAATTGTGGGCAACTCTGCTGTCGTTGCGCAGGCACTGCAGCATGTGTGCCAGGCTGCCCAGAGGTAAGGACAAGCTGTCCTCTGTGGGAGGCGTATCGTCATCGTCCTGTGTTTCCCCCCAGCCACGCACCAGTGATGGGCCCGAGCTGCTTTGGGTGCCACCCCGCTGTGAACATGCTTCATCCTCATCCTCCTCCACCTCCTCCTCATCCTCGTCCTCCTCGTCCTCCAGTAGTGGGCCCTGTCTGGCCACATTTGTACCTGGCCTCTGGTGTTGCAAAAAACCTCCCTCTGAGTCACTTCGTAGAGACTGGCCTGAAAGTGCTAAAAATGACCCCTCTTCCTCCTCTTCCTCCTGGGCCACCTACTCTTCCATCATCGCCCTAAGTGTTTTCTCAAGGAGACATAGAAGTGGTATTGTAACGCTGATAACGGCGTCATCGCCACTGGCCATGTTGGTGGAGTACACGAAACAGCGCAACAGGGCACACAGGTCTCGCATGGAGGCCCAGTCATTGGTGGTGAAGTGGTGCTGTTCTGCAGTGCGACTGACCCGTGCGTGCTGCAGCTGAAACTCCACTATGTCCTGCTGCTGCTCGCACAGTCTGTCCAGCATGTGCAAGGTGGAGTTCCACCTGGTGGGCACATCGCATATGAGGCGGTGAGCGGGAAGGCCGAAGTTACGCTGTAGCGCAGACAGGCGTGCAGCAGCAGGGTGTGAATGCCGGAAGCGCGAACAGACGGCCCGCACTTTATGCAGCAGCTCTGACATGTCGGGGTAGTTGAGAATGAACTTCTGCACCACCAAATTCAGCACATGCGCCAGGCAAGGGATGTGCGTCAAACCGGCTAGTCCCAGAGCTGCAACGAGATTTCGCCCATTATCGCACACCACCAGGCCGGGCTTGAGGCTCACCGGCAGAAACCACTCGTCGGTCTGTTGTTCTATACCCCGCCACAACTCCTGTGCGGTGTGGGGCCTGTCCCCCAAACATATGAGTTTCAGAACGGCCTGCTGACGTTTACCCCGGGCTGTGCTGAAGTTGGTGATGAAGGTGTGTGGCTGACTGGATGAGCAGGTGGAAGAAGAGGAGGAGGAAGCTGAGTAGGAGGAGGAGGAGACAGGAGGCAAAGAATGTTGCCCTGCGATCCTTGGCGGTGGAAGGACGTGCGCCAAACAGCTCTCCGCCTGGAACCCAGCCGCCACTACATTTACCCAGTGTGCAGTTAGGGAGATATAGCGTCCCTGGCCGTGCTTACTGGTCCACGTATCTGTGGTTAGGTGGACCTTGCCACAGATGGCGTTGCGCAGTGCACACTTGATTTTATCGGATACTTGGTTGTGCAGGGAAGGCACGGCTCTCTTGGAGAAGTAGTGCCGGCTGGGAACAACATACTGTGGGACAGCAAGCGACATGAGCTGTTTGAAGCTGTCTGTGTCCACCAGCCTAAATGACAGCATTTCATAGGCCAGTAGTTAAGAAATGCTGGCAGTCAGGGCCAGGGATCGAGGGTGGCTAGGTGAGAATTTACGCTTTCTCTCAAATGTTTGTGAGATGGAGAGCTGAACGCTGCCGTGTGACATGGTTGAGATGCTTGGTGACGCAGGTGGTGGTGTTGGTGGTACATCCCATGTTTGCTGGGCGGCAGGTGCCAACGTTCCTCCAGAGGCGGAGGAAGAGGCCGAGGCGGCGGCAGCAGCAGAAGAGGCCGAGGTGGCAGCAGCAGAAGAGGTAGCAGGGGGAGCCTGAGTGACTTCTTTGTTTTTAAGGTTTTTACTCCACTGCAGTTCATGCTTTGCATGCAGGTGCCTGGTCATGCAGGTTGTGCTAAGGTTCAGAACGTTAATGCCTCGCTTTAGGCTCTGATGGCACAGCGTGCAAACCACTCGGGTCTTGTCGTCAGCACATTGTTTAAAGAAGTGCCATGCCAGGGATCTCCTTGAAGCTGCCTTTGGGGTGCTCGGTCCCAGATGGCGGTGGTCAGTAGAAGGCGGAGACTCATGCCGGCGGGTGTTCTGATTTTGCCCACTGCTCCTTCTTTGTCTTTTGCAACGCTGTTGGCTCGGTCTTACCACTGCCTCTTCCTCCGAACTGTGAAAGTCAGTGGCACGACCTTCATTCCATGTGGGGTCTAGGACCTCATCGTCCCCTGCATCGTCTTCCACCCAGTCTTGATCCCTGACCTCCTGTTCAGTCTGCACACTGCAGAAAGACGCAGCAGTTGGCACCTGTGTTTCGTCATCATCAGAGACGTGCTGAGGTGGTATTCCCATGTCCTCATCATCAGGAAACATAAGTGGTTGTGCGTTAGTGCATTTTATCTCTTCCACCCCTGGGGAAGGGCTAGGTGGATTCCCTTGGGAAACCCTGGCAGCAGAGTCTTCAAACAGCATAAGAGACTGCTGCATAACTTGAGGCTCAGACAGTTTCCCTGATATGCATGGGGGTGATGTGACAGACTGATGGGCTTGGTTTTCATGCGCCATCTGTGCGCTTTCTGCAGAAGACTGGGTGGGAGATATTGTGAACGTGCTGGATGCACTGTCGGCCAACCAATTGACTAATGCCTGTACCTGCTCAGGCCTTACCATCCTTAGAACGGCATTGGGCCCCACCAAATATCCCTGTAAATTCTGGCGGCTACTGGGACCTGAGGTAGTTGGTACACTAGGACGTGTGGCTGTGGCAGAACGGCCACGTCCTCTCCCAGCACCAGAGGGTCCACTAACACCACCACGACCATGTCCACGTCCGCGTCCCTTACTAGTTGTTTTCCTCATTGTTACCGTTCACCACAATAAGAAAAATATTATTCGGGCCAATGTATTGAATTAAAATTCAGGCCTTTTTTTTACAGACACCTAACACTGTCTGGCTATCTATTTAGGTACCGTATTACGCTAATACAGGCATACAAGTAATGACAGATTTGGTTGAATATAAATGTGAGGCCTATTTTTTACGCGCTGTGTGACAGATATACCTTTAATCACAGAATTAGACTTGTATCTGCACTGTAGAGTGTGTGTTAAGTTTTTCAGAATGACACTATCAGCACCTTCAATCTAAGATATCCTTTTTGGGATAGATTTAAAGTAGGCCTGATATAGCAGAAACTACTAATTTTGAGAATGGCAAATTTGGGAATAGTTTTTCAACCCAGAACAAAAACTGTGCTTTTACGGTCACTAAATATAACTTGACCAGCTAAAACTGTGCTGATTTGGAGGAATAGAAATGTCAGGCCTATTTTTTACACGCTGTGTGACAGGTATACGTTTAATCACAGAATTAGACTTGTATCTGCACGGTAGCGTGTGTGTTAAGTTTTTCTGAATGACACTATCAGCACCTTGAATCTAAGATATCCTTTTTGGGATAGATTTCAAGTAGGCCTGATATAGCATAAACTACTTATTTTGAGAATGTCAAATTTGGGAATAGTTTTTCACCCCAGAACAAAAACTGTGCTTTTACGGTCACTACAAATAACTTGACCAGCTCAAACAGTACAGATTTGGTTGAATAGAAATGTGAGGCCTATTTTTTTTTGCGCTGTGTGACAGGTATACGTTTAATCACAGAATTAGACTTGTATCTGCACGGTAGCGTGTGTGTTAAGTTTTTCAGAATGACACTATCAGCACCTTGAATCTAAGATATCCTTTTTGGGATAGATTTAAAGTAGGCCTGATATAGCAGAAACTACTAATTTTGAGAATGGCAAATTTGGGAATAGTTTTTCAACCCAGAACAAAAACTGTGCTTTTAAGGTCACTACAAATAATTTGACCAGCTAAAACAGTACAGATTTGGTTGAATATAAATGTGAGGCCTATTTTTAACGCGCTGTGTGACAGATATACCTTTAATCACAGAATTAGACTTGTATCTGCACGGTAGCGTGTGTGTTAAGTTTTTCAGATTGACACTATCAGCACCTTCAATCTAAGATATCCTTTTTGGGATAGATTTAAAGTAGGCCTGATATAGCAGAAACTACTAATTTTGAGAATGGCAAATTTGGGAATAGTTTTTCAACCCAGAACAAAAACTGTGCTTTTACGGTCACTAAATATAACTTGACCAGCTAAAATTGTACTGATTTGGAGGAATAGAAATGTCAGGCCTATTTTTTAGGCGCTGGGTGACAGGCTCAACTTGCCCCTGATGTAGTATATGGCCAAAAAATAACCACACTATTGATGGTTAAATGCACTTGGGTGATACAGGCTCAGCCTGCACCTAATGTAGTATATGGCCGAAAAATAACCACACTATTGATGGTAAAATGCACTTGATGAAAGCTTGACCCTGATGTAGGATATAGCAAAAAATAACCACATTATTGATGGTTAAATGCACTTGGGTGACACAGGCTCAGCCTGCACCTGATGTAGTATATGGCCAAAAAATAACCACACTATTGATGGTTAAATGCACTTGATGAAAGCTTGACCCTGATGTAGGATATAGCAAAAAATAACCACATTATTGATGGTTAAATGCACTTGGGTGACACAGGCTCAGCCTGCATCTGATGTAGTATATGGCCAAAAAATAACCACACTATTGATGGTTAAATGCACTTGGGTGACACAGGCTCAGCCTGCACCTGATGTAGGATATAGCAAAAAATAACTACACTATTGATGGTTGAATGCACTTGGTGGTAGCTTGTTCTGGCGCACCACAAGCCACAAAATGGCCGCAGATCACCCCAGAAAAAAGTGATATAAAAACGCTCTGGCAGCCTAAAAAAAGTGAGCAATTCAATATCAGCACTTCAATGATCCACAGCTAGAGATCGATCACTGAATTAAGTCTTTTGGAGGAGTTAATCTCGCCCTAACGTCGCAGCAGCAACCTCTCCCTACGCTTGAATCAGCAGAGTGATGTGCAGCGCTATGTGACCCAAGCTTATATAGAGGCTGGGTCACATGCTGCACTGGCCAATCACAGCCATGCCAATAGTAGGCAAGGCTGTGATGGCCTCTTGGGGCAAGTAGTATGACGCTTGTTGATTGGCTGCTTTGCAGCCTTTCAAAAAGCGCCAAGAAAGCGCCGAACACCGAACCCGAACGCGGACTTTTATGAAAATGTTCGGGTTCGGGTCCGTGTCACAGACACCCCAAAGTTCGGGTTCGCTCATCCCTACTCCCTAATAGAGTTGAGCGAACACCTGGATGTTCGGGTTCGAGAAGTTCGTCCGAACTTCCCGGAAATGTTCGGGTTCGGGATCCGAACCCGACCCGAACTTCGTCCCGAACCCGAACCCCATTGAAGTCAATGGAGACCCAAACTTTTCGGCACAAAAAGGCTGTAAAACAGCCCAGGAAAGGGCTAGAGGGCTGCAAAAGGCAACAAAATGTAGTTAAATCCCCTGCAAACAAATATGGATAGGGAAATAAATTCAAATAAAAATAAAATAAATAAAAATTAACCAATATCAATTGGAGAGAGGTCCCATAACAGAGATTCAGGCTTCATGTCAGCAGAGAATCAGTCTTCATCTCATAGCAGAGAATCAGGCTTCACGTCACCCAACACTGGAACAGTCCATTGTCAGATATTTAGGCCCAGGCACCCAGGCAGAGGAGAGAGGTCCCATAGCAGAGAATCTGGCTTCATGTCAGCAGAGAATCAGTCTTCATGTCATAGCAGAGAATCAGGCTTCACGTCACCCACCACTGTAACAGTCCATTGTCATATATTTAGGCCCCGGCACCCAGGCAGAGGAGAGAGGTCCCATAACATAGAATCTGGCTTCATGTCAGCAGAGAATCTGTCTTCATGTCATAGCAGAGAATCAGGCTTCACGTCACCCAACACTGGAACAGTCCAATGTCAGATATTTAGGCCCCGGCACCCAGGCAGAGGAGAGAGGTCCCATAACAGAGATTCAGGCTTCATGTCAGCAGAGAATCAGTCTTCATGTCATAGCAGAGAATCATGCTTCACGTCACCCAACATTGGAAAAGTCCATTGTCATATAATTTAGGCCCCGGCACCGAGACAGAGGAGAGAGGTCCCATAACATTGATTCAGGCTTCATGTCAGCGACTCAGCAGAGAATCAGTCTTCATGTCACAGCAGAGAATCAGGCTTCATGTCATCCACCACTGGAACAGGCCACTGTCAGATATTTTTAGGCCCCGGCACCCAGACAGAGGAGAGGTTCATTCAACTTTGGGTTGCCCCGCAATATAATGGTAAAATGAAAATAAAAATAGGATTGAATGAGGAAGTGCCCTGGAGTACAATAATATATGGTTAAGGGGAGGTAGTTAATGTCTAATCTGCACAAGGGATGGACAGGTCCTGTGGGATCCATGCGCTGTTCATTTTTATGAACGTCAGCTTGTCCACATTGGCTGTAGACAGGCGGCTGCGTTTGTCTGTAATGACGCCCCCTGCCGTGCTGAATACACGTTCAGACAAAACGCTGGCCGCCGGGCAGGCCAGCACCTCCAAGGCATAAAAGGCTAGCTCTGGCCACGTGGACAATTTGGAGACCCAGAAGTTGAATGGGGCCGAACCATCAGTCAGTACGTGGAGGTGTGTGCACACGTACTGTTCCACCATGTTAGTGAAATGTTGCCTCCTGCTAACACGTTCCGTATCAGGTGGTGGTGCAGTTAGCTGTGGCGTGGTGACAAAACTTTTCCACATCTCTGCCATGCTAACCCTGCCCTCAGAGGAGCTGGCCGTGACACAGCTGCGTTGGCGACCTCTTGCTCCTCCTCTGCCTTCGCCTTGGGCTTCCACTTGTTCCCCTGTGACATTTGGGAATGCTCTCAGTAGCACGTCTACCGATGTGCGCTTGTACTCGTGCATCTTCCTATCACACTCCAGTGCATTAAGTAAGGTGGGCACATTGTCTTTGTACCGGGGATCCAGCAGGGTGGCAACCCAGTAGTCCGCACACGTTAAAATGTGGGCAACTCTGCTGTCGTTGCGCAGGCACTGCAGCATGTAGTCGCTCATGTGTGCCAGGCTGCCCAGAGGTAAGGACAAGCTGTCCTCTATGGGAGGCGTATCGTCATCGTCCTGCGTTTCCCCCCAGCCACGCACCAGTGATGGGCCCGAGCTGCGTTGGGTGCCACCCCGCTGTGAACATGCTTTATCCTCGACCTCCTCCACCTCCTCCACCTCCTCCTCATCCTCGTCCTCCTCGTCCTCCAGTAGTGGGCCCTGTCTGGCCACATTTGTACCTGGCCTCTGCTGTTGCAAAAAACCTCCCTCTGAGTCACTTCGAAGAGACTGGCCTGAAAGTGCTAAAAATGACCCCTCTTCCTCCTCCTCCTCCTCCTCCTGGGCCACCTCCTCTTCCATCATCGCCCTAAGTGTTTTCTCAAGGAGACATAGAAGTGGTATTGTAACGTTGATAACGGCGTCATTGCCACTGGCCATGTTGGTGGAGTACTCGAAACAGCGCAACAGGGCACACAGGTCTCGCATGGAGGCCCAGTCATTGGTGGTGAAGTGGGGCTGTTCCGCAGTGCGACTCACCCGTGCGTGCTGCAGCTGAAACTCCACTATGGACTGCTGCTGCTCGCACAGTCTGTCCAGCATGTGCAAGGTGGAGTTCCACCTGGTGGGCATGTCGCATATGAGGCGGTGAGCGGGAAGGCCGAAGTTACGCTGTAGTGCAGACAGACGAGCAGCGGCAGGATGTGAATGCCGGAAGCGCGAACAGACGGCCCGCACTTTATGCAGCAGCTCTGACATGTCGGGGTAGTTGTGAATGAACTTCTGCACCACCAAATTCAGCACATGCGCCAGGCAAGGGATGTGCGTCAAACCGGCTAGTCCCAGAGCTGCAACGAGATTTCGCCCATTATCGCACACCACCAGGCCGGGCTTGAGGCTCACGGCAGAAACCACTCGTCGGTCTGTTGTTCTATACCCCGCCACAACTCCTGTGCGGTGTGGGGCCTGTCCCCCAAACATATGAGTTTCAGAACGGCCTGCTGACGTTTACCCCGGGCTGTGCTGAAGTTGGTGGTGAAGGTGTGTGGCTGACTGGATGAGCAGGTGGAAGAAGAGGAGGAGGAAGCTGAGTAGGAGGAGCGGGAGACAGGAGGCAAAGAATGTTGCCCTGCGATCCTTGGCGGCGGAAGAACGTGCGCCAAACAGCTCTCCGCCTGGAACCCAGTTGCCACTACATTTACCCAGTGTGCAGTTAGGGAGATATAGCGTCCCTGGCCGTGCTTACTGGTCCACGTATCTGTGGTTAGGTGGACCTTGCCACAGATGGCGTTGCGCAGTACACACTTGATTTTATCGGATACTTGGTTGTGCAGGGAAGGCACGGCTCTCTTGGAGAAGTGGTGCCGGCTGGGAACAACATACTGTGGGAAAGCAAGCGACATGAGCTGTTTGAAGCTGTCTGTGTCCACCAGCCTAAATGACAGAATTTCATAGGCCAGTAGTTAAGAAATGCTGGCATTCAGGGCCAGGGATCGAGGGTGGCTAGGTGGGAATTTACGCTTTCTCTCAAATGTTTGTGAGATGGAGAGCTGAACGCTGCCGTGTGACATGGTTGAGATGCTTGGTGACGCAGGTGGTGGTGTTGGTGGTACATCCCATGTTTGCTGGGCTGCAGGTGCCAATGTTCCTCCAGAGGCGGAGGAAGAGGCCGAGGTGGCAGCAGCAGAAGAGGCCGAGGCGGCAGCAGCAGAAGAGGTAACAGGGGGAGCTTGAGTGACTTCCTTGTTTTTAAGGTGTTTACTCCACTGCAGTTCATGCTTTGCATGCAGGTGCCTGGTCATGCAGGTTGTGCTACGGTTTAGAACTTTAATGCCTCACTTCAGGCTCTGATGGCACAGCGTGCAAACCACTCGGGTCTTGTCATCAGTACATTGTTTGAACAAGTGCCATGCCAGGGAACTCCTTGAAGCTGCCTTTGGGGTGCTCGGTCCAAGATGGCGGCTGTCAGTAGCAGGCGGAGTCTCTTGGCGGCGGGTGTTCTGCTTTTGCCCACTGCTCCCTCTTTTGCTACGCTGTTGGCTCGGTCTCACCACTGCCTCTTCCTCCGAACTGTGAAAGTCAGTGGCACGACCTTTATTCCATGTGGGGTCTAGGACCTCATCGTCCCCTGCATCCTCTTCATCCCTGACCTCCTGTTCAGTCTGCACACTGCAGAAAGACGCAGCAGTTGGCACCTGTGTTTCTTCATCATCAGAGACGTGCTGAGGTGGTATTCCCATGTCCTCATCATCAGGAAACATAAGTGGTTGTGCGTTAGTGCATTCTATGTCTTCCACTGCTGGGGAAGGGCTAGGTGGATGCCTTTGGGAAACCCTGCCAGCAGAGTCTTCAAACAGCATAAGAGACTGCTGCATAACTTGAGGCTCAGACAGTTTCCCTGGTATGCATGGGGGTGATGTGACAGACTGATGGGCTTGGTTTTCATGTGCCATCTGTGCGCTTTCTGCAGAAGACTGGGTGGGAGATAATGTGAACGTGCTGGATCCACTGTCGGCCACCCAATTGACTAATGCCTGTACCTGCTCAGACCTTACCATCCTTAGAACGGCATTGGGCCCCACCAAATATCCCTGTAAATTCTGGCAGCTTCTGGGACCTGAGGTAATTGGCACACTAGGACGTGTGGCTGTGGCAGAACGGCCACGTCCTCTCCCAGCACCAGAGGGTCCACTAACACCACCACGACCATGTCCGCGTCCCTTACTAGATGTTTTCCTCATTGTTACCGTTCACCACAATAAGAAAAATATTATTTGGCCCAATGTATTGAATTCAAATTCAAGCCTTTTTTTACAGACACCTAACACTATCTGGCTATCTATTTAGGTACCGTATTACACTAATACATGCACAGCAGTAATGGCAGATTTAGCTGAATATAAATTTGAGGCCTATTATTTAGGTGCTGGGTGACAGGTATACGTTTACGGACAGAATTAGACTTGGATATGCACGGTAGCGTGTGTCGTGAAGTTATTG
The DNA here is from genome assembly GCF_905171765.1 of Bufo bufo. Taxonomy (NCBI): domain Eukaryota; kingdom Metazoa; phylum Chordata; class Amphibia; order Anura; family Bufonidae; genus Bufo; species Bufo bufo. Next base: position 121,601,059 of record NC_053396.1, on the reverse strand, counting down.
AGAATGACCCTATCAGCACCTTGAATCTAATATACCCTTTTAGGGATAGATTTAAAGTAGGCCTGATACAGCAGAAACCACAAATTTAGGAAATTGATAGGTTGGGAATTTTATTTCAACCCAGAACAAAAACTGTGCTTTGACGGACACAAAATAACTTGACCAGCTACAGCAATAGCCACAGATTTAGCTGAATATAAATTTGAGGCCTATTATTTAGGCGCTTGGTGACAGGTATACGTTTACGGACAGAATTAGACTTGGATATGCACAGTAGCGTGTGTGTGAAGTTATTGAGAATGACCCTATCAGCACCTTGAATCTAATATGCCCTTTTAGGGATAGATTTAAATAACCACACTATTGATGGTTAAATGGACTTGGTGGCAGCTTGTGCTGGCGCACCACAAGCCACAAAATGGCCGCCGATCACCCAAGAAAAAAGTGACTGAGAATGACCCTATCAGCACCTTGAATCTAATATACCCTTTTAGGGATAGATTTAAAGTAGGCCTGATACAGCAGAAACCACTAATTTAGGAAATTGCTAGGTTGGGAATTGTATTTCAACCCAGAACAAAAACTGTGCTTTGACGGACACAAAATAACTTGACCATCTACAGCAGGGGTGACCAACCTGTGGCTCTTGAGCCACATGCGGCTCTTTGCTTCTTCAAGTGCGGCTCTAGCTGTGAAGCCAGGAAGCACTCTCCACCCCATGCTCAGATCTCTTTTCCTGATCGGCCACTGTTACTACTCTGCAGCTCCAGCTCACTCTCCACTATGTCCTGATGCACACAGTGTGAGAACGTAGTACATGGAGACACGCACTATGACCTGACGTTGTGCTCATCAAGTCACAGTGGAGAGATTGTCAGACCTGATCTGAGCATGGGGGGGTCCTGATCTGAGCATGGGGGTCTGATCTGAGCATGAGTGGGAAGATCTGAGCATGAGGGTGCAGATTTGAGCATGAGGGTGCAGATTTGAGCATGGGGGGCAGATCTGAGCATGGGGGTCTTGTTTGAGCATGGGTTGGTCAGGTCTGAGCATGGGGGTCCGATCTGAGAAGGGGAGAGATCTGAGCATGGGGGGGATCTAAGCATGGGGGGTAGATCTGAGCTCTGAGGGTCTGACACTGGGAGTATGATTTGTGTTGTCTGAGCCGAGCATTGGGAGTCTGTTTTGGAGGTTTGATGAGATTTGGGGATCTTATTGTAGGTCAGATGAGGATTGGGGATCTGATTTAGGAGTCTGATCTGAGGTCTGATGAAAAATATATTTTTTCTTTTTTTCTCTGCCAATGAAAAATAAGAAAAAAATTTTTTTTGCAGACCTCAGATCGGATGAAAAATATTTTTTCTTTGTTAAAACCTAGGTGCATCTCGTAGGGCAAAAAAAACGTGACTTGTGTGTAAATGTATAGCTTGTGGCTCCTAGTAGTCATAAGTTGTTTTTTTTGGCTCTTTGTGTATGTAAGGTTGGCCACCCCTGATCTACAGCAATAACTACAGATTTAGCTGAATATAAATTTGAGGCCTATTATTTAGGCGCTGGGTGACAGGTATACGTTTACGGACAGAATTAGACTTGGATATGCACAGTAGCTTGTGTGTGAAGTTATTGAGAATGACCCTATCAGCACCTTGAAACTAATATACCCTTTTAGGGATAGATTTAAAGTAGGCCTGATACAGCAGAAACCACTAATTTAGGAAATTGCTAGGTTGGGAATTGTATTTCAGACCAGAACAAAAACTGTGCTTTGACGGACACAATATAACGTCACCAGCTACAGCAATAGCCAGAGATTTAGCTAAATATAAATTTGAGGCCTATTATTTAGGCGCTGGGTGACAGGTATACGTTTACGAACAGAATTAGACTTGGATATGCACAGTAGCGTGTGTGTGAAGTTATTGAGAATGACCCTATCAGCACCTTGAATCTAATATGCCCTTTTAGGGATAGATTTAAATAACCACACTATTGATGGTTAAATGGACTTGGTGGCAGCTTGTGCTGGCGCACCACAAGCCACAAAATGGCCGCCGATCACCCAAGAAAAAAGTGACTGAAAAACGCTCTAGGCAGCCTAAAAACAGTGAGCAATTGAATAGCAGCAGTTCAATGATCCACAGCTGTAGATCGATCACTGTCTTAAGTGTTTTGGAGGAGTTAATCACTGCCTAATCTCGCCCTAACGTCGCAGCTGCAACCTCCCCCTACACTGGTAACAGCAGAGTGACGTGCAGCGCTACGTGACCCAAGCTTATATAGAGGCTGGGTCACATGCTGCACTGGCCAATCACAGCCATGCCAATAGTAGGCATGGCTGTGATGGCCTCTTGGGGCAAGTAGCATGACGCTCGTTGATTGGCTGCTTTGCAGCCTTTCAAAAAGCGCCAAGAAAGCGCCGAACACCGAACCCGAACCCAGACTTTTACGAAAATGTTCGGGTTCGGGTCCGTGTCACGGACACCCCAAAATTCGGTACGAACCCGAACTATACAGTTCGGGTTCGCTCATCCCTATATATTAGGCCCAGATTATTGGAATTTGCAATACAGATACTTTTTTCTAATGTAGTACAGTATTGGTTACAGAACACCACAGATTATGAACACTATGTGAGACCCAGATTATTGGAATTTGCAATACAGACACTGTTTTCTGATGTAGTATAGTATTGGTTACAGAACACCACAGATTATGGACACGATATTAGGCCCAGATTATTGGAATTTGCAATACAGACACAGTTTTCGGATGCAGGACAGTATATGTCACAGAAGCCCACAGATTATGGACACTATATTAGGCCCAGATTATTGGAATTTGCAATACAGGCACTGTTTTCTGATGTAGTACAGTTTTGGTTACAGAACACCACAGATTATGGACACTATATTAGGCCCAGATTATTGGAATTTGCAATACAGATACTGTTTTCTGATGTAGTACAGTTTTGGTTACAGAACACCACAGATTATGGACGCTGTATAAGGCCCAGATTAGTTAAATTTGCCCTAAAGAAACTGTTTTCGGATGGCGTACTGTATATGTCACAGAAAGCCACACACTATGAACACTAAATTAGGCCCATATTAGTTAAATTTGCCCTAAAGAAACTGTTTTCGGATCGCGTACTGTATATGTCACAGCAAACAGCACACTATGGACACTAGATTAGGCCCAGATTATTTTAATTTACGCTAAAGAAACAGTTTTCGGATGGGGTACTGTATATGTCACGGATGTGTATCAAACGCACACTATAGACAATAAATGTGTTGCTGATTATTTGAATTTACGCAAAAAGACACAGTCTGCGGATGATGTACAGTATATGTCACAAATTGGTATTAAAGAAAAATATCTTGCTGCTGTCAAACACACACACAGTAGTCCTTAAAATGGCTTTGTGGTCTTTAAAAAGCTTTTGGTAGTAAAATCAGCAAATTTCTCTCCCTGCACTATCTGTCCCTTCCTCAGCACGGATGTCCCTGAAACTGATCAATTTAGCGCAGATAAAAATATATTGCTGCTCTAAAATACACACACACAGTAGTCCTTAAAAGGACTTTTGGGTCTTTGAAAAGCTTTCTTAGAATAATAACTGTGAATTTTGCTCCCTACACTGCCTTTCGCTTCCTACACTCTGCTCTTCCTGACTATGACTGATCAGAGCACGTGTCATCGAGTGCAATATAGCACCCGATGTTGCGTTCCGGCCAGCCAATCACTGTAATGCCAGCAGCCAACATGGCTACTTGCATTACAGTGAGGGCAGTACTTACCTGCACCTTTATTGGCTGCTTAAAAACCGCGAAACGTACGAAGAGGAGACTCAAGCATGGCGCTCGAGCACATGCAGTAATCGGACGAGTACCGCTATGTGCCGAGCATAGCGATGCTCAAGCCGAACCGGTATTCGTCCAAGCATGTTCACTCAGCACTAGACACCACCCTTTTTATCATGTTTTTTATTGTTCTGTTAAACCTCTCAACGAGACAGTCCGTTTGCGGATGGTACATGGACATCTGTAACTGTTTGATATGCAGCAACTTACAGCGTTCCCTTGTGACTTTGGACATAAAAGGGGTCCCTGGTCAGTCAGAACCTCTTTAGGTAGCCCCACTTGGGAGAACATTTCCATTAGCTATTAGTTTAGCCGATGTATGTTGCAGTGGCACCACCTCCAGGTACCGAGTGGTTTAGTCTAGGATGACTAAGATGTGTTGGTGTCCTCTAGCGGACTTTGGTATTAGACCTACGAGGTCCATAGCGATTTTATCAAACAGTACCTCGATGATTAGGAGAGGTACCAAAGGACTGTGGAAAAGGTGCTGGGGGATAGTTGCCTGGCAGGTAGGACAATTCTTATAGAATTCGTCCACCTCTCTAAACACACTGGGCAAGTAAAACCGTTGTAATATCCAGTCCTGTGTTTTCTGCATTCCCAAATGACCCCCGAGAACATGTTAGTGGGCTAACTCTAACACGAGTTTGCGATAAGCCTGGGGCACCACCAACTGTTCAATGGGTTCGTCCCGCAGCTGGTTTACCCAATATAACATATACTGATGAACCACAAAATGGGGGAACACCGACTCTGCCCCAGCTTGTTGTGGTTCACCATCTACTATTAATACACTTTCCCAGGCTCGGGACAGTATTTGGTCCTAGTATTCTACAGTACCAAAATTATCCCCGGAGATATTAAGGTCTGCCAGCTCAGATCCCTGTGGCAAGTCCTCCACGTCTCCCACCATTACACTCAGTGGGATTGTCTCCCCCTCTTTCACCAAAGTGGCGGTCACCCCTACCACTGGCCCTTTGTCCTCAGGTTCTCAGGGTTCTGGCCTCCCCGCGGAGCAAGGCCACTCTGCTGGGGTTACCCCTGTCTCACATGTATCAGTCCCTCTCGAGGCAGGCCACAGTGCCTATAAGCCCTATTATAAGTTCATAGTGTAAGTTTGTGGCAACTGCCACTTCATGAGTCCACCTGCCGGCCCACGTGGTTAGAGACACCAGGGAAGTTGGATAGTCTTTTAAGTCCCCATGAATGCACATGACCCCGACTTTCTGGCAAGTATACTCAGCGTATCGTACCAGCGAAGCCTTTACTAGGGACACCAGACTCCCTGAGTCCAGCAGGGCCTCCACTGGAGTGTCTCCCACTTCCACCTGGCACAAGTGGTTTAGAGTTTCTGGGGTACCCGCTGCACACAGCTTCATGGCATATAACGACTGAGAGAAGCCATAGTTTGTGTCCATGGGTTCCACCTTATGTGGACAGTCAGCTCGTACATGGCCAGGCTCCCGACACCGCCAACAGACTATTGGAGCCGGGTCAATAGGGGGTACATCCCAGGCGGGTTTGGTTGGCACAAGTCCCCAGGTCGGGTGTAGATTTATGGGGTTTGACTGCCCTCCTCCCAAAAGAAACCCCCTTAAGATTCTTAGTAGCCGCGTAGTGCTCCACCAGGTCCACCATCTCCAGGGCATTTCCAGGAGACCAGTGCTGGAGAGGGGGTGGCAGAGCCCTCCAGAAGATATCGGCCAATAGTCTATCCAGCATAGCCATGGGACTAAGCACATCAGGCTGTAGCCACTTTTGCAAGAGGTGGAGTAAGTCATAATATTGGGGTCTTGCGGGCTCAGCCGACTTAAACCCCCACTGATGTACCCGCTGGGCCTGGATCAACACATTCACCCCCAGTCTGGCCCAAATCTCACCCTTTACTTTTTGGTAGTCGACCGCTTGATCTTCCGGCAAGTCGAAATACACCCGCTGGGAATCGGAGGCCAGGAACGGAGTGACGACTTCAGCCCACTGGTCTCAGGGTAGCTTCTCCCTTGTGGCCACTTTCTTGTACATCGCCAGGTAGGTTTCGATGTCGTCTGTGGGTGTCATCTTAGGAACCGCTACATGTACTGCCTTCCAGGCATCGTGGACGCTTGGGGTTGCTTCTGCTGTCTGCAAAGCCATCACATGTTGTAGCAGCAACTGGTTGGTCCCTTGCTGCTGCTTATTAGCCTCGCGTTGGTGCAGATTTGTCTCCCGCTGCTGCAGTTTAGCTTCCATGAGGGCCTTCACAACAGCCTCCATGTTGTCATGGGGCACGGATTGTAATACTGCTGGTTTAATGTACGACATACAACCGTGCCTAAAAAATGCAGAAACCAAAAATATCAGCGTTTACACCAGCCTCACTGCTCTTGCCCGCATCCTCCACCAATTGTGGGGATTCGCTCTGGTAGACAGGACAAGCGGTTGCAGTATAGAGGCAAAGACACTTTTGTAACTCAAAAACTGCAGTGTTTATTCACACTAGTTGCAGGTTCACAGTATGACAGTCCATTTTCAGTATTGGTGTTAGTTCACACCCAAAACAGTTCATACAGAAAAACATTCACCTTTGATCTTGGGTGTTTAATCCACACCCGGCTGAATGCTCAGCCTCAGAAAGTCCACCAGCAGGCTTTAGGTGGTCCGCTCACCCGACACTGTCTTCCGCTTTCAGCCCACACACAGGCCTCAGATCTCAGCAGAGTTTCACATAGCTCCAGTGTCAGAGAGGAGTAATCCACCCACCTGACACTGCTGGCTGTTTTTTATAGCCTGTCAAAACCCGGCCTGGACCGTGGGTAGTAGTCGCCCACCCAGCACTTTGACTACTCCCAGTAAGAGCAGTCCCGGATCAGCTATTTATAGCCATAATAGATAGCAAGGTGTCACATAGCAACTGCTGCTGACACATGGAAACTAGCTCTTACTCCACCGAGGCCAGTAATCTTGGTGACACATACCTATCATCCACAATGATTCCTTGTACCTTCTTGCACTTCTGAAAGGTTTTCCCATCTGCACAAATGATCTTTGGAGCTCAGACAGAGTTTTGGTTCTTGGTCACCTCTCTTACCAAGTCTCTTCTCTCCCGATTACTTACTAGTTTGGTGGAGAAGCCTAAGAAGTGTCCTGTTGTTTCAAAACTTCTTCCATTTAATAATTATGGAGGTGCCTATGCTCTCAGAAACTTATAGTGCACAAGAAGTATTTTTACCCTTTTCCAGATCTGTATCTCCACACAAACCTGCCTCTGAGCTCTACAGGCAGTTCTTTATTTCTCATGGCTTGGTTTCTGCTCTAATATTCTTTGTCAGCTGAGAGACCTTCTATAGACAGGTGTGTGTCTTTCCAAATCATGTCTATTTAACCGAATTTATCATTTATTGATAAATTGGACTCCAATCAAAGTATAGACACATCTTAAAGATGATCAAGAGAAATGATAGGCACCTAAAGCTAAATTTCAAATGTCATAGTAAAGGAACTAAGAAGACAGGTTGGCATTAGCAGGAGGTGCTCAAACCCACATGCAGTTGTGCATATATATAGGGGAGCAAATCCTGCACTTGTGGCCCGTTGCTAATGGCAATCCCCAGCAATATGCATACAATGGAGGATGCCCGCGGCGAACCACAAGTACCACAATAGACATCCTACACAAGGTAACAAGTGCGGATGTGATAATTAATATAACAATATAACAAAACAATAACAAACACAGGTGCACTCTGCAGTCTCACTAAATGCTCAAACTGATTTTAAAATTGAGAGATTAGTCAACATGTCCTACGGTGTAGAACATGTCTAAGCCCGGACACCACGACAAGGTTTCTCAAGTAGCGTAGGGTCCCGGGCTACTTGAGAAACCTTGTCGTGGTGTCCGGGCTTAGACATGTTCTACACCGTAGGACATGTTGACTAATCTCTCAATTTTAAAATCTGTTTGAGGATTTAGTGAGACTGCAGAGTGCACCTGTGTTTGTTATTGTTGTGTCATAGTAAAGGGTCTAAATACTTATGTACATGCATATTTTAGTTTTTAATTTTTAATAAAATGTACCCCTTAGTAACTGCCCATACACCTTTTCATAGCAGTCACTAAGGGGCCTTAGGCTAGGCCGCCTCCTATCCATGGTGGCTCGGTCTAAGCACTACACGTGCAACAGAGAGCAGAGGCTTGGCTCTTCTATAAGAGCTACGCTCCTGCGCTAACAGCCAGGACCAGCAGAATTGCCGATCATGGCTGTTTAAACCCTTACATACCATGGGCAATGGCGCCAGTGACATGTAAGCGGTGACAAAAGGAGCGGACACCCTCTGTCTCCCATCTGTGTGTAGGCTGGCTGGTCAACTTCAGTATAGCACTGCCATTAGAATACAATGCACTATAGGGATAGTGCATTGTATTTTAGAAGCAATGAAAAGATTGAATGTTATAGTCTCTATGTGGTACTATTAAGAAAGAAAGAAAATTATTCAAATTAAAAAAATCCATGAAAAATACACCTTTTTCCAATGAAAATAAGTTTTTCAATGAAAAAATTGCAAAACTAATTTCTCCCCCACATGGTTGGTATCGGCGCTGCCCCTATGGTGAATGTAAAAAAAAAAAAAAAATAATGATTTATTCTTAGTTGCCACTGAAAAAACTTAATAACAAGCAATCAAAAAGTGTTTTATCTACCCTAAAATTAGACCACTGAAAACTGCGACTTATCCTGGAAATCTCAAGCCCTCACATAAATCCATAGAAAGAAAAATGGGATGACGGGTTTTATTGTACAAAAGTAGTAAAACGTTAAAAAAAATCGCTGGTATCGCTGTAATCATATTAATCCAGAGAATAAAAATATTATGTTATTTATCCTAGAAAAATAAACACTCCAAAATTAATAATGTAAAAACTCGGTGGTAGTAATGCTGTGTTTTCCCCACGCCTCCACAACGGCACCACCGGGAGGATATCCTGCCTTCTCAGGGACAGGAAACAACTGTGAGATCAGCCAATAAAAGGCCCCCTCCCTCTTACCTCTCCAGTTGTTTCATGCCCCTCTGAAGAGCAGGATCGTGGATCAGCGTTTGTCGCACGGCCTTTTGGTTTGTATTCCCGGCTTTGCCGGAGGGCCGCAGCAGGAAAAGGGGGCGCGGGGAAAGTGAGTATGCTCCTCCCTCCTCTCGGTCTAAATCCAGCGTGTGCCGGTAACCCCGGGCTTCGAGTCTCGTGGTCCTGTGAGACCGGTGGATCTGTGGTAAAGGGGAAGTGTTCCTTGGGGCCTGGGAACGCTCCCTTCGGCCTCCTGACCTGCCGCAATGACATCTGAGGAAGCGTCGGCACGCTGGAGGTGAGGCGCTGACATCATCGCGCCTACCAGGAAGTAAAGGAGAAACCCCGGCTTCTCAGTGTTCCTTGTGCAGCGGTACTGTGTGCATCTCCTGTACAGCATGTCTCTGCAGGGGGAGAGCGATACCTCCAGAAAACCCACAGATGTCTCCAGGCTATTATGTTTGGGGTGTAATTTAGCACTTATTCTGGCTATTATGCACCTGGCCTTCTTTTAGGTGGCGGTTTCCCTTAAAAAAATTAAATTAAATTATTTCAATGCTGTCTGGCTTATGTCTCCTAGGGGAGAGAAAGCATTAAAGGGGAACCGTCCCTGAAAAGGAAATGTGCCATTTGTAAAAAGGCGCTCTCTGGCTCTTCCAAATAGTCTCTATGTCAAAAATGCTGCAATAGAGTAGTCTCGGAGGAAATCCCTTGCCTTGTTGAGAGCTTAAGGACCATGATAAAAGAGGAAGTCAGTGCGGCTGTAGAGGCTAAGCTGTCTGCCCTCCTGTCGAAACCCTCCACTTCAAATGTCTCAATGGTGGAACAGATTTCTGACATAGATGAGGGTGAAATTTCTTCTGACACAGATTCTAATATTTCTTAGGATGCCTCGGGAAGACCTCTATGTTCTATTTAAGAGACATAATCTCTATTAAGAACCATAAAAGCCACAATCAACTTGGAAGAACCCAGAGAGCCATTATAGGTTCAGGACCAGATGTTCACAGGTCTTGCGGACAGGAAAAAGACAGTATTCCCGGTCCATAATAATATAAAGACCCTCATCCAGAATGAATGGAAAGAGCCTGAAAAAAGACAAGCTGCTTCCAAAATGTTCAAAAGGAAATACCCATTTGCGGAAGAAGACTCGGCTACCTGGGACAAAACTCCTAAAGTGGACGCCCCTGTGGCTAGGATCTCCAAAAAATCTGCATTACCCTATGAAGATCTAGGGTTGCTTAAAGATTCCATAGATAAGAAGTGCGAGTCTCTTCTTAAAAAAACTTGGGAGTCCTCCACTGCCATATTAAGATCTGGAATCTCAGCGACCTATACAGCCAGGACCTTGTCCTTGTGGTTGGGACAGTTAGAAGAACACATTGAGTCCGATACTCGCAGGGAAGATATTCTGGCTTCCATCCCGATGTTAAAGCAAGCCTCCAATTTCCTGGCAGATGCCTCTGATGATATGTTAAATTTAGCAGCAAAAACAGATGCCCTATCTAATGCATCTCGCAGAGCGATCTGGTTAAGGTCCTGGTCTGGTGATACAGCATCTAAAAATAAATGATGTTCTTTGCCATGTGAGGGCGATTGTGTATTTGGCACTGCACTGGACAATATACTTGAAAAAGCGTCAGAAAAAAAGTTTCCCGATGGAATCTAAATTCTATCATCAAATGCGCTCCTTTCGTCCCCAGAGACGTAAAAGACCAGACCAAAAGAAAAAAGAATCAGGCTCTTCATGGCAAACCTCTAAAGGAAAAGGAAAGGGGTTCCTGTTTAACCCCGACAAGTCTGCTCGCCCTTCTTCCCAATGACACCAGGGGAGCGGTGGAGGGAAGACTGAAAGTCTTTCACTCAGCCTGGGAAAATATTCAGGCTTCTCCCTGGGTACTCGCTATCATAAAAGAAGGGTATTGTTTGGAGTTCTCACATCTTCCTCCTGAAGATCAAGAGGCAATGGACCAACAGATTTCTCTCCTCTTAAAGAAGGAAGCCATAATTCCTGTGCTAAAAGAAGAACAGAGGACGGGTTTTTATTCTCCAATCTTCCTAGTGAGGAAGCCGAACGGAACCTTCAGAGCAATAATAAATCAGAAAATCTTAAACAGTTAAATTGTTTACAAAAAATTCAACATGGAAACGGTAAAATCAGTCATCAATCTACTGTCAAAGAACTGTTTTATGATAACCTTAGACCTTGAAGATGCTTATAATCATGTCCCATATGTAAAATAAAAGGAGAGACAGGAGGCAGCGCCTCGTGTGTAGAACCGTATAATAAATATTAAAACAACAATGCACTGATTGTGCTTACCGTATTGGGTTGTGAGAGGTCACAACTCCTAGGATCGCTTGTGCTGGTAAAAGCCCGTTTACCAATATAAATAAAGATCCACTTTATTTTATCTACCTGAGTCCTGTCTTCTGCAGCAGCGCCGCTTTCTATAAGGTTCACTTTTTATAACCTATCCATTATAATCATGTCCCAATTCAGAAGAATGACCAGATGTTTCTGAGGACGGCAGTGTGGTTCCAGGGGATTCTCCATAACTTCCAGTTTCAGGTTCTGCCGTTTGGCCTCTGCTCAGCCCAAAGCATCTTTACGAAAATCATGGCAGAAGTTGCAAAAAATTTTCATCCTGCAGAAATCCTGTTCATCCCATACTTGGACGACTTCCTAATTGCAGCCCTATCAAAAAATCTTCTTCAGTATCGGCTTCAGAAAATATTGGTCACCCTTGCAGACCTGGGCTGGATTATAAACCAACAAAAATCCTGTCTTTTCCCATCACAAAAGAGAATTTTTTTAGGAGTATTGCTGGATTCTCAGGTGATGACCTCCTTCCTTCCGGATCAGAAGCAACAAAATCTAGTCTCCAACATCAGGAAATTCCAGCGTCAAAAAGTATCCTCATTCAGGGAGATAATGACTATTCTGGGGCTCATTATCTTGACAATTCCATCAGTAAAATGGGCCCAGTCCCACTCAAGAATTCTCCAAGCCTTTCTTTTGAAAAAAAAATAGGACAAAAAACAATCTTCCCTAAACAAGAAGATAAAAATTCCATCACAGGTAAAAATCTCGCTATCCTGGTGGAGAAACCAGACAAATCTCTCCAGGGGTGTAGAGTGGCAACAGACAGACCAGATAGTCATTACAACCGATGCCAGCAAACTGGGGAGCACATAGGGAAATGGACGTAAAGCAGGGCCTATGGAAGACAAAGCTTCAACAAGCTTTCTCCAATATGTGGGAACTAAGTGCGGTCTGGGAAGCCCTAAAAGCCTTTGCTCCCTCAATTCATCTGAGGAATGTAAAAATTCTCTCAGACAACACCACTACAGTGGCCTACCTGAACAAGCAGGGGGGAACGAGAAGTCGCTCACTATCCTTAGTGGCAGAGAGGATCGTTGGTTGGGCCGAGAAAAACCTGTTGTCCCTATCTGCAGCCCATGTAAAAGGGAAAGCATACTTCCTGAGCAGGGATTAATTAAAAGAGGGAGAGTGGAGTCTAAATCCACAAGTCTTCAGTCGGATTTGTGCCAGATGGGGCACTCCAAAAGTCGACTTATTTGCCTCAAAGAAAAACAGACAAGTGTCAAATTTCTACTCCCTATCCATTCTAGACCAACCCCTGAAAGAGGACGCCTTATCAACATCTTGGCCTCAGGGACTTCTCTATGCCTTCCCGCCATTCCCTCTAACACCAAAGATCATAACCAAAATCATAGAGGAGAAAGTTCAAATAATCTCGATAAATTCTTTCTGGCCCAGGAGGTCATGGTTCCCAGTGCTAAAGAGCCTAGCCGTGGAAGACTTTTGACCCTCACACTCCTTCTGGATCTTCTACTCCATGGTCCAGTAGTTCATCCCAGGGTCTCCCAACTCTGCTTAACTGCTTGGAAGCTGAAAGGAGCATCCTGAGAAATAAAGGGTTTTCGAATGCAGTAATCACTACTCTGTTACAGAGCAGAAAGCCAGTTATATCTAGAATCTACCTGAGATCCTGGGAATCTTTGCTACGGTTTGTAGATGGTACATGGGATCCTTCTATGGCTCCAGATATTACCCTAATCCTGGACTTCCTACAAGCTGGACTCGACAAAGGTTTATCTGTAAGTACCTTAAAGGTCCAGGTAGCGGCTCTGAGCGCTTTTTTGGGCACCAAATTGACAGTTCTAAATGTTGTCAAAAGATTTCTTAAGGGAGCTAGTAGGATTCGCCCCAAACTTAGATCCTTGGTCCCTCCTTGGAACTTAAATTTAGTCCTATCTAAACTGATGCATCCTCCCTTTGAGCCCATTGATGAGATTCCATTAAGGATGCTGACACTTAAAGGATAACTGTCATAGTTATTTTATTTTTTTGCTAAAGTGTAGGGCAAGTGATAGGTAACAATTTTGCAATAAACTTTATTTAGCCAAAACGTTTATTTTTAGTAGAAAACTTGGCCTGAAATGGCCATTAGCAGCACTCTTCAAAAGGGAGTTGCTAAGGGCCATCCGTCTCCGATTAGAAAAGACGGGCTGTGCAGCCAGACGCTATGCTTCTGCCTCCCGTGCTTCCCTGGGAGACAGAAGGCTGGGCACAGGAGTCTCTGGAGTTAAAATTACATTTATATTCCCCCTTTCTATGCAATCTAATGCTCTGTTATATTCACTGACCTGCGATGCCTGTGATAATAATTCATGAAGCAGCCGCCGGAAGTCGAAGCACTGTGCGCAGGTCAGTGAATGTAACGGAGCATTAGATTGCATAGAAAGGGGGAATATAAATGTAATTTTAACTCCTAAGACTTAGGAGGTGGAGGGAAGAAAAAAAAAACTAAAATAATGTGGTTGCATAAGTGTGCACACCCTCTTATAACTGGGGATGTAGCTGTGTTCAGAAATAAGCAATCACATTCAAAATCATGTTAAATAGGAGTCAGCATACACCTGCCATCATTTAAAGTGCCTCTGATTAACCCCAAATAAAGTTCAGCTGCTCTAGTTGGTCTTTCCTGAAATTTTCTTAGTCGCATCCCACAGCAAATGCCATAGTCCACAGAGAGCTTCCAAAGCATCAGAGGGATCACATTGTTAAAAGGTATCAGTCAGGAGAAGGGTACAAAAGAATTTCCAAGGCATTAGATATACCATGGAACACAGTGAAGACAGTTATCAAGTGGAGAAAATATGGCACAACAGTGACATTACCAAGAACTGGATGTCCCTCCAAAATTGATGAAAAGACGAGAAGAAAATTGGTCTGGGAGGCTACTAAGAGGCCTACAGCAACATTAAAGGAGCTGCAGAATTATCTGGCAAGTACTGGCTGTGTGGTACATGTGACAACAATCTCCCGTATTCTTCATATGGGCTATGGGGTAGAGTGGCAAAACAAAAGACTTTTCTTATGAAGAAAAACATCTAAGCCAGGCTACATTTTGCAAAAACACATCTGAAGTGTCCCAAAAGCATGTGGGAAAAGGTGTTATGGTCTGATGAAACCAAGGTTGAACTTTTAGGCCATAATTCCAAAAGATATGCTTGGCTCAAAAACAACACTGCACATCACCAAAAGAACACCATACCCACAGTGAAACATGGTGGTGGCAGCCTCATGTTTTGGGGCTGTTTTTCTTCAGCTGGAACTGGGGTCTTAGTTAAGCTAGAGGGAATTATTAACAGTTTCAAATACCAGTCAATATTGGCATAAAACCTTCAGGCTTCTGCTAGAAAGCTGAACATGAAGAGGAACTTCATCTTTCAGCATCACAACGACCCTAAGCATACATCCAAATCAACAAAGGAATGGCTTCACCAGAAGAAGATTAAAGTTTTGGAATTGCCCAGCCAGAGCCCAGACCTGAATCCGATTGAAAATCTGTGGGTTGATCTGAAGAGGGCTGTGCACAGGAGATGCCCTCGCAATCTGACAGATTTGGAGTGTTTTTGCAAAGAAGAGTGGGCAAATCTTGCCAAGTCTAAATGTGCCATGCTGATAGACTCATACCCAAAAAGACTGAGTGCTGTAATAAAATCAAAAGGTGTTTCAACAAAGTATTAGTTTAAGGGTGTGCACACCTTTTCAGAGCCAGCTTAAAACAGGTTACTCAGTATTCATTTCTTAGTCTTGCAATGTATTTGTTTGCCAAGTTTGTTATCGGGGCCCAGGAGGTTAAGTCTAACACTTCAGTCTTAAGATGTTACTCCCCTTTCTATTCCATACCTTTACTGAGGTAATGATGCTACAATTTTTGTAACTTCTTTAAAAAAACACAGTTGGATAATCTGATTTATATCAGCTCAATAGGCTAACCACACTCACTTTCCAACCCATTTTTAAAAACTATATTGACTGACTAGTGTAAAAAATGCTAAATTAAAAAATCTTAGTACAATTCAGCCCAAAATGTTGCAAAGCCCTATTTTAAAACATTGAAGCCACAATTCTGAAACACAAGGCTTGATAAATTCTTTCCCATGTGGCAACTTTGTAGCATTTTAGACGCATTGTAAATACTGTGTATCATGCTTTTGTTAGCCCAGCTTCACGTACCTGCATTTTGTCCCCACCACGCAGGGACGGGCACTGGGCTTCTTCACTCCTTCCCGCCGCTGCACGCCGTGGTTTGTATTCCTGCCACCAGCATTTCCCTCCTGGCTCTGAGCAGAGCTTGCACTCTGGCTCAGAGTTCCTTGTGGGTATTTAGGTCATGTGCGGGCTTGTCTCTCCTCCCTTTTTTGAGGCAGACTTCACATGCTCCCTATCTTCCGCTGCCTATAGCTGGTTTGCAGGAGGTATCTAAAGGTGCCACCTTTTATAGGAAGGCGTCGGATCAACTTTGGATTCTAGCTTGTCTAGTATCCAGTTTGAGCAAAGGTGTTCAGTTGGTACTTGTCATTCTGTTTATCGGACTTTGAATTATATTTTACGGACTTGCCGCCTTCACTGACTTCTGCCTTTTTACCCTGACTACGCTTTTGTCTGATCAGGCTCTGGCCTCCCAGCATCCACTGGGTGTATTGTGTCATCTGTAGGTCAGTGCAGTGGGTACACTCTCTGGTCCCAATTTGCTCGTGTTCCAATTCCCTTCTGAGATAGCACCTGGTACACTCCTCGGGAAAGTCTCTCCTCACCATCAGAGGTATTGTGTGAAGAACGAGGGGTGTGCTTAGACATCGCGCTCAGGGCGAGTTGGTCACATGGGGCAGCAGGTCCTTACCATCTGGCCATAACAGTTTAATCTGTTCAAATATTCATATTATAACACAAAACCAGATACTTTTATTTAGTCTATTTTCTAAATCAGAGCTGTGAAAAGTTGGATTGTTGTCACTACATGAACCTATATTTGCAACAACAAAAAAATGAACATTTAAAAGTGACTGATAGGTGTACTATATAACACCTCCTTATTCTCAAAGATATCAATGAAAATCAAATCAATGCAATTTCTAAAAATTTCTATAAAGGATAATGCTCTTGCTATAGTCAGAAACACATGTAGCTTGGCTACAGATATGTGATATATTGGATTCATTCTCTCCTGACCTGATACAATATTGAGACTGAAAATAGTATAGCCATATTTAAATGCCTGCTTATATTAAAATATAATATGGCCGATTCATCATTTTTTCATCACTTTTCTTCCCCCAAAAAAATGGAATAAAAAGTGATCAAAAAGTCACCTCAAAATGGTATTAGCAAAAACTACAGATTGCCTCAAAAAAAATGAGCCCTCACATGTTTTTCAATTTTATATATATTTTTTTTATATTAAAACGCAAGAATAACTATACAAGTGTGGTATCAATATAATCATACTGACCTGGAGAATGAAGAGCGCAAGCCAGTTTTACCGCATACTGAATGCCTTAAAAACAAAACACATAAAACTGTGGTGCAATTGAGTTCATTTTCCAATTCCATCCTATTTGGAATTTTTTTTCAGCTTCCCTCTACATTCTTTGCAGCACTAAATGGTGACATTAGAAAGTACAACTTGTCCCACAAAAAAACAAGTCCTCATATGGCTATGTGAACAGAAAAATAAAAAGTTATGAATCCAGACAGACAGGGAGCAAAAAAAAAAACACAAAAAAGGAAAATTGCTGTTTCATGAAGGGGTTAAAGCATTTCCCTTTTGAAACTTAGTTTATTCTATGAACATTCTTAAAGATCATGTCCTCGATTAAATTTCTTCCCTCAACGTTATACAAATTAAAGAGTTATTAAAGGTTGTAGAGTCATTGCACAAAAATGGCAATGGGACAACATTAATACTACATTCTAAACATGTATAATTGCCTTTTTGTCACACTGTTATTCCCAAAGTGTTCCTCCTCTGTGCAGTAAGAGTTGGTTTGGCTTCAGCAACAGTCTATGTGGTTAGTAGATGCCAATTCACATCCTGCTATTCCAAGTAAGATTTTCCTATAACTCCTAGGGGAGAAGTTATCAATAATGGCATAATTTGTGCCAAAAAATACATTGCAAGTCAAAAGTGGAGATTCATTTCACCTCATATATCCAAAGGTGCATGTCATTTTTAAAATGGGACTTTTCAAAATATAAACCTGATTATCCATCTATTTCTCTCTATCTGTGACATTTTAACACTAATGGAACTAAAATGTGACTTTTTAAACTAATATCGCATACAGGGGGACCCTGTCTGGGAAGGATTTGCAATATATATAAACACACAGCCTTGTTTGGCTTATAATCTTTCTTGTCCCAGACACTAAAACGTAACCTTTAATCCATTTGTTAAAATAATTAGAAAACGTGAGCAAACTTTAAGGATTAAAACTATCTGATACCCTATGAGTGCTGTAATACAGTGAAGTACCTACAAGGATACAGGCAGGGGTGCACTTCCCCGCACTGCGTTCCCTGGGGGACACTAGCTGTCCTGATCATTGTGTTAACAGTACATTGTTCAATATAGCCACAAACTGCTGTAATGTGATTCTTGTGAGGCACCACTATCCTCAGTTAGATTGTGTTAGAACTACTGTAATAGCTTGCACTGATAACGGTATGCAGAATCTAAAACCTAACACCTGCCCCACAACATGTTTCGCCAGCTACTCTGGCTGCATTAGGGGTATCAGGCAGTCTGCCCGATACCCCTGATGAAGTCAGAGTAGCTGGCGAAACATGTTGGGCGGCAGGTGTTAGGTTTTAGATTACATAGTTACATAGTTAATATGGTTGAAAAAAGACAAACGTCCATCAAGTTCAACCAAGGGATAGGTGGGGACGCGAATCCCAGAAGGAAGTGATACTCAGATTACTACACGTTTTCATAAGCATTTATGTTTTTTACTTTAAGAATTCATCTAAACTCTTTTTGAAACTGTCCACTGTTCCTGCTGTGACCACGTCCTGAAGAAGTCTATTCCACAGATACACAGTTCTTACAGTAAAGAAGCTTTGACGCTTCTGGAGACTAAACTTTTTCTTCTTCAGTCGGAGGCAGTGCCACCTTGTCTTTTGAGAACATTTTACATGGAACAGCTTTTCGCCGTATTTTTTGCATGGCCCATTTATATACTTGTACAGGTTAATCATGTCCCTCAGACGTCTCTTCTCAAGACTAAATAAATTCAATTCATTTAATCTTTCTTTATAACTAAGACCCTCATGCCCCTTATCATTTTAGTCGCTCTCCTCTGTACTTTTTCCAGCTGCAGTGCATCCTTTCTATGTACTGGTGCCCAGAACTGGACTGCGTATTCCAGATGAGGCTGCACCAGCGTTTTGTAAAGTCCATGCCTCGCTTAATGCATGACAATATCCTGGTGGCCTTAGAAGCAGCTGATTAACATTGTATACTATAATTTAATCTACCATCCACAAGGACACCCAAATCCTTCTCTATAAGTGACATCACCTAGGACATATGAAGCACAGAGATTATTACTACCAAGATGCATAAATTTACATTTGTCCACATTAAGCCTCATTTGCCAAGTTGATGCCCAATCACTCAGAGTGTTCAAGTCAGCTTGTAGTTTATGGACATCTTCCATAGACCGTACAGTTCTACACATTTTAGTGTCATCTGCAAAAATAATTATGGTGCTATTAATCCCATCCTCAATATCATTAATAAATAAATTTAATAATAAAGGGCCCAGCACTGAACCTTGGGGTACACCACTTATAACCTGGGACCAATTACAAACTATACTTTCCAAGCCAATAGACCTTACTTTACTTATTAAGCATCTATGAGGGACAGTATCAAAAGCCTTTGCAAAATCCAGAAACACTACATCCACAGCCGCCCCTTTGTCCAAGCTACTACTCACCTCCTCATAAAAACAAATCAGGTTAGTCTGACAACTTCTGTCCTTGGTAAACCCATGCTGGTTATCACTTACAATATTATTTATAGTCACATACTCCGGTATATAGTCCCTTAAGATTCCTTCAAACATTTTTCCCACAACAGAAGTTAAACTAACTGGTCTATAATTACCTGTGGGGGACCTTGATCCTTTTTCGAATATGGGCACCACGTTTGCCTTGTGCCAATCACTTGGCACTGTACCAGTCCCTAGAGACACCTTAAAAATTATAAACAGGGGCACAGCAATGACTGAACAGAGCTCTTTAAGCACTCTTGGGTGTAATCCATCTGGACCCGGAGTTTGGTTCACATTTACCCTATTTAACTTCTCTTGGACCATATCTAGATTTAGCCAATTGAGTATATTACTGGATGTACAGCCCCGGCGCCACAGATATCAGCTCCTTTCTCTTCTTTTGTATATACAGAGCTAAAAAACCTATTTAGGAACTCTGCCTTTTCCTTATCTTCAGTGACTACCCCCCTTTACCATCATTTAGGGGACCCACCCGCTTAGACCTAGGTTTTTTAGCATTTATATATTTAAAAAACGTTTTGGGATTTGTTTTGCTTTCTTTTGCTACCTACTGTTCGTTTTGTATCTTTGCAAATTTTATCTCCTTTTTGCAGATTTTATTAAGCCCTTTGTAATCTTCAAACGCTACAGCTCAGATTAGAATTTTTTTAATTCCCTCTTTTTGTCTTTTATTGCTCTTTTTACAGTAGCTGTAAGCCATGGGGGGTTTAATTTTAGCCGTTTATACTTGTTACCTAAAGGGATAAAAAAAATGTGTGCAATTACTCAATGTGGATTTGAAGCTCTCCCATTTAGCCTCTGTATTATTATGTGACAATAGCTGCTCCCAGTGTATGCCCTGAAATTCTGCCCTCAACCCAGGGAAATTAGCCTTTTTGAAATTCTGTGTCTTTGCTCTGCCTGACAGAGTATGCTTCTTATAGTTTAGGGGGAATATAATTATATTGTGGTCACTATTACCTAGTGTTTCTCGAACAGTAACATTACCAACAAGCTCTGAATCATTAGAAATTATCAGGTCCAACAGAGCATTGCCCCTAGTGGGAACTTCTACAAACTGGCCTATAAAGTGGTCCTGCAGCAAGTTGAGGTATTGTCTCCCCTTCGCGATTGAGGCAGAATCATGACCCCAGTCAATGTCTGGGAAGTTAAAATCTCCCATTATGACTACTGTACCAGCCTGTGCCACCCGCTCTATTTGGTTATACAGTTGCTTTTCTATCTCTTCTGTGATGTTAGGAGGTCTATAGATTACACCAAGTATTATTTTTTCAGTGTTTAAATCCCTTTGAACTTTCACCCATAAAGTTTTCACATCCTCACCATCCTCACCCACAATTGCCTCTTTCACACTTGTCTTCAGATCACTCCTCACATACAGGCACACGCCACCACCTTTTCTATTGACCCTGTCTTTCCTAAATAGTGTAAAACCCTCAATATTAACAGCCCAGTCATGCGAAGAGTCCAACAATGTCTCAGCCACACCAACTACATCTATGATTCTGCATACCGTTATCAGTGCAAGCTATTACAGTAGTTCTAACACAATCTAACTGAGGATAGTGGTGCCTCACAAGAATCACATTACAGCAGTTTGTGGCTTTATGGAACAATGAACTGTTAACACAATAATCAGGACAGCTAGTGTCCCCCAGGGAACGCAGTGCGGGGAAGTGCACCCCTGCCTGTATCCTTGTAGGTACTTCACTGTATTACAGCACTTATATTGTATCAGATAGTTTTAACCCTTTAAGTTTGCTTATGTTTTCAAATTATTTTAACAAATGGATTAAAGGTTAAGTTTTAGGTTCTGGGACAAGAGTGATTATAAGGCTACTTTCACACCTGCGTTAGGTGCGGATCCATCTGGTATCTGCACAGACGGATCGGCACCTATAATGCAAACGCTTGTATCCATTCAGAACTGATCCATTTGCATTTTTCTTTTTTTTTTAAAAGTCTAAGTCAAAACAGATCTGTCCTGACTTACACTGAAAGTCAATGAGGGACGGATCCGTTTTCAATTGCACCATATTGTGTCAGTGAAAACGGATCCGATCCCCATTGACTTACATTGCAATTCAGGACGGATCCGTTTGCAAGCAGAGTTTTGGTGTCCGCATCCAGAGTGGAATGGAGGCGAAACGAAGCCAAACTGATTCATTCTGAATGGTTCCTTATCTATTCAGAATGCATTGGGGCTTAACTGATCCGTTTTGAACCGTTTGTGAGATCCCTGAAACGGATCTCACAAACGGAATTCAAAACACCAGTGTGAAAGTAGCCTAAGCCAAGCAATGCTGTGTGTTTATATTTTTTAAACCAAAATGCACCATTTCAGCCATCCCCTGCCAGACCACACTTGAGACTTTTGAAACATATTTGCGACTTTTGAAGCATATTTGCGACATTTCCACTGGTAAATTGTGACTTTTGTCTCAGACTTGGCCGTTTTGTTTTTGTTGAATGTCAATTTACTGAGAAAACACTGTTGTTTAGCTAATTTATATTACAAAAAAAATGCATCTTGTTTCAATATTTGCCTGTCACTTGTTCCCACAACGAGTTGGTTTTCTTTTCATAAATGCGACTTCACATATTTATTCCATAAATGACACTTTTTACACAAAACACCACCACATAAACTGGCTTAATTGTCCGCAACAATTTGAGCCATTTCTGCCGATAAGAGGATGATAAATGAGGTTAAGTATATGCCAATTTGATAGCCCTGCCCACTTTGACATTTATAATTCATTTCTGGTGTGATGCATTCTTTATGGGTAAAATTCTGTAGAAAACAGTTGATATATTTGGCGCAAATCAAAATGCCATTCTGGTCCGACATACTTAGTAAATGTCCCCCCTAGAGTTGGAACTGAACATGCTTGACTTCCTATCATTCCTAGTGCCAGAACTAAACTAGACCATCAAACTGAGCTCAACTACAGGTCATAATCATAGTCAGCAAGCTACAGCATAAACATCACATTTAGGGCCAGAAAGTAGTAAGTGAAAAAAGTACAAAAATAATTCAATCACAACATATTGAGAATTTTTACTTTGTACCACATGCTTTCAATGTGACTTAAATTTCTGTGGCAGAGTTCCCCTTTCAGTTCTTGTATCATCTCTTGCTAATCAGCTCTGATGAATGCCATGGCGTCTTCCTAGCTCAGGACACTTTCATTGGTCACATGACTTAGGCACAACTCAATCCCATTCAAGTGAATGGAGCTGAGCTGCAACACCAAGCTGTGCTTGGCAAGTTATAAGGAGGCACTCACCAGAGAGCTGCGGCCTCTTCAAACATCTGATCAGAGGGATACTGGGTGTTGGACCCCCACTGATCAGATTCTGATGACCTATCCTAGGAATAGGTCATCAGTATTAAACTCAGAAAACCGCTTTAAACATCCCGGGTTATAAGTGGTGTACCCCAAAGTTCAGTGCTGGGCCCTCTATTATTTAATTTATTTATTAATGATATTGAGGACGGGATTGGTAGCACCATTTCTATTTTTGCAGATGACACTAAGCTGTGTAGTACTGTGCAGTCTATGGAAGAGGTCTGTAAAATACAAGCTGACTTGAACACTCTGAGAGATTGGGAATCAACTTTGGAAATGAGGTTCAATGTAGATAAATGTAAAGTTAGACATCTTGGTAGTAATAATCTGCGTGCATCATATGTCCCAGGGGATGTAACACTGGGAGAGTCACTTATAGAGAAGAATTTGGGTGTCCTTGTAGATGGTAGATAGTTAAATAACAGTATACAATATCAATCAGCTGCTTCTAAGGCTACCAGGATATTGTCATGCATTAAACGAGGCATGGACTCGCGGGGCAGGGATGTAATATTACCACTTTACAAAGCGTTGGTGCGGCCTCATCTGGAATATGCAGTTCAGTTCTGGGCCCCAGTCCATAGAAAGAATGCACTGCAGCTGGAAAAAGTACAGAGGAGAGCGACTAAACTGATAAGGGGCATGAGGGGTCTTAGTTATGAAGAAAGATTAAAATAATTCAATTTATTTAGTCTTGAGAAGAGACGTCTAAGATTAACCTCTATAAATATATAAATGGGCCGTACAAAATTTTTTAAACGGTTAAAAACTGTTCCATGTAAAATGCCCGATTGGAGATGAAAAAGTTCAGTCTCCAGAATCATCCAAACTTTTTTACTATAAGAACTGTGAATCTGTGGAACAGACTTCCTCAGGACGTGGTCACAGCAAGAACAGTGGACAGTTTTAAAAAGGGTTTAGATGAATTCTTAAAAGCAAATGACATTAATGCTTTTGAAAATGTGTAGAAATCTCACTTCGTTCTGGGATTCACATCCCCATCTATCCCTTGGTTTAACTTAATGTACTTATGTCTTTTTTCAACCGTATTAACCATGTAACTATGTAACATTTTTGCAGCTCATCTTTGGATTTATTCTATTTTACAAAAGTATTTTTGTAGGTAAGGTCTCCAGAACTGAAGACAGTTTTCCAGATGCAGTCTCAATAGATTGCTATGCAGCAGGATGACAATATTCCTTTTTCTATAGGTTATACCTAGAGATGAGCGAACTTTTCAAAAATTCGATTAGCCTGTTCGGCAAATTTTTCTGGAAAAATTTTGTTCGATCTGAATATATTTGCGGTGAATTACGTAAAAAAAATTGCTATTTCCTGTCTGCTAAGAGCCTTTATAGTGGTGTAGTACACTGTGCCTTGTAGTAACCCACATAGGGAGTCTACTTTGGTAGTGAAATAATACTGTGAGTCCGTATGACATGCAGATGACAAGCGTCACTCTTAGAATCACTGTACACTTCACTTAATAGGGAAGTCACGGGGCCAAAACAGACCAAATAACTCAAGGATGAACTCAACTTTACAGGTCGATGTTAGTGCCAAGAAGAAACACACTCCTTTTACACCGTCACCAGCTGATTCCACATAGATGTAAACAGAACCTGTCCTATTAATCGCTTATACAAGTAGAGAAGCATTAAGTTTGTATTGACGTCACTGATTAATTTGCCCTTCCTCTGATCCGTCAGAACAATAACCCACAAAAAACGGATCCTGTCTGTGGAGCATACACCCTCACTCGGTCAACATTTACTCAATAATCCACCAGTATTGCTAATGCAAAAAAAAACAGGACTGGATCTAAAACAGACATGACACGTGAATGGAATATTTGCATGTCTTCTCTGTTTTGTACCCACTCCTTCTTTTGGCTACCAAATCATAATCCATACAGGCCTTACAGCTGCTACACAGACAGGATCCATTGTGCATCTAATTTTTCCTTCCTTCTGACAGAACAGAAGAAGGGTCAAACAAATGATGATGTCAGCCAGGCCAAAAGGCAAAATAGTGGCCCAGTCACGAAGTGGGGAGAGTTGGAACAGCATGAGGACCAATGACAGGGTCTGGAGGTTACGTGGCAGCATCAGGAAGCCACATAGTGGCACAATAAATATATGTTAGGACCGCGCTACAATATTGGGTAGAAAAATGCACAGTTTATAATTCCTTAGGTGTTCCTTTCAACTCAATCCTCAGTTGATCTCCTTCTTCATCACCATCACTTCAACCTCTATACCGATCAGCAGAAAGCAACTCATATATATTCTCCTTCTTCCGCAATACCAGATTAAAACACAGCCACCATTCCTTCAAAAAGGAATTAACATAGGGCAGACCCACTGGTAAAAAGCATTCAATATCTTTTAATATACTCACAGAGTTTCCTCTTTCACAATTGCATATACATATAAAATGCTGCCCGATCCGGGTTTCGCACCTGCTTCATCTGGGGCGTCTCAATTCTAGTTTGCTGGGGTGGGTTTTATAGTCTTATCCCAAGGTCACATGACTTAACCCTTTATTTTATACAGCTTTATTTATCTTTTCTAATATTTATTTTTTCATATCTCCAACTATATCATGTCACATCAAAATTATATCAGCTTTAAAATTTCATTTATTATAAAATACATTCTAAAACTTTCTTTATAATTGTTTTTTTTTATAATAATGAACTATGAATGTAATTTCTTATTATATCTTGCCCTTAGTTGTTTCTAAAACCCTACAATACTACCATTATCTTCACCTAACAAAAATCCCCCATATATTCAGTCTGTGTGAACCACTATTCTGTTCACACTATGTTTCTAAAAACTACAATGTTACCATTATTTTCACCTAAAAATGATTCACCATATATATTCTCTCTGTGTGAACTATATTTATTTTTCTGACTATTTTGGAAGTGTGGACCTATCTTCCTTTGTTTCAGGACTGCAGCTGGTAATACGGAAAGAGACACCTTTTTTGTTTATTAAACATAGTGGTACAATGACAGAGTCTAGAGGTGGTGGCAGCATAAGGAGACCACAAAGTTGCACAATGACAATGTGGAGGTGGCGGCAGTATCAGGAGGCCATAGAGTGGCACAATGACAGAGTCTGGAGTTTGCAGCAGTCTAAGGAGGTCACTGAGTGGTACAATACAGAGTGTGGAGGTGGCAGCAGTATAAGTAAGTCACAGAGTGGCACAATGACAGAGTCTGGAGGTGGCAGTAGCAGCATCAGGAGAAGGCCATAGAGTGGCACAATGACAGAGTTTGGAGGAGGCAGCAGCATGAGGAGGCCACCGAGTGGCACAATGACCGAGTGTGGAGGTGGCAGCATCAGGAGAAGGCCACTGAGTGGCACAATGACAGAGTGTGGAGGTGGCAGCAGTATAAGGAGGCCACTGAGTGGCACAATGACCGAGTCTGGAGGTGGCGGAACCATGAGGAGGCCACAGAGTGGCACAATGACAAAGTATGGAGGTGGCGGAAGCATGAGGAGGCCACAGAGAGGCACAATGACAGAGTCTGGAGGTGGCGGCAGCATGAGGAGGCCACAGAACTGCACAATTACAGACTCTGGAGGTGTCGGTAGCAGCAGCATCAGGAGGAGGCCACAGAGTGGCACAATGACAGAGCATGGAGGTGGCAGCAGTATGAGGAAGCAACCGAATGGCAAAAAGACAGAGTCTGAAGGTGGTGGCAGCAGCAGTAGCAGCATCAGGAGAAGGCCACCGAGTTGCACAATGACAGAGTTTGGAGGTGGCGGCAGCATCAGTAGGAGGCCACATAGTGGCACAATCACAGAGCGCGGAGGTGGCGGCGGCAGCAGCATCAGGAGGAGGTCACAGGGTGACACAATGACCGAGTGTGGAGTGCGGCAGCAGCATCAGGAGACCACAGAGTAGCAAGGTGACATAGTTTGGAGGTAGCGGCAGCATTAGGAGGCCACAGAGTGGCAAGGTGACATAGTGTGGAGGTGGCAGAAGCATGAGGAGGCCACAGCATGAGGAGGCCACAGAGTGGCACGATGACGAGAGATTGTGGAGGTGGCAGCAGCATGAGGAGGCCACAGAGTGGCTGCTTCGTCTATTCATTTATAGGGAATATGGGACAGAACAGAAGGTGAAAATTTCTCAACTTCATAAAGTGTTGCTTAAAACACGATTTAATAATACACGTTCTCCGGCACAAAAGGCTTGGCAAATTGATTGTCCGTGAATTTCCCTCGAAGATTGGGATATTATATTGTCAAATTTAAGTTTACTTTCTCATAATTTTAATCAAGTTTTTCTTTCAATTTAATATTTAATAA
The DNA here is from genome assembly GCF_905171765.1 of Bufo bufo. Classification (NCBI taxonomy): domain Eukaryota; kingdom Metazoa; phylum Chordata; class Amphibia; order Anura; family Bufonidae; genus Bufo; species Bufo bufo. The sequence goes on along the minus strand of NC_053396.1, from coordinate 121,574,079 downwards.
ATTTATTAATATAAATTATGTATTGCCTAAGACAGGAGAGAATTTGACAGTCTTCAGTTTATTCAACGACATGGTTATGATGGAGAAAGCATTCCAAAAAACAATTTTTCTCCACCTAGAGACAAATTGTGTCAAGATTGATGCAAGTGTTGTATCGACTACTCATTGACCAAGATACTTCTGGGGGAACCTGCTTGAACAGGCCTCTAGTAGCTACAGACAATGAGAAGATAAAGCATCAAGAAAGCTTTGAGCCCGGAGGAGTCGCAAAGTTCATCAAGATACGTCACTAAAGATTTTACCGCATATAACCGCAGTGCTGACCGCTGAATACATTTAGTTTTTAGACCAAAATACTTCAATAAAGATTTTACCACATATAACCTCAGCGATGACCGCTAAATAAATGTAGTTTTTCGCCTGAAATAGTTCAATAAAGATTTTACTGCATATGACCGCAGCACTGACTACTGAATTTATTTTGTTTTTCGACCGAAATACTTCAGTAAAGATTTTACCACATATAACCGCAGCACTGACCGCTAAATAAATTTTGTTTTTCGACCAAAATACGTCATTAAAAATGTTACCACATACAGTCCTGATCAAAAGTTTAATACCACTTGAAAAATGGCAAAAAATCATATTTAGCATGGCTGGATCTTAACAAGATTCCAAGTAGAGCTTCAACATGCAACAAGAAGAAATGAGAGTAAGACAAATTTTTTTTGAGCATTCAATTTAGTGAAAAGAACGAATAAACTGAAACAGGCTGTTTTTCTGCTGATCAAAAGTTTAGGACCACACCTCCAAAAAAAAACTAACCCCCCCCCAAAACAGAAATCCAACTTCCAAACAGGAACTCAGTAATGAGTAGCTCCGCCGTTATTGTTTATCACTTCAAAAATGCGTTTCGGCATGCTTGATGCAAGCGTTTCCATGGGGTGAGTGGGAACATTTCTCCAAGTGGTGAAGACGGCCACACGAAGGCCATCTACTGTCTGGAACTGTTGTCCATTTTTGTAAACTTCCCTTGCCATCCATCCCCAAAGGTTCTCAATTGGATTTAGATCAGGGGAACACGCAGGATGGGCCAAAAGAGTGATGTTATTCTCCTGGAAGAAGTCCCTTATCCCAAGGGCATTGTGTACTGTAGCGTTGCCCTGTTGAAAAACCCAGTCGTTACCACACAGACCAGGGCCCTCAGTCATGAGGAATGCTCTCTGCAACATCTGGACATAGCCAGCGGCCGTTTGACGCCCCTGCACTTCCTGAAGCTCTATTGTTCCACTGAAGGAAAAAGTACCCCAGACCATTATGGCGCCCCCTCCACTGTGTCGCGTAGAAAACATCTCAGGTGGGATCTGCTTGTCATGCCAGTAACTGTCACAACCAGACAGTTGAGAAGCTCTGACAGGAGCCTTTCAGATCCTCCTCCTTGAATTTCTTTGTTTTGGTTGAGTTCCTCATCTCGTTAGTCTATCTCAGCTGTCATGCAGTTGGACTGATTGCTGCCCTTTAAGTTCCTCCCCAGAATGCAGTAGTGTGCGGCTTATACTACTTCCTGGAGTGTGTGTGCATGCTGTTCCTAGTTCCCAGTCCACAGTCCCCAGTCGTCTGCAAGATAAGTTCTGTTTATGTATTTATGATTTTCTGTTTTCTGGATCCAGGTGACCCTGACTCCCTCCGTGTCTGTGTAGGGAGCCGGTGGTCGTGTCCCCTCACTATTGTAGGGTCTTCAGGTGTAAGATAGTCGAGGTACGTGGATATGCGCCCATCCACCTTTGGGGTGGTCGCATAGGCTGAGCAATAAGAAAGAGCGGCAGGTCTCATGCAGGGGTCTCCCTTTTGTTCCTTAGTTGTGGATCCAGTGAGTCATTGTTTATATTGTATTGTCTTGTTTCCTGTACACCATCCGTGACATTATAAGTCGCCAAAAAACCGTCTCAAGCATGGATCCGGTTTCACTTTTGGCTGAGCGCTTCCAGGGTCTTTCATTGGAGGTAGCTGATCTCCGTAAGACTTTTTCTCAGTTTCAAGTGACCGGTTCAGCTTGCGTTCATGGAGTTTGTTCTGAGCCTAAGATCTCGCTCCCGGATACGTTCTCCGGGGGTAGTGAGTATTTTGTGCGTTTTAGAGAGGCTTGCAAACTCCATTTTCGCCTTCTTCCCCATTCCTCTGGTGATGAAGAACGGAGGGTGGGGATCATTATATCGCTGCTCAGGGGTAACGCTCAATCCTGGGCCTTTTCGCTGCCGGAGGGGGCACGGCCCCTCCGTTCAGTGGATGAATTCTTTTTAGCCCTGGGTCAGATATATGATGATCCAGATCGTATTGCTCTGGCTGAGTCTAGACTACGTCTGTTATGCCAGGGTAAACAATCCGCAGAGATATACTGCTCAGAATTTCGGAGATGGGCAGCTGATACTGGTTGGAATGATGCTGCACTCCGGTCTTTCTGAGGGATTGAAAGATGCATTTGCCTTTCATGAGAGACCTACCTCCTTGGATTCTGCTATGTCTCAGGCTGTTCGTATTGACAGGCGTTTTAGAGAGAGAGGAGAGATCTCTCCTTCCTGTCATACTCAGTCCCAGGACAGTGCAGCGGTCTCTTTCTGTGCGCAGGGGTCTCAGTCGCTGTCAGCCCCTTCTGAGCAGGAGCCCATGCAGCTGGGGTTGATTGCCTCTGACAATAGAAGATTCAGCCCGCATGGGAGGGTTTGTTTTTGTTGTGGAGGTATAAATCATTTGGCAAATGTTTGTCCCTCTAGGAGATTCAGGCAGTCTTCTGGGAGTAATAAAGAAACAAAAAGGAAAAAATCTTTTAAAAATGTTCCGTCTGTTACTATTGGCAGGGTTGAGGCGGAAATTGAAGGTTTTCCGTTTGCTTGTAGTTCCCGTTTTGTCCTGCCTGCTAGGGTGGCGCTAGAGAGCAAGAGCATTTTTTGTGAGATTTTTGTGGATAGTGGAGCAGCTGTCAATCTCATTGATAATCAATTTGCAATAACTCATGGTTTCCAGGTATGCACTTTGGGAAAGGATATTCCTGTTTTTGCTATTGATTCCGCTCCACTTTCTCAGAAATCATTAAAGGGCATAGTTCACAATATTCGTTTAATTGTGAGTGATGCTCATGTTGAGGATGTGTCATGTTTCGTCCTTAGCGGTTTGCCTACTCCTCTAGTGTTGGGGCTACCCTGGCTCACTAAACATAACCCCACCATTGATTGGCAAGCGAGGCAAATAAATGGTTGGAGTGAATTTTGCAGAGAGAATTGCCTCATGACATCTGTTTCTGAGGTTTCTACTAAGACTGTACCACCTTTCCTCTCTGAATTTTAGGATGTCTTCTCTGAGAGTGGAGTTCAGGATTTGCCCCCGCACAGGGAGTACGATTGCCCTATTAATCTCATCCCAGGCGCCAAACTGCCTAAATCTCGTTTATACAATCTTTCCCAACCTGAAAGGGTCGCTATGCGTGCTTATATCTCTGAGAGTCTGAGAAAAGGACACATACGACCCTCGAAGTCACCCGTTGCCGCTGGTTTTTTCTTTGTTAAGAAAAAAGATGGTTCTTTAAGACCTTGTCTGGATTTCAGGGAGCTGAACAGTATCACTATTCGTGACCCTTATCCGCTTCCTCTGATCCCGGACCTGTTTAACCATTTTGTTGGGGCTAAAATCTTTTCCAAATTAGACCTAAGAGGGGCATACAACCTGGTCAGGGTCAGAGAAGGAGACGAATGGAAGACGGCTTTCAATACCCCTGAGGGCCATTTTGAGAATTTGGTTATGCCTTTTGGTTTGATGAATGCCCCAGCCGTTTTTCAGCATTTCGTGAACAGCATTTTTTATCATTTAATGGGAAAATTTGTATTAGTGTATTTGGATGACATTTTGATTTTTTCTCCTGATTTCAAGACTCATAAGGAACACTTATGTCAGGTCTTGCTCATCCTGCGGGAGAATAAATTATACGCGAAACTGGAAAAATGTGTGTTTGCGGTTCCAGAAATTCAATTTCTGGGGTTTCTTCTCTCCGCTTCTGGTTTTCGCATGGACCCCGAGAAGGTCCGCGCTGTGCTTGAGTGGGAGCTTCCTGAGAATCAGAAGGCGCTGATGCGTTTTTTGGGCTTTGCCAATTATTACAGGAAATTTATTTTGAATTATTCCTCTGTTGTTAAACCACTCACTGATATGACCAGAAAGGGGGTAGATTTTTCTTCCTGGTCGGTAGAGGCGCGTAAGGCCTTTTCTAATATCAAGGAGAGTTTTGCTTCCGCTCCCATCCTGGTACAACCTGATATTTTGTTACCCTTCATAGTTGAGGTTGATGCTTCTGAGGTAGGGGTGGGTGCGGTCTTGTCTCAGGGTTCCTCTCCTGCCAAATGGCAACCATGTGCCTTTTTCTCGAAGAAACTCTCCTCCGCAGAGAGAAATTATGATGTGAGAGATAGGGAATTGTTGGCCATCAAGTTGGCTTTTGAGGAATGGCGCCATTGGCTAGAGGGAGCCAGACACCCTATTACCGTGTTTACTGACCATAAAAATCTGGCCTACTTGGAGTCAGCCAAGCGTCTGAACCCGAGACAGGCCAGATGGTCTTTGTTCTTTTCAAGGTTTAATTTTGTTGTCACGTTCCGCCCTGGGGTTAAGAATGTGAAGGCAGATGCCCTGTCACGTTGTTTTCCGGGAGGTGGGAATTTTGAAGACCCGGGTCCCATTTTGGCTGAAGGTGTGGTGGTCTCTGCTCTTTTTCCTGAATTGGAGGCAGAGGTGCAGGCAGCCCAGTCAGAGGCTCCTGATCTTTGTCCTCCTGGGAGGTTGTTTGTGCCTCTCGCTTTGAGACACAAGATTTTTAAGGAACACCACGATACGGTCCTTGCTGGACACCCGGGGGCAAGAGCCACACTGGATCTCATCGCTCGGAGATTCTGGTGGCCTGCGCTTCGTAAGTCGGTTGAGGGTTTTGTGGCAGCTTGCGAGACTTGCGCTCGTGCCAAAGTCCCTCATTCACGGCCATCAGGTCCTCTCCTTCCCTTACCCATTCCTTCCCGTCCTTGGACACATCTGTCCATGGACTTCATAACGGACTTGCCTCGTTCCTCGGGGAAGACTGTGATTCTGGTGGTCGTTTTAGCAAAATGGTGCATTTCATCCCTTTTCCTGGTTTGCCCAATGCTAAGACGCTGGCGCAGGCATTTATTGACCACATTGTCAAATTGCATGGTATTCCTTCAGACATAGTCTCTGATAGGGGCACGCAGTTTGTTTCCAGATTCTGGAAGGCTTTCTGTTCTCGCTTGGGGGTTCGGTTGTCATTCTCTTCTGCTTTCCACCCGCAGTCGAATGGCCAGACAGAGCGCGTCAATCAGAATCTGGAGACATATCTGCGCTGTTTTGTGGCGGAGAATCAGGAGGATTGGTGTTCTTTTTTGTCCCTTGCTGAGTTTGCTTTAAATAACCGTCGTCAGGAGTCCTCTGATAAGTCACCATTTTTTGGTGCATATGGGTTTCATCCGCAGTTTGGGACTTTCTCGGGAGAGGGGTCTTCTGGTTTACCTGATGAGGACAGATTCTCCTCGTCTTTGTCATCTATTTGGCAAAAGATTCAGGATAATCTAAAGAGCATGAGTGAGAGATATAAGCGTGTGGCAGATAAGAGACGTGTGCCTGGTCCGGACCTGAATGTTGGTGATCTGGTGTGGTTGTCTACCAAGAATATCAAATTGAAGGTTCCCTCCTGGAAGTTGGGTCCTAGGTTTATTTGGCCTTACAAGATCCTGTCTGTCATCAATCCTGTTGCCTACCGTCTTGATCTTCCTCAGACTTGGAAGATCCATAATGTTTTTCATAAGTCCTTATTGAAACCTTATGTTCAACCTATTGTACCCTCGCCTTTGCCTCCTCCTCCGATTATGGTTGATGGAAATCTTGAATTTCAGGTCTCTAGGATTGTGGATTCTCGTCTTGTCCGCGGTTCCCTCCAGTACCTCGTTCATTGGGAGGGTTACGGTCCTGAGGAGAGCATGTGGGTCCCAGTGACGGACATTAAGGCCACTCGTCTCATCAGGGCTTTCCATAGGTCCCATCCTGAGAAGGTGGGCCCTGAGTGTCCGGAGTCCACTCGTAGAGGGAGGGGTACTGTCACAACCAGACAGTTGAGAAGCTCTGACAGGAGCCTTTCAGATCCTCCTCCTTGAATTTCTTTGTTTTGGTTGAGTTCCTCATCTCGTTAGTCTATCTCAGCTGTCATGCAGTTGGACTGATTGCTGCCCTTTAAGTTCCTCCCCAGAATGCAGTAGTGTGCGGCTTATACTACTTCCTGGAGTGTGTGTGCATGCTGTTCCTAGTTCCCAGTCCACAGTCCCCAGTCGTCTGCAAGATAAGTTCTGTTTATGTATTTATGATTTTCTGTTTTCTGGATCCAGGTGACCCTGACTCCCTCCGTGTCTGTGTAGGGAGCCGATTGTCGTGTCCCCTCATTATTGTAGGGTCTTCAGGTGTAAGATAGTCGAGGTACGTGGATATGCGCCCATCCACCTTTGGGGTGGTCGCATAGGCTGAGCAATAAGGGAGAGCGGCAGGTCTCATGCAGGGGTCTCCCTTTTGTTCCTTAGTTGTGGATCCAGTGAGTCATTGTTTATATTGTATTGTCTTGTTTCCTGTACACCATCCGTGACAGTAACGTTGGAAACCATCAGGACCATCAAGGTTAATTTTTTTCTCATCAGAGAATAAAACTTTCTTCCACCTTTGAATGTCCCATGTTTGGTGCTCTCTTGCAAAGTCCAAACGAGCAGTTCTGTGGCGTTCAAGGAGACAAGGTCTTTGAAGACGTTTTTTGTTTTTGAAGCCCTTCAGTCTCAGATGCTGTCTGATGGCAGTCAGCACCAGTAAGGGCCTTAATTTGGGTCGAGGATCGTTTAGTGTCTTGACGGACAGCCAATTGGATCCTCCGGCTCAGTTCTGATTACATTTTTTTGGCTCTTCCACTTGACTTTTTTGTTCCATAACCCTCAGGATCATTTAAGAAATTTCAAATGACTGTCTTACTGCGTCCCACTTCAGCAGCGATGGCGCGCTGTTAGAGACCCTGCTTATGCAGTTCAACAACCCGACCACGTTCAAAAAGGGAGAGTTTTTTTTGTCTTTGCCATCACAACGTGTGACTACCTGACAGAAAATGACAATGAATCCACATCTTTGCACAGATTTGGCCATTTAAAGGCATGTGGTCCTAAACTTTTGATCAGCTAAAAAACAGCCTGTTTCAGTTTATTCATTGTTTTCATTAAATTGAATGCTCAAAAAATGTTTTGTCTCACTCTCATTTCTTCTTGTTGCATGTTAAAGCTCTACTTGGAACCTTGTTAAGATCCAGCCATGCTAAATATGATTTTTTGATCAGGACTGTATGACCGCAGCGCTGACCACTGAATTAATTTTGTTTTTCGACTGAAATACATCAATAAAGATTTTGCCACATATAACTGCAGCACTGAACGTTGAATAATTTTTTTTTGCTACCGAAATATGTCACTAAAGGCTTGGGACTCTCCACCTCGGCTCGCCACAAGCCATCAGTTCTCTGGAAGGTGCAGAGTCCACCACTTGGAAAGGGAGGGACTGCAGCACCAGCAACTTGGACAGCAGCACGTTCAGGTTGGATGCATGCACACATACTGTTGTCTCTTGGCAATCGATTTGGTGATCGATCGATGACGGAATGACTGATGAGGGGTAGGAGGAGCATCAGGACCAGCAAACGTTGGGAACGACAGACAGCTCCCTTCGCCTGAGGTGGTGGAACCTTGACTGCCTGAAATCAAGTGCAGCGTGCCACTGGGTGATGCCGCGGTTGCTTCGGCAGGCTGGACAACCATATAACAAGGGGAGAAACAAAGCTGGATCGCACATCCACATGCTATGCTTTGATCTAATAAAACTAGCTTCTCAGCACAATATATAGTATACAGCCCCCAATACTGCATGCTGTAAAAGAGGCATTAGTGTATATTTTGATCAAAAGGCATAAGCCCACTCACCACTTCAAGGTTGCCTCTTTGAGTGAGACCTACTCTGAACTAGGTGCAGCATGGCGCGGTGATGATGCAGCACTGTCCTCGTAGGCGGCGGGACCCAGGAGTCAAACAGCAACCCTGCTATCTGACAATGCCCCCCACGGCACATATGCATGTTAAATCTTCCTTCTTTATTACTGGTATCAGCACTCCTCCCATTCGGCACAGGTGGTTTTAATTAAGCAGAAGTCTGCATATAAGTGGCAATTGACCTGCAGTTCCTGATAGCAAAGGACATGTTGTGTTAGATAACTGTTCAGATGGTGCAGTACTGCGTAGTGGTCTTTGTTTTTGTGGCGCTGTGCTGGTGGGTCGGTGGGACCCAGTGCCGTGGTTGGCATTGTCAGATAGCAGGGTTGCTGTTTGACTCCTGGGTCCTGCTGCCTACTAGGGCAGTGCCACGTTGTCGCCGCACTGTGCTATGCCTATTTGTCAGAGTAGGTCCCACTCTAAGAGGCAACCTTGACGTGGTGAGTGGGCTTATTCCTTTTGATCAAAATGTATGCTAATGCCTCTTGTACAGCATGCAGTATAGGTGGTTTTACACTTAATATTGCACTGAGAAGTGAGTTTATTTAGATCTAAGCATAGAATAGTGGATGTGCGACCCAGTTCTATTTGTCTCCCCTTGATATAGGCTGGACCACCACATCAGAGCCACGGTTCTCCCAGTCCACTTTATGGTGACGCTGCATATGTTGATGCAGGGCCGTGGTGCCAACATTGGCACACTGGCTACGCTTCACCTTCTGCCCACAAATTCTACAGATGGAGCCTGTACAAAAAACCAAAGAGTAGGTGATTTTACCGACAACACTACGCACTGACTGACTGCTACTGCTGCAGCTTCTGTGAACCCGTGGACTCCTCCTTATATAAGGATGCATTTTTATAAGAATACATTTTTCATTTTCTACTCAACTAAAGGCTTTACCACGTATAATTGCGGCGCTGAACGCAGAATAAATGTATCGTTTTCTACCAAAATACGTCACTAAAGGTTTTACCACAAATATTACTGCAGTGCTGAATGCTGAATATATTTCGTTTTTCGACCAAAATGCTTCACTAAAGATTTTGCCACACATAACTGCAGAAGTGAAATGCATATATATTTTTCCTTTTTGTACTGAAACAGGCCACTAAACTCTTTTTCCAGAAATAAATGCACTAGTGAGGTGCGTATATTTTTTTCTTTTTTTGTACTGAAATTGGCCACTAAACGCTTTAAATACATATAACTGCAGAAGTGAACTGAGAAAATATATATATTTTTTTTTTTATGAAATAGGCCAGTAAACGTTTTTAGCAGAAATAAATGCACCAGTGAAGTACATATATATTTTACTTTCTGTACTGAAATAGGCCAATAAACACTTTAAACAGATATAACTGCAGAAGTGAACTGAGAATATATTTATCTTTTTGTACTGAAATAGGCCAGTAAACGCTTTTAGCAGAAATAAATGCACCAGTGAAGTGCGTATACCGTATTTTTTGCCCTATAAGACGCACTGGCCCATAAGACGCGCCTAGTTTTTAGAGGGGGACAATAATAAAAAAATATTTTTCATTATTACTCAGGCCAGACCACCAATCAGACCACCAATGTTAATCAGACCTCAGTTAACAGCCCCAATAAGATTCCCAATGTTAATAAGATCCCAATAAGACCTCAGATCAGACCTCAGCTCATACCCCAATATGAATGACCCCCAATCAGACCTCAGATAGGAGTCCCATGCCTCTCATCCGCCCCCATTAGCCTCATATCATCCCCCAGTAGCCTCATAGCAGCCCCCAGTAGCCTCATAACAGCCCCCCAGTAGCCTCATAGCAGCCCCCATTAACCTTATAGCAGCCCCCAGTAGCCTTATAGCAACCCCCAGTAGTCTTATAGCAGCCCCCAGTAGCTTCTCATCAGCCCCCAGAAGTGTCCATCAGCCTCATAAATATAAATTTAAAAAAATCATATACCTCACCTGCTCCTGGATGCCGCCGATCCTCTCCTCTAGCACGATCTGCATCCTCCTGCTCTCAGCTGTGCTGTGAAGGCTGCGCACAGCGTGACATCACAGAGCGCCTCACTCTGTGCGTAGCACTGCCGACAGCCGAGGACCAGGAAGCGGTGAGTACAAAGCCTTCACCGCTTCCCGGTCCTCTGGTACTAATAAGCGCTTCTATAATGGAAGAAGCTCATTAGTATTGGCCCCATAAGACACAGGGGCATTTTTCACCCACTTTTGGGTGAAAAATGCATCTTATGGGGCGAAAAATAAAAAAAATTAACTTTCTGTACTGAAATAGGCCAGTAAACGCTTTCAGCAGAAATAAATGCACCAGTGAAGTGCTTATATATTTTAATTTCTGTACGTAAATAGGACACTGAATGTTTTCACCACATACAGTATAACTGCAGAAGTGAAATGTGTGTATATTTTTAGTTTTGTACTGAAATAGGCCTCTAAACTCTTTCACTACAAATAAATGCTACAGTGAAGTGTGTATATTTTGTTCCTTTTTGTACTGAAATAGGACACTGAACGCTTTCACCACATATAACTGCAGAAGTGAAATGCATATATATTTTTCCTTTTTGTACTGAAATAGTCCACTAAAATCTTTCAACACAAATTACTGCATAAGTGAAATGCGTAAATATGTTTTCTTTTTCCACAGATATAAGCCACTAGAGGCTTTTTTTTAACATAGCACTTGCACCCCAATAACAAGAACAAATTGCTGGAATGCCAGAGCTGTCTAATGACTATTTGGATGCCCAAATAATCTTTCCCTGCACTTGTAAATCGCTTTTCTAGCAGTGTTCCTAGCTCCTTCTGACGTCTCTCCCTGCAATATGATGCTGTGAAATAATTCCTCCCTATCCTTTCTGTGCACTTGTAAATTGCTTTTCTGGCACTGTCCCTAGCGTCTTTTGATGTTTCTCCCCGCACTAAGATGCTGTGAAATGTTTCCTCCCTATCCTTTCCCTGCACTTATAAATCGTTTTTTTAGGGGGGTTTTTCACAATGAGGTTTTTTCTATTGCTGTCCCTAGCGCCTTCTCACATCTGTCCCTGCACTCAGAACGTTGGAAAATTTCTGACTCTAAGATGGCCACCGTATTTATAGAGCTGTGACATCACAGGGCTGGCTGGCTGCTGATTGGCTGCATGCATGGCATTATGGGTCAGCCCACCTTCCCAATTCAAATTTTTCCTGAAATTCGGATCGAATTCCACTTCATCTGATTCGATTCGCTCATCTCTAGTTATACCTTTTGCTTTGCAGCCAAACACTCCTCTTGCTTTCCCTACTGCCTGGATCTCATTCTGAAGCTTACATTCTGTAACCTCATTAAGCTATGTATACATAATTGCCTATTAATTGAAAGAGAAAATACTTTTCAAATAAATCTTTGCTGTCATGTGTAAGAATTGTAATTAAATTTTTAGACTTTAATCTGCATAACAAAGCCCAGATATTGTTCTTAAATTCTCAGTAAGATATTAGTAGCAATAATGAATACTTTTAAGCACTACTTTCATATTTCATATTAAACTCTGTTTTATTTGCAGTAAGTACAATTCTGAACAAAGAACACATTCTAATATTTGCAGTGCTAAGTGCACTTCGATCTAACTACAATAGATCTATTTGCCAATATTTAATTGCTTCCATTATTTAGTATATTTATGTTTTCACACATAAACTGTTAATTGTTCTCACTCTTGGAGACATGGGGTAACTCGCTCCACATGGAATGTTAATTAACATGAGTACTATTTCTGCCATAGGAAGCATTCCTGAATTTCTGTCCTGCCAGAAATAAAACACACCATGCCCATTTTAATCTCATATCAAGTTTACTAAATACTGTGAACTTTAGGAAGACTTATAGACACAGACCTTAACCTTTTCAATATTCTGCATTTTGATTAGCTGCCTATGCTTGGAGTTTTATTCTGGCTACTTTTACTGTAAATAAGGGGTTGTAGAAATGATCAATGCTTTACACTATAGAAGGCTGAAAAGGTCAAAGCAGCAGAGTTTACTGTCGTTATGAAGAAACAAAACACTATGGTAACTGCATACTATATCATAAAAGCATACCATTGCCATCAATATGATTTTGTGGTAATAATGAGCAAAATAATTAAAGTCATACAGTGAATCAGATGAATATAGCAAACAGCACTTTCAAAAAAGTGAGATCTCAGACTGGGAAATTGGCACTTACCATCAGAATTATCCAATGAGTTAAGATAAATGCAATGGCTTCTCCAGGAAAATGATATCAAGATAGCCTGTGCTGCATTCTTAAGGACCCACTTACAAAACCACATGTTTGGTCCTCATCCAAGCGGCATTTCATTTCAATGGGTCTGCAAAAAATATGTGTCGTCCACATCTGTACGTCCGTTCCATGGCCTGGCAAATAAAAATAGAACATGTCCTATTCTTGACCGTTATGTGGACAAGGATAAGCATTGTTTAAATAAGTCCACAAAAAAAAAAAAAAGGATGCAACACGGGTACACATATTGCAGGCTGCAAAATACACTGCTCAAAAAAATAAAGGGAACACTTAAACAACACAATGTAACTCCAAGTCAATCACACTTCTGTGAAATCAAACTGTCCACTTAGGAAGCAACACTGAGTGACAATCAATTTCACATGCTGTTGTGCAAATGGGATAGACAACAGGTGGAAATTATAGGCAATTAGCAAGACACCCCCAATAAAGGAGTGGTTCTGCAGGTGGTGACCACAGACACTTCTCAGTTCCTATGCTTCCTGGCTGATGTTTTGGTCACTTTTGAATGCTGGCGGTGCTTTCACTCTAGTGGTAGCATGAGACGGAGTCTACAACCCACACAAGTGGCTCAGGTAGTGCAGCTTATCCAGGATGGCACATCAATGCGAGCTGTGGCAAGAAGGTTTGCTGTGTCTGTCAGCGTAGTGTCCAGAGCATGGAGGCGCTACCAGGAGACAGGCCAGTACATCAGGAGACGTGGAGGAGGCCGTAGGAGGGCAACAACCCAGCAGCAGGACAGCTACCTCCGCCTTTGTGCAAGGAGGAACAGGAGGAGCACTGCCAGAGCCCTGCAAAATGACCTCCAGCAGGCCACAAATGTGCATGTGTCTGCTCAAACGGTCAGAAACAGACTCCATGAGGGTGATATGAGGGCCTGACATCCACAGGTGGCGGTTGTGCTTACAGCCCAACACCGTGCAGACGTTTGGCATTTGCCAGAGAACACCAAGATTGGCAAATTCGCCACTGGCGCCCTGTGCTCTTCACAGATGAAAGCAGGTTCACACTGAGCACATGTGACAGACGTGAGAGAGTCTTGAGACGCCGTGGAGAACGTTCTGCTGCCTGCAACATCCTCCAGCATGACAGGTTTGGCATTGGGTCAGTAATGGTGTGGGGTGGCATTTCTTTGGAGGGCCGCACAGCCCTCCATGTGCTCGCCAGAGGTAGCCTGACTGCCATTAGGTACCGAGATGAGATCCTCAGACCCCTTGTGAGACCATATGCTGGTGCGGTTGGCCCTGGGTTCCTCCTAATGCAAGACAATGCTAGACCTCATGTGGCTGGAGTGTGTCAGCAGTTCCTGCAATACGAAGGCATTGATGCTATGGACTGGCCCGCCCGTTCCCCAGACCTGAATCCAATTGAGCACATCTGGGACATCATGTCTCGCTCTATCCACCAACGTCACGTTGCACCACAGACTGTCCAGGAGTTAGCAGATGCTTTAGTCCAGGTGTGGGAGGAGATCCCTCAGGAGACCGTCCGCCACCTCATCAGGAGCATGCACAGGCGTTGTAGGGAGGTCATACAGGCACGTGGAGGCCACACACACTACTGAGCCTCATTTTGACTTGTTTTAAGGACATTACATCAAAGTTGGATCAGCCTGTAGTGTGTTTTTCCACTTTAATTTTGAGTGTGACTCCAAATCCTGACCTCCATGGGTTGAAAAATTTGATTTACATTTTTTTATTTTTGTGTGATTTTGTTGTCAGCATATTCAACTATGTAAAGAATAAAGTATTTCAGAAGAATATTTAATTAATTCAGATCTAGGATGTGTTATTTTTGTGTTCCCATAATTTTTTTGAGCAGTGTACATACAGTCATGTGAATGCACCCAAAGGTTCATACAACCTATTGACAGAGTTGCACATCTGAAACATAATTACCTCCTGGCATCCTTGCAATGTCTATCCCTGCCGGCCGCTGCCCTTCTGATCTTCTTGGCAGCACTACTGGGGATGCTGGGTAGCAGCTGAACAGAGAGTTCACGGCCATCCAACCAAGCTCAGGACTGGACCATTCTACCAATCAGGAGGTCTGCCTGGTTGAGAAATCAGGAGGTTTGGTCAGCTGAACAATTAGAGGACTAATGAGGTCATTAATCTGGCTTGTGCTGTTACCTTGACCAGTTATTGTGCTGTATAATCTGGTCAATTAGATTTTGGTTGTGAATCTCTGTTTTTCTGACCCAGGTCTCACTAGGTTACTCTCTTGGATTGACCTTTCTTTGTCTAAATTGATATCAATCTCAGACTGCTTTACTTGACCCATGTGTCTACCATTCTGTCACTTGTAGATCAATCCTGATTTTATTATGCTCTGTGTCTGATAGTGTTGAGTGAATTGTGCTTCGGATCCAAAATCCAAATTTGATTCGCTCAAAACTTTGAATTCTGTACAGAGATTAATCTCAGTAAAGCATTCAATTGTAATGGCTTGGGCAGGGGAAATTCTTTATCACTGGAGTATTGAGGGTGATAACTTCAGATTTCTATTTTAGAACTTGAAAATAATTTTAAAACTTGGATCCAAAGTTGGCTTTGTATCAAAGTACCAGCTGGTACCAAAGCCGACATCGGATTCTTGTTTTAAAAAGGTTTTCAAATTGAATGCCGAAGTTACTCACCGAAGTTTTGTGAGACTTCGGTGATAATGACTTTCACCTCGCCGGAGACCGACAAAGTTTTGAGCAAATTGACTTCGGATCTTGGATCTGAAGCTTGATTTGCTCAACACTATTCTCTGACACTATTTTTGTAATGTAGATGTTCTCTCACCTGGTATTAACCTTTGCCTTTGTTTTGTTATACGCTACACCTTTTTAAGACACCAGTCAGTGATTACTCTGCAGACACAATCTGGGGGACTCGTAGCTGTGAAAACAAGATCCTCATAGAGTGGTTAAAGAGTGAAAAACCAGAGTCGCCAGCATAACATGTCTGAAGTTCTGTTGTAAAATAGGCAACTAGATTGTTACAACATTTTTCTCTCTCTTGATGTGCAGTGATCTTTATGATGTGTATGAGAATAAACTAAAACAAACTAGTCTAAAATTACATGAAAATTTAAAGATTCCATGTTCCCTTCATGGCATTTTCCAGGAAACAGGAGTGCCATAAGGAAACCCACACAATTGAAAACTTGGCAAATAGATTCACTTAAAGGGAACCTGTCATGTGGATATTTGATTATAATCTAACTAATTATATACAATCATTAACTACTAAAAAGTACCATAGATGTATTCACTTACTGGTGTGACAGATGGTTACCTCATAATATACACACAAAGATGCCACATGCCGCATGCTAATGAGCTGATTTGAGTCCAGCGTGATGTCATTGAGTCCAGCGTTTATTTAATTCAGAGCTATAGCCCCTCCCCTGCCCACCTGCTGCTGATTCATATGGAAAATAACTGTCAATCTGCAGCCGGTGGGCAGGGAGAGTCAGGACCTCATAAATATTCATGACTCATCATTATCAGCTGGAGCTTTTCAATATAAGATGTTGGCAGATTGACTGGGTCAATTAAAGAAAGTGACCCAGCATTTTGCTAAGAGAATCAGTCACTTATTTATGTTGCCCTTATGACTCCTGGACCCGCATGCAGTTGCCTGCGGTTTGGTTTTCTTGTCAACCACATGGTGAGGATGAGGGTTTCCCCCACTCTCATCCGTGACAGTATGACCGCAATGGCTTCTTGCTGGGTGACTTTCGCAAGAGGGTGCAGTATGCATCGCCATCTGTTTGTGGGGTGCATGCGCGTTCTCCGGAGGGAGAGCGTTTTGGGGTTCACCGTTAACGGCGCGGTTGGTGGCTTATTCCCCGCCACCTTGCCGTCCGTGTCCGTGTTGGTGATCCCTAGCCCCTCTCTATGTTCTTATCTCTGGTCATCTGCTGGCAGCATTCCGTTGGTGTTCCAGCTGTTTGCTGGTTTGGAGTGGCTGTTGGCAGCGACTGGAATGGGAACGTGTGTAGAGAGTGGACCCAGTGTCAGTGCGGTCTCTCCGGGCTGTTTCTTTGCTGGTCTCTGGTTCCTGTGTGTTGCTCCAGAGTCTGGCAGTCGGATCCCTGGTTCCTGTGTGTTGCTCCAGGGGCCGGCAGCAGTCCCGGGGAGACTTGCATGTTTTTTGGCACTGTTTCCCCTACTTTTACCCTTCTCCCATCCCCTTTTGAGTTCCTCACTAGTTTCCTCTTTTTTTTTGGTGGGGGGGCTTTGAGGGGTGGGAGTGTCACGACCATGGTCATGGTCGTGACTCCTGGACCCGCATGCCGTTGCCTGCGGTTTGGTTTTCTTGTCAACCACATGGTGAGGGCTGCTAGTATCTTGCCTCACATGTGGTTGCCACTGGCAACATGATTTTATTCGCAGTATAGCAGCCTGATCTGATGCTAGGCAGATTGCTGTGAAGTGCATGCGGTTGCACCTGGCAACCTGTCTTTATAGGTGTGCCTTTTGTACGTCTGGTGTGCACTTTCCCTGTTTGTTGTGCACGAGGTTTCTGTATGTGTGCACTTTCTCTTTAAGTGACACTTACCTTCTTTGGTGTTGGAAGGGTTAATTCCTTTCCTAGTATGTCTGTGTGGGTGTGGCTACTTGGGCTATTTAGCCTCTGCTGGAAGCCTGTAGCTGAGGGGTACTCCAGCCATGCCTTATGCTGGAGTCATCCTCCTGGTCTAATACCATCTGTCCAGTGAGGGCCACCCTTATGGTCATAAAAACGTGTGGGGATGTTATGCTTTATGTTGGTGTTTATTCTTACTGCAGCTATGGGTCTGGATTCCTGTGTGTTTATGTGTGTGCGCTGTGTCCATTTATGTTTGGTGTGGACATCAGCTTGTGAGCACGGGATCCAGTCAGTGTGTCTGTGGCAGGTAGGTGTGGAAGTGCTTTCACTCACCTGCCATATCCATAGGCTGTTTATGTGTCCCCTTCCTTGCAGCTAGGCCAGTTTAGACTCCTGTTCGTCCGTGTCTAGGAGGAACAGGTTGTCTTACCCAGCTCCTAGTTTAGGGATCCCTTGAGGGTTAGTAGGGACCCGAGGTTCTGAGTATGAGCCTTCCTACCATCAGGGTTGGCTCATACAGCTAGGAGTCAGGGTCAGATTTAGGGATGTGTTAGGAGGTGACCTGCTCCCTATTCTGTTGTCCTGACCGAGCAGCTTCCATACGTTTAACATCACACGGATGAGGGTTTCCCCCACTTTCATCCGTGACACCTTAGTTAGGACACCATAAAACTGGTGACAGGTACCGTTTAAGTCTAGTACACAGTAAGATAACCCTATGTTGAAGTAGCTATGCTTTCCATCATCATTAGCCAAAATTAAGATTGCTGAACTAGCCCTGTATCTAAATAAACTTGATGAGACATATTGTCTTGTTGGTGTTCCATATGGTTCCTAGCACATGAAGCATTTGCCACACCAAAAAGTTACTTGTCATACTTCTAGTTAAAGAAGAAATGTATTCATTATTCACTTAAAATTAGAAACTGAGTAATATAAAAAATAGTTTTAAAAAGTAGCAGGGAAAGTTATGATGAAAAATCCTATCAGCCAGCCGTTTTGAACCCTGTTCCCAACAATGAATCAGTGATCCAACTTCATTACTATTTTATACTGCATGCAATTGATTTCAACATAATAGGTCTTTTTTAGTGGTTCAGAATAAGTGGCATACATAAGTGACCTTTTCAGTGTTGTGGGGGGTAATACTTTTATAGACATTAAAATTTAATTCTCTTTTATTAAGGCTACTTTCACACTAGCGTTTTTGCTGGATTTGGCAGGCATTATGAATGGATCCGGTTGTATTATCTTTAACATTGCCAAGACGGATCTGTCATGAACTCCATTGAAAGTCAATGGGGGAGGGATCTGTTTTCAATTGTGTCAGATTGTGTCAGGGAAAATGGATCCGTCCCCATTGGCTTGCATTGGGGTCATGACGGATCCGTCTTGCTCTGCATCCCAGGACAGAAAGCAAACTACAACAACATGTTGCGGTTTGCTCTCTGGTCTGGGAACGCAACCAAAAGGAACGGAATAAATTTTGGAGCATTCCGTTCTGTTCAGTTCAGTTTTGTCCCCATTGACAATGAATGGGAACAAAACTGAAGCATTTTTTTCCGGTGTTGAGTCCCTATGATGGAACTCAATATCAGAAAACTTAAACGCTAATGTGAAAGTAGCCTAACTTGCATATTATTAGGAATTTAATTGTAACATTCTAGAATGATGTTCTCAATTTCCCCAGAAAACTCTTTGCTGATTTGTTACTACTGTGATCTATTTCTTCATTAATGTAATAATTCTACAGATGTAGCAGGGGTAACGCACAAGATTTGCGGAAAACATTAATAACGAATCGCTATTTAGTCCCCCTGCTAGTTTCACGTCGCAAAAGAAATAGGCTGGTTTAGTTGTTATTTTTCGACCTGCCAGAAGATATCAGTGTTGCAGAACAAAAGTAAAAATGCTATAGGTTATCACAGTCATTGCAGCTGCCTTGATTTCGGGCAAGCAGCTCAAACAGAAACTGAGTTACAATAGTATCATATTAACTGACAGGGGGAGCTCCATGCCATGAAGCAAAATATTAAAGTTCCTCCTAATTTAACCTAATGAATGCAGTGGTCTGTTATAGCAGGGCTTCAACTCTCCGCTACCCTCCATCTCTGGCTGCTCCTCATGGCACCACTTCTCCGGCATCACACCCATCTCTCCCCTGCTCCTCCTGGCACCACTCTTTTCCGCATCTTTCCATCTATGCCAGCTCCTTCTCATCCCTCCATTTCTGGTCCTCTCCTCCTGGCACCACTCCTCCCTGTATCCCTCCATCTCTGCCACATGCTCCCTTCACAGATCTTCCCCTCATCAATCAATCTCTACAGTGCTCTTCCAGGTACCACTCCTCCTCGCATCCCTCCACCTCTGTCTGCTTCTCCGCATCCCTCTAGCTCTGCCTGGTCCTCTGCATTCCTCCATCTCTGCCAGTTTTCCTCATCCCTCTATTTATGCTCCTCTCCTCCTTGCACTACTCATTCCCGTATCCCTTCATCTCTGCCCATCCTCCCCCCAAAGATCTTCCCCACATCCATAAATCTCTGCCCTGCTCTTCCAGGTACCAATTTTCCTGGCATCCCTCCACCTCTGCTGGCTCCTCCGCATCATTCCAGCTCTGCTTCCACCTCCTGTTTTTTCTATGTATGTTGTGCAAGGACTGTGAAACTAAGCTCACTATTCCCTGTCTGGTCTGGCAAAGTCAACCTGCTCTAGATGAAACAATGCTAGGAGAGTAGCAGAGTACAGTTATGGAATAGTTTACATACACAGTAAGATTAAAGATACATAACCAAATGTGTTTAAATAAATAGGTGAGGAAAATGGTGACACAGCAGGAAATCAGATGAAGCAGTGAAAGGAAGGCTGCATGAAACCTCAACTAACTCAGCTCTGCTACACTTGTATACTTGTTGAGTTGTTGTATACAGCCTGTCTGACTCCTCAAAACAAAGCAGGCAATGTATTATCTGTTATGATTCATCTTTTTTTGTTTTTCAGGAAGCATAACAATGCTGGGGTAGGATTTTCATTTCACTGACTACATAAAATAAACAGGCCAAACTGGTGCACCCCAAAAAATTAACATTGCAATTTTAACAGTTAGTAAATGCATATTATGGCTATAGTACACAATACTGTAAAGCATTCACTGTATTCTAGCTTAACAAAATCCTGCAGTGCTATTGTAAGCTTTTTTTCCCCATAAAGCTGGATCAGTCCTGCAAGGCTCAATTTAGCCTTTTTATTGAAATTAAATACTGCACATTTCTCTGTTGCTCCATGAACATTTACTAAACTTGCCGTGCAAACATGAAATCCTGTGGTTTTCTGTTAATTCTTTTTACACTACATATTGCAAAAATGTACAGTAAACTCAAACTTCCTTTCTTTGACAGTGAGCTATTTCCAAAGTGGAGTTGTGACATCTGGAAACAAACTATATGTGACAAATGGAATGAAAGGTAATTACAATGCAGCTAAAGCTCTTTGCCAAGGAGCCCAAGGAACAATAGCCAACACCACTCAACAGTGCTGAAAATGCTGCCATACAGAAAATCGTGAAGGCTAGAGGAAAAAAAAAAACTTTCTTGGCATTAATGATGAAAAAGAAGAAAATAAATATGTATAATATAATGGCAACCAAATTACTTATAAGATCTGGTATCCAAATGAGCCTTATGGTTTCCGAAAGAAAATTTGTGTAGAATTAACTGAACAATAGTGTTGAGCCCGAATATCCGAAAAGCGATTTTTTTATCTCTAATTTCGGCACTTCGAAAATTCACAAATATTTTTAATATAGTGCTATATATTCGTTATATCGAAAATTCATAATTTTTTTTCATCTGAACACATGATTCTTTCTTGCTTCTTGCTTGTGGGCCAATGAGTCAGGAATCATGACTTCAGATGGAAAAAAAATTACGAATATTCAAAAAAACTAATATATAGTGCTATATTCAATATAGTGCTATATATTTGTTTTTTAGAATATTCGTCATTTTTTCCATCTCAAGTGAAAAGTGTTCAGTGTTCACTTCAGATGGAAAAAAATTACGACTATTCTAAATACGAATATATAGCACTATATTCTATAGTGCTATATATTTGTTTTTAACACACGCCTGTATTCATCGCGTAATATTCGCATATAACGCAATCATTACCTTGCTGATTTTCAAGTAAAAAAAAAAAGTAGAGTATAACGAATATTCAAATTTGCGAATATTCAAATATTTTACAAAATATTCGCTAAATATCACGAATTTGAATATGACCCGTGCCGCTCATCACTACTGAACAAAGACAATGGATTGATAAATCTTGTGAGCATAGAAATGTTATTGTCTGAACTCTAGGAAGAAAGCATCAGTCAATGCAGAGGGAAATGAAAATTAGTGAATAAATTAAGTCAGATTCACTCTATATTTTTTATCCTATTAAAAGGTACAGTTTTTTTCAAATGTATCATTTTATACAGAATACAACAGAAAATTCAGAAACATTATGCAAACTGCCAAATCATTCAGATCCCATATTCAGACCCACAATGTAATTCAGACACAGACCAAAAATGCATACCAATGACTTAAACCACCAAAATAAATTCAGACACCACTTTTAAACCAATAATGCAATTCAAATTCTAGAAACAGACACACAATGTAACTCAGATCTCAGACTTAGACCCACAAAATAAATTCAGAGAGACCCCAGACTAAGACCCCTAAAATGAATTCAGACCCCCCCCCCAACACTATCACCACAGTGTAAAACATAAGAGCTTAGAACACTAGAAGGTAGTAAGTATAAGAAATCCAGTGATCATGCATTCAAGTTTATTGCCACAGGGAGAGGAGATTGAACTTGTGCCAAACACCCCAGGCTCCAATTATTTCCTATTTGAACAAAAGATTATTCACATGAAATATCAGTACTTGATGACAGTGGGGCAGTTCCTGTACACTTTATTTTACCAAGGGAAATCCACAAAGACCTGGCCCTGTCTCATTTAAAGGGGTTCTAAAGAATTTGCAAAATATGGCTCCTTTCTTCCGGAAACAGTTCTTTGGGTTGAGTCTGGTATTGTTGTTCAGTGCTGCTTATGGAACAAATGGCCCAAATTTGGCAAAAGGTTCATGTACACGGTCGTGTTTTGTGGTCCGCAAATCTCTGATCCGCAAAACATGGATACTGGCAGAGCGTACGCTGCCATATTTTCTTTTACTCTTACAGAAATGTCCTATTTTTGTCTTAAAAACGGACAAGAATAGGACACGTTCTATTTTTTTGAGGGATTGGATACAGACTAAAATTGCGGCTATGTACATGAGCCCTTATCCTGAATAGCCCCTTTTAAGACTAGAACAAGCTTTGTGCACCATCTGAACAGATAGCTAGTGCTTGAAGACCTGAGCTCAAATGTGGGAGAATACTGATGTCTGCTATGAGTGTTAATGAACTGCATGTAATTTTACTTCCTAAAAGGGTTCAACTTTATATGTTGCTTGTTACAAAAAATGGCATTAAAACAGCAACCATAAAGCAAAAAAATAAAAATAAAAATGCTTTCTAACATATACGGTACCTATTCAAAATTATTTCCATGCTAAACTAGAAATCATGCCTTTAAAATCTATTATGCTTACACTATAATTCAAAAGGAAATCAATATAAAGGAAACAATTCATAGTAATTAGCAAATACTTGAAATTCAATAATTTATTGGGATTATTTTTCCAGATGATTTTTTTGAAATATAATTTCAGGCCAGGATTGTATACTTGTGTATACTATAATTATGACATCATTATTTTAAGCACAAGAAAAAAACTAAAAAACTTTAACAGTGTAATGTAACATGCAGAGCCTAATGCACATGTATAGTTTCTGTTTATTTTCTGTTAGAATATAATCAATCTAAAAATAAAGTTTATTTTTGTGATATTTCAAATAAATGCAGTCTGCGGTTTTATTAATTTGACGAACATTTTGGTGTTATGGTATATTAAATGGGCTTTCTGGGAGTAGAATATTGATGACCTGTCCTCAGGATAGGTCCTCAATATCCGATGGGTGAGCGCCAAACCCTCTTCAAACAGCTGATTGTTGAGTCGGACCCCCACCAATCAGATATTGATGATCCATTCCGAGGACAGACCATCAACATTAAACTCCTGGAAAACTACTTTTATTTTTATAAATACTTTATTATTTTTCTTAATGAAATACATAACATAGTTTTTTTCCCATACAGATAACAATCAACATTATTATTAGTTTACCTTACCCTTAACCAACTAAATACCACCCTACCCTCTCTCCCCCTGCGATGCTTCTCCATTCCCTCTATCAACCCAATAAAGAAGAAATAAATAAAGAGAAAAGCAGAAATAAGCAGAAATAGAAAAAAGGTTAAACGCAGGACTGGAGGCAAGGAAGTTTAAAGTCTCCCATATCCTGATCCATTTTTCTCAATATTTCTTTTCTTATATAAAATATTTTTATATTTTTTTACAGTCACCGCCAGTTCTGTGAGAAGGTCTGTTAGATGTTCTTCTCTACCTCTTGCATGAGGTTCTTTGTTTTGGTTTCACTTTGTTATCTCCTTTCCTTCTCCCAGCTGTCACCTATTTACACTAATTGTCTCCCTTTATATTCCCTCCCATACTGCCTCACTTTGCGGTTTATACTTCTTTCCTGGATGAGTTGTTCACTGCTGGAGCCTGCTACTGCTGATTCCTCAGATAAGTCCTTTTTCTTTATTTGTGTTTCCTTGCTGGCTTGATTCTAGGTGACCCTGACTCCGTCCGTATTAAGTGCAGGGAGCCGGTGGTTGTGCCCCCTCACTACTATAGGGTTTTCAGGTGTCACACAGTATAAGGTACGTGGGCATGCAATCGTCTACCATAAAGACCTTTGCATGGGCATAGCAGTCAGGGAGAGCTCTAGAGGTTTTATAGGGCTCACCCATATGCTCCTTAGTTTGTGATCAAGCCAGTCGGATGTTTATTTATAAGTTCCAGCTTTCTGCAACACCATCCGTGACATTATAAACCGCCATAACCGTCTTAAGCATGGATCCGGTTTCAGCCTTGAGTGACCGCATGCAAGGTCTCTCGCTGGAGGTAGCAGATCTCCGTAAAACTGTGTCTCAGTTTCAGGTGACCGGTTCTGCTGGCGTTCATGGAGTTTGTTCCGAGCCTAAGATCTCGCTTCCGGATTCGTTCTCCGAGGGTAGTGAAAATTTTGTTCGCTTTAGAGAGGCTTGCAAACTCCATTTTCGCCTACTTCCCCATTCCTCTGGTGATGAGGAGCAGAGGGTGGGGATCATCATCTCGCTGCTCAGGGATAACGCTCAGTCTTGGGCCTTTTCGCTGCCGGTGGGGGCACGGCCCCTCCGATCGGTGGATGAATTTTTTGTAGCCCTGGGGCAGATATATGATGACCCGGATCGTATTGCTCTGGCTGAATCTAAACTGAGTTTTTTATGCCAGGGTAAACAGTCTGCAAAGATATATTGTTCAGAATTTCGGAGATGGGCAGCTGATACTGGTTGGAATGATGCTGCACTCCGAAGTCAATTTTGCCATGGTCTTTCGGAAAGATTGAAAGATGCATTTGCTTTTCATGAGAGACCAGCCTCGTTAGAATCTGCCATGTCTCTAGCTGTTTGTATTGACAGGCGTCTTAGAGAGAGAGAGAGGAGACTACTCCTTCCTGTCATATTCAGTCCAAGGACAGTGGGGCTGTCCCATTCAGTGCGCAGGGGTCTCAGTCTCTCTTAATCCCCTCTGAGGAGGAGGCCATGCAGCTGGGTTTGCTTGCCTCTGATAGTAGAGGATTCAGCTCTCAGAGGAGGGTTTGTTTCTGTTGTGGGTGTATAAATCATTTGGCTAATATTTGCCCCTCTAGGAGATTCATGGAGTTTTCTGAGGGTAATAAAAGAAAAACAAAAAGAAAAAAACCCTCTAAAAACTTTCCATTTGCTACTATTGGCAAGGGTGATGCTGAAATTGAAGGTTTGCCGTTTACTTGTAGTTCCCGTTTTCTCCTACCTGCCAGGGTGGCACTAGACAGCAAGAACATTGTTTGTGAGATTTTTGTAGATAGTGGAGCAGCTGTCAATCTCATTGATAATCAATTTGCAATAACGCATGGTTTCCAGGTATGCACTTTGGAAAAGGATATACCTGTTTTTGCTATCGATTCCGCTCTACTTTCTCAAAGATCGTTAAAGGGCATAGTTCACAATATCCGTTTGACTGTGGGTGACGCTCATGTTGAGGATATGTCATGTTTCGTCTTAAGCGGATTACCTACTCCTCTAGTGTTGGGGCTACCCTGGCCCACTAAACATAACCCACTATTGATTGGCAAGCAAGGCAAATAAATGGTTGGAGTGAGTTTTGCAGAGAGAATTACCTCTTGGCGTCTCTTACAGAGGTTTCTACCAAGACTGTGCCATCTTTTCGCTCTGAATTTTCGGATGTGTTTTCCGAGAGTGGTGTCCAGGAGTTGCCCCCGCATCAGGAGTACGACTGCCCTATTAATCTCATCCCAGGCGCCAAACTGCCAAAATCACGTTTATACAATCTCTCCCAACTTGTAAGAGTCGCTAAGCGTACTTATATCTGTGAGAGCCTGAGAAAGGGACACATCCGACCCTCGAAGTCACCTGTTGCCGCTGGGTTTTTTTTGTGTTAAGAAAAAAGATGGTTCTTTAAGACCTTGTCTGGATTTCAGGGAGCTGAACCGTATCACGATTCGTGACCCATATCCGCTTCCTCTGATCCCGGACCTGTTTAACCAGATTGTTCGGGCTAAGGTTTTTTCTAAGCTGGATTTAAGAGGGGCATACAATCTGGTCAGGGTCAGGGAATGGGAAAAATGGAAGACGGCCTTCAATACCCCTGAGGGTAATTTCGAGAATTTGGTTATGCCCTTTGGTTTGATGAATGCTCCGGCCGTCTTCCAACATTTTGAGAACAGCATATTTTATCATTTAATGGGGAAATTTGTACTGGTGTATCTAGATGACATTTTGATGTTTTCTCCATATTTCAAGACTCATCGAGACCACCTACGTCAGGTCTTGCTGATTCTGCGGGATAATACATTTTACGCTAAACTGGAAAAATGTGTGTTTGCGGTTCCGGAGATTCAATTTCTTGGTTTTCTTCTCTCCGTTTCTGGTTTTTGCATGGACCCTGAGAAGGTCAGCACTGTGCTTGATTGGGAGCTTCCTGAGAATCAGAAGGAGCTGATGCGGTTTTTGGGTTTTGGCAATTATTACAGAAAGTTCATTTTGAATTATTCCTCTGTTGTTAAGCCACTCACTGATATGACTAAAAAGGGGGTAGATTTTTCTTCGTGGTCGGTAGATGCGCTTAAAGCCTTTTCTACTATTAAAGAGAGTTTTGCTTCCGCTCCCATTTTGGTACAACCTGATGTCTCTCTACCGTTTATTGTTGAGGTGGACGCTTCTGAGGTGGGTGTGGGTGCGGTCTTATCTCAGGGTCCCTCTCCTGCCAAATGGCGACAGTGTGCCTTTTTCTCAAGGAAGCTCTCCTCCGCAGAGAGAAATTACGATGTGGAAGATAGGGAGTTGTTGGCCATCAAATTAGCTTTTGAGGAATGTCGCCATTGGTTAGAGGGAGCCAGACACCCTATTACCATGTTTACAGACCATAAGAATCTGGCCTACTTGGAATCGGCCAAGCGTCTGAACCCGAGACAGGCCAGATGGTCTTTGTTCTTTTCTAGGTTTAATTTTGCTGTTACGTTCCGCCCTGGGGTTAAAAATGTGAAGGTGGATGCCCTGTCATGTTGTTTTCCGGGAGGGGGGAACTTTGATGACCCAAGTCCCATTTTGGCTGAAGGGGTGGTCGTCTCTGCTCTTTATCCTGATTTGGAGGCAGAGGTTCAGGCAGCCCAGGCAGAGGCTCCTGATCTTTGTCCTCCTGGGAGGTTGTTTGTGCCTCGACACAAGGTTTTTAAGGAGCACCACAATACTGTCCTTGCTGGGCACCCGGGGAGTAGAGCCAGAGTGGATCTCATTGCTCTGAGATTCTGGTGGCCGGCTCTTCGTAAGATGGTTGAGGGTTTTACGGCAGCCTGCGAGACCTGCGCTCGTAAAAGGTCCCTCATTCACGGCCATCGAGTTCTCTCCTCCCGTTACCCATTCCTTCCCGTCCTTGGACGCATCTGTCCATGGACTTCATTACGGACCTGCTTCGTTCCTCAGGGAAGACTGTGATTCTGGTAGTAGTGGACCGTTTTAGCAAAGTGGCACATTTCATTCCCTTTCCTGGGTTACCCAATGCTAAGACGCTGGTGCAAGCGTTTGTTGATCACATTGTTAAATTGCATGGCATTCCTTCAGACATCGTTTCTGATAGAAGCACGCAATTTTTTTCCAGATTCTGGAAGGCCTTCTGTTCTCGCTTGGGGGTTCGGTTGTTGTTCTCTTCTGCTTTTCATCCGCAGTCGAATGGTCAGACCGAACGCCTCAATCAGAATCTGGAGACATATCTGCGCTGTTTTGTGGTGGAGAGTCAGGAGGATTGGTGTTCTTTTTTGTCCCTTGCCGAGTTTGCTTTAAATAACCGTCGCCAGGAGTCCTCTGATAAGTCACCATTTTTTGGTGCATATGGGTTTCATCCACAGTTTGGGACATTCTCTGGAGAGGGGTCTTCTGGTTTACCTGATGAGGAGAGATTTTTGGCAAAAGATTCAGGGTAATCTGAAGAGGATGAGTGAGAGATATAAGCGTGTGGCGGATAAGAGACGTGTGCCTGGTCCGAACCTGAATGTGGGGGATCTGGTGTGGTTGTCTACAAAGAATATCAAACTGAAGGTTCCCTCCTGGAAGTTGGGTCCTAGGTTTATTGGGCCTTACAAGATCTTGTCCGTCATCAATCCCATTGCCTTCCGTCTTGATCTTCCTCAGGCTTGGAAGATCCATAATGTTTTTCACAGGTCCCTATTAAAACCTTATGTCCAACCCATGGTACCCTCCTCTTTGCCTCCTCCTCCGATTGTTGTTGATGGTAATCTTGAATTTCAGGTCTCTAGGATTGTGGATTCTCGCATTATCCGCGGTTCTCTCCAGTACCTCGTTCATTGGGAGGGTTATGGTCCTGAGGAGAGGATGTGGGTCCCAGTGGCGGACATTAAGGCCACTCGTCTCATCAGGGCTTTCCATAGGTCTCATGCTGAGAAGGTGGGCTCTGAGTGTCCGGAGTCCACCCGTAGAGGGAGGGGTACTGTCACCGCCAGTTCTGTGAGAAGGTCTGTTAGACGTTCTTCTCTACCTCTTGCATGAGGTTCTTTGTTTTGGTTTCACTTTGTCATCTCCTTTCCTTCTCCCAGCTGTCACCTATTTACACTAATTGTCTCCCTTTATATTCCCTCCCATACTGCCTCACTTTGCGGTTTATACTTCTTCCTGGATGAGTTGTTCACTGCTGGAGCCTGCTACTGCTGATTCCTCAGATGAGTCCTTTTCCTTTATTTGTGTTTCCTTGCTGGCTTGATTCTAGGTGACCCTGACTCCATCCGAATTAAGTGCAGGGAGCCGGTGGTCGTGCCCCCTCACTATTATAGGGTTTTCAGGTGTCACACAGTATAAGGTACGTGGGCATGCAATTGTCTACCATAAAGACCTTTGCATGGGCGTAGCAGTCAGGGAGAGCTCTAGGGGTTTTATAGGGCTCACCCATATGCTCCTTAGTTTGTGATCAAGCCAGTCGGATGTTTATTTATAAGTTCCAGCTTTCTGCAACACCATCCGTGACATTTACCTTGTTGACCAGGTTTACCCATGTATTCACATTTGGAATGTTGCGAGAAAACTAGACTCATGTAATCAAAAGTCTTGCCAGGAACATTATTATAATCAAGATAATTTTTTTAAATATTTTTTGCAGTTTACCTTGGAAAGATCACTCAATATCCAACATTCTACTGTTAATGGAACCAACAGTTTAAGTTTATGCGTAATAAAGTTATTAATCTCACTCCAGTATTCTTTTATTTATGTATAGGACCATAACATATGTAAGTGATCTGCTCTAGGTGAATCACACCGTGGATAATTAGAGGATAATTAGAGCTATCACTTAGTCCACATTTATTAACCACTTAAGGACTTGGCCATTTTTTGCAAATCTGACCAGTGTCACTTTAAGTGCTTATAACTTTAAAACGCTTTGCTTATCCAGGCCATTCTGAGATTGTTTTTTTGTCACATATTGTACTTCATGACACTGGTAAAATGAAGTCAAAAAAATAAATTTTTATTTATAGAAAAATACCAAATTTACCAAAGATTTGTAAAAAGTACCAAATTTCCAAGTTTCAATTTCTCTACTTCTATAATACATAATAATACCTCCAAAAATAGTTATTACTTTACATTCCCCATATGTCTACTTCATGTTTGGATCATTTTGGGAGTGATATTTAATTTTTGGAGATGTTACAAGGCTTAGAAGTTTAGAAGCAAATCTTGAAATTTTTCAGAAATTTTCAAAAACCCAATTTTTAGGGACCAGTTCAGGTCTGAAGTCACTTTGTGAGGCTTACATAATAGAAACCACCCAAAAATGACCCCATTATATAAACTACACCCCTCAAGGTATTCAAAACTGATTTTACAAACTTTGTTAACCCTTTAGGTGTTCCACAAGAATTAATGGAAAATAGAGATACAATTTCAAAATTTTACATTTTTGGCAGATTTTCCATTTTAATATTTTTTTCCAGTTACAAAGTAAGGGTTAACAGGCAAAACAAACTCAATATTTATGGCCCTGATTCTGTAGTTTACAGAAACACCCCATATGTGGTCGTAAACTGCTGTACGGGCACACGGCAGGGCGCAGAAATAAAGGAATGTCTTATGGTTTTTGGAAGGCAGGTTTTGCTGGACTGTTTTTTTTTTACACCATGTCCCATTTGAAGCCCCCTGATGCACCCCTAGAGTAGAAACTCCATAAAAGTGACACCATCTAAGAAACTACACACCTCAAGGTATTCAAAACTGATTTTACAAACGTCGTTAACCCTTTAGGTGTTCCACAAGAATTAATGGAAATAGAGATACAATTTCAAAATTTCACTTTTTTGGCAAATTTTCCATTTTAATAATTTTTTTCCGGTTACAAAACAAGGGTTAACAGCCAAACCAAACTCAATATTTATGGCCCTGATTCTGTAGTTTACAGAAACACCCCATATGTGGTCGTAAACCGCTGTACAGGCATATGGCAGGGCGCAGAAGGAAAGGAATGCCATATGGTTTTTGGCAGATTTTGCTAGACAGTTTTTTTTTACACCATGTCCCATTTGAAGCCCCCCTGATGCACCCCTAGAGTAGAAACTCCAAAAAAAGTGGCCCCATTTTAGAAATTACAGGATAGGGTGGCAGTATTGTTGGTATTAGTTTAGGGTACATATGATTTTTGGTTGCTCTATATTACACTTTTTGCGAGGCAAGATAACAAGAAATAGCTGTTTTGGCACCGTTTAAATTTTTTGTTATTTACAACATTCATCTGACAGGTTAGATCATGTGATATTTTTATAGACCAGGTTGTAATGGATGCGGCGAAACCTAATATGTATACTTTTTTTTTATTTATGTAAGTTTTACACAATGATTTAGTGTTTCCATAGTCTGAGAACCATAATTTTTTCAGTTTTTGGGCGATTACCTTGGGTAGGGTATGATTTTTGCGGGTTGAGATGACGGTTTTATTGGCACTATTTTGGGGTGCGTGTGACTTTTTGATCACTTGCTATTACACTTTTTGTGATGTAAGGTGACAAAAAATGGTTTATTTAGCACAGTTTGTATTTTACATTTTTTACGGTGTTTATCTGAGGGGTTAGATCATGTGATATTTTTATAGAGCCGGTCGATATGGACGCGGTGATATCTAATATGTATACTTTTTTTTTATTTATGTAAGTTTTACACAATTATTTTATTTTTGAAGCAAAAAATTGTTTATTTAGCACAGTTTTTATTTTTATTTTTTACGGTAACAGCTTTTTTCAAACAAAAAAAATGATGTTTTAGTGTCTCCATATTCTGAGCCATAGTTTTTTTTTATTTTTTGGGTGATTGTCTCAGTTTTTATTTTTATTTTTTACGGTGTTCATCTGAGGGGTTAGGTCATGTGATATTTTTATAGAGCCGGTCGATACGGACGCGGTGATACCTAATATGTATACTTTTTTTCCCCCTATTATTTACCAATTTTTTTTTACTTTATTTGCGGAAAATGAA
Organism: Bufo bufo; assembly: GCF_905171765.1. Taxonomy (NCBI): domain Eukaryota; kingdom Metazoa; phylum Chordata; class Amphibia; order Anura; family Bufonidae; genus Bufo; species Bufo bufo. The sequence goes on along the minus strand of NC_053396.1, from coordinate 121,542,799 downwards.
GTTTTTTTTTTTTTTTTACTTGAAACTTTAATTTTTTGGGGGGGAAAACTTTATTTTTTCAACTTATTTTTTCACTTTATTTTTTGTTCCACTTTGGGACTTGAACTTTTGGGGGTATATTCCTTTACAATGCATTCCAATACCTCTGTATTGGAATGCATTGGCTGTATGAGTAATACAGTGAGTATTACTCATACAGCTTCCGGCTTGTGAGATCCAGGGGGCTGGATCTCACAGGCTCTTCACCGGAAGGCAGCGCGATGCCTTCCTTAGACATTGCGCTGCCTTCCATACCATCGGGTCCCCCACACAGCCGCATGGGGACCCGATGGCACCGCCGCACAGCCGCCGCAACCGCAGGTAAAGCCACAGGTCTGATTTGATCTGCGGTTTGCGGCGATCGCCGATACGGGGGGGGTCACATGACCCCCCCCAGCGTTGTGACAGGATGCCCGCTGAATGATTTCAGAGGGCATCCTGTTCCGATTAACCCCCGCCGCGCCGCAATCGCGGTTTAAACCTATGACGTACCTGTACGTCATGGGTCCTTAAGGACTCGGGAAACATGCCGTACCGATACGTCATGCGTCCCTAAGGGGTTAAACCATATCGGAGTAACATATACTCTGTGTAAAATATTAAAATTGTACCAATACGTGATTAAAATTGTGAGATATTAATTTGCAAAAATATTTTCCCAACCTTCTGGTTGGATCATTGTACAGTCAACACCCTAACCCCTTTATCTTGGTGAATAAGAATTAATAAATAGTGCTATCAATAGTAAATTATACATTTGGGCAATCTTGACCCTATAGTCCGAATTCCCCAACAAATCATTCAAAAAAATGTAGGTGTCAATCTCCAATAGTGATTTTTCCTTTACGCCAGAAAGTGCCGAACGTAACTAAAAGTATCTCAACCAAGCTAAATTACCCATATCCTCCCTTTGTGCTAACTCCACAAACAGAAGTATCTCTCCATTCCTCACTACCTGTGCAACAAACAAAATATAGTTTGTCCAGAGCCTGTGGATGGTAATTATACCAGAATGGAGTGCAACAAAGAGATCCCTAGAGTGTAACTTTCTAGCCTCTCTATAGTCCTGTTCCACATTAGTTAAATGCCCAGATTACAATAATTTAAATATGTTATTATACGGAGATCTACTGACCAAACTCGTACAAAGTATACTTTTCTCCCATTCATTGTATAGCCATAACTGTCCAGCTATGAAGTAGCCCTTGAAATAGGGAAGGTTCAGCGCTCCCTGTTCCCTGGCTCATATAGATATTCTAATTTAAGCCTTACCCGCTTTCTTCCCCACAGCAAATCATTAATGATTCTCTCAATTAGTTTAAAGAACTTATCCTCAATCCACATGGGGGAATTCCTGAGGATATAAAGGAGCTTGGGTAGAATCACCATCTTCAAAGATATTCTGTCAGCTCTAGATAAGGGAATTCGGAGCCATACCGCAATTTTTGACCTCAGCTTACTTATCAGTGGAATCAAATTGAGTTGCAGAAAGTCTTCAATCTTAGGGGATATCATAATACCCAAACATTCAAAAGAATCAGAGACCTTCAACATACTCAAAGATCCCTCATTAGAAAGTTCAAAACTATCCACTGGCATGAGAGTAGTTTTTGACCAATTTATATCAAGGCCTAACACCTCACCAAAATAATTAAATATTCAAATAACTCTTGAAAGCATTATATTAGTATGATCAATAAAAAATAAAACATCATCCGCATATAAGGAGATGCAATCCTTGACCCCCAATGTTCCAAACCCTTCTATCTTAGAGTCTTGCCTAACCACCAGAGCTAAGGGCTCAATATACAGTGGATATAAAAAGTCTACATACCCCTGTTAAGATGTCAGGTTTCTGTGATGTAAAAAAAAATTGACAAAGATAAATAATTTCTGAACTTTTTCCACTTTTAATGTGACCTCTAAACTGTACAACTCAATTGAAAAACAAACTGAAACCTTTTAGGTGGAGGGAAAAAAACAAAAAAACTTAAATAATGTGGTTGCATAAGTGTGCACACCCTCTTATAACTGGGGATGTAGCTGTGTTCAGAATTAAGCAATCACATTTAAAATCATGTTAAATAGGAGTCAGCATACACCTGCCATCATTTAAAGTGCCTCTGATTAACCCCAAATAATGTTCAATTGCTCTTGTTGGTCTTTCCTGAAATTTTCTTAGTCGCATCCCACAACAAAAGCCATGGTCCACAGAGAGCTTCCAAAGAATCAGAGGGATCTCATTGTTAAAAGGTATCAGTCAGGAGAAGGGTACAAAAGAATTTCCAAGGCATTAGATATACCATGGAACACAGTGAAGACAGTCATCATCAAGTGGAGAAAATATGGCACAACAGTGACATTACGAAGAACTGGACGTCCCTCCAAAATTGATGAAAAGACGAGAATAAAACTGGTCTGGGAGGCTACCAAGAGGCCTACAGCAACATTAAAGGAGCTGCAGGAAAATCTGGCAAGTACTGGCTATGTGGTACATGTGACAACAATCTCCCGTATTCTTCATATGTCTGGGCTATGGGGTAGAGTGGCAAGACGAAAGCCTTTTCTTATGAAGAAAAACATCCAAGCCAGGCTACATTTTGCAAAAACACATCTGAAGTATCCCAAAAGCATGTGGGAAAAGGTGTTATGGCTGATGAAACCAAGGTTGAACTTTTTGGCCATAATTCCAAAAGATATGTTTGGAGCAAAAACAACACTGCACATCACCAAAAGAACACCATACCCACGGTGAAGCATGGTGGTGGCAGCATCATGCTTTGGGGCTGTTTTTCTTCAGCTGGAACTGGGGCCTTAGTTAAGCTAGAGAGAATTATGAACAGTTCCAAATACCAGTTAATATTGGCACAAAACCTTCAGGCTTCTGCTAGAAAGCTGAACATGGAGAGGAACTTCATCTTTCAGCATGGCAATGACCCAAAGCATACACTGCGTGCAGAATTATTAGGCAAATGAGTATTTTGACCACATCATCATCTTTATGCATGTTGTCTTACTCCAAGCTGTATAGGCTCGAAAGCCTACTACCAATTAAGCATATTAGGTGATGTGCATCTCTGTAATGAGAAGGGGTGTGGTCTAATGACATCAACACCCTATATTAGGTGTGCATAATTATTAGGCAACTTCCTTTCCTTTGGCAAAATGGGTCAAAAGAAGGACTTGACAGGCTCAGAAAAGTCAAAAATAGTGAGATATCTTGCAGAGGGATGCAGCACTCTTAAAATTGCAAAGCTTCTGAAGCGTGATCATCGAACAATCAAGCGTTTCATTCAAAATAGTCAACAGGGTCGCAAGAAGCGTGTGGAAAAACCAAGGCGCAAAATAACTGCCCATGAACTGAGAAAAGTCAAGCGTACAGCTGCCAAGATGCCACTTGCCACCAGTTTGGCCATATTTCAGAGCTGCAACATCACTGGAGTGCCCAAAAGCACAAGGTGTGCAATACTCAGAGACATGGCCAAGGTAAGAAAGGCTGAAAGACGACCACCACTGAACAAGACACACAAGCTGAAACGTAAAGACTGGGCCAAGAAATATCTCAAGACTGATTTTTCTAAGGTTTTATGGACTGATGAAATGAGAGTGAGTCTTGATGGGCCAGATGGATGGGCCCGTGGCTGGATTGGTAAAGGGCAGTGAGCTCCAGTCCGACTCAGACGCCAGCAAGGTGGAGGTGGAGTACTGGTTTGGGCTGGTATCATCAAAGATGAGCTTGTGGGGCCTTTTCGGGTTGAGGATGGAGTCAAGCTCAACTCCCAGTCCTACTGCCAGTTTCTGGAAGACACCTTCTTCAAGCAGCGGTACAGGCAGATGTCTGCATCCTTCAAGAAAAAATGATTTTCATGCAGGACAATGCTCCATCACACGCGTCCAAGTACTCCACAGCGTGGCTGGCAAGAAAGGGTATAAAAGAAGAAAATCTAATGACATGGCCTCCTTGTTCACCTGATCTGAACCCCATTGAGAACCTGTGGTCCATCATCAAATGTGAGATTTACAAGGAGGGAAAACAGTACACCTCTCTGAACAGTGTCTGGGAGGCTGTGGTTGCTGCTGCACGCAATGTTGATGGTGAACAGATCAAAACACTGACAGAATCCATGGATGGCAGGCTTTTGAGTGTCCTTGCAAAGAAAGGTGGCTATATTGGTCACTGATTTGTTTTTGTTTTGTTTTTGAATGTCAGAAATGTATATTTGTGAATGTTGAGATGTTATATTGGTTTCACTGGTAAACAATAAATAATTGAAATGGGTATATATTTGTTTTTTGTTAAGTTGCCTAATAATTATGCACAGTAATAGTCACCTGCACACACAAATATCCCCCTAAAATAGCTAAAACTAAAAACAAACTAAAAACTACTTCCAAAAATATTCAGCTTTGATATTAATGAGTTTTTTGGGTTCATTGAGAACATGGTTGTTGTTCAATAATAAAATGAATCCTCAAAAATACAACTTGCCTAATAATTCTGCACTCCCTGTACATCCAAATCAACAAAGGAATGGCTTCACCAGAAGAAGATTAAAGTTTTGGAATGGCCCAGCCAGAGCCCAGACCTGAATCCGATTGAAAATCTGTGGGGTGATCTGAAGAGGACTGTGCACAGGAGATGCCCTTGCAATCTGGCAGATTTGGAGTGTTTTTGCAAAGAAGAGTGGGAAAATCTTGCCAAGTCTAAATGTGCCATGCTGATAGACTCATACCCAAAAAGACTGTAATAAAATCAAAAGGTGTTTCAACAAAGTATTAGTTTAAGGGTGTGCACACTTATGCAACCATATTATTTTATTTTTATATTTTTATTTCCCTCCACCTAAAAGATTTCAGTTTGTTTTTCAATTGAGTGGTACAGTTTCTAGGTCACATTAAAGGTGGAAAAAGTTCTGAAAAGATTTATCTTTGTCTCATTTTTTTACATCACAGAAAACATTTTAACAGGGGTGTGTAGACTTTTTATATCCACGTATATATAAAATAGTATTGGAGAAAGTGGACAACCTTGCCTGGTACCTCTATTCAAAGTAAAGCTCATCGTCAAGCTCCCATTAATATTCAATCTCGCCATGGGAGAGTTATACAAGAGCTTAATTATATTTAGTGATGAGCGGCAGGGGTCATATTCGAATTCGCGATATTTCGCGAATATTTTATAGAATGTTCGTCGAAAATTCGAGATTTTTTTTTTTACTCGAAAAATCGGAAAGGTAATGATTGTGTAATATGCAAATTTTTGGAATTCGAATTTTCGGATTCAAATTTTTTATTGCGAATTTTTCAACTTACAACTATTAGACAAAGAAGATTATAGCACTATATTAGCTAAATTGCTCTATATTCGATTTTTTTCGAATATTCTCTATATTGGTATAACTTAGTTTTTTCGAATATTCGTAATATTCTAAAACAATAATATATAGCAATATAGAGAATATTCCAAAAAAACTAATATAGAGCAAAATTCGCAAACACTACTACTCCTAAAGTCAAGTATATTGCAGCCTTCTTATTGGCCCACAAGCTAGAAGCAGTGAGGGATCATGTGTACTGATTAAAAAATACTAATAATAATCAAAAAAAAAAAAGAAAAAAAAAATTCCAATATTCGAAATTACGAATATATATAACTATATTCGAAATATTCACAAATTTTCAAAGTACCTATATTCGCAATAAAAATTCGAAATTCGAATATTCGTGATCAACACTAATTATATTTATAAACCTATCTCCAAATCCCATTTGCTCCAAAACCCTCAAGAGGAATCTCCACTCCACCCTGTCAAAGGCTTTGGAGGCATCCAAGGACAGGATGGAGCAAGAAACCCCCCTGAAGACTGGATATTCATAAATAAGCGATGGAGATTGACATGAGTACCTTTACCTGGAACAAAACAATTCTGATCTTGGCATATGATTGATAAAATAACCTTAGAGAGCCTTATAGCCAGAATCCTTGAAAGAAGCTTCACATCTGTATTCAATAAGTATATCTGTCTATATGACCCCAGATCTAAGGGGTCTTTGCCCTTTTTCAATATAAAAATTATTACAGCTTCTGTCATTGATTCCGGCAGGCTACCATCTTGAAATAAATCAGCAAATACCCTCAGAAGTCGAGGGAGGATAACCTCCCTATATTTACGATAGAATTCATATGGAAATCATCTGCGCCGGGGGAAGAATTTTCTGAACATACTTTAATTGCATCCTCTAGCTCCTGTATAGAAATATCTACTTCAAGTGATTCCCTTTGATTATCTGTAAGGATTGGAAAAGAGATGGAATCCAAATAAGAGTGCATCATTTTATCCGTGATAGTATTATCTGCTTTATCCAATTCTGAAAATTCTTCAGTAAAAGTTCCCTTTATAAGCTCTTGGTCCTTCATAATTATACCCTCTGTAGAAGGAATGCTAAGTATCAGTTTTTTTTTTATCCTGGTTAGAAATCACCCTAGACAACAGTTTTCCTAGCCGCCCTGATTCAGTGAAGTATTTTGACCCTTGAAGAATAACCTCTGTTGGGCCTTATCCAACAGAAAATCGGAGTATGCCGCACTTGCATTTTGCATAAGCTTTCTACTTTCTTCCATCTTATTGCTAGGGAACTCATTCAAACCTGCTAACGCTGCTTCCTTTAGAACCCTCTCCTCAACAGAATACCCCTTTCTTAAATTAAAAATATTACAAACAAAAAAACACCCTCATAAACGCTTTAAATGCATCCCACACCAATTGGGTTTTTGCTGAGTTGTAGTTAATATCCCCAAAATGCTCAATTTCATATTTATTTAATTCATGGTTGTCCATTATCGACATCCAATAAGGATTTAGTCTAAATGGAGGTCTTGCCCTATGTTTATCATGTACCATACAAAGCTCGAGGGTAAAAGGTACATGGTCCGAGAGAGATCTGGCCTCATATTTCATCTGTTTAATATAATTCAAGTATTTTTCATTTACTAAGGCCAGGTCTATCCTAGAAATAGAGTTTCCTGATTTACTTACACAGGAATAAGCTCTTTTTCCCCACCCTAAACAACCCCAGACATCCACGAAACCCGCTTCCTGGCAGAAATGGGATAAAGGTTACCCTTGGGCAGAGGTATAAATATCCCCCCCATGGAAATCCTATCCATGGAGAGGTTAATAAACACAATTAAAGTCTCCATTAACTAACGAGGGGCATTCAGGCCATTTCTCTATAAAGGTTAAATAAACTGTTAAATACATATAAAGAAAAAGGAGGTGGAATATAAATAAAGGCCAAAATACATAATGTTCCAAGAAGTTTACCATAAAGAAAAATACATTTCCCATGTTTGTCAACAGAGGATGCCTCACAGACAAAATCAATCCCCCTGAGGCAAGTATCTTCACCAAAAAAGCCCATGGCTGCCTTCCATGAATTGGTTTACCCCCGGGAATTCGATGCACCCTTTCCACCAAAAATACTGATGAAAAATGTTCCCTTCCAAACTTCTCCAGCATCAAAGTCTGTACCATTTAAACAGGATATTTTCCCTCTGTGCCCTCGAGTACCCCAAAAATTCTCACATTACATCTCCTCGATCTGTCTCCAGATCTCCCATTTTATTATTTTTTTAAGTATATTAAGATCCGTCTTCAACGTGTGGGTTTCAGTTTAGAGTATTTTAACTTCATTTTGTAAAACCCCCACATAATTTTCTATGCTTACAACTGTATCACGGATCTTGTAAAGGTCATCCCTTATAAGGGCCACATCAGACTGAAGTGCCCTAAGCTGCTTTGAGATATCATGTTTTAGTTCTCAATTTTTTTTTTTTTACCGCAGCCAATATTTCCTTTAGAGGAGAAGATTCAACATTGGACAAATCCCTTTCAGACACTTTCTCCACCCCCTCTGCCTGAGAATAGTCGTCCAGTGTTTCTTCCACTGTATAACCATTGTTGTTATTTTTCTTGGGGTTAGTATCAGAGATCCCCTTTTGCCCTGCTCTTGTAATGACCTTTGGAAATTTAAAAAAACTATTACATTTTTGTCAATTCTTGAGGTCTCTGCCCTGTCTTTGGAACAGAGTAGTCCACTGATCGCCTGTTTTGTTTAGGACCCATTTCCCCTCTTTTTTTTTTTTTATATCTTAGTCCTCTATAGGGAATACAACTAACAACGCAGAAAAAATAAAAAAGTAAAACAAAAACAGGTCCAAAATAGGCAGATCTCACCAGTTTTCTTATAGCAAACCAAAAGACCACAGCAGTGCATCCAGAGCAGCACACTTAGGGAGCCAAGAGTGGAACCAGCAACACAGAAGGACGGAGGCGGCCACTGAGAAGACCAGGGCAGATGACACTAAGAAATCAGCAGCTGAATGAGCAGGCTCCAAGAACCAGAGAAGAGAGGGAGGCAGCAAACAGAGGGCTCAATGCAGGAGGCAAGAGTAAGGGGGACTCCTGGGACTCCATTCAGACCAGGGGAATCATCAAAAGAGGCCTCACAGCCACGAGGAACAGCCGTGGAGAGCCGGCCGAACGTCCAGGGTTCTCCACATGGGATCAGCTCACTAACTCCTCCAGGCAATAAGCAGAGTCTGCCGCCATCCAGCCCTAGTCTAGGGCTCGGAAATCAGTCCAACAGACGGGTAGCTAGAGACGGGTTGAGGCATGGCAGGAGGTGAGGAAGAGGGCGTGACGCAACTAGTTTATGTCATCACGTCCATCTGTGCTGGAAAACTACTTTTGATATCAATTAACAATTATTATTATTTGTGAATAGATGATAATTGCTGATAACAAAAAATTATTAAAATAATATCAAATATTATTTTAATTATTTTCTGTTTATCAGCAATTATCATCTATTCACAAATGCATCTAATAAGTCTCCCCACATCCCTCCATCTCTGCATAATTGAGGGATGTGTTGAGGAGCAGTACCAGGAAGAGCAGGACAGAGATTGATGGATGTGGGAAAGATCTGTGTGGGGAAGATCCGGGAGAGATGAAGGGATGTGGGGAGACTTATTAGATGCATTTGTGAATAGATGATAATTGCTGATAAATAATTAAAGTAATAATTGATAAATTATAACAAATAATTAATAAATTGTCTGCTTGTTTTTTCTGAGTCAAACAGTGCTGTTGATAACAAGTATACAAGTTGCTGAGTTTGTTAGCTATGCAACATATTTCTGTACAAGGATACAAAAAATATATTTAAAAAAATATAAAGGAAATAAAGATAAAAATGTAGATTTGAATTTGCATATGGAGTGTAATGATAATTTATTCAGAAATGCTGATTTAATTAATACTGTACATATTGAATCTCCTTGACTGTTGATCCACACACACTGCTGTCAGTGTGAAAGGGTGAAACAACCTGTCCTTATTGCCACTGCATAATTGAGGGATGTGGGAAAGATCTGTGCGGGGAGGATCAGGCAGAGATAGAGGGATGTGGGAAGACTTATTAGAAGCATTTGTGAATAGATGATAATTGCTGAAAAACTAAAAATAATTAAAATAATAATTGAGAAATGATAACAGATAGTAAATTGCCTGCTTGGTTTTGCTGTAGATAACAAGCAGAGCTGAGTTAGTTAAGGTATTTCATGCAGCCTTCCTTTCACTTACTGCTTCATCTGATTACTTGCTACATCACCATTATAATCACCTATTTAATTATTTATACACATTTGGTTATGTATCTTTAATCTTACAGTGTATGTAAACTATTCCATAGTTTAACTAACTCTACTCTGCTACTCTTGTAGCATTGTTTTATCTAGAGCAGGTTGAGTCTGCCAGACCAGGCAGGGAAAAGAGTGGGCACAGGTGGAAAGATGAGGAGGAGATGCAGGGATGCCAAGGAATGGGCAGAGATGAAGGGATGCGGGGATGAGTGGTGCCAGGAGGAGAGGAGCAGAAATGGAGGGATGAGGAGAAGTAGGCAGAGAAGGAGGGATGCAGAGGAATGGGCAGAAATGGAGGGAAGCGGAAGAGCAGGCAGAGATGGAGGGATGCTGGGATCAGGCTCGGACTGGCCCACAGGGGTACAGGGGAATCCCCCGGTGGGCCCCTGAGCAAGGTGGGCCCCTAGTCTCCCACCCCCTGCACAAGTGGCACATAACACATTATATTTAGTACACTACGTACATATATTCAATGTACAGCACATCAACCAGCTTATGTTCATATAAAAAAAATGTTAGATTATTTATTATATTTGAATGTATCCTTAGGGTGGGCCCCCAAAATAAATTTTACTGGTGGTCCCTAGATACCCCAGTCTGACACTGGCTGGGATGAATGCTACCAGGAACAACTGGACAGAGATTGATGGATGGGGGGAAGATCTGTGCAGGGAGGTTTGGGCAGAGATGGAGGGATGAGGACGATTAGGCAGAGATTTAGGCATGTGGATAAGCGGGCAGAGATAGAGGGATTTTAAGGAGTGGGCAAAGATGGAAGGATGTGGAGGGGTGCAGTACTAGGAAGAGCAGGGCAGAGACTGATGGATATGGGGAAGATCTGTGCTGGGAGGATCATGCAGAAATGGTTGTGCAGAAAAGGTGGGGAGGAGCAGGCAGTAATGGAGAGATGCCAAAAGGAGTGGTGCCAGTAGAGATGAGGGGAGGATCGGTACCAGGAGTAGCAGGCAGAGATGGAGGCATGCAGGGTGCAGTGGGCAGATGTGGAGTAATGCTAAGAGGAGCAGTGCCAGAATAAGTGGGCCAGAGATAGAGGGATGCTGGGAGGAGCAATAGATAAAACTCTAGTATCAGTTATCAGAATGCCGCAAGTGTTTACTGCCTGTCCTACTATACTATAGCTCAATGCGCCATGTGCTGGTGGTAAAACCACATTACACCCTTAATTTTTCTATCAATTCTTTTAACGCTATCTACTACCTAAGGGCTCTTTCACACAAGCTGATGCCGTGCGGGTAATCCGCTGTGTGAAAGAGTGTCAAGCCCCACTCCGGACAGCAGATACACGGAGCATTAACATGATTGATAATGCTCTGTGCCTCTCTGTGATCTTTTTACTACGAAATCACGGTGACAACTTTATCTCACTGTGATTTTGTAGTAAAAAGGTCACAGAGAGGCATGGAGCATTATCAATCATGTTAATGCTCTGTGTCTCTGCTGTCTGGAGCGGAGTTTGGCACTCTTTCATGCAGCGGATTACCCACACGGCATCGACTTGTGTGAAAGAGCCCTAATGAAACGCAATACCGCTAAGAGCTCACACAATGCGCCTATGATTCCTAAGCCTGCTACATCTGTACTTAGGTAACATTGTATTGCAGTTTTTGAAACTACTATATGTCCCCATTCAGAAGTAGGTAAGTGAAAAGTGACAACAGCTTCCTAGCTGGCTTACATTTAGACCATTTTCTACACCTAAACCAGGTGTAGAAAATGATTAATGAGACAGGCCTGCCAGCCGGTCCATTCCCCGCCAGCGCCATGCCCACTTTTTTAGATCTGGCATGAGGGGGAATAGTTCATACATGTTAACAGGAATCGTTCACAGCACACACAATTACAGACGATTACACCGTGGGTGTGTTTATGCAAGCCACTCAAATTTCGTTTTGTGTAAATGCAACAGACTGCTTTAACCACCTCTGGACCGCCAAACGCAGGATCGCGTTCCGGAGGCGGCAGCCCTGCGCGCGTTCACAGGATCGGAAGGTAAGCAAGTGGATCTCCAGCCTGCCAGCGGCGATCGTTCGCTGGCAGGCTGGAGATGCGATTTTTTTAACCCCTAACAGGTATATTATATTATCAAAACAGCGTCTAATATACCTGCTACCTGGTCCTCTGGTGGTCCCTTTTGTTTGGATCGACCACCAGAGGACACAGGTAGCTCAGTAATAAGTAGCACCAAGCACCACACTACACTACACACCCCCTGTCACTTATTAACCCCTTATTAACCCCTGATCACCCCTGATCACCCCATATAGACTCCCTGATCACCCCCCTGTCATTGATCACCCCCCTGTCATTGATCACCCCCCCGTAAGGCTCCATTCAGACGTCCGTATGATTTTTACGGATCCGCTGATACATGAATCGGATCCGCAAAACACATACGGACGTCTGAATGGAGCCTTACAGGGGGGTGATCAATGACGGGGGTGATCACCCCATATAGACTCCCTGATCACCCCCCTGTCATTGATCACCCCCCTGTCATTGATCACCCCCCAGTAAGGCTGCATTCAGATGTCCGTATGTTTTTTACGGATCCACAGATACATGGATCGGATCCGCAAAACACATACAGACGTCTGAATGGAGCCTTACAGGGGGGTGATCACCCCATATAGACTCCCTGATCACCCCCCTGTCATTGATCACCCCCTTGTAAGGCTCCATTCAGACGTCCGTATGATTTTTACGGATCCACTGATACATGGATCGGATCCGCAAAACACATACGGACGTCTGAATGGAGCCTTACAGGGGAGGAATCAATGACAGGGGGTGATCACCCCATATAGACTCCCTGATCACCCCCCTGTCATTGATCACCCCCCTGTAAGGCTGCATTCAGATGTCCGTATGTTTTTTACGGATCCACGGATACATGGATCGGATCCGCAAAACACATACAGAGGTCTGAATGGAGCCTTACAGGGGGGTGATCACCCCATATAGACTCCCTGATCACCCCCCTGTCATTGATCACCCCCTTGTAAGGCTCCATTCAGACGTCCGTATGATTTTTACGGATCCACGGATACATGGATCGGATCCGCAAAACACATACGGACGTCTGAATGGAGCCTTACAGGGGGGTGATCAATGACAGGGGGGTGATCACCCCATATAGACTCCCTGATCACCCCCCTGTCATTTATCACCCCCCCCGTCATTGATCACCCCCTTGTAAGGCTCCATTCAGACGTCCGTATGATTTTTACGGATCCACTGATACATGGATCGGATCCGCAAAACACATATGGACGTCTGAATGGAGCCTTACAGGGGGGGGATCAATGACAGGGGTAATCACCCCATATAGACTCCGAGATCACCCCCCTGTCATTGATCACCCCCCTGTCATTGATCACCCCCCTGTAAGGCTGCATTCAGATGTCCGTATGTTTTTTACGGATCCACGGATACATGGATCGGATCCGCAAAACACATAAGGACATCTGAATGGAGCCTTATAGGGGGGTGATCAATGACAGGGGGTGATCACCCCATATAGACTCCCTGATCACCCCCCTGTCATTGATCACCCCCCTGTCATTGATCACCCCCCCTGTCATTGATCACCCCCCTGTAAGGCTCCATTCAGACATTTTTTTGGCCCAAGTTAGCGGAATTTTATATTTTTTTCTTACAAAGTCTCATATTCCACTAACTTGTGTCAAAAAATAAAATCTCACATGAACTCCCCATACCCCTCACGGAATCCAAATGGGTATTTTTTTTTAGACATTTAGATTCCAGACTTCTTCTCACGCTTTAGGGCCCCTAGAATGTCAGGGCAGTATAAATGCCCCACAAGTGACCCCATTTCGGAAAGAAGACACCCCAAGGTATTCGCTGAGGGGCATATTGAGTCCATGAAAGATTTAAATTTCTGTCCCAAGTTAGCGGAAAGGGAGACTTTGTGAGAAAAAAATAAATAAAATAAAATTCCGCTAACTTGTGCCAAAAAAAAATAAATTCTATGAACTCGCCATGTCCCTCATTGAATACATTGGGGTGTCTTCTTTCCAAAATGGGGTCACATGTGGGGTATTTATACTGCCCTGGCATTTTAGGGGCCCTAAAGCGTGAGAAGAAGTCTGGGATCCAAATGTCAAAAAATGCCCTCATAAAAGGAATGTGGGCCCCTTTGCGCATCTAGGCTGCAAAAAAGTGTCACACATATGGTATAGCCGTACTCAGGGAAGTTGGGCAATGTGTTTTGGGGTGTCATTTTACATATACCCATGCTGGGTGAGATAAATATCTTGGTCAAATGCCAACTTTGTATAAAAAATGGGAAAAGTTGTCTTTTGCTGAGATATTTCTCTCACCCAGCATGAGTATATGTAAAAAGACACCCCAAAACACATTGCCCAACTTCTCCTGAATACGGCGATACCACATGTGTGACACTTTTTTGCAGCCTAGGTGGGCAAAGGGGCCCACATTCCAAAGAGCACCTTTCGGATTTCACAGGTCATTTACCTACTTACCACACATTAGGGCCCCTAGAATGCCAGGGCAGTATAACTACCCCACAAGTGACCCCATTTTGGAAAGAAGACACCCCAAGGTATTCCGTGAGGGGCATGGCGAGTTCCTAGAATTTTTTTTTTTTTCACAAGTTAGCGTAAAATGATGATTTTTAATTTATTTTTTTCTTACAAAGTCTCATATTCCACTAACTTGTGACAAAAAATAAAAACTTCCATGAAATCACTATGCCCATCACGAAATACCTTGGGGTGTCTTCTTTCCAAAATGGGGTCACTTGTGGGGTAGTTATACTGCCCTGGCATTTTAGGGGCCGAATGTGTGAGAAGTGGTTTGAAATCAAAATCTGTAAAAAATGGCCGGTGAAATCCGAAAGGTGCTCTTTGGAATGTGGGCCCCTTTGCCCACCTAGGCTGCAAAAAAGTGTCACACATGTGGTATCCCCGTACTCAGGAGAAGTTGGGCAATGTGTTTTGGTGTGTCTTTTTACATATACCCATGCTGGGTGAGAGAAATATCTTGGCAAAAGACAACTTTTCCCATTTTTTTATACAAAGTTGGCATTTGACCGAGATATTTATCTCACCCAGCATGGGTATATGTAAAATGACACCCCAAAACACATTTCCCAACTTCTCTTGAGTACGGGGATACCACATGTGTGACACTTTTTTGCAGCCTAGGTGGGCAAAGGGGCCCACATTCCAAAGAGCACCTTTTGTATTTCACCGGCCATTTTTACAGATTTTGATTTCAAACTACTTTGCATGCATTTGGGCCCCTAAAATGCCAGGGCAGTACAACTACCCCACAAGTGACCCCATTTTGGAAAGAAGACACCCCAAGGTATTTCGTGATTGGCATAGTGAGTTCATGGAAGTTTTTATTTTTTGTCACAAGTTAGTGAAATATGAGACTTTGTAAGAAAAAAATAAAAATAAAAAATAAATCATAATTTTCCGCTAACTTGTGACAAAAAATAAAAAGTTCTATAAACTCACTATGCCCATCAGCGAATACCTTAGGGTGTCTACTTTCCGAAATGGGGTCATTTGTGGTGTTTGTACTGTCTGGGCATTGTAGAACCTCAGGAAACATGACAGGTGCTCAGAAAGTCAGAGCTGCTTCAAAAATCGGAAATTCACATTTTTGTACCATAGTTTGTAAACGCTATAACTTTTACCCAAACCATTTTTTTTTACCCAAACATTTTTTTTTAATCAAAGACATGTAGAACAATAAATTTAGAGACAAATTTAGATATGGATGTCGTTTTTTTTAAAAAAAATTACAACTGAAAGTGAAAAATTTAAGTTTTTTGCAAAAAAATCGTTAAATTTCGATTAATAACAAAAAATGTAAAAATGTTAGCAGCAATGAAATACCACCAAATGAAAGCTCTATTAGTGAGAAGAAAAGGAGGTAAAATTCATTTGGGTGGTAAGTTGCATGACCGAGCAATAAACGGTGAAAGTAGTGTAGGTCAGAAGTGTAAAAAGTGGCCTGGTCATTAAGGGTGTTTAAGGTAGGGGGGCTGAAGTGGTTAAAAACTATGGAATATGTGATTAAAATTACAATTTTGCGAATGATAACCGCTGTGTCTAAAAGGTCATTGTTAAAACGCTCACTTCACATCACTCAATCGTACCGATCACATTTTATACTTTTCCACCTTTTCGGACTCATGGTTTTTGATAAATACAAAATAATATGAATGTGCTACAAATTATGAATGAAGCCTTAACATTTTCATTTATTAATGTTTTTAACTTTACCATAAGTCCAGCGCTCCTTGGTGACCTCTGGTCACGCTATGGTAACATAAATTGTAATTTTTGGATTGCTGCTTGACTTACTCTCCCATAAGGAAATATTGAGGTCACTAGACCGTAACTATAATTCACCATATTGCTGCAATTAATTTTAGGAAATAGGGGTTGTAAAATAAAGTTAACTAATTCAATTATGCTTTTAAAAATAAAGGAAATCTTAAGGCTGCAACTGGAAAATGAGGCCATATACAGTACAGTCCGAAAGTTTGGACACACCTTCTCATTCAAAGAGTTTTCTTTATTGTCATGACTATGAAAATTGTAGATTCACACTGAAGGCATCAAAACTATGAATTAACACATGTGGAATTATATACATAACAAACAAGTGTGAAACAACTGAAAATATGTCATATTCTAGGTTCTTCAAAGTAGCCACCTTTTGCTTTGATTACTGCTTTGCACACTCTTGGCATTCTCTTGATGAGCTTCAAGAGGTAGTCCCCTGAAATGGTTTTCACTTCACAGGTGTGCCCTGTCAGGTTTAATAAGTGGGATTTCTTGCCTTATAAATGGGGTTGGGACCATCAGTTGCGTTGAGGAGAAGTCAGGTGGATACACAGCTGATAGTCCTACTGAATAGACTGTTAGAATTTGTATTATGGCAAGAAAAAAGCAGCTAAGTAAAGAAAAACGAGTGGCCATCATTACTTTAAGAAATGAAGGTCAGTCAGTCAGCCGAAAAATTGGGAAAACTTTGAAAGTAAGGGCTATTTGACCATAAAGTGATGGGGTGCTCCACAGTCACCGGACCTGAACCCAATCGAGATGGTTTGGGGTGAGCTGGACCGCAGAGTGAAGGCAAAAGGGCCAACAAGTGCTAAGCATCTCTGGAAACTCCTTCAAGGCTGTTGGAAGACCATTTCAGGGGACTACCTCTTGAATGGTCCCAACCCCATTTATAAGGCAAGAAATCCCACTTATTAAACCTGACAGGGCACACCTGTGAAGTGAAAACCATTTCAGGGGAGTACCTCTTGAAGCTCATGAAGAGAATGCCAAGAGTGTGCAAAGCAGTAATCAAAGCAAAAGGTGGCTACTTTGAAGAACCTAGAATATGACATATTTTCAGTTGTTTCACACTTGTTTGTTATGTATATAATTCCACATGTGTTAATTCATAGTTTTGATGCCTTCATAGTCATGAAAATAAAGAAAACTCTTTGAATGAGAAGGTGTGTCCAAACTTTTGGTCTGTACTGTATATCCACACTTGGACCCTGAAGAGATCATAATCAGCAGCATAAAGAGATCACAAACTTCATAAATATTAATGGGGGGGTATCCATTGAGACTATCTGTCAGAGCAGGCAGCGAAGAATCAATATGGAGATCAAGCACAGGTAAAGTCAGGCAGCAAAGGGTTAAAGTCAAGTACACACACAGAGATTGGTACACAGGCAGACAAACAGATATAGCACACCTTTACAGGAACTAGCAAGCTAGGAAACCTATTACTCAAGCACCCTTCCATAGAGAAAAGTGCCTAAAGCATTCAAAGGTGTGTAGCCTTTGGCTGGTGAGCATAAGGGTGCCTGCGAGTTGTCCCGTAAGAGCTAGATGGGGAGAGAGTGCACACCTTACAGGCACAGGGAAGAACTTTACTGGCACGAAGCAGGCTGCGATCTGCTGGAGAGCAGGACAGTGTCAACTCAGGTGGCCAGACCCACCACAAGAAACAGAAGAAGGCCAGCGGGTCTGGGCCACAGGAGAAAAGAGGAAGTATTAGTCCCAGTGCATGCCTGGGAGAGCCTAACAGCTGCAGGAATGGACCAGTACCATAACAGTGATGCAATAATAAAGGCATAAACACACAGTAATGTCATAGTACAAATATGTAAATTATAGTGATGTCAAAGTACAAGGATAATAAACAGTGATGTCACAACGAGTCAGAAAACTACTCAGTATTCCCATTCCTTTCTATGGGATCACCGCTACTCCGCTATCCAGGCCGCAACACATGTCGTATGACCAGTGTCGCTGTGTAGACGTACCCTTACTGTTGATCACAGCCATAGTCCTGGTGATTTCATAGGTACTACAGCTCAGTTCAACACTGTGATGCCATTATCCAGAAATGTTCCCCTATTGAGGATGTATATCTACATTGTGGTGTGTTAAGGAATTTAGACCCAGATTTAATAAGCCTGTAGATGGTGGAAGCTTAGAATGGCTGTCTAGACATGCACCAGATTTATCACAGGGGCTCAGGCTGGATGATAAATGTGATGCAGGGATAGACACTTTCACTGACTCTATACTCAATTGTTCGACTTACTTTGAGACACAGTCAGGTCATTTATCACACTGGTGTAATGTAGAACTGGCTTAGTTGCCCATAGCAACCAATCAGATTCCACCTTTCATTTTCCAAAGGAGCTGTCAAAAATTAAAAGTGGAATCTGATTGGTTGCTATGGGCAACTATGCAAGTTCTACTTTACACCAGTTTGATAAATGACCCCAAGTTTTTTACCCCAGAATTGTATAAAACATTTGGTTGAAAATTGTGCATCTTAGTCCGTCCCCCTTTCTAACAAACCCATCCACTTTTTGCTAAGCCCCATCACCTTTTCAAGCATGTCAGAAAAAAGTGTAGAAACCTAGATGTGCCAAATTGCGCCAATTTGCACCATTTGTCGCCACTTTTTTAAATTAGATTTTTTTTTACATAGACACATTAGCAAATCTAGGCCTTAGTGTTTATATGAGACTGTCCATTCTGGAAATCAGTAGTGATAATAAAAGATCATGAAGGTAACCATGTGATCTTAGAATATTTTTTACTGTACAAAAGTTTTAGGCAGATGTGGAAAAAATGCTGCAAATGATTCTTTCAATAGAAGTATTAATAGATTTTAATTTTATCAATTAAAAAAATGGAAAGTTAATGAACAATCCGAGGTAGATGTGGTGATGTTGAAATCAGGTCTTCGTGGGGGCAATAGCATAATTTTCAGGAATTATTTTCCTTTTTTACCCTGAATATATTTCTAAGTGACATTGGATGTATGTTTGGGATTGTTGTCCTGCTGTAGAACAAATGTGGAGCCAATCAGACACCTCCCTGATGATATTGCATGATGGATAATTATGTACTTGCATTTCTTAGCATTGCGGACACTATTCATCCTATCCAACTTCAACTTGTTGAATAAATAATGAAATGTCGGAATCTGTTTTGTGTTGTTGTTCAGGTAAAGTTCTATTTTAAATTTTAGGACCTTCTAAGGACGAGATTTTTATTTATTATATCCTGATACATAAAAACCTTTCAAATTCAATTCAAAGAGGGTGTACTGTGTCTCATGACTAGATATACCAGGTATAACAAATGTTAACTTGATATATACATTGAAATGATATTAAATATTTTACTAGTGCTTCATGAAGCACATATAAAATATATATGATTATTTTTTCACATTTCATTGCTATATGATTATTTTAAAGAAATAAAGTCTTTTCTTTTAAATCAATATAATTCTCAATATTTCCCCATCGTATTACTTTACCAAAGTTGTACAGATCTATGTGATGAAATACATGGGAATTCCTGTAAACATGAATGGTCTTGGTGATAAAAGTGGTTAGTTGATCCCTAGAGGCATCATTATAGTTCATATGATTTTAGAGCTGATATAACTGTCACCCAAAATACAACCCATCCTATAACTGTCAATTGATCTGGTTTTACTTTCTAGAAACTTAATCCATTTTTCTCTACACATCTGGTCCAAAAGATATCACTGATGCCCACAAGCATTCCCATCTTATGTACTCATTAAGGCAGAAAATACAATGAATGTTCAAAACTGGCTTGCTTGCAGCAAACATCTGTCAAACGATTAGCAGAATACTTTTCTCTTTAAACATGTGTTTGTTTTGGCAGTAAGAGGGCATCTAATGATGAAGCTATCCAAGAAGATGTCCATCTTGAAACATAAGGCCACCTGTCACATCCTGCCATAAACAACATTAGAGATTATGTTAAAAGTAGCACAATAACTCCACTTTGTTTACAGATAGTGAAATGCTAAAACTTGACTCGCATATTCAGTTCTTGTCTCAGATTTTCCCTTTTTTATATTTAATTGTATAGAACTTGTAGTACTGTATAATAGCCTAATTATACAATATTTCAAGGAGGAGAATTTAGAATCTGACCTTCTGACTTTTTACCCACATCTATTTTAATCATTGTAAAAAAAGAAACCAGAACACATTCCTGTATTTCAGTGCTAAATTATAGTGTATTAAAAAGGCTTTTTATAACTGGAAAATGACTTTTTCAGTGTGGATACTTGAATATGATGAGCCATGCTTCAGATGTATCTGGCAGCACCTTATTCCCCTTCCCTATTGAGAACACATGCCGCGTGGAAACAAGTGTTCAATCAACAGCTACCCAAAGGGTACCACTAACCTAACACCTCATGCATATGTCAGATCAATGTGCACTGATGCTGTACATACCACACAGAGTCCCAGTGGCTCTGTTTGACACTTAGGGGGTCATTTACAGATATACGCCACTTTTTGGCTTATACTTTTTCTTAAATTGCTGTGCAAAGGTTTAAAAAGGGGGGCATGTAGTGGGTGGAGAAAGGGGAAGACCAGCAGCCCATCTTATTTATCATTTTCTATGCCTGTATTAGGTTTAGAAAATGGTCGAAATCTACGCCAGCAAGGGAGCTGGTGTAAATTTAGACAGGCATTAGATACGCTGAAGTTATGTAGAGGTCGGCACCGCCAGATGAGCAAATGTCAAAAAAATTTGATTTGGCCGGTTTGCAGAATTTTCTAAAAAAATTCAGTTCGACCCGAATTTATTTGCGGCGAATCGCATTAAAAAGCAGGTATTTCCTGGCTGCAGAAAGCCTTTATAATGGTGTAGAACACTGTGCCTTGCAGTAACAAGCATAGGGAGTCTGCTATGGTAGTGAAACAATACTGTGAGTCAGTATGACATGTAGATGATAGTCTTTGCCCTTAGAATCACTGTACACTTCACTTATTTGGGCAGCTACGGGGCCAAAACTGACCAAATAACTCAAGTGTGAACTCAGCTTTATAGGTCAATGTTAGCACCAGGTATAAAGAACTGTACAGAGGCCCAAGATTCTACTATAGCGTGAAAGAGCGCACTCCTTTAAACCAAATTCACTGATTCCACATAGATTTCTATGAAGCCTAAATGCTTATACAAGTAGACCCCCCCCCCGACAGAGTGGAGAGGATGTCAGCAGGAAGTTTGTGTTGACGTCACTGATTATTTCGCCCTTCCTCTGATCCATCAGAACAATAACCCCCAAAAAATTGATCCTGTCTGGTGAGCATCTGCCTTCACTTGGCCAGCATTTGGATGTCTTCTGTGTTTTGTACCCACTCCTGCTTTTAACTACCAAATGATAAGCCAATTCTGATGCAAATAGGAATCATGTCATGCAAGCCTTACAGCTGTTACATAGACAGGATCCGTTGTGCATCTCATTTTTGCTTTCTTCTGACAGATCAGAAGAAGGGTCAAATAAATGATGATGTCAGCCAGGCCAAAAAGGCAAAATAGTGGCCCAGTCATGAAGTGGAGAGGGTGGGAACAGCATGAGAAGTCCACAGAGTGGCCGTATGAAATAGTGGTGAGATGAAAAATGAGGAGACCACAGAGGTGGCAGAAGTATCAGGAGGAGGCCACAGTGTGTCAGAATGACAGCGTGGAAGGACCAGCAGATGATGGGAAGGACAGACAGCTACCTTCGGCTGAGGTTGTAGAGCCTTGACTGCCTGAAATCAGGTGCATGCTACTGGGTAATGCAGCAGTTGCTGCGGCAGGCTGGACCATTACATCGGAGCCACGGTTCTCCCAAGCCATTTTATGGTGACGCTGCATATGTTGAGGCAGGGCTGTGGTGCCAACATTGGCACCCTGGCCACGCTTCACCTTCTGCCCACAGATTCTACAAATGGCCATCCTCACCTCCTCCAGCGGCTTAACAGAAAACTGCCACACAGCCGAGAAGGTGATTTTACCCCCAACGCTCCGCACTGACTGACTGCTACTGCCGCTGCTTCCGTGAACCCCTGCACCACTACTTTCTGGGCAGGTAGGCTCCTGCTTAGTGGGTTGTCTACCCAGGGCATGTTTGGCTCCCGACCTCCCACTGCTGCAACCCTGCTGACTCCCGACCACGCTAACGACTTGCTGGCTCCGCCGCTGCCTCACGGGCAAGCTGCCACCCTCTTCTCCCGATGATGATGAAGCCCCTAATTCACTAGGCTCACAAGTGCGATCAGCTACATCATCATTGAGTACTGTCTTCACGTTGCTGGTATCAACAGTCACCACCCAGCAGTCTGACGACAGTTCCAAGATCAGCCCAAGGAGGGTGGTCCCCGCTGTTGCTGCCTACTTCAAGATCTCTAATGCCAGTAGTGGTGAAGGTGACAATGATGACGTGTCAATGGACGTCACGTGGGTGCCCACAGGAGGAGGGGAGTTCAGAGGTAGAGACGGAGCAGCAGATAGGGAGCAGAAGGAGGAGAAGCAGGCAGAACTTACAGTGCACAGGAGGCAAAAAGCAGACTGCTAATGTATCTGGAATGAGCCATCCACCATGCCCGGTCACATCTGGCGCTCCCAGGACGTTGACACATGGCTCCGCAGTGTGGGCTTTTTTTTAACATGTCCGCTGCTGACAATAGTGTTACCATGTGCAGCCTGTGGTGTCAACGCAAAAGTCGCAGTAAACCCAACACTCACCTAGGGACTACCGCCTTAAGAAGGCACCTGGCCTCCTATCACCAAGCCCAGTAGGAGCAACACAGTCAGAACCCACAAAGCCACACTCCCGTCGCGTTCATCTGGCATAAGGCAGGCTTCCGTGGCCCAAATGTTCGAGCGTAAAAAGATGATGGCGCCGGATAACAGTCTTGCCCAACAGCTGACCGCTGGCTTGTCGGAACTGCTAGAACGTCAACTACTGCCATATAAACTGGTGAACTCGGAGGCCTTTAGAAAATTTGTGGCCATTGGCACACCACAATAGAAGGTCCCCCGAAGGAAATATTTCTCCCAGAAAGGCATCCCGGAGCTATATGGCTACGTTCATCGGCAAGTGAATGTATCTCTGGCACACAGTGTCGGTGCCAAGATACATCTAACCAACATGGGCAGGGAAGGTACATAACTTTTACTGCCCACTGGGTGAACCTTCTGACAGCCGTCAAGCATGCAACCCGCGGCACCCGTGTGGATTTGGTGTTACCGCCACGGATTGCATGCAGGCCTGCCTCTTCTTCTCCTCATCCTCCTCCTTCTCCATCCTCCATCCTCCGTCTCCTCTTAGGCTTGCTCCTCCTTTTCCACTGCTACCGCCTCTTCCGCTGCGCCCCCCAAGCTCCCCAGAACCTATTTGACGTGCCAGGTGAGACGTTGCCATGCTGTGCTGCGGCTGTTGTGCCTGGAAGCCAAGAGCCACACAGGTCCTGCTCTCCTTTCAGCTTTGCGGTCACAGGCCGATCAGAGGCTAACCCCGCTCAATTTGACAGTTGGTAAAGTGGTGTGTGACAACGGTGCCAATCTGCTGAGCGTGCTGAAACAGGGCAAAATGACACACATCCTGAACTTAGTCGTGCAGGGATTTGTTGCCAAATACCCTGGGGTACAGGACGTCTTGCGGCAGGCCAGGAAAATCTCTGGCCATTTTAGAAGATCTTACACGGCCATGGCTCGCCTTGCTTACGTTCAGCGGCGACACCACCTGCCCGTCAGACGTCTGATTTGTTCTGCCCGAGCCACTGGAACTCCACCTTGTATATGCTTGATTGATTGCTCCAGCAGAAATGTGCTGTTAACGACTATCTATACGAACTCTGCGGCAGGACAGGTTCTGTGAGCTTGTTTTTTTTTTTTTTCACCTCACCAGTGGCTGCTCATGCGTGATGCATGCAGACTTCTGCGGCCATTTGATGAGATCACCAAACTGGTCAGTCGCAGCCAGGGCGCCATCAGTGACACCGTACCTTACGCCTTCTTTCTGAAGCGTGCATTGCATTGTGTCATTGATCAAGCCTTCGAGTAGCAGGAGCAGGAAGATGAGGAAGTCGCAATGCTGGATGAATTCCCAGGGGGGCTATTCCATCTGGGACAAGTCAAAAGGAGTCTGAAGAGGAGTCAGAGGAGGATGGTGCCGGGGCGGAGGAGGAGCAAGAAGAGCATGCTTTAAACTTTTCTGGGATCCTTTATGTTGTCCATGGCTGGGGGGAGGAGACCGAGGACAACATTATCCTGGACGATGAGCATGTGCCAGGCCACTCCACCGCTTCCAGTTTAGTGCAAATGGGGGCCTTCATGCTCCAGTGTTTAAAGAGGGACACCAGAATTAAAAAGCATAAATGGCAAGGACCAGTACAGGGTGGCAATGTACTTATACCCCCGGTGCAAACACAAAATGGCGGACATGTTACCTGAATCATAGAAGGCTGTCAGAATGAAGCACTTCCAGGCCTTGCTTCGAAAAAATTCTGCATTCTACTTTTGCGGGCGCTGGCAGAGGAATTTCCACTCACAGAGAAACAGTTGCAGGTATCAATCCAACAGCGCATGCAAGAAGAGGACGGTTTGAAGATGTGTTTGTCGCTTTGGATATGAGATCATTCTTGCAACCAACCCATCGACAGCCGCTCTCCGGATCTAGCCTCAGGGAACGCCTAGACCGACAGATGTCCGACTACATCTGGTTAACGGCTGATGTGGACGCTCTGAGAAGCAAGGTACCCCTAGACTACTGGGTGTGCAGGCTTGACCTGTGTTTGACATGGAACTCTTGGCTTGCCCCTCATCCAGTGTCCTGTCCGAAAGGATGTTCAGCACAGCACGGGGGATCGTGACTGATAAGCGCACTCGCCTAGCTCAAGACAGTGTGGACTACCTCACATTTCTAAAAATGAATGAGGCATGGATCTCAGAGGAATTCAACACATGTGATGAGTCAACCAAGTTTAATGGAATTTCCTCACGACAGCCCACAAATATCCGCCACCACCCAGAACAAATAAAGGTTCTTGTCTTAGGTAAATACAGCGGCATAAATGGCCTCTTCTGTCCTTTGAATGCCTAATGATTTGGGCCTCGGAGGAATTCAACACCTGTGACGACCACGTGTTTCAACTATTATCATTAGGGTTTTTTTCAAGAGAGGGGATTTCGTTAGCCATGTTTTTAATCCAATTTTATATTTTTAGATCGTTTAAACATATGTATTTGACCTATATTTGTACTGGCCTTCATTAAAATTGATATCCTTTAGCTGTCTAATTGACCTCCAGGCACACACTTGATCTTTTCTGTACAGTGAATGCATAATTTTTGGGGGCCTGTAATACACTGGCCTGCAGTAAAATTGATATTCAATGACCACGTAATCTACCTCCAGCAACACACTGACTTGTTCTTTTCTGTTCGCTGAATGCATAATTTTTGGGGCCTGTAGTCCACTGGCCTGCTTTAAAATTGATATCCAATGACAGTGTAATCTACCTCCAGTGACATACTTACTTGTTCTTTTCTGTACGCTGAATGCATAATTTCTGGGGCCTGTAGTCCACTGGCCTGCTGCAAAATTGATATCCAATAACCGTGTAATCTACCTCCAGTCACATACTAACTTGTTCTTTTCTGTACGCTTAATTCATAATTTTTGGGGCCTGTAGTCCACTGGCCTGCTGTAGAATTGATATTAAATGACCGTGTAATCTACCTCTAGCCACATACTTACTTGTTCTTTTCTGTACGCTGAATGCATATTTTTGGGGGCCTGTAGTCCACTGGTCTATTGTAAAATTGATATCTAATGATCGTGTAATCTACCTCCAGCCACATACTTATTTGTTCTTTTCTGCAGTGTATGAATAATTGTTGCAGCCTCAGAGGAATTCAACACCAGTGACGACCACGTGTTATCGGATTTAAACTATTATCATTAGGGTTTTTTTCAAGAGGGGGGATTTTGTTAGCCATGTTTTTAATCCAAATTTATATTTTTAGTTCTTTTAAACGTATGTATTTGACCTGTATTTGTACTGGCCTGCAGTAAAATTGATATCCATTGACCGTGTAATATACCTCCGGCCACATAATCACTTGATCTTTTCTGTCCGGTGAATGCCTAATGTTTGGGGCCTGTAGTCCAGTGGCCTACAGTAAAATTTTTATCCATTGACCGCATAATGTACCTCGAGCCACATAATCAGAATTTATTTTATGTCAGGTGAATGCCTAATTTTTAAGGCCCATACTCCAGTGGGCTAAAATAAAAAAATTTCTAGGCTCCGACAGGGCACATTTTAGAGAATTTCCCTTTAAGACGCATAAAAATGTCCCCTGATTAAGACACATTTTTTGTTGGAATTTTTGTCATTGATCCCCCTCTAGTATGTCATGTCCATGTTGTGGGAGATAATAACATGTATTGGAGAAAGTACTACATAGAACTTAAAGGGGTTGTTCAACCCTGGGGGGCTTTCAGGAAGACTACCAAGTGTGACTAGACCTGTGGATGGAATCATATTTACCTAAACCCCACCACTGGATTCCTACTCCTTCAGTCTCCCATTACCGTTGCTTTCCTCCAGCCTCCATGTGTTAACATCCAGTTTGATGTGGGTCACATGACCACTGCAGCCAATGACTGGCTGCAGAAGTCATGTGTCCCCCATACATCATGTTACTGGGTCACATGATGCATGGGGGAAATGTCACCTTTGCGGTCAGTCATTGACTGCAGCAGCCATGTGACCAGGTGCTATTAATTAATATCATTACCATGATGTAATATTATCACTATAAAATGACTGAACTATCAAAACCATACTGTGACCAATTTCAGTACACATATACCAACTTGATGTGCAGAAAACTATCCACCACATGACGGCCACAGATGCCTCTATGCCCAGGCATTGTTCTCAATAGTTTTGGCCATATGTGTTTCCCATGACAATCAGGTACATAGGTCCTCCTTGTAGCTAAAGAATCCTTTATACCAGGTACGTCACCCCACCACTCAGATATCTACCTATACACAGTATGACCCACATAATAGACACATTTGTCACCTATGAAAGCTAAAGCCACATATTTTAACCACGAAAGCTAAAAACACATTTTCTTGCTATGATTCAGACACTGTCCTCCCAATGGTTCTGGAGCCAGTCATCGGAGCCCAAATAAACAGCCACATATAATGTACCCTCATGAGTCCAGCCTCACGAGTCCAAACCTCATGAGTGGGCTTGTTCTTTGTCTGACATGTGGCACTCACATTTGCAGCTAAAATTTTACATTCTCTGCTCTAACATCAAAGAGATTGAAGATGTGCATACTAGAGATGAGCAACGTTTTGAAAAACTCGATTCGGCAACTTCGCTGAAGTTAGCCAAGAAATGTTATTCTTTACAAATTAATTTGTCATGAATTGCTATAAATCAGATATATTTAGGCCACTATGTCTTAGGGTACGCCACATGGAGCGGCCGCGCTGCTGTGGAGAACCGTGCTGCCGATTATCTCGTAGATGTCTTTTATTTAATAATGAAGACCCCACTGTATAGTTCTTCTTCATTGTTAATGGCCACACTGCATTTTTAATACACCTTTTAAATAGGGGCTGTTGCTGGTATAGGGTTTGGCTGGTTAGGTGGGGGGACGATATGCATATTATTGCTGTTCTGGCCTGAAATCTCCTGGAGATTATTTGACAGTAAACACTGATATTAATCACTTCTTGTATACCCACTTCTCCCAAACCAGCGTTCTCCTACCCTACAGGGGGGAGCCCTTCTCCAGACGTCTGCATTTTCTCATTTTCCATATAATCTAATATCGATGAGAATATGTCATCAGTAGAGATGAGCGAATCGAATCAGACGAAGTGGAATTCGATCCGAATTTCAGGAAAAATTAGACTTGCAACGAATGTGAATTTCCTTGCGCTTCTTGGTAACAAATCACAATTTTTCCTAAAATGGCGGCTACACGTGTGAGGACAAGGGGCAAGGAACTCTGGGAAGGCTGGCTGACCCATAATGCCATGCATGCAGCCAATCAGCAGCCAGCCAGCCCTTTGATGTTACAGCCCTATAAATAATACTGGTGGTCTATGGGGAACATGATTACTGGTATGGGCACTATGGGAGCATTATTACTTCTGGGGCACAGTGGGGACATGTTGGGGGCACTGTGTGCTCTAGCAGAGAATTATTTATAACAGTGGGACTTCTGGGAGCATTATTACTGTGGGGGCACCTTGGCACAGTATCAGCTTACCACAATTATTTTTGGGGGACGTTATGTTTACACTATTAGTGTCAGGGGCACTATTTGCTGGGTGCAGTTATTTTAGGGCACTGTGTGTCAATAATTATTGAAGTGAACTATCTGCATGGTACTACTATTATCAGGGGGTTTATCTGTTTCTGCAGTATAGTATTAGGGAGCACTGTGTCACAGTATTGGGGGTGGTAGGATGATTTGTCCAGGAGATGGGAGGATGATGGAAAAGTAGTAAACTAAGATTTTGTTTGTCAAACTGCAGAGATAAGAAATGGCTGAAAAATGGTGGTCTGGCCTGAATGTCTGAAAGGAGAAGATGAGGAAT
The DNA here is from genome assembly GCF_905171765.1 of Bufo bufo. Lineage (NCBI taxonomy): Eukaryota > Metazoa > Chordata > Amphibia > Anura > Bufonidae > Bufo > Bufo bufo. Next base: position 121,514,040 of record NC_053396.1, on the reverse strand, counting down.
GAGAACATCTATATCAAAGAGACATCACTGGATGTAAGAGGTATGTGGCGCTGTATTACCCTGTATGCAGGTGTGGATGGAGGGGTTAGTAGTACAGTACTATCTGCACATTGTAAAAAAAATAAAAAATAATCTGCAAAATACTATATATTTGTGTCAGAAGTTGTGCTTTTTTAAATTTTAGAATAATGATACAGCCATTTTATCTGATACTTTTGTGCTGATTCTTTTTTCTTTTTTTTCTCTATATTAAGGGACAGTATAGTCACCAGAATAACAACAGCTAAACGTAGTAGTTCTGGTGTCAATAGCATGTCTCTGCAAGCTTTTTAATGTAAACACTGCCTTTTCAGAAAAAGTTTACTACTCTACGAGCTGTGTAAAATGTTTTTTTCCGTGTGTGTGTTGTGGTGGAGGGCGTGATTGCATGCTAGGGTGTGGGAAGGCGGGATCCAGGGGGACCAAGTAAATTCTTGCCCAGGGTCCAATCAATATTAAAGACGGCCCTGATTGTTCTGACGGATCAGAGGAAGGGCAAATTAATCAGTGATGTCAACACAAACTTACTGCTGACACCCTCTCCACTCTGTCCGGGGGGCTCTACTTGTATACGCGTTTAATAGATCAGGTTCTGTAGACATCTATGTGGAATCAACTGATGATGGTATAAAAGGAGTGCGCTTATTCTTGGCACTAACATCGACCTGTAAGGCTGAGTTCATACTTGAGTTATTTGGTCAGTTTTGGCCCCGTGACTGCCCAAATAAGTGAAGTGTGCATTGATTCTAAGAGCGACGCCTGTCATCTGCATGTCATATAGACTCACAGTATTATTTCACTACCAAAGCAGACTCCCTATGCGTGTTACTACAAGGCACAGTGTTCTACACCACTATAAAGGCTCTCAGCAGCCAGGAAATAGCCGTTTTTTAACGTAATTTTCCACAAATATATTCAGAACCAGTGAATCAATTTTCTTTTTAATTTGCTGATCTCTAGTTATCAGGAACATCCAGTTTTTCCTCTCTCTGCATCTTGCTGACTGTTCTAGGACATGGAGACTTTGAAGGATGATTTGGAAGAAGTAAAGCCAGCAAAAGATGAGGATAGTCATCATTAAGATCTGCCCCCCCTAAGAGGGCGCAGACTGGATGGTATTGGTTGGCACACTGGCACGGTAATAATTAAGTCTTTCATCTTATTGGTATTGAATTTCAATTACGGCTGCTGATGTAGGAATAAGTAAATGTAGGAATAAATAAATAAAACTGACGCAGCATAAGTCTCCCTCTCCAATATTCTTCTATTAATCATTTTCAGCAACACTGTCCCTAGCACATGAGCGCTGGTCACATTTCTCCCTATGCTCAGCTCATAGGACAATGGTGTCGACCATCCGGGATGAGGGTTTTATAGGGCTGTGACATCACAGGGGATGGCTATCTAAAGATTAGCTGACTGCAAGGCATTATGGTTGATCTTTCGTTCCCGGGCTTCTTACTTTTGCATTGTAACACATGCAGCCACCATTTTAGCAAAAACTTATTCATTAACACAAAGCATGAGGAAATTCAGACTCCTTGCAAATCAAAGTTTTCCAAAACCCTCGGACCGAATTCCCCTTCGAATGCTTCACTTCACTCAACACTAGTGCATACATTTAAAAGTTATTGCTGGCCTAGGATATAGGTAAGAGCCATGAGTAGGTGTAAGAGGAGCAAGTGGCCATCTAGGGAATAATATGGGTGATGTACAGTTCAATAAGGTCTCATAAAGAATTTATTTTTAATAAAATTAAGCTTCCATAACTGAATAATCCAAACCATACTGTGATCAATTACAGTAATCATACACCCTCCCATAGAAGCTCCTCAATATTTCCAGCCACATATGATTTCCATAACAGATACCTCTAAATAAACCCCATAAATCCATTACAACTACAAATTCCTTCACAAAAATACACTACTCACAAAAAAGTTAGAGCTATTTCACACGAGCGAGTCCATTGCGGGAATCACGCTCCGTGTGTGAGTGTGATCCTCTGTTCTGGACTTGCAGGAGCGCACGGTATTATCATGATTTATAATGCTATGTGTCTCTGCATGGCCTTTTTCCCACAGAATCATAGTGACATAAAGCTGTCAGTATGATTCTGTAGAGATAAGGTCAAGCAGAGGCACATAGCATTATAAATCATGATAATGCTGTGCGCTCCTGCACGTCTATAGCAGAGGATCACACTCACACACGGAGCATGATTCCCGCAATGGATTCGCTGGTGTGAAACAACCCTTAGGGATATTTGGATTTCGGGTAAAATTTATGGAAAACGTGAAAAGTTTGCACTACAGTGATATATCATGAAAGTAGGGTGTTTAAAAAGGACCTTTCACTACAATAAAAAATCTAAACTAAGCATACAGACATGGAGAGCGGCGCCCAGGGATCTCCCTGCACTTACTATTATCCCTGGGCGCCACTCCATTCTCCCGGTATAGGCTCCGGTATCTTCACATTTTCGGCTCAACTGGGAGGTGCCTGCCGGCATCTCCTTCTCCCAGGCTGGAGTGCTGGCCAATCGCAGCGCTCAGCTCATAGCCTTTTTTGGGGGGAAGGAGACGCCCAGGAGAACAAGAGCAGGCTGCTCCCAGTTGAGCCGAAAATCTGAAGATACCGGAGCCTATACCGGGTGAACGGAGCGGCGCCCAGGGATAATAGTAAGTGCAGGGAGATCCCTGGGCACCGCTCTCCATGTCTGTATGCTTAGTTTAGATTTTCTATTGTAGTGAAAGGTCCTCTTTAAAGGAAACCTGTCATCAATTTTATGCTGACGTCACTGAGGGCAGCATAAAATAGTGACAGAAATGCTGATTTCAGTGGTGTGTCACTCATGAACTAGAACTAAAACTAAGCGGTTGACAAGAACCAGCATCATAATCATTGCAGCCCAGACCTTGAAAAGAGTCAAATCTACCTGAGAAGAGTCATGGTACTTCATAATCTCCTTCTCCCCACCCATCTGCTGATGATTGAAAGTTCTCTCCTATAGAGAAAGGGAGAAAACTTAGTAGAAGACTGTCTGTCATTAGAGATGTCCCGGCGAACAGTTCCCAGCGAACATAGCTTGTTCGCGTTCGCCGCGGCGGGCGAACATATGCGATGTTCGATCTGCCCCCTATACGACATCATTGAGCAAACTTTGACCCTGTACCTCACAGTCAGCAGACACATTCCAGCCAATCAGCATACCCACCCACCTCCTATCAAAAAGCAAGAACAGCATCCATCTTAGATTCATTCTGAAGCTGCAGTGTTAGTTAGAGCAGGGAGAGTGCTGCTGCTGCTGAATTAATAGGGAAATTGTTAGCTAGGTCAGTGTTCTGTGTCCACTCCAGCCCTGAAAGACTCATCTGCTGTAAGGACAGCGTCCTGACAGCACCCCAAAAAGCCCATTTTAGGGCTGGTACATCAGTCTGCTTTTGTTTTATTTTTTCTATATATATATTGCAGTTGCCTGCCCGTGTGTGAGAGGCCACAGGCCCACAGACTGTACTGTGTGCACACCACACATATCGGGTGGCACAGTACCTTGCAGATAAAAAAGTCATTACATTTTTTCTCTGTAATATAATTGCAGTTGCCTGCCAGTGAGTGTCAGGCCCACAGACTGCAATGCCCCAAATTGGAAGTAAGAGGACCGACCAATCATCTTTTTCCATCTCCCGGTTCCTAAAATCTATTCGATACAAGTCCCCTGATAGGGAACATAACAGGGATTAAACTGATAGGAATAGTACTACTTAACACACCACTCATATAGAGTGGCACAGTACATTGCACGGTGCACGCGCAGTGCCCAAAATTGGAAGTAAGAGGACCGACCAACCATCTTTTTCCATTTCCCGGCTCCTAAAATCTATTCCATACACCGGCCCCTGATAGGGGACAAAATGGAGATTAAACTGGTAAGAACAGATTTTTTTAATTTAAAAAAAAAAGAGGACAGCCTCTGCGGAGCTGGGTATTTTTTGGCCGCGTTACTGAACGCTCATGCACAATGGCTGTAGGCTCATGCGTCCTTTTGCGGGGGTGACAAACCTGGTCAGTCAAACCCAAGGCAACATCATCGACCTCATCCCATATGCGTTTTTACTGGAGCGTGCCCTGCGAAGAGTGCTGGATCAGGCCGTAGATGAGCATGAAGAGGAAGAGTTGTGGTCACCATCACCACCAGAAGCAGCCTTGTCGTCGTTGATTGCTGGACCTGCGGCAACGCTGGAAGAGGAGTCTGAAGAAGAGGAGTCAGAGGAGGAAAGTTGCTTTGAGGAGGTGGAATACCAACCACAGCAGGCGTCCCAGGGGGCTTGTTGTCACCTTTCGGGGACCCTTGGTGTTGTACGTGGCTGGGTGGAGGAAGAGACCTTCAATGACGTCAGTGAGGACAAGGAACGGGACATGGCTAGCTTGGTATCCAACCTTGTGCAAATGGGGAGTTTGCGGTTGTGCAAATGGACTGTTTGCGGTTGTTTGCGGTGCGTTAAATGGGGAGTTTGGTCTGTCACTGTGAAGCGGGCTTAACCCTTACACTACCTGATCGATAGAACATCATACCTGTTCGTATACACATACTGGATGCTTTAAAGCACGTTATTCCAAACAATTTAGGAATGTTAGGTGATTTATGCCCTTTATGGATTAAAACCCGACTCTGCGTCAACTACGTAATTTTCCATGGGAGTTTTGCCATGGATTCCCCTCCTGCATGCCACAGACCAGGTGTTAGTCCCCTTGAAACAACTTTTCCATCACTATTGTGGCCAGAAAGAGTCCTTGTGGGTTTTAAAATTCGCCTGCCTATTGAAGTCTATGTTGGTTCGCCCGGTTCGCCCGTTCGCGAACATTTGCGGAAATTTGCATTTGCCGTTCGCGAACGGAAAATTTTATGTTCACGACATCTCTATCTGTCATCAGCAGGTGAGCTGGGAGAACAGGAATTCATGAATAACCATGACTCTTCTCATGTAGATTTGACTCTTTCCCAGGCCTAATCTGCAATGATTGTGATGTTGGTTCTCAGCAGCCACTTGCTTTTAACTTAGAAATGACAGACCTCTGAAATCAATTCATTTATCTCTACTTTTTGCTGCCGTTAGTATGGGCAGCATGAAGTTGATGACAGGTTCCCTTTAAGTAGAAGCATGCAATGGTGATTTCCTCATCTCAACAAAACCCAAAATTAGTGGTAGGTATACCCCCACAAAAAATGCCAATGCCCAAAGACTTGTCATGTGGCCTTGGGTATCAACTACAGCTTGACAATGACATCTCATGCTGTTCACAAATTGACTTATTGTCTGCTTAGGCACGACATCCCACTCTTCTTGAAGGTGGCCCTCAGGTCATTGAGGTTCTGGGGTACAGAGTTACAAGCTTCTACACGGCGACTCAGCTGATCCCATGGGTTTCAATGGTATTCAGGTCTGGAGAAAGTGCAGGCCACTCCATTTGAGGTACCCCAGTCTCCAGCAATTGTTCCCTAATGATTCGACCTCGATGAGCTGGTGCATTATCGTCCATGAAGATGAAATTAGGCCTGTGTTGTTCATGCAGAGGCACAATGACTGGATTAATTATGTTATTCAAGTAGTCAATGTCAATGTACCATTCACAAAGTGAAGGGCAGTTCTGACACAGCTTCCCACACTGTAACACCACCACCACCAAAGGCTCATCTGGTGACAACAGTGACTGATGAATAGCACTCACCTTGAAGTCTCCAACATTGTTGATGACCATCATTTCTGCTCAACGTGAATCAACTTTCATCAATGAATTGCACTGAGACCCACTGGTCTCTCGTGTAACGTAGATGCTCCCTGGCCCATGCAAGACAATGATGCCTGTGCCTGGTGGTGTGGTCAGGTACCCTTGCAGGTTGTCTAGCATGCAGACCCTGCGGTTTCATGGTCTGGTGTGACATTTGTGTGCCTCTCACCTCTCTTAAATGGGCCTGGAGTTGTGTGGCATTCATCATCTGGATCCGCAGAGCATTGGTCACAATAAAGCGATCATCAGTGTGGGATGTGGCTAAAGGATGTCCACTTCTATACCCTCCAGTCTCTTTGTATCTCTGTTGCAACCTGCTGATGACACTCTGTGACACTCTAAGTTCAGTGGCCACTTTCGTCTGAGAACATCCTGCTTGAAGCTTCACAATGGCGAGGTAATGTAGATCAATTTTTAGGTGTCGTCTTGGACTCATAATGTCAAAATGTGAGCAGCATGATGAGAACTGTTTAAATAACAATTCTAATTGAACAAGAACATTTATTGGGCGATTCATGGATTAACACCTGTTGCGAATTTTGCCATTAAGCTCCTTGTTAAAGTTGTGCAAAAAGTACCGAAGCAGTGAACAGTTGGACACGTGCATTCAAAAGTTTAGAGAAGGTCACATTAAGTTCACCTTTAAAAGGTCAGAGTGCATTTTAGGTTTATCCGGAAATATCACCCATAAGCCAAATATCCCTGAGTAGTGGGTATATCCCCCACAACAGCCCCACTTTCCCCATATGATGGCTAAAGCCATCCCTATAGTATTCACAGACCCAGCCATTATGCCTCCCACAGATCCAGGCATGTTAATGTACCATTCACAAAGTGAAGGGCAGTTCTGTAGTGACTAGACACAGCTGCTCACACTGTAACACCACCACCACCAAAGGCTCATCTGGTGACAGTAGTGACTGATGCATAGCGCTCACCTTGACGTCTCAAACACCTTGATGCATAGCACTCACCTTGAGCTCTAATGCCACTGTCAGACCAAGCTACAGATACGCTCACCTTCTTTGCAGGGCTTGTTCTTTGTTTTACATGGACATCCTTTAGTGAGATACAATAACTGACATTTGATCCAACATCAGTTACTTTAAAAAGACTAAACATGTGGATAAAATTTAAGGGAGTTTCAGGCCTGGGACATAGTCATGGTCTGAGGTAGTGACAGGTAGACATATGATATGTGCAAACTACAGAGTTTAATAAGACTAAAGTAAGTAAAGGGAGCACTTTCACCTTACAAAACTTCTTATAGTTTATTTTATTGGACTAAGGTACATTCACACGACCATATGTATTTTGTGTTCCACAAAATGTGGATCCACAAAGTACAGATACCGTCAGTGTGATCCGCTATTTTTGTGGACCCATTGACTTCGATGGGTAGTGTAATTAACCCATCTAGCACATAATTTACTGTATTTAGTACATTTCTTAATAATATATCAACGAATAGCATGTTAAAAGTATTATGTCTTCCAGTGTGCTATTGCTAAAGTTATCTTGCTTTGGTTTCAGTTTCTCCTCGTCCACTGAAAATGACATTTTAAAATCCAATGTATAATTTAGCATTAGACACATTCTAAACAATTTCTCTTTTAGCATTAATCAGTAGCTAGAAAAAGCTTCTTAAGCGGACAAATACAAATTACACTATCATATTTTATTCTCCTTCATAAAATATTGGAGAATATGATAAGATGGAGTGAGATATGTATTTCCAAAATGAATTGAATTCCTTAATAACTAAAGTTAATGTTGTCATTAGTGGTAGTTCTCAGCAAAACTTTTATCTTCTTTTTCTACAGATAAGTACTCTTCAGGGAGATGACTATTGCTGCAGTCATATTGTACTTTAAGTTAATGAGATGTGAGCTCTATTTGTTAGGGGTTTTATGGTAATTAAGATTATGATTCACTTGGAAACCGTCTTGCTTTCAAAATATTCCCTTTTAGGGGGAACATTTTATTTGCATTAGAAACAACTTTTTGTGTGTAAATTTGGCTGGTTTATGCCGCTGGGAAAGCATAACTATAAGAAGATGCAAAAAAATGATATTTGTTGTAATTAATATTATTTAATTGTATCTAATTTAGAAAATAAGAATTTCGGTTTTGAATGTCTTTCTTATATTGCTGTGTGTTGCATTTGCTGCCAAATTTGCCTACTGAGTATTTAAAAGCACATTTATAGCAATAGAAATAAAACCGCCAGTGAAAGAGGATTATGTTTTCCTGCTCAAGATGTGGTCTGGGAAATAAAAAAAAAAAATCAACTGTAGTTCGGCAGTCATTCAATTTGATTTTGTGCTAAACAGGTTACCACCTGTAGTGGTGTATGAGACCATATTGTACCTCTTTTCCTTAATATGCTATTTGTCTCATTCAGAATTAGAAGTGTGCTGATTCATCACTTTTCATACTGTATTTTTACTTTATGAGACACACCTGATCATAAGACACACCCCAGGTTCTAGGAAAATGAGAAAAATATATTTTTTAGACCTCATATGAGATCCTCAGATTAGACTCCCATATCAGATCCTCAGATCAGACCTCCCATATTAGATCCTCAGACCGGACCCCCATATCAGGACCTCACATCAGACCTCATCCGAGCTCAAATCAGACCTCATATCAGACCTCCATGCCAGACACCCATCAGACCTCCATGCCAGACATCCATACCAGACCCCCATCAGACCTCATATCAGACCCCCATCAGACCCCATATAAGAACCTCACATCAGACCTCCATGTCAGACTTCAGTGCCACCCCCCCATCAGACCTCAGATCAGACTTCCATGCCAGACTGTAAAAAATATATTCACTTACCTCTCCTGCTCCGCAGATCCTCTCAAGATCCAGTGGTCTCTGCAGCAGGGGTACTCCCTTGTCTTCTCCGGCCGGCTCTGCACTGTTACCTGACTGCATGCAAGGCCGGGTCATAGTGTACACACTACGTCCTGATGCTGTACACAGTCCAGGGAAGAAAACAAGGGTGGGTGAGTTCCGGCATCACTCACAGCACTTCACTATCCATTTCCCGCACCTAATGCTTACATAAAAAAAGTGCTCACTAGTATTCACTTTATGAGACGCACTGCCATTTTTCACCAACTTTTGGGGGGAAAAGTACATCTTTTAAGGTGAAAAATACGGCATATGTTTTCCCAGTATTTTCATGCCAGTTTAAATTTTAAAATGTGACATCTGTTTCTGCAATGTAAGGTTTTGCAACGCACATAATGTTTGGGAATTCAGATTTTCTTTTAATGAGCAAATAAGAGAGGAGAGACTACTGTACAATAATTTTAGGGAAACTCTATTCTAAAGTAAGTCACATGAACAGAGATGAGCAAACTGATTCATTAGAATTGAAATTCAACCAGAATTTTATTTATTGCTTTCTTTACAGTTCTATTTATGCACATTCTTTTTTTCTTGTTCCTTAACCTTTTATTCCCATAAGGTATGTACCTCTCACAATTAGATTTTAGGATGCTTTTAAAAATATCCCATTTTGTGGCTGTATTTTTATTTGTGAGGACTTTGTCCCAGTTAGTTAGGCCTATGGCCTCTCATAATTTAGCTTTTTTGAAGTATGGTATTTTTGTTCCTCCCTGAAGAAACACTCTTTTGAATGATAATTGGAAGGTTATTATTTTATGGTCACTATTTCCCAGGTGTCCCCCGACCTGCACATCTGTTGTTCTGTCAGGTCTATTGGTTAATAATAAGTCCAGTATGGCCGTCTCTCTAGTCGGGTCCTGAACCAGTTGGGAAAGGTAATTGTCTTTGGTTATTGCCAAGAACCTGTTTCCTTTATGAGATATACAAGTTTCAGTTTCCCAGTCTATATCTGGGCAGTTGAAGTCCCCCATAATAACCACCTCATTATGATTTGCCGCCTTGTCTATCTCGTTTAGTAGTAGATTTTCTGTGGACTCTGGTATATTAGGTGGTTTATATTAAACTCCTATTACTAATTTATTATTGTTTTTGCCTCCATATATTTCTACCCACGGTGACTCCACATGTTCATGTCCCTCACTTATATCTTCCCGGAGTGTGGGCTTTAGACAGGACATAAAGGCAGAACTCTCCCGCTCTCCGGTTTTGGCGATCCTTTTTAAACAGACTGTAACCCTGTACATTAACTGCCCAGTCATAGCTATCATCCAGCCATGTCTCAGTTATTCCCACTATGTCATAGTCCTCCTCACAGATCACCAATTCCAGTTCCCCAGTTTTATTAGTCAGGCTTCTAGCATTAGTATACATACATTTAAGAGGTTTATGTATATTTTGTACCCTACACTTTTCTTTCTGAGCTGTTCTAGTCCCGCCTTCCATTCCTCCCCCAGTCCCATTACCTTGCCCCCGGTCTCTATCTGCACTATCTTCCCCTCCTATAATGTAATTACCCTCCCCCCGTCCATAGTTTAAACACTCCTCCAACCTTCTAGCCATCTTCTCCCCCAACACAGCTGCCCCTTCCCCAATGAGGTGCAGCCTATCCCTACGATAGAGCCTGTAGACAACAGAGAAGTCAGCCTAGTTCTCCAAAACCCAATCCCCTCCTTCCTACACCAGTTATTGAGCCACTTTTTAACCTCCCTAAACTCCCGCTGCCTTTCTTGTGTGGCTCGTGGTACCGCTAGTATTTTGGAAAATACTACCTTGGAGGTCCTTGCCCTAAGCTTTTGACCTAAATCCCTAAAATAATTTTTAAGGACACTCCACCTACCTCTAACTTTGTCATTTTTTATTTGGTTTAAAATCGATTTTTACCCAAATCTAGTTTATTGGCTGATTGGGATGAATCAGACCAGAATCAAATGTTTGGAAATTCACTCATCTCTAGCTTAGAACCTTACAATCCTATAATGATCTAAATTCGGTTCAATAGAACCTTATTATTTCATGCCAATAAATCTGTCCCAGCATGTAAACAGTTATTTTAAAATATCAGAGTATTTTAAGAACAAAAAATATCCACCTCTTTAACCCCTTAGTGACTATCCATACACCTTCTTACCACAGTCACTAAGGGGCCTTAGGCTGGGCCGCCGTGACAGTGGACAGCTGAGGCTCAGTTCTCACATGAGCACCAGGCTCCTGTCATAACAGCCTGGACTGGCAGGAGTGCCACTCTGGGCTGTTTAACCCATTACATACCACAAGCAATGGGGCCCACCGCATGTAAGCAATGACAGAGGCAGCAGACTCCCATCTGCACCCCGCAAACATGATCATGAGGTGCCGATGTGTGTTAGGCTGGCTGGGACCTGGTGTAAGCCCCAAGCCTGCCTTGAGTGTTTTCTCTGTGGCGGAACCTGCTGGTCAATGTCAGTATAGCATTGAGATTAAATTACAATGCATTGCATTTTAAAAGCAATCAAAAGATTGTTTGTTATAGTCTCCTTGTGGGATTATTAAGAGGTTAAAAAAACATGTTTGGTATCACCATGTCCATAACGACCTGCACTACACAAATATCATGTAAATTATCCCCTATGGTAAACGCCATAAAAAAAAAAAATGACGGAATTGCTAATTTATTCTTAGTCGCCAATGAAAAAAGTTAATAACAAGCCATCAAAAAGTGTTATTTACCCCCAAAATGATGCCAATGAAAACTACAAGTCGTCAAGCCCTCATACACTCCATAGAGAAAAACAAACAAAAAAAAGTTATGGGTTTTGGGATGCAACGAAGATTTTATTGCGCAAAAGTAGTAAAATGTAAAAAATAAAAACTATGACCTCCCTCTGTACAGCAATAAAATGTATTGCCCCCGTGGAGGCAAAATTTCACCCGAAGTCGCACAAAACTTTGGTGAATGAATTAGGTATTCATTTATGCATCTTTAAAAACATTTAAAATTCGGAATCCAAAGTTGGGTTTGGTACCAGCTAGTACCTCGGTACCAAACGCGACTTCGGATTGCTATTTTAAAATGTTTTTAAAGATGCAGAAGAGATTACGGAATTCATTCACCAAAGTCTTGCATGACTTTGGCTTAAACAAATTTTACCTCAATGAAGACAATTCATTCAATTCAATGATTCGCTCAACACTAACCAAGGCAATCTGGACACTGCTGAAGACTTTCAGGCTTGCTGTGGTAAGCTCTCTGCTGCTGTGTGCACAAAGCACAGTGCAGCAGGAAGTATATGAAAATCCTATTCACCCTAATCGATCTCCATTAGGGTGATTAGGACAAGGGATCAAAAGATCCCAGGTTCTAGCCAGCCAAAGGGGGTAAAAGTTATTAAATAAAAAGTTTGAATGTTTTTTTTTAAATATTAAAAGTTTTCATCACCCCCCTTTCCCTAATATACATATAAAAATATATAAACAATAAAAAAAATATAGATGCGACCGAAAACTTGTGAACTATTAAAATATATTTTTTTTTATTCCTGTGCGGTAAATTAAATGGTTCCCTTAAAAATCGGTAAAAAATAAGACCTCATCTGACTATATGAATGGAATATTTAAAAAAAAAAGTTATGGCTTTTGGAACGTGGAAAACGAAAATGCTAAACCAAAAATGGGCTCTGAACTTAAGGGGTTAATTAAAAGTGGAATTTAGTTTGCAATTGGATTTGACTAACATTCAATTAGCACCCACCTGGTGCTATCACATACCTATATAGGAGGTGTATGGTATGTAATATTAACAACTGTTTTTTAATCAACTCCATTTAATTTTCTACCACCTGGAATGTCAACTGTCCTATTTTGTATTATGTGTCATTTTATGTGGTAATAGCTTTTGAATGCTTTTACTTTAATCCAACAGATTCTAAGATTATTTTCTTGTGACACATCATACCTCATGTCAATTTGAGTTGATAAGTTTCACCTTTATAGCAGTGAAAAATGTACAAACAAAAAAGCCCTTGCCCTGCGTTATACAGTGCAGAGCAAGGGAGAGAGTCGATGCTCATCTCATGGGGATGCCTGGGTGAAAAAGGGCATATGTCCGAGTTCAGATATGAAACCGGAAATATTGACACTTTAATAATAATAATAATAATAATAATCTTTTTTTATATAGAGCCAACATATTCTGTAGCGCTTTACAATTCAGGGGTTCATGTACAAACTGTCATAAATAACAGCAACAGACAAGTCAATAATTAGAACAAGAGGAATGAGTGCCCTGCTTGCAAGAGCTTACAATCTCTGAGGAAAAGGGGTGACACAAAAGGTAAAAGTTCTTGTTTTGTGCAAAGGTCCAGCCATCTTTGGAAAATAAGGGAGTAGATATAAAGCTACATGATGCAGTTACCAGCAGATATCTGTAGTGCCATTTTCTGAGAACCATACTTTTTTATTTTTCTCTCGATGGAGCTGTCTGACAGATAATTTTTTTTCAGGATGAGTTGCTATTACCATTGGTTCTATTTTGGGGTAAATACAGCCTTTAAGAAAAGGCAAAAACTCTGCCATCGCTTTTTGGGTTTTGTTATTGCAGCGTACACCGAGCGCACATCTTTATTGATATTTGAGGTCATGGCTACGGCCAAGAGATATCCGAAGAACCCTAGTGAGAGAAACCACGGGAACAACCTAACCCAGCTAGGCGTGTCTTAGCTAACCTGACTAAATGGCTTGTTGTGTGCCCTAAGCCATGATCGTGGGTAGGCCTATAAGTGGGCAAAAACCAAGCCAAGTAGAGTAGAAAAGGAACTCGAATGGCATGTGCAAACTAATCCCAAGCCAACTGTGAGGAGTCAGGGATCTAGAGCGAAAATTTGGGGTGTATGAGGCAAGACCAGAAGGAAACCTACAACCCATCTTGTGGATGACAAGGCCAGAGACATGATCCTCAATATTGCGGATACTGCCCCAAAGCAGAATGGAGGACCGGGAATACGTTGTGAAATGGATCATGAAAACCAACTGAACCTTGTAAAGTTTTGGTTCTAGTGCGAGTACTGGCAAAGCCCTAGCCTCAGGAGATCGTGGGACCGAAACCTAACTGCCTAGACTATGCAGGAATGAGGGCCAAAAAGAACTATGTAGATAGGAAGAGAATCCTTGAATAGTTCCCCAGACAACAGCTATCTGCTAGCCGTGGTCCGTGTGTTGCTCTACTGTGTGCCCCTGAGAATTGTTTTAACGCTTGAGACGTGAAGACCGACCTACTATCTGAATCTACTACCGTGAGGAAATGCTGGACCTTGTCCAAAACCTGATTCAACGTGGTTGTAGGGAGTCTGAGGTTAGTGCGGAAAGAAGCTACGAAGCCATAATATACAAGATTCTGTCTATGCCCTCCCATGAGTGAGGGAATGCAATTGCAATGAAGCTACCGGCGAAAATGAATTCCTGGTCGTGGTAAAAAGGCAAAGACTTTGCGCGGGGACCCCATTGCTAGAGGGAATTTCCCTACTTGTTCCTCCTCTGGCAGGACCTGAATGAAGCATGAACAATTAAAGCAAGACAAAATATCTGCGTAAGACATGACAATGATGCTGTAGGGCGAACTGGACCAGTTTGCGGTCAAAACATAAAGTGAGCGATCAACATGGATTACTAGGAATTTAGGGAAGCATGTATGTATGCGATACATACGGGCCAAATCAGCCCAGATGCACAAACAACCAGGCAATCAGCCCAGCAGGACTGAAAACAGTCATCGGGCCCCCGAAGCCATGGGGCCGAAGCTGTCATCGGGCCCCCGAAGCCATGGGGCCGAAGCTGTCATCGGGCCCCCGAAGCCATGGGGCCGAAGCTGTCATCGGGCCCCCGAAGCCATGGGGTCGAGTTTTTTTAAATTTTTTTTAAAGAAATTATAACTATAATAAGTGACCTGAATAAGGTGCAGGTGAAATTAAACCATGAGCCTGACCGATGTGGCAGGCAATACCTAAGATAAACTACGTGGCCTGAATAACATGCAAGGCAAAATATAATTCGAAACAAGACCTGACCGACGTGGAAGGTGACCCCCAACATGATTTCAACTGCATGACCTGAAAAGACGAAGGGATATGTGACAGAAAATGGAGATAATAACGGACATTAACTAAAATGAAACCTAAGTAACATAAGCTGGCAAGCAGGTAAAGATGTGAGTCATTCAAAACCAAAAGCATAGCTGCACAGGTGGACAGACAACCATTGGTCGGACCCCTGAAGCCATGGGGCCGAAGCAACCACCAGGGGCCCATGGGGCAGCCGCCGGGATGCGATTTTTAAAAATTAAGGATGGCTGGGGAAAAGATTGGGGCTTAACCCGATGGGTTTAGTAATCAACTGGGACTCGATAACTTAGAAAGACAAAGACATGGGGTAAGCTTCTTAATGAAATGAGGCTGAAATGAACCGCAAGTACTAATTTGTAAAATATAAATGAACAAAAGAAAACTTCTGAAAGGTGTGCCATGGAAAATAGTATCAGATGGCCATATGACCTACCAATGTCGATGACAATTGTGAAATCCTCTAAGCCAAGAGCCACTCCAGTGAGCCTCTTATGGCGGGAGCCATGTGTGCGAGTCTCTTATGGCGGGAGCCATGCGTGCAAGTCTCTTATGGCGGAAAAAAGTATCAGATAGCCGTGCGAACTACGAATGACGATGCCAGTTGTGAGGTCCTATAAGCGAACAGCCACTCGTGCGAGTCTTTTATGGGAGTAGCCATGTGTGCGAGTCTCTTATGGCGGGAGCCATACGTGTGAGTCTTTTATGGCGGAAAAAAGTATCAGATGGCCGTGCGAACTACGAATGACGATGCCAGTCGTGAGGTCCTATAAGTAAACAGCCACTCGTGCGAGTCTTTTATGGGAGTAGCCATGTGTGCGAGTCTCTTATGGCGGGAGCCATACGTGCGAGTCTTTTATGGCGGAAAAAAGTATCAGATGGCCGTGCGAACTACGAATGATGATGCCAGTCGTGAGGTCCTATAAGCGAAGAGCCACTCGTGCGAGCCTCTTAGGATTTATTTTTTATTTTTAAATAAACCACTTATGCAGCACCAGAATGCCTTGGGGACTCGCCCAACCATGACCCCCTCCAACAGCAAACCTGGGACACTAAACAGCCTACAACCATGTCGTACCCTAACAAACAAAACATGAAAAACGGTCATGGGGCCCCCGGAGCCATGAGGCCGGATCAGTCATAGGGGCCCCCGAAGCCAGAGGCCCCCGAAGCCAGAGGGATGAGGGGTCGGTGACAATAAGTAATTAAAACGTAAGCCGGACCTGATGGGATATGCAGCCGACTTGAATAATTGGATTGGCTAGAAGGTGGCCTAAGGAACGTAACTGCCAACAGGTGTTGAAAATATAGACATTAGTAATCCGAAGCACGTGCATACATAAAACATTAACCACCGCAAACCATGAAACGTAAAAACATGAAATTGAAACAGAGATGGGAGAAAAACAAGAGACTGAGGCATTGCAAGTTCGCTAAGAAAAGTCTCTTATCGTGACAAACAAATGAACAGCTTGTGAAAACATAGCAGGAAACTTACTCCTATTTGGCCCACTGACCTCCGCTGAGGAACTGTTTGGTGAACTGGGGCAGGAGACCAGTCTGAGTGATTATGAACCAGGATTAAAGAATCTCACTGAGGTGAACAGAAAAGTAGGCCTATGGAATGTAACAGACCACCGAGGAAAGGAACGTAAGCCTGAAAAGAAAGCAGTTTTGTTTGTCGGGAGAGAGGTACCAGAGCGGTGGGTGCAGACTGCCCCGGTGAGATTATTGAGTAAAACCATGACGTAGCAATGAACAGGAGAATGCAGCTTTGAGTGGGAGCAGAGTACAACACATGATGCAACAACAAATTGGTGAATGGAACTTTGGATATGAGTGGTACCTAAAAAACATGGTATGGGCGCAGCTCAGAGTAAGGGTAGCGCATGAAAAGCATGGTATAAAGCAGACGTATAAATGCAATCTGAAAGTTAGCAGAGTATTGACGTGATGCGAAGGCTGCGGTTTCTTCATATATGATGAATGCAACTCTGGTCGTGGGTGGAGTGCAAAAAATGATTTGACAGCGTAGTGTGAATGCACCTCTGGGTGAGGCCGAGAATGAAATTGGTAGAATAGCAGATCTAAATGTGAGTGGAGCATAAACATGATGTAACAGTGAACGTGAATGCAGCTCTGAAACAAGCCTAGTATGAACATGTTGTGACAACGGACGTGTAAACACAGCTCTCACAGTGAGCAGAGCAAACATGGTATACCAGTCGACGCATAAACGCAGCTCTGGTTGTGAGTGGAGCAAGGTGTGAACACCAGGGTGGTGCGTCCAGAGAATAAAAATGGAGTAACAGTAGCAGCTATGACTGTAAGCCGAGTATACAACATGCAATAACAGGTGTGTAATACGGATCCGGCTGTCAGCTGGGTACGGAATGAGATGTAACAGCCAACAGGTGACCGCAGCTTGAATGTGAGACCAATCTGAGTGAATACGAACCAAGAGTAGGAAAGTGCTGGACAGTAAAGACGTGCGGATGCAGCATAAGACATGAAATAAAAGCCGAAAGTGTAAATGCCGCTCAGGATAACAGCAGAGCATAAAAGTGCGGCAGGGTTTTTAAGACTGCTGGCATCCAGGGTAACAGGGGGAGGGGATACCACCTTTAACTCACCCTTGGCCCCTTTACCCAACCTTGACCCATAACAAAAGACACTGACAACTGTATCACTTTATTGCTGGATGGTGATCGGCCACAGCTTCTTTATTAAAGCGGCAAACATTAATAAACCATAATATCGGAACGGTATGCCAAAGGCTGGACTCCCAGCGGGCAAGTTAAACCGTAATCATCAGAGCTGTCTGCCAACCGCTGGACTCCCAGCGGGCAGTTACTCCATCTGCTACCACCATATCTCCGCTGTACTCAAATGCCGCCAGCTGTGACTTCATAAACTCGACCAAAATTCGCAGCTCTCCAAAGCCGTAATCATCGGATTAATATCCAAAACCGCTGGACTCCCAGCAGGGTCTCTTAAAAATAGAAAAACAAAACAGAATAACCAAGTATCCATAACTGAACAGAACCGTGCACTTCGACCCGCCTCCCAAGAATAACCGCAAAGGGAGGGAGGGGGGGCCAATCTGCTTCCACTTGCAAGAGGAAGTGACCAGGACAGAGAGGAGGTATATGTGACCTTCAGGATTTCCTGCACCGCCCCCATCCTGTCTAAGGAGGTTCCCCAGGGATTAACCCTCAATGACCCTAATCTGCAACCTACTTAACCATTACTGAGACGGGGCCAGATTCCTAAATGCCCCTAAGGGGATAAGGGTGGAAGGGGGAGGACCATCAGTCCCTAAGCTCCCTCCCTATACAGTCAGGCGCTTTCCAGACTGCTGGTATCCAGGGTAACAGGGGGAGGGGATACCACCTTTAACTCACCCTTGGCCCCTTTACCCAACCTTGACCCATAACAAAAGACACAGACAACTGTATCACTTTATTGCTGGATGGTGATCGGCCACAGCTTCTTTATTAAAGCGGCAAACATTAATAAACCATAATATCGGAACGGTATGCCAAAGGCTGGACTCCCAGCGGGCAAGTTAAACCGTAATCATCAGAGCTGTCTGCCAACCGCTGGACTCCCAGCGGGCAGTTACTCCATCTGCTACCACCATATCTCCGCTGTACTCAAATGCCGCCACGGAGGAGGCCCGTTTTCCCAACGGGGCTCCGACCACCACCCAGCATAACCGAGTCTGTTTTAGCTCATGTACAGGCCAGAAAAGGAATTGTCCAAATTAACACCCAAAAGGAAGAAACCATCAGGTCCCATTAAAAACCAAGGCCAATAAGGCCCGTGATGAGAGCATAGTCCAACCACTTTTCAAATCACTAGTCAGACCACACATGGAGTACTGTGTACAGCTCTGGGCTCAGAGGAGGGCAACTAAAGTAATGACTGGAATAGGGCAACTACAGTACCCTGGAAGATTGGCAAAATAAGGTTTATTCACTGTAGAAAAAAGACGACAGAGGTGAGATCTAATAACTGTGTATAAATATATCAGGGGTCAGTACAGAGATCACTCCCCTCATCTATTCATCCCCAGAACTGTGACATGGGGAACATTCTCTGTGTCTGGAGGTAAGAATGTATTTTCACAACATAGAAGAGGATTCTTTACGGTAAGAGCAGTGAGACTATGGGACAATCTGCCTGAAGAGGTGGATGAGAAAGGGATAATCATATGTCAGGACACATGAGGTCCAGAGCTCTGGAATAGACAAAGGCGCATTACCACAGCGCGGGTCACCAGCATCACCGCTCCTCCGGCAGAACTCTATACCAACCACCTCCGGAAGGAGTTATGACCACCTGAATTCCAGGATCCCTGTCCAAAAGACTTCCACCTCTCGAAAAACCAAAGATCGCCCACCAGCCTCTGTTCCTCTCTCCGCACCGCACAGAAGGTATACGAAAGCCAGCCATCGAACCGCTAAACGCCACAAATCTGAAAGAAAAAACAATTAGCCCGAGCCACAACACGCAAAAGAGGATCGCACAACTAGACACAGAATAGTTATATTTTATCCAAAAAGTATTTTCTTTTTTGTTATTATTATTTATGTTATTTTATTTTATTTTTTTAAAAAGACCAAGGTAAATTGTCAAACCATAGTGCACTTGGAAAGAGTAAACGGATGGCTCACTGTGAGTGATCATGCTAGGTGCTCTGGACGAAGAGAGCCACCCCTTGCTCTGGAGAAGGTAAGATACATGCAGAAAATTAAAAAGCAACTAACAAAACAATATCCCTAATCGATAAATACTCGATTTTCCTGGAGACCTAGATGTTTCTCACAATTAAAGTCCCAGTGTAATAAGCCCATATCATATGGGTGAGTCCCAGTGGAGATGATAAAAGCTGTGTCCCAGTAGGAGTAATCAGAATTGTATCCTCAAAGCTCTATATAGAGAACAGGGTTGTGCCTATTCAGGCTAGCATAGATAATAAATGCAACCAGATTTATTTTATTTTACCGTACCCGAACAAACCAGTCCGGGTACACACCCCCCCGGGCGCCCAGAGCGCCGGCCCAAATCACCCACAAATTGTCAAACCGCCTGGGGAAAACCTAACCTAAAGGGAAAAACAATTGGAGCCCCACCATGCGTGAAGTCATTACAGAATACCAAACGAACTGACCAGCCGGACCGAAACCAGGCGGAGGGGAGGTACACACCCCTTTATATTAACTGGATCGACATGTATAGATGGACCCCAATCCCGAGTACTATTACCCCATACAAAAATTCTGGAATAACAACCCCCCGCGCAGTGCGGCCTTGAATGAAGAGACAAACACCTTGGAGAAAATATCAATCAGCCAGAACAGAAGGCTGAAGGAGACGGGACGTGACTATCCAAACTAAATACTCCCTAACTATACCGGTATCGCCTACCATACAATGAAACGATACATGCAAATAATGCTTGGAGGGTCACCATACCGACCTGTGAAGTCCTGTCAAGAGGACCAGTAAGTGGGTCTGACCCGCATCAAAACATAGATCCGAATGGGGAATGAAAGGCTGCAGTTTAACAGTCTAACTCCATGAATGGTGTTATATCAAGGCTCCCCCTGAGCGATGTCTACGAACGGACCTGGTTATCCGCTACTGGCTTACCATCTAGTTATACCTGCGACTACTGATTCTGCCATATCCACTCAACAAGGGGCAGCCCTGCTTCATACAAACCATGTGGCACCAGTATACTAATACCGCCCTCACGGCAACCAACCCAGCTGGAATAGAAGAAAGTCTCATGAACTGCTAACATCGTGTACATCTCCCCTGGATTCGACCCTACTGGATCCCACCGCACTGTAACTCCTGTAACACTGGGCATGAGGCAATTGCATCACCACCAAGCTGCCCGCCTGCACAGACATGTTAGAAGCTCAGCAGAAGTGCCCAGGTATCAACCATTCCGGCGGACCAGTACCGTAGACTGCAGAAAGAGAAAACCGTAATTGTGGCTGTGATGATATGAACTCACAACCATTTACATTAAAGGAAGGTCCATAGCCACGGGCTATAGAGCTGAATGCTAGAGGGACTACTACTACTGCGTCTCGCCTCCGAATATGTGTACTAACCATGTCCTGTATGTCATTGTTGAAAGGCCAAATAAAACGCTTTTATATATATATATATATTATTATTTTTTTATATATATACACACGGCCAAGTGCCCGCAGATAGGAGCATAACAGGCAGTACTACTGTTTTGTTTTTTTTTTTGTTATTTTTAAATACTACACTCCATGCTGAAAGGGAAATTGGGAGAACACCCGGCAGGACTGATCTATCCTGAAAAACATCCGCAAAAAAGGCCAGCCAATAAACAAGACACAAGGTAGAAGCAAGGCTTCTCATGCAGGAGAATATAAACATACACAATAAATATATACATAGATCAAACCTGTTTATTTATATATGTATTTATTTATTTATTTATTTATTTACATTTATTGTAATATATATTCCATTTTTATATATTTTTTTTATTTATCCATAAAATTACATTGTTAAATCATTTATTATTAGTATCATTTCATTCTTTTTAATCACGTTTTATTTAAAAAAAAATTTTTTTTATAATACCTAGATATATATATATATATATACTCAGTTCCAGTTTTTTTTTTTTTTATAATACCCTTTGTTATTCATTTGTATATTTTAATGCCTATAATATATTAATTCGGTTAGTAATTTTTTTTTTTTTTTTTTTTTAAACGCATAGACAGAAAAAACCTCCATATATGCTAATGATATCCCGTTGCCCAGGGCTGCACCTGAGTTGCCCAATTTCCAGGAAAATATGTGCGGGTAACCTACAGGCTCTTTTAATCCACCCTGAAGCCATTGAGCGACCATCGAGATTGTTTTTATTTTTATTTTTAATTTATTAAGGCAGGGACACCACCTCTACCAGTGATTCTAACTCTGCACAAGAACCATCCTCCCCGCAGTACTCACCAGTCACAGAGAGGGACGGAACCTCCAAAGGAGCGGGTCCGGGCTGCAGCGACCAGGCCGATCCCTGGAGTGACGGTCAGGCAACAGCCTCGATACGGTGATTGTATAACCAGACTCCTCCGATGCGCCTGACATCCGTCCTAAAGACGATGATAAGCGCCACCTGAGGATCTGGAGCGCCCGTTTCTCCCTGAAACCCAGGAACGTCGACAGGACTGGCGCATGTGGAATCCATTACGGCCATGCCTCCAGGCAACCTAAGGGAAGAAAAAAACGCACCTGTGCCTACGTGAAGGGGTGGAAGGAGGAAGGGGGTGTCGCCATAATGGCTACAAATAAGACCCAGAGAGTCTCATTGTACGGAAGGGGCTCTGATCGCAAAGCTGGGACAGTAGGAATACCCCTTAGAAGCCATAGGCACAGGTGCACCGAAATCGGACATGGCAAGCACGAGGGGTTAATCTATAATACTGGACAGGAGACTTGGGGAAGCTAAAACAAGCACCACATATGAAAACTCGCCTGCCCAGCGGTGCCCAGTACGGGACCTGGTAAACGCTGCAGGGGAAGGGGGGCGGGGGTTAGGCGAAGTGACCTAGCTTGCGCCATGGGAGCTAAAGGAGGCCGTCCAAAGCAGCAGGGGGAGGGGTGAGGACCCCATATTGCCCTACATTACCGGGGAGACCAACAATCCCGCCCGGCTTGCTTAGCCC
Organism: Bufo bufo; assembly: GCF_905171765.1. Taxonomy (NCBI): domain Eukaryota; kingdom Metazoa; phylum Chordata; class Amphibia; order Anura; family Bufonidae; genus Bufo; species Bufo bufo. The sequence continues at coordinate 121,491,463 of NC_053396.1, read as the reverse complement.
TAACACCATGGAACAGAAGCTGGGAAGGGGGGGGAGAGTTGACACAGTGCAGCGCCACAGACATCACAGGATGGGTCGAAAGAAACGGCGCACACACGTGGGAAGCTGGGGGATAATAAAAGTCGGGGGGGGTTAGGAGGAACGGCGAGCAGACCGCCGGACCTTCGCTGAAGCGCTGGAGCTGCATGTATACCGCAGCAGCAGCTCCACAAAGCCCCAGAAGCAGGCACAGGGGAGGAGGATGGCAGGGTAGAGCTCAAGCTGCTCTAACAGAGCACAGCTAACCCTCCCCTCCTCATGTAACTCACCAGGAAGCAGCTCAAAAGGGCAGAACCACCGGTGGACTCCTGGTGTGGACAGAGCAAAGGGGTATGTCCATACCAATCTGCTTCCACTTGCAAGAGGAAGTGACCAGGACAGAGAGGAGGTATATGTGACCTTCAGGATTTCCTGCACCGCCCCCATCCTGTCTAAGGAGGTTCCCCAGGGATTAACCCTCAATGACCCTAATCTGCAACCTACTTAACCATTACTGAGACGGGGCCAGATTCCTAAATGCCCCTAAGGGGAAAAGATGGGAAGGGGGAGGACCATCAGTCCCTAAGCTCCCTCCCTATACAGTCAGGCGCTTTCCAGTACATGGAGCAGTGAAATAAATGGAGTCTAAAGATGGTGGTAGCGGGGGGAGGGGGAGACACGTGGCAAGGAACAGCTACAGCAAGAGGCCTAAACAATAACAGCTGCGTCCGATCTCCAAAGGCTCCGTTCGCTAGCAAAGTCGGTTCCGACCGGCCAGGAGAGACGGCCCCGGCCCAACCTACTTACATAGTATGGCGCGTGCATGCTACGGTAGGAGAGAGCAAAATAACAAGCTCTATTCTGGCTCCATGCTGCAAAGAAAGACTCCTACCACCAGAGAAGCTAGTTTGCTAATGACTCCCAGCGGCAGCTGTGCACCTGAGAACCCACGGCGGGGAGTGAGGCTGTGGCTCGTATATGAAGAGCCTCCGCCCCTCCCACAAATGCAGGCTGACTAATCAGCCTTACCAACTTGTATAGAGCCTGTTGCTACGGCTATTACGTACGGTATGTCTATTTTTTTTTTTTTTTATGTCAATGGCTTGATGACAGTTTAGGGTGCTTTTGAGGTTCCAATCCCTTTTACAATGCAGTACATACATGCTGCATATTATTGCATTGAACTGTGAGTTTTACACTGACATTTCACCTTTGTAAGGCCTCAACCTCTTATAACAGCCAACTTCAACCCATGATCACATTGCAGGGAGCCAATGGGGTGAGAGAGGGAGCCCCATCCCTCTGTAAACCCTTTAGATGAGGCAGTCAGCATTGACTTCAGCATTTAAAAGTTTAATTCGCCTGCATCATAGTTTTGATGAATGCCATCAGATACAGTAGTGTGCTACTGTTCTGATTGGGCAGTGTCAGAGTATGTAGGGTCACAATCTTGTTAATTTATTCATAAATGTTCAGAAGGAATAAATAATTAAGGGTACTTTCACACTATGACGGAACTCAATACCAGAAAAAAACGCATCAGTTTTGTCTTAATGCATTCTGAATGGAAAGCAATCCATTCAGTATGCTTCAGGATGTCTTCCGTTCCGTCCCTTTTACCGTATTTGGCCGGAGGAAATACTGCAGCATGACGCAGTATTTTCTTTGGCCAAAATTTCGGAACACTTGCCTGATCTGGCAAATACATTCAAATACCGGATCCGTCTCTCCGGTGTCATCCAGAAAAAAGGGATCCGATATTTATTTTTTTCCCATTTTTAAAGGTCTGCGAATGCGCATACCAGAAAACCAGATCTAGGTGGATCCGGGTACAAATGATATCCGTTTGCATACGGATTTCCGGATCCGGCAGGCAGTTCCGGCAAGGGAACTGCCTGCCCGATTCTTCTAACGCTAGTGTGAAATTACCCTAACGGTACAAAGCAATTCTAAAAGTAGATGATTCATAATTGTTATTTAATTGGGAATGCAATTGCTTATTAAAACAGACATCTCAGGATAACATGTTTAAATGACAGGTTCATTTTAAATGTAAGTTGCAGGAATACACCTTAACCCTTAGGGCTCTTTCATACGAGCGGATGCCGTGCGGGTAATCCACTGCATGAAAGAGAGCCAACCCCCACTCCGGACAGCAGAGACACGGAGCAGTAACATGATTGATAATGCTCTGTGCCTCTCAAAATCACAGTGAGATAAAGTTGTCACAATGATTTCGTAGTAAAAAGGTCACAGAGGGGCACGGAGCATTATCAATCATGTTACTGCTCCGTGTATCTGCTGTCCGGAACCGGGCTTGGCACTCTTTCACACCGCGGATTACCCGCACAGCATCCGCTTGTGTGAAAGAGCCCTTAGGTTCCCAGAGCCATAAATGTACGGCACTGGGAGGGTCTTTAAACATGCTGCCCACTCACAGAGGCCCATGAGTCATCTCTGCAACTGGAAATATTGCCGATCACTAGCATTTAACGATTTAGATGCCATGGTACAGTGCTACCAGCTCCCCCTTGTGGCGATTGTGGAAACCGGTCATTAATTCTAATACTCTGAGTCTCTCTAAAGAGACCCAGTGTTGTAGAGCTGCAGTTCCTATGTTGGCCAGCAGGTGGCAGGCCAAAAAGGATAGCATCAATTGAAGCTTATACTGTAGTCCTATGGAAATACAGTATAAGGCCTCCTGCACACGACCGTTTTTTTTCCCCCCGTTTACTGGCCGTTTTTTGCGTTCCGTATACGGTCCGTATACGGAACCATTCTTTTCAATGGTTCCGCAATAAAACGGAATGTACTCTGTATGCATTCCGTTTCCGTATTTCCGTTTTTCCGTTCCGTTTTAACATAGAACATGTCCTATTATTGCCCGCAAATCACGTTCCGTGGCTCCATTCAAGTCAATGGGTCCGCAAAAAAAAGGAACACATACGGAAATGCATCCATATGTCTTCCGTTTCCGTTCCGTTTTTTGCTGAACCATCTATTGAAAATGTTATGCCCAGCCCAATTTTTTCTATGTAATTACTGTATACTGTATATGCCATACGGAAAAACGGAACTGAAAAACGGAACAGAAATGGAAACACAACGGAAACAAAAAACGGAACAACGGATCCGTGAAAAACGGACCGCAAAACACTGAAAAAGCCATACGGTCGTGTGCAATAGGCCTAAGCCTGAAAAAAACGAATTAGTGGATATTGTAGCCTCCTAGAGGGGATGCAAAAAAGTTTAAAAAATATTTAAAAAAATATACAAAATAACTTAAATCACCTCCCTTTCCCTAGAATAAAAAAAAGACATAAATAATTAAATAATCTAAACATCATGGGCATTGCCTCATCCAAAAATGCCTATACTATTAAAATAAAAAAATATTTATCCCATATGGAGAATGGTGCAAAGAGAAAAGTATAAAAATGGGCGATTTACCATTTTTTCTAACGTTTTTCTTACCCCAACAAAAATGCGATCAAAAAGTCACATACATACTCCAAAAAGGTTTCAATAAAAAATAAGTCAGAAAAAATTTGCACAAACACATCCCAGTGGACATTACTATAAAAAAAAGTTATAGGGGTCAGAATATAGCAATTAAAAAAATAAAAAAAATACGTTTTTATTATTTTTTTCAGTATTAAAACACAATAAAACCTACACATATAGTGTATCATTGTAATCGAGAATGAAGGGAACAGGTCATTTTTTTTCCGCATAGAGAACACCATAGAAACAAAACCCAGAAAAACTATGGCGGAATTGCATTTTTTCCGAGTTCAACCCAATTTGAATTGCTTCTCCTGCTTCCCACTACATTTCCACTACATACCATATTAAATGGTGGCATTAGAAAGTACAAATTATCCTCATACAGCTATGTGAACGGAAAAAATAAAAAAAAGTTATGTCTCCGGGAAGACAGGGAAGAAAAATGAAAACACAAAAATAAAAAAACCTCTGATTTCCCAGAAGTTAATACTAGTACCATCAGAAAAAAATATGTTGTTGTATGCTTTCATATGAGAAAAGTAGATTACTTGCTAACTCAGTTTGCAACCTGCTCAGCTTAGTTCAGCATTCAGCACAGCTCATTCTATGTGACAATGGCTACTGCATGTAACAATTATAAATGAGCAATAAAAAATATATCATTTTGATTTGAAAAAAAAAAATCAAAGCACGCCATACATTCTGTAATGACTTGGCATCATTTTATTTTGCTACTTGCATTCAGGACCAGTGCCTAATCGTTGGCTCCACTTTGTACTTAACACCATCTTTCATTAGTAATGAAAAGGTGTTTGCTGTAAATGGTACTGGAATTGAAGCAGCAATTTCAATTAGAGCTGGGCACATTTTCTGTGAAACAGGAGTTCGCTAAGCATCTTCTCATTAGAATGTTGCCTTTCCCCTGGTAGACGTTAGCAAGTTTGAAGTATAATACCATTTCCAAAGGCAATAAAAGCAACTGCATTGGCTATTATCTAGGCCTCAGTCACTTTGAGTGAAGAATAGAGGTGCTGAAGTCATTAAAAAAGCATGAGCCTCGTGAACCAATGTCCTTTATTTTCAGCTTAAATAACTTTTAGTTCACCAAGGGGTCTATTCAGTAGTAACTCAGTGTTTGGAAATTTTCTGCATAACAGTGCATGTTTTTTAAATCATTGTTTTTATACATTCTCCGACTTGGCAAGATGCTGCACTTCGAAAATAATACATGAAAACATTTCCACAAATGAAAGGTCTGCAATATTTATTGTTACTTGCTTAATTGAAAGTATTGTTAAGTGTTGCACATTTATCATTGCTTGGGTAAGGACACCTTTTTCATTGGAAAATACAATGCGTGAGCAACAATATATGGGACAATGTAAGTAAAGATCAATATACATCAGGGAGAAGGCAGACAATTATTTTTTTTGTATAATATAGCAATGAAAAAACCGAAAATTCAGTTGTTGTTTTTTTACTTTTTAAAAAATTATTTCTGATATATATATATATATATATAATGCTTTTATGTATTCTAAAGTGTAGAATAATTAAAGGACCTGAAAAATGTTGGGTAGCTATTATTGTTTAAGATTGTTGCTAAAAGATGTGGCTGTCACCTCATACTTCAGATATTAGTATTTGGAAGACTATGAATTGAATAATTGAAATTGAAGAATGTGAAAAATAATGATGCATTAGCGTATATGAATGTGGTGTACATAAGGAAACAAGGGAGGGTTTTTCTTACAATTTGGGAGAAAGATATAGCAGCTTTGGTGGAATTAGACCTTTTCTCACTTTCTTTGTACTTCTCTACTTTACTTGGAATCAAAGAAGGGGTTTGAGCAAGTGTAAATGTGCTAATGATAACATTTATCAGGAGCATACAGAAAAAATATGAGGCAGGGGTATCCAACCTGCCCGAGGGGACATGCAGCCAGCTACACCATTCTGTGTGGCCCACAACCATCTAATCACATACATAATTGTCTGTGCCTGAAGGCCGCACACATTCATTTTGCCTATCAGAGAGAAGAGGAGTGATGCATTGTGTGGGAGCAGGGATGGGCATGAACAAACTGTGCACTCTGTGGCTCTTTGGTACCCCAATGTATAGGCACAATAGGGGGTCTCCTGACTCCCATATAGCATCACAGAAAGGAGTAAATGAGGTACAGAGGTGACTATGATGCATGGTCTCCCCCTATTTGGAGTGCAAATGGCGGCCCTTGGACCAGAACAGGTTGTACACTCCCGGTGTAGGACCTATAGCAAAACTTAACGTGCCCGTGCACTAACCGAGCCTGCGAGTACTCAGCTATCCCCATGTGCACGAACCACAGCGCAGCAGGCACAGTGTAAAAATCCTATTCACCCGAATAGATCTCAGGATTTGCCATATTTTTGTCACCTTACCCCCCAAAAAAAATTGAATAACAGTAATAACAGTAATCAAAAATTTAGATTTTTTTCAAAGGTTTACATTTTTTTTTAAGTAGTAAAAAAAAAAATCTATGCATGTTTGGCATATTTCTATTGAGCCACAGATTAAGGAAGTCATGTCAATTTTAGCACACAGTGAACAGCGTGTTGTCAAAACCCCATAAACCTTGATGAAAGCACCAGCCTATGTGCACTTCCATGGTCCCGATCACCAGAGAAGCTAACGCTTTTTCCTATAGTGTGCAAGCATGTCCATTGCTGCTGGATTGCAGTGTGGTTGTAACCATGGAAACGAGCAGTGTATAATGTGATGGAAAAATGAATCCAGCCAGCAAAGGAAGCAATATGGACAATCACAGTACATTAGTATGTGGCTTGTCATGACTTTGTCTACATGATAAATGCCATTTGCTGAAGTGACAAAACCCTTTAAGGGGTTAAGCATCATCTGCCCCTGATAAGGGATAATTTTTGGAAGATTTGGAATATGAAAACACATAACACATGTGCGGTGCAGTCTGTTTGTTAGCGCTGTCATACGTGTCTTTACCCATAGCTATGTATGTCAGTGTCACTCAGACATCATTTATTATAGCTGGCTTTGCGTTCCAGAGCTTGGGGAGGGAAACAAAAAATCATAAAAATTTTACTAAATAGATAAATTCAGGGAGGCTAGTGGGGGTTATATATCTGCTTTCAGGGCAATTGGAGCAACTTTTGTTTGGTTCTAATCGATTCAGGTCCAAACCAAACTTTTTCAAATTTGGCAAAATGGACCCGAGACGAATGTCAACTGGTTTGTTTATCTCTAGTAATTTATAAACTACTGAATACTGTACAAAATAGTATTTTGAGTGTGAGACATAATCTTTACTTTATTGATACCATTTACAGAAATACTTAATTGCATTAAATACATAAAATTCTTAAAGTTCTTGTAGCATCTTACAGAATTATTTGTCTATGCCATAACATAATTTTCTATAATGCAGAACATATAATTTAATATATACGCCTACTTTAAACTGTGTATAAACACCACAATAATAACTAGAGATGAGCAAATATTTAAAAAATTTGATTCGCCGGTTCACCAAATTTTTTTGAAAAAATTTGGTTTGAATATATTTGCGGCGAATTTCGTTAAAACACGGTTATTTCATAGTTTCAGACAGCCTTTATAGTGGTGTAGAACACTGTGCCTTGCAGTAGCACACATAGGGAGTCTGCTTTGTTAGTGAAATAATACTGTGAGTCAGTATGACATGCAGATGACAGGTGTTGCTCTTAGAATCACTGCACACTTCACTTATTTGGGTGGTCATGGGGCCAAAACTGACCAAATAACTCAAGTATGAACTCAGCCTTACAGGTCGATGTTAGTGCCAAGAAGAAGTGCACTCCTTTTACACCGTCATCAGCTGATTCCACATAGATGTCTAAAGAGCCTGTTTTATTAAATGCTTATACGAGTAGAGCCCCCCCCCCCCAAAAGAGTGCAGAGGGTGTCAGGTATTGTGTTTTGCCCTTCCTCTGATCCGTCAGAACACTATCCCCCCAAAAAACGGATCCTGTCTGTGGAGAAAACGAGGTGCAGAACAGCGTGACACCGCCGTGGCCTGCACATGTGGTATGCTAGAGGGGCACTGTGAATTGTCCCTGCAGTGGATGCTGAGGACATGGTGGGACAATTCATTATTATTAAAATAATGTTCTTGGCAAGACTTTTGATTGCTAAGGTTTGGTTTTCTCGAAATATTCCAAGTATTACTTCATGGGTTAACCTGGTTAATAAGATTAAGAAATATGAAAACATTCTATATAAGCAGAGAAATACTGAGGAAAAATGTACTAAAATTTGAGGAGAATGGAAGTTTTAAGGTTTTCTTGCCTACACTCCTTCATTATCCCCCCTTTTATTGATGGGGGGGAGGCGGGAGACGCATCAAAAGGGAGAGGTTGGTATGAACAGGAGGTAGGGTTTATCAGGGGAAGAGAATATAATAATGTTTTGTTTTTGGTGAATTGTATTGTTTATATTTCCAATAAAATTTAAGTAGCATATCACACACAGAGTGAAAGGAGCAGGATTCCTCAGCAGTGCAGAGTATTTCAAGATACAAGTGTGCTGCTCTTGTTAAAGATTGTGGACAAAGAGTTATAAGGTTGAAAGAGCAAGGTCCCCAGCAGCACAGAGTATTTCAGGAGTGTGCCGGTTGTGTTGGAAAGGACAGACAGGATTTCTGGTTCTCAAAAAGCTTAGAATCAATGTTGGAAAATATATGGCATCAGAGGTGTGTGAGGACGCCATCACAATAGGATGGGTACACTATCCAGAGCAGATTTTATACAGTATGTGGGTGACATACAGAATATAACCAGGAAACCGAATGGGGACAATTCGATCTGATAATTGGCGGCAGTCCTTGTAATGACTTATCTGTGGTTAACCCGCACCGGAAAAGCCTTTTTGGGGGCAGTGGACAACTGTTTTTTGACTTTCCACGATTACTCAATAAAGTGTTGCCTAATACAGGAAAGAATTGGCCAGTCTTCTGATTATTCGAGAAAGTGGTTGCAATGGAGAAAACATTCCAAAAAACAAATTTTCTCCACCTGGAGACAAATCCTATCTCAAGATTGATGCACGTACGGTATCGGCTGCTCATTGAGCCAGATACTTCTGGGGGAACCTGCCTGGCATGAACAGGCCTCTAGTAGCTACAGACTTTGAGAAGACAAAGCTTCAAGATTGCTTGGAGCCAGAAAGTGACGCAAAGTTCATCAAGATTCAAACCATAACTACCAGCTCCTGGTCTCTTCGTCAGGCAAAAACATCACGAGTTCCCAGTCATCATGGATGGGAAGGAGGACATCCTGTGGTGCACGGAGATGGAGAAAGTCATCTCAGAAATTAATTGCTGCTCCCAACAGAAGCTCCTGGGAAGATCATGGAGCATCCCAGTCATACGGCATCTATTCGCCCCCCTGAAGGATTATTTTGAAAGTGTGTGGAAGTCACATGGGGCCCCCAGGCTGCAGATTTATCATGGAGACACCAGATTTTATAATATTACATTATTAAATAAAGAAAAAAAAATGAAGCCCCTTCGTCACCCAGCTCCCAAGTGCGATCAGCTACATCATCAACATCATCGAGTACTGTCTGCACGTCACTGATGTCTCCTCCACATCTTGGCTTGCCAGTAGCTGCTGACTTTCTTCTAGTAGATCGTCCTCACTTTATAGTGGAGCTGAGCCCACAGCATACAATACTTGTCTGGCTGAGGGAACAGAAAATGACAGAGGCAGGTTGAGGACAGGTGAGGGCACAGGGCCTGCTCCCAGGCCATGCCAACTAAGGGTAGTGTCTGACAAACCCACTGACTCTTGGCTGGGGGTGTCTGATGTCACTTGCGACAAAGTCGAAGATCGACCACTAGCTGACACTGGGAGCTCAGGCCTCTCGAAGTGACCCCTGTTGCCACGGCCCCTTACTCTGCTGTGACCTGTGCCTGCGCCAGAAACATTCAGGCCTCTGTCACTTCCCTATGCAGGGCCTGGCACTTCTCTGTCTGACATACTGTTAGATCAAAAAAACGGCAAATAATATATACACTGCTCAAAAAAATAAAGGGAACACAAAAATAACACATCCTAGATCTGAGTTAATTAAATATTCTTCTGAAATACTTTGTTCTTTACATAGTTGAATGTGCTGACAACAAAATCACACAAAAATAAAAAAATGGAAATCAAATTTTTCAACCCATGGAGGTCTGGATTTGGAGTCACACTCAAAAATAAAGTGGAAAAACACACTACAGGCTGATCCAACTTTGATGTAATGTCCTTAAAACAAGTCAAAATGAGGCTCAGTAGTGTGTCTGGCCTCCACGTGCCTGTATGACCTCCCTACAACGCCTGTGCATGCTCCTGAAGAGGTGGCGGACGGTCTCCTGAGGGATCTCCTCCCAGACCTGGACTAAAGCATCTGCCAACTCCTGGACAGTCAGTGGTGCAACGTGACGTTGGTGGATAGAGCGAGACACAATGTCCCAGATGTGCTCAATTGGATTCAGGTCTGGGGAATGGGCGGGCCAGTCCATAGCATCAATGCCTTCGTCTTGCAGGAACTGCTGACACACTCCATCCACATGAGGTCTAGCATTGTCTTGCATTAGGAGGAACCCAGGGCCAACCGCACCAGCATATGGTCTCACAAGGGGTCTGAGGATCTAATCTCGGTACCTAATGGCAGTCAGGCTACCTCTGGCGAGCACATGGAGGGCTGTGCGGCCCTCCAAAGAAATGCCACCCCACACCATTACTGACCCAATGCCAAACCGGTCATGCTGGAGGATGTTGCAGGCAGCAGAACATTCTCCACGGTGTCTCCAGACTCTGTCACGTCTGTCACATGTGCTCAGTGTGAACCTGCTTTCATCTGTGAAGAGCACAGGGCGCCAGTGGCGAATTTGACAATCTTGGTGTTCTCTGGCAAATGCCAAACGTCCTGCACGGTGTTGGGCTGTAAGCACAACCCCCACCTGTGAACGTCGGGCCCTCATATCACCCTCATGGAGTCTGTTTCTGACCGTTTGAGCAGACATGCACATTCGTGGCCTGCTGTAGGTCATTTTGCAGGGCTCTGGCAGTGCTCCTCCTGTTCCTCCTTGCACAAAGGCGGAGGTAGCGGTCCTGCTGCTGGGTTGTTGCCCTCCTACGGCCTCCTCCACGTCTCCTGATGTACTGGCCTGTCTCCTGGTAGCACCTCCATGCTCTGGACACTACACTGACAGACACAGCAAACCTTCTTGCCACAGCTCGCATTGATGTGCCATCCTGGATAAGCTGCACTACCTGAGCCACTTGTGTGGGTTGTAGACTCCGTCTCATGCTACCACTAGTGTGAAAGCACCGCCAGCATTCAAAAGTGACCAAAACATCAGCCAGGAAGCATAGGAACTGAGAAGTGGTCTGTGATCACCACCTGCAGAACCACTCCTTTATTGGGGGTGTCTTGCTAATTGCCTATAATTTCCACCTGTTGTCTATCCCATTTGCACAACAGCATGTGAAATTGATTGTCACTCAGTGTTGCTTTCACAGAAGTGTTGCTTTCACAGTTTGATTTCACAGAAGTGTGATTGACTTGGAGTTACATTGTGTTGTTTAAGTGTTCCCTTTATTTTTTTGAGCAGTGTATTTTTTTTCACTAATACACGCCATAAAGCGCTTTAGAACATATAACTGCACTGCTGAACGGCAAATAATTGTAATTTTTTTTGCCACTAATACACGCTTAAAAGGGCTTTAAAATACATAACTGCACCGCTGAACGTCAAATAGGCCCTTATTTTTTTCCACATGCCACAAAAGGCTTTAGAACATAAAACTGCACCGCTTAACGCGAAATAATATATATTCTTTGCCTCAAATACACGCCAAAAGGGGCTGTAATTTTCTCACTTTACCACACAACGGCAAATACTTTTTTGTGTGCATCTAATACACACCAAAAAGGGCTATAGAACATATAACTGCACCGCTGAATGGCAAATAATATATATTTTTTTACCACTAATACATGCTAAAAAGGGCTTTAGAACAAATAACTGCACCACTGAACGGCAAATAGGCCCTTATTTTTTCCCACTTGCCACAAATGGCTTTAGAAAATAAAACTGCACCGCTTAACGGCAAATAATATATATTCTTTGCCTCTAATACATGCCAAAAAGGGTTGTAATTTTCTCACTTCACCACACAACGGCAAATATATATTTTTTGGTGCCACTAATATATGCCAAAAAGTGCTTTAGAACATATAACTGCACCGCTGAACGGCACATATATTTTTTATTTTTCCGCTAATACACGCCACAAAAGGCTTTAAAACATATAACTGTAATGCTGAGCGGCACATATATATTTTTCTTTTTCCATTAATACATCCCACAAAAGGCTTTACAACAGATAACTACACCGCTGAGCGGCAAATATATTTTTTCTCTTTCCACTAATATATGCTACAAAAGGCTTTAGAACAGATAACTGCACCGTTGAGCGGCAAATATATTTTTTCTTTTTCCGCTAATACACGCCACAAAAGGCTTTAAAACAGATAACTGAACCGCTGAGCGGCAAATATATTTTTTCTTTTTCTACTGATACACGCCACAAAAGGCTTTACAACAGATACAGTAACTACACAGCTGAACGGCAAATATATATTATTTTGCCACTAATGCGCGCCAAAAAGGGCTGTAATTTCCTCACTTCACCACATGAAGGCAAATACTTTTTTTGGTGCCACTAATACATGCCAAAAAGAATTTTAGAACATATAACTGCACTGCTGAACGGCAAATATATATATTTTTTGCCACTAATACACGACAAAAAGGGCTTTAGAACATATACAGTAACTGCACTGCTTAGCAGCAAATATATATATATTTTTTCCACTAATACATGCCACAAAACGCTTTACAACAGATAACTGCACCGCTGAGCGGCAAATATGTTTTTTCTTTTTCCATTAATACATGCCGCAAATACTTTACAACAGATAACTGCACCGCTGAGCTGCAAATATATATTTTATTTTCCTGCTATTACACTCCACAAAAGGCTTTACAACAGATAACTACACCCCTGAACGGCAAATATATTTTACTTTTGTCACTAATACACAACAAAAAGGGCTGTAATTTTAGCACTTCACCGCACAATGGCTAATAAGCCCTTTTTTGCACAAAAATGCTTTAGAACATATAACTGCACCGCACAAGGGGAAATAAGACATAGAAATATTTATTTGTAATAAACCCTGTTAATACCTGTATAAATCAGCACTTGCACCCTAAAAAGAACGGCTTTCTGGAATTACAGAGCTGTATATTGGCAATTTGGCTGCCCAGTCAGTGCTGCAAGGTGTAATAGAAATGTTTCTGTAACCTCCCCTACTGAACCCTTTTCAACATAAATGCTGTGGGATGATTCCTCCCTATCCTTTCCCTACACCTTGTATAATCTTTCCCTGCACTTGTAAATAGTTTTTTTAGCACAATGAAGTTTTTCTAACACTGTCCCTAGCGCCTGCAGATGTCTCTCTCTTCACTGGTAAATGGAAGAATCTAAGATGTCTGAAGCTATTTATAGGGCTGTGACATCACAGGGCTGGCTGGCTGCTGATTGGATGCATGCATGGCATTATGGGTGATTCCGCCTTCCCAGAGTTCCTTTCCCCATATCCTCACACGTGCAGCAGCCATTTTAGGAAAACAATGTAATTCGTTACCACGAAGCGCGAGAAAATTCACCTTCAGTGTGAATAGAATTTTTCCTGAAATTCGGATCGAATTCCACTTCGTCAGCTTCGATTCGCTTCTCTCTAATAATAAAAGTAGATTAATTTGCTCCCATTGCAATTGCACCAGTGAATGTAATGGAATGTATCTAAAATATATTCCTGAATTGTATCAGTTTACCCTTCAAACACTGATCTTTCGTCTTTACTTTTTATCTTTTTGTTCTTGTAGTGCTTGTGATGTTAGTCTGTCCCAGTGCCCTTTGCTTTGCTATTTTCAGTGATAAATGGGTTTGAATTCTAGGACATTTTTCACAAAGATATTTTTCCTTTGTCTGGTTGAAAGAATGACATGTAGGTACATCTTGTATATAGAAATATATGTTCACACAGAGGTTTCTATATTTTTAATTTGCTATCCTATCCTACAGGTTCTATGCAACCTTTAAAAATATCAGTAACTTCAAAGCTGTCATCCTTTGCCAGAAATAATATTTTATTCTCTAATTAGTCACAGTCGATTTAATTAATAATTATACAGAAAAAATAGTTTATAGTGGAAAAAAGTTATTTTTTTTTCCATTCAAAATTTTGCTCATTATACAAATTTTTTCAACCTATATAAATTTATGGGTAGTCACTTTTGCTTTAACTTTTAGTTCTTTTGGTGTAAAAAAGACGCAGTTCTGCAACTTTTTAAACACCCATGCAGCAAAATATTGCAGCACCCAGGTTTTTACTCCATCCTTGACACTGGGAAGTGGTGGGGGAGCAGTAGGGCCTAAGCCGGGCCATTGGCCCAGGCAAATTCATTTTTACACCTGGCAATAGGTGTAATTGACAATTGAAAACTACTCAAATCCTTCTAGCAGACTGTTTTATGACACCTTATCATAAATCATGTGAAGTCTTCGGCAAAGCAGGAGCTATCGACGACCAGCATAAAATACCAGTGTTTGAAAAATGACCCCCTCTATGTATGATCGGCGTTGATCGCATTTCTTTAACACCCCTGATGCCACTATGAAATTTAAATATTAAACTGGGAGGACAATGTAATAATAATGACAATAGCAAGGTTGGGGGTAGCCGGAGTGTGTGTGGCAGTCTCAGTCCTCCTGAATAATAGGAGGCTGCCACACATAAGTTCTCATGGAAACCCTGCCTATGGCAGGGCTCCATAGAAATATAGGGGGTCATTTATAAAACTGGTGTAAAGTAGAACTGGCTTTAACTGGCTAATGCATTGGGGTCTATGAGAGTAGCAATCTAATGATTGCTTATTCAAGCTCCATGAAGAACTATTCAAAAGTTAAACAAAAGCTCCATACATATACAAGTACAAAAAAGTTATAGAGGGGCAGAATATGGTAATACATTAATAAAAAAAAATTCAAGATTTTTATTTTTTCTGTATTAAGTATAAGTGTGGTATTTTTGTAATCATACTGACCTGAAGAATGAAAGTAACACGTCATTTTTACTGCATAGGGAACGCAGTAAAAAAAAAAAATATATATAGCATTAGCATTCTTTCCCAATTCCACACTATTTGGAATTTTTCCCCAGGTCCTCAATACATCATATGCAACATTGAATGGTGCCATTAGAAGGAAAAAAAAAAAAAAAAAGTTATGGCTCTGGAAAGGCGGGGAATGAAAAACAAAAATGCAAAAAAATGGAAATTGCAGGACCCTCTAAGGGTTAAGTGTTCATATATCTCTCATATGGCTATATAAACAGAAAAATAAAAAAGTTATGGGTATGGAAGGGTGTTAAGTGAGAAGCAAAAATGCAAAAAAATCTCAGGGCCCTCTAAGGCCCCTTTCACACGGGCGAGTATTCCACGCAGATGCGATGCGTGAGTTGAACGCATTGCACCCGCACTGAATACCGACCCATTCATTTCTATGGGGCTGTTCACATGAGCGGTGATTTTCACGCATCACTTGTGCGTTGCGTGAAAATCTCAGCATGCTCTATATTCTGCGTTTTTCACGCAACGCAGGCCCCATAGAAGTGAATGGGGTTGCGTGAAAAACGCAAGCATCCGCAAGCAAGTGCGGATGCGGTGCGATTTTCACGCACGGTTGCTAGGAGACGATCGGGATGGAGACCCGATCTGTATTATTTTCCCTTATAACATGGTTATAAGGGAAAATAATAGCATTCTGAATGCAGAATACATAGTAAAATAGCGCTAGAGGGGTTAAAAAAATAAATAAAATAATGGTGATGGATCATGTGATCGACCATGTGATGACCGGAGTGACGTCACCACAAGTCCTGTTGCTCCACACAGCTAAGATGAAGACAGAAGGAGATGCCGGCTCCACAATCTAGTGGATTAAGGTGAGTTTAATTAATTAATTAATTTTTTTAACCCCTCCAGCACTATTTTACTATGCATTCTGTATTCAGAATGTTATTTAAATAATACAATCTACAGAACACCGATCCCAAGCCCAAACTTGTGTGAAGAATTTCAGGTTTGGGTACCAAACATGCACGATTTTTCTCACGCGAGTGCAAAACGCATTACAATGTTTTGCACTCGCGTGGAAAAATCGCGCGTGTTCCCGCAACGCACCCGCACATTTTCCCGCAACGCCCGTCTGAAAGAGGCCTAAGGGTTAAGTGTTCATATGGCAGTGCATCTTATGGGGCGAATGCTGCCATTTTTTCTTTGCACTGATACATCGTCGGCCGCGATGCTGCACAGAGCGGCCTGCGATGTATCAGCAAGGAGGGAGGAGGGCCTGGAGGCCGGAAATTTGTGTTGGAATCGCAGCGGGGCCCAATGCAGTCACTGGAAAACACCAGATGCACACAAGAGAAATAGACACCAGTCTAGGCCTCAAAAGCTAATGAAGAGGGGTGGTGACCTCCTAGTAATCCCTAGGCCTTTCCCTAACTCCTGCCAGTATGAGCAGATCCTGATGGTTGAAATGCTCATACGCCGGATACCTATGCCCTGCTAAAACTGACAAGCCCTAGGATAGGTAGCAGGAGACGATACAGTTGGTTCCTTCCCAGATGAAGAAACCTGTGTCTCCCTGAGGCCTAGAACCAAAACAAACCAGAGAACAACAAACATAACAGGCAACTTGTACTTAGCTTTGAGATGAATGGAGAAGCAGGAGATCCAAGACAAACAAGCTCTAGCAACTCCCAGAGGAAATATCAACCACATTGTCAGCAGTATGAGACGGACCTAAATAAAGCCTCATCACTGATTAGTGTTGACCGAGCACCAAAGTGCTCGGGTGCTCTGGCCCATCACATCGGGATGCTCGGGTGCTCTACAAGAAGACAATACCGGCTACATGATCAAGTTTATGAGGTGAGTTTATCTATTTTTTAACCCCTCAATGGACATTTTAGTTAGCATTCTGTATTAAGAATGCTATTATTTTCCCTTATAACCATGTTCATTTACCACTTCAGTAAAGAAGTCCGCGTTCGGGTCTGGTTCCACATTCAGTTTTTTATCATGTGCGTGCAAAACGCATTGCACCCATGCGGAAGAAACTGAACAACGGAACGCAATCACAGAAAAAAACTGACTGTAATAGCGTGCCTACTCACGCGGGTTTGACGCAATTCACCCGCAACGCATCCGGACAAAATCTGTGTGAAAAAGGCCTAAAGGTGTTTTCTAAGTGAACCCTGTTCTTCACAATATCCCTGATGGTGGGGAAAGCCTTTCCCGAGCTTTAACCACGTCAATACCTCATGGGATGCACAGACATGACACCAGAACCCATGCAAAATGGGGTGCAGGGCATTCCCCAACAGACAAGGCCAGATAATGTCTGACACCAAAAATACAAAAAAGAACCATGGTGACATCGATGCATTACCAGGAAACCACACAGATCAGGAAAGTTGGCAAACACCCAGGTCAGGAGCATATAGTCAAGCTGGAGAAAGACTGCCAGGAATACAGCACACAGGTCTAAATAGCCAGGTCAATTAAGGCAGCTGACTACCTGATAATCAGACACAGACATAGGGAAATATTAACCTTATGTAAAGCAAACAAGTAACACAACGTACAAATCACAGGGAATACACAGAACACAGTTCACACACAGAAGGTGACAGCCAGCATGCACTACCCAAGCAACCAGAAAACATGAGATTCATCCCACAGATAATACGCAAGGCCGGAGGCAGCCAGCATACACAGCAACATGTATAAACCCGCCAACTGTCCTGTGATCCAAACACAGGGCATATCCCAGGGATCTCAAGTCTCCCGGAGGTTCAGGGAGTCTCCCTCTATTAGATAGCGGCTCCCTGACCCCCGGATGTGAGACAATATATCCCGGAAAGGTTTACTGATAGCAGAGCAGAGAGATAAGAGAAGTGACAGGACACAGAGTTTAGATTACAGGTTGAATTAACCCTTTAGGGTCAAATTGGCTTCTCAAAGAGATATATATGTTAAAGGCATCCCTTCTGTCGCATTCAGTAGCTATAGAACGATTGAGAGAGATGGATTTTTTTTAAATACATTTACACATTTAACCCTCCATTTTAATTATATTATTTACCCCAGTGTTAAATTCACCCCCCCTGGATGCTTTAATCATATACATAAATATGATAATTTGTGGCAGAGTAATGAGCCCGGTCCTCCACACCATAGAGCAAAGTGTGCAGATACTGCATATGTCTGGAAAATGTAATAAAAAGTTTGTGGAAGAAAACAAAAAAGAAAACCTCCCTGAAATGAGAAGTGCACCTCCCTGAAATGAGTTTTTGCAGGTTGGGATGTCTGATATCCACATTCACAGTCCCACGTTCACACACAGAAGGCTGCAGCCAGCTCACATTCCCAAGCAACCAGCATTCATAGGAGACAGCCTGCAGCCAGTCTTAGGAACTACACTGAATGCAGGGGGGAAATCACACGTTCAGAGTTCACACACTGAACACAGGAGAGTATCCACATACACAGGCCCATGTTCAGACACAGAAGACTGCAGCCAGCACACAGCTCCCAAGCAACCAGCATACACAGGTAGCAGCCTGCAGCCATACTACACAGCAAGCAGTGTTAGGAACTACACAGTAAGGCTGGGTTCACACCTGAGCGTTATGAAAGGAGCGCTCTGTATGCGCGATTGTACGGGCGTTTACAAGCGCGCATACAGAGACAAGCGAACGCTCATTGTCGCGCGTTCCCGAAAGTCTATGTACGGGAAGGCGCGACAAACGCCCATAAAAACGCTCAAGTACTTGTTTGAGCGTCGGGCGTTTTACGCGCTGTAAAACGCCCAGGTGAGAACCATTCCCATAGGGAAGCATTGGTTTCTCCTTGTTGAGCATTTTACAGTACGTAGGAACGCGCTGCTGTAAAACGCTCAGGTGTGAACTGGGTGTAATGCAGACACGGCAACAAGTGACACAGTAAACTCCATTGTGTTAAAAAATAATAATTAAAAGTGGCTTGGGGGACTAAGGGGGACATTTATCAAACTGGTGTAAAGTAGAACTGGCTTAGTTGCCCATATCATATCACAGTCCCTTTGGAAAATGAAAGGTGAAATCTGATTGGTTGATATGATCAACTAAGCCAGCTTAGTTCCCAAAAATTATGCATTGACAGCTTTAGAATACCTGTCCACCTGACACACACAAATGTTCATTGTCAGAAGAAAAAGTGGCTCATTGGAAACAAGCCTAGAAAAATGCTCCCTGTGTAATTGTGGAAAGGGTATGAATATGTGGTTGCAATATTAGCCTAAATTAATTATGACAAATAATGTTGTGCACTACCCTGCGCATTATAAGACAAGTAAACAATATTATTAATACATTTAACAACCCCCGGGCAGTTCTTCATTGTAGCATGGCTGCAACCCGTCCGCAGCACAACTGCTCCGTGTGGCCGTACTAAAAGGCAGAGTGGCCTGGGTATACCTGATTTATAGCTAGGGTTGAGCGAACCTGAACTGTAAAGTTCGGGTTCGTACCAAACTTTAGGATTTTTGGACCCCGGACCCGAACTTTTCAGTGAAAGTTCGGGTTTGGGTTCGGTGTTCGGCAAGTTAATGGTGCTTTTTGAAAGGCTGCAGAGCGGGCAATCAACAAGCGTTTAACTTGTGTGCCCTTAGAAGCCATCACAGCCATGCTTACTAATGGCATTGCTGTGATTGGCCAGTGCATCATGTGACCCAGCCTCTATATAAGCTGGTGTCACATAGCGCTGCACGTCACTCTGCTCTGATTAGTGTAGGGATAGGATGCTGCTGCTACTGTGAGGGAGAGAATAGGACATAATCTTTAATCTGAAGTGTTAACTCAGCGATCTACAGTATTATAGTTGTATATCATACATACTATTTTTCTTTGATAAGGAGCACAATATGTTGTTTATCACTTAATCATATTAGTTTTTATAATATTAGTTCTTTATAATATCTTCCAACCTAATATTGCAGCAATCCAGCAAAAAGAAATCAGGGGTTCATACGACATACTATTTATTTAATTATATTTATTTATTAAATAAGATATTTTAATACTCAAACCAGATGGTGAGTGCCTGTTCTTATTTTGCATATTCATAACAAATTCGTGGATGATAGGGTGAATCATCTAGAACAGAGCACCTTAACCACAGACCGGAGACGGGTGAGCCACGATATACTTGCAATATAATTCTGGCAGATAACTAGCCCCCAGCCACATTTCCGTAGTCTCCTAGTGCCTCTCCCAATTATCGAAGTACCCTTCAACCGAATAGCTATGGACCTCATAGGCCCAGTATTGAAGTCCGCCAGAGGGTATTAACACATCTTAGTCATTCTAGACTACGCCACTCGGTACCCGGAGGCGGTCCCACTGCGACATACCTTGGCCAAACTCATAGCTAGGGAGTTAATGGAGATGTTTTCCCGAGTGGGACTACCTAAAGAGGTTCTGACTGAACAAGGGACCCCTTTTAGGTCCAAGGTGATGAAGAAACTCTGTAAGTTGCTGCACATAGAACAACTACGGACGTCTGTTTACCATTAGCAAACGGACGGTCTGGTAGAATGGTTTAACCAAACATAAAAAATTATGTTGAAAAAGGTAGTGTCTAAAGATGGGAAGGACTGGGACCTCCTTCTGCCCTATTTTGCAGTGCAAGAGGTACCCCAGTCCTCTACTGGGTTCTCGCCCCTTCGAACTGCTATATGGGTGACACCCTCGTGGTCTCTTTGACGTGGCCAAAGAGGCGTGGGAACAATAACCCACTCCACATAAAAGTGTCATTGACTACGTTACCCAGATGCAAGATCGGATAGAGACAGTGTTGCCTCTTGTTAGGAAGCTTATGGAGGCAGCTCAGCGAGCAGAGTTGGGTCTATAATTGGCAGGCTCAGGTCTGGATCTTTAACCCGGATGATCATTTTTTTTTTCTGGTGCCGACCATGGGCAGTAAGTTCCTGGCTAGGTGGCAGGGGCCCTACGAGGTATTCGAGAAAATTGCAGATCTAAACTACAAGGTACACCAGCCAGGGTGGCGAATGCTGGAGCAGGTAAACCTGTACTGAAGACAGCCCATGGCCGGGTTTTCTAGGAGAAGAGGTACTGGCTCCTCTGTCTAATGCAAGAGAGGTGGTTGCCACAGTAAAAATTGTTGACAGCCTCTCCTCTAAACAAACTCAGGAGGCCAGGGAGTTCGTTAGTCGGAACATGGATGTGTTCTTTGAACTCCCTGGACCACTTCCAAAATCCAGCATGACATTGTCACTGAGCCTCAGGCAAAAGTTAGATTAAAACAATACCAGGTACCCGAGGCTTGGCGACAAGCCATATCGGAGGAGGTGCAGCTAATGTTGCTGTGAGCCGTCATTGAGGAGTCAAAAAGTGAGTGGGCCAGTCATATAATATTGATACCCAAGCCGGACAGGACGTTGCATTTTTTTTACGACTTTCGAAAACTTAACAAGGTTTTCAAGTTCGATGCGTATCCCATGCACCAGGTGGATGAGCTCATCGAGAAGTTAGGACAAGCCTGGTATTTTTCTGTTTTGGACCTCACGAAAGTGTACTGGCAGGTGCCCTTAACGGAGGCTGCCAAAGAGAAAACTGCTTTCATCACGCCTGACGGGCTGTATCAATATAAGGTCTTACCCTTTGGTCTGCATGGCGCCCCACCACTTTTCAGAGACTAATGGACATTGTGTTTGGTCCACATCGTCGGTACGCTTCGGCTTACCTGGACGATATTGTCATCCACAGTACCGACTGGGAAAGTCACCTACCCAAAGTGCAGGCTGTAGTGGACTCCCTTCTGAAAGCTGGCCTAACCGCTAACCCCAAAAAATTTGTGATAGGGTTAGAAGAGACTAAGTACCTGGGGTATGTCATTGGGCGCGGAGTCATCGAACCCCAAGTGAACAAAATAGAGGCGATACGGAATTGTCCCTGACCTGTCACCACTAGGCAAATAAAGTCATTCCTGGGAATGGTGGGCTATTACCAGGGGCGGATTAAGTGCATGATAGGCCCGGGGCTGTCTACCAAACTTGGGCCCCCCCCCCCTCCATTTTAGTTATTTATTTTTTTTGTATGAAGAGGCTGCGGTGCTTCATGGGCGCCACAGTCTCTTTTTAGGCCATATGACATCTTCAGACTAAAAAAAAATACCCCAAATTGGGTCCTAAACTGAAAAATGTGGTCACCAAATTTAAAATACATATAATTGTAATAAAAAAGACATGGAGGAGAATACAGCACCACATACCTCCTACATCCAGGGACATCTCCTGTCATGTAGACCTTCTCTTTCCTCTTCTCCTCCGTTTGACCCAGACCACCATGGCAAATTCTTTCAGCCACATCTCGTCTCTACAGTTTGTAACACAGACACATTAGATTTCTCAATTTTTCCATCAACCTCCTCATCCTGGTGTCCCCACAGCGTCATCCTGCCACCCCCAATACTGTGCCCGTTGTGCTTCCCAATGCCCCAGGAACTATACTGCTGAAAAAATAGTGACCCTAATAGACATAATTGGGGTAATTTATCAAACTGGTGTAAAGTAGAACTGGATTTCCAAAAGAGCTGTCAAATATGAAAGGTGGAATCTGATTGGCTGCTATGGGCAACTAAGCTACTTTCACACGGGTGTCCGCTCGTGCGCACCGTTTGAAGGGGCTCACGAGCGGCCCCGAACGCATCCGTCTGGCCCCAATGCATTCTCAATGGATGCGGATCCACTGAGAATGCATCCGCCTGCCAGCGTTCAGCCTCCGCTCCGCTCAGTGAGCGGACACCTGAACGCTGCTTGCAGCGTTCGGGTGTCCGCCTGGCCGTGCGGAGGCGAGCGGATCCGTCCAAACTTACAATGGAAGTCAATGGGGACGGATCCGCTTGAAGATGACACAATATGGCTCAATCTTCAAGCGGATCCGTTCCCCATTGACTTTCAATGTAAAGTCTGAACGGATCCGCTCAGACAACTTTCACACTTAGAAAATTTTCTAAGTTTTAATGCAGACGCATCCGTTCTGAACGGATGCGAACGTCTGCATTATCGGAGCGGATCCGTCTGATGAAACATCAGACGGATCCGCTCCGAACGCTAGTGTGAAAGTAGTCTAAGCCAGTTCTACTTTACACCAGTTTGATAAATTACCCCAAATGTTCCTATAGTGTCCACAGCAGCTATAATGTCCCTTAGAGTGCTCCCAGTAATAATACCACCCTCTATTGTGCTCCAGGCAATAATCCCTGTATAGTGTCCCCAGAAATAATAGAATTGCCCCTACAGTGCCTCCCCAATAGCAACACCCCCATATAGTAATTTCCACCACACTGCCCCCACATAGTAATCCCCCCATAGTAATTTTCCCCCACACAGTAATTTCCCCCAAACTGCCCCCATATAGTAGTTTGCCCCCCACACAGTAATTTGCTCTACACTGCCCCCACATAGTAATTTGCCCACACTGCCCCCACACAATAGTTTTCCCCACATAGTAATTTGCCCCCACAAGCAGTAATTTGCTCTACACTGTCCCCACATGGCAATTTCCCCCACACTGCCCCCACATAGTAATTTGCCCCCACACTGCCCCATAAAGTAATTTGTCCCCACACTGCCCCCACATAGTAATTTGCCCCCACACTGCCCCATATAGTAATTTGTTCCCACACTGCCCCCACATAGTAATTTGCCCCCACACTGCCCCATATAGTAATTTGTCCCCACACTGCCCCCACATAGTAATTTGCCCCCACACTGCCCCATATAGTAATTTGCCCCCACACTGCCCCATATAGTAATATGTCCCCATATTGCCCCATATAGTAATTTGTCCCCACATAGCAATTTCCCCACACACAATAGTTTCCCCCACACTGCCCCCATATAGAAATTTTCCCCCACACTGCCCCCACATAGTAATTTGCCCCCACACTGCCCCATATAGTAATTTGCCCCCACACTGCCCCATATAGTAATTTGCCCCCACACTGCCCCATATAGTAATTTGTCCCCGCACTGCCCCCACATAGCAATTTGCCCCCACACAGCCCCCACATAGCAATTTGCCCCCACACAGCCCCCACATAGCAATTTGCCCCCACATAGTAATTAGCCTCCACACTGCCCCCACATAGCAATTTGCCCCCACACAGCCCCCACATAGCAATTTGCCCCCACACTGCTCCCACATAGCAATTTGCCCCCACACAGCCCCCACATAGCAATTTGCCCCTACACTGCCCTTACATAGCAATTTTCCCCCACACAGCCCCTACATAGTAATTAGCCCCCACATAGTATTCCCTCCCATAATAATTTGGTCCCATACAGCCCCCCCCCCCAATGTACTCGATTTAACTTCCCTAATATGTCCTCCTGTGTGCCCCCCCCAAAGTAGGCACATGAAAAAAAAATAATAATAAATGAACAAAAAAATGAAAAGATAAATACTCACCTACTGTATGTCCAGGGCCAGGCGCTTGCTCGCAGGGTCAGGCGCATCACAGTGCTGCGTCCCTGCACAGGCGCGCGATGACGTCCTCACGCACGCCTGCGCCGGGATTTCTCTACCGCATAGGCCTCAGGCCTTCAAGGCCTGAAGCCTATGGCGGTGATCGCGGACGGGACAGGGAGCTATGCGCTCCCGTGCCCCGCAGCAATATGTGGGCGTTCGGGTCAGCGTTGGGCCCCCCAGCGGTGCTGGGCCCGGGGCTGCCGACCCGAACGTCCCTATTGTAATCCGCCACTGGCTATTACATGAGGTTTGTTTCCTGCTTTGCTACTCTAGCCGAGCCCATGTGCAGCCAGCCAGTCACAGGGGGTACACGTGAGGTTCACTGTGGACCGATGAGGGGCCAAATGGTATAACACACAGTTCATCAGTTTACTCACGGTTAGCAGATTGCCCCCCTGGGCTAGCAGCACAGTGTTGAGGTGGACAGCACGAAATCCTCCGGGCGACGCTCTGTGGTAGGAAGCATCAGCCAAGATGGTGGTTGAGGTGCCCTTGATATTAAGGGTGCTTAGGGTGCTTGTTGCGGCTGAGTCCCTTGATGGTTTTTGTCGTGACACCAGTACCGTTAATGGTGGTACAACCATAGGTAGTAATGAGGTAGACAGTGGTAAGATGCAACTCACAACTTTTACTTTGGATCCCGCCCCCCCCGCACTTTTCTGTACTCGCTATACAGCAGCACTTACCTGTCACGTCCAGGGCCTCCAGGTGACGTCTCCTCTCTCTCATCATCTTCTCTATAGATCTTCTCTCAGCAGCCTCGTCTCTGCAGAGTGTGACACACAGACATCTTAGCTTCCTCACATTCTATCATTATCCCCCAACTGGAGTCCCCACAGTGTTATCCTGCTGCTTGCTGTGCCCCCCCCCCCCCCCCCCAGGGGTGTAGCTATAGGGGGTGCAGAGGTAGCAGTCGCTACCGGGTCCAGGAGCATGAAGGGGCCCAAAGATACTTATGCCACATAAGACACACAAAGCACTGAGGGAAGGGGGGCCCAAGCTGAATTCTTTCACCGGGGCCCATGAGCCTTTAGTTACGCCCCTGCCCCCCCAATACTATCCTGAAGAAACATTACTGCCCCCCATAGTAATAGTGCTCCTCATAGTCCCACCAATAGTAATTGCCTTCTAGAATGCCCTCATTAGTAACACTGCCCCAACCGTGATAATGCTCCTCAACAATCCCCCCATTATTAGAAGAGTCCTCCCATATTAATAATACCCTCACAGAGTCCCCCAGTAGAAATAAGGCCCCCCTATTGTTCCCCCAGTGGTAATAAAGCTCCCTACAGACCCCTCAGTAGTAATAAGGCCCCCATAGTGCGCTTAGTAGAAATAAGGCGGATCTATAAGACCCTCCTATAAAGCCCCCAGTAGTTATAAGACCGCCTATAATGTCCCCTGGATCTGCAGTGCCCCCTGCAGTTATAATCCTCCCTCCACCATACAGTCCCATGTAAATAACATCACCTCCTCCCCAGCCGCCTCCAACGCACAATCCCATGTAAACATCACCCCCTAAGGCTACTTTCACACTTGCGTTCGTGCGGATCTGTCCTGTACTTGTACAGGACGGATCCGCACCGATAATACAAACTAATGCATCCGTTCAGAAACGATTTGTTTGTATTAGATTTGAATTTCTAAGTCCCAATACGGATCCGTCCTGACTTACATTGAAAGTCAATGAGGGACGGATCCGTTTACAATTGCACCATTTTGTGTCAATGCAAATGGATCCGTCCCCATTGACTTACATTGTAAGTCAGGATGGATCCGTTTGGTTCCGCAAGGCCATGCGGACACAAAAACGCTGCTTGCAGCATTTTGGGGTCCGCCTCCAAAACGGAACGGGGGGCCGTACAGAGCCGAACGAATGCATTCTGAATGGATCCGCATCCATTCAGAATGCATTGGGGTTAAACTGATGCATTTGGGACTGCTTGTGAGAGCCTTGAAACTGATCTCACAAGCGGATCCCCAAACCCAAGTGTGAACGTAGCCTAAACATTAAGTCCCATGTACATAAACATCATTCCCCCCACCATCCACTTTCGACATACAGTCCCATGTAAATAACATCACTACCTCCCCCAGCCACCTCAAGCACACAGTTCCATGTCAATAACATCCCTCCCTTCAGCCCTAACATACATCCCAGTTAAATAACTACAACTCCCAGCATTGCTCTGCCTCTCCCTTAACTTACCTTTCCTCATGTACAGACATCACCATTAGGCTCCTTCTCCTCTTCACTCCGGTCCAATCCTGCACTGGTCACATGATGGTGACATCATCCAGGTCATCCTATCACAGCCTGTTTTGCTGATCACATGACCTGTGATGTCACCACAGGTCCTTCACCTCTTCCCAGGGTATTTGATTCAATTGTATTGCCGTTCTGTGTACGGTAATACAGTTGTATCTAGCAGGCAGGCAGACCATTCGGAGCCTGGGACAAAACATCAGGGGCTTAGGCCCCGAATGTTTTAACCTAGCGACGCCCCTGGCACTAGTGAATGGGAGTCAGGAAACGGAGCTCCCTTGGGCCCCCAGGAGCAACTGGGCCCGGGGCAGCTGCCCCTTTTGCCCTGCGGCAAAGACGGCCCTGCTAATCTGTGTTGCAAAGTCTTCACTCTATCTTTCCTCCCACTAACTTGATCTGACTACCTCATATCTGCTCTCTTCTGAACTACATTTTTCCAACTGCCTTGACTATTCTGTCTCACTATGCCTGACCTAGGTATATATATATATATATATATATATATATATATATATATATATACTAAGTTCTATCCCCATCTACTGGTGGGATGTATAAAATTCAACTAATAGGCCTGTTAACAGGAATTTTGCAGTTACACAAATGCAAAATTATACATGACAACCTAGTGCTTATAATAAAATAAAAAGTGCTTTTAAGCAGTGCCCACACACACGTAGTGGTATGCTGCATACCCCCATGGTAAAAAGTAAGTCACCCTCGACGTTGGTATTGTCTGAAGCTGTGGATCTCTAAGCCGTGTCCTGAAATACACCAAATACACACTTCCAAATATGCACATGTGAATATAAACATTGCAATGCATTATCATGACTTTTCAATAACCTCCTGTAAATAAAGGGTTATGCACAAAAATACATTCTAGGCAAATATATATATAAAATATATCACATACATTTTCTCTTTATGGTAGATATGTGATGGCCAAAATGGTTATAAGAGAATAATCTCACATAAGGGCAATAAAAGTCCATGATATGGGTTTGGAAGATAAAGTCCATTCCTAAAATGGGGTATAAAACATGTATAACATTTTTTTTTAAAGCGCAAAGATTTTGTTATAAAACAATTGAGCACAGAAAATTCCTTCTGGGTACTTGACTTTAAACATTGCATTAAATAAAGTCCCTTGATAACCTGTAAATGAGGTAAAAAGGGGTTAAACATGGTAAAACACACAATCAAAGTGCAACATTCTTGAGGTAGGTGGAGTTCTTGATGGAGTCCTTGCAAAAGAACTTAGAGAGGGGCTCAATAAAAACAGGAAGAGAAGTCCTCTCAAACAATAGCAGCTCCTGCTCCATAGTACAGATAAGACGGCCTACTTAATTGTAGGGATCCGAGCAGGAAGACACATCCGTCGGAATAGGGCTCCCAGAATCCCAGGAATCAGGGGATGATCCTTCTGGACGTCCCTCCATTACTTTCCGTTGAGGGGTAGTTGGCAAGTTGAGGTCTTGCTTGACTTTTTCAAAGACAGGGGGCGGTTCCTTTTTCTCTTTGTAAACCAGCCCAGCAATAGGGTCACTCCTGGTCACAGGATTGGTACTCTCATACAATTTCTTTGGTGTTGAGGGACCAGCCAGTTCCTCTCCATGAAGTGGAACTACAATCATTTGTGATGGCTGCACAGCTAGCTGCTGAAACAACATTTCACAGTCCTCTGTAGAGCTATTGAGGGTCTGTGGCTCGGGCCTTCTTCTTCTGACCCTTTCCCTTTGAGGTTTGGTGTCTGGATCTTTTGTAACAATGGCGGGTTGCCAAAGGATGTTCGTTCCTGCAAAACCAGTAGCATATTGGTTCTGGGTAGTACTAGGTGGTATGTATTTTGCATCAGGCGGCCGCGCAGGGGCGGTAGGAAGCTTCTCTTCTAATTCCTCCTCAGAATCAGAGTCCTGAACAGGCTCCTGGGGCTCTGTGGGTTGGCCTGGCCTATGAACTGCAGTGGCGTAGGGCCCACGGGTACCCTCTGCAGGGGTGAACTCAACCACCTCGCCAACATACAGGCTATGGAGCCAAGGGGGAAGCTCCTTTCTCTTTACAGACCGGCGATTCACGTAGTACTCACGGTCTGTTGATAAGTCACGGATGAACCCGAACCCTCTCTGCTTACAGAAGTCCAATACTCGGCCCAGTTTACGTACCGGTACCGGGAAATCCTTTACAGGGGTCTCCAACAGCTTACGGGTAAGTCCTTCATTATAGTGCTTACAAGCATGATTACGCGGCAGCCGGGCAGCTTTTATCTCTGCTGACAACTTTGCCCAGAGCGCGGTGTGCTTCATGGTGGGCCACGCTATGGTGGGTATCTTTTCAGAGTGACCGGACCTTTCGGCTGATTTATGCGACTAGGGTCGCGGCATCGCGGCTGCATGCTGACCTGCACTTTCTTTTGCAGTCTTAGGGCCACGGTCTTCACTGCGCTCCCTCCAGTGATGATCATAGAAATTGTTAATAAGTGATCTAGATTGTTTAACACTTAACTTTTACTTTTTAATATAAAATAGATGGGATGTATCCCTCCAAATAACACGAGCTGAATACACAATACCGTTTCCAAAAACCCCACAATCAAGAAGGGGTGCTTGATGGAAACGGCAGCAACTGTGTCCACCCCTGTTCAGGTAGTGTCGGACACAAAGGGTAACCAGTGCTGGTATGCACTAATACCCAATCAACGGGGCGGCAATAATTGATAAATGCCGGTACCACATGTGCGAAAAAAGGGGGCTGAATGCACAATACTGCTTTACCCAAGAAAAAGAGGGGCTGGGAAAGAACGGCAACAGCAACAGCTGTGCCCTCACTTGTTCATCAGATGTGGGACACTGTAGGTAACAATAACAGATGTGTGCTGGTACCTAAGCCGCACAATAATTCCACATGTGCGTAAAAAAGGCTGAATACACGATACCGTTTTCCACTTCCCCAAGATAAAAAGGGGACGTGAGAGAACGGCAACAGTTGTGTCCTCACTTTTTGGTGGAGTGTGGGACACTGTAGATGGCAAAGACAGGTGTGTATTGATACCTAAACCGCACAAAGGCTGAGGTATCGGCAAGGGTATATGTCGACACTCTAGACACTGATGGCAAACATATAATGCGGACAAGTATTACACAG
Organism: Bufo bufo; assembly: GCF_905171765.1. NCBI lineage: Eukaryota > Metazoa > Chordata > Amphibia > Anura > Bufonidae > Bufo > Bufo bufo. The sequence continues at coordinate 121,461,758 of NC_053396.1, read as the reverse complement.
CATAAACAAAAATGCACAACGACACACAACAAACCAACAGAAAACATACACTCACCTAAAGAATTATTAGGAACACCATACTAATACGGTGTTGGACCCCCTTTTGCCTTCAGAACTGCCTTAATTCTACGTGGCATCGATTCAACAAGGTGCTGATAGCATTCTTTAGAAATGCTGGCCCATATTGATGGGATAGCATCTTGCAGTTGATGGAGATTTGAGGGATGCACATCCAGGGCACGAAGCTCCCGTTCCACCACATCCCAAAGATGCTCTATTGGGTTGAGATCTGGTGACTGTGGGGGCGATTTTAGTACAGTGAACTCATTGTCATGTTCAAGAAACCAATTTGAAATGATTCAAGCTTTGTGACATGGTGCATTATCCTGCTGGAAGTAGCCATCAGAGGATGGATACATGTTCTCATTCTGTTTACGCCAAATTCGGACTCTACCATTTGAATGTCTCAACAGAAATTGAGACTCATCAGACCAGGCATCATTTTTCCAGTCTTCAACAGTCCAATTTTGGTAAGCTCGTGCAAATTGTAGCCTCTTTTTCCTATTTGTAGTGGAGATGAGTGGTACCCGGTGGGGTCTTCTGCTGTTGTAGCCCATCCGCTTCAAGGTTGTGCGTGTTGTGGCTTCACAAATGCTTTGCTGCATACCTCGGTTGTAACGAGTGGTTATTTCAGTCAATGTTGCTCTTCTATCCGCTTGAATCAGTCAGCGCATTCTCCTCTGACCTCTAGCATCCACAAGGCATTTTTGCCCACAGGACTGCCGCATACTGGATGTTTTTCCCTTTTCACACCATTCTTTGTAAACCCTAGAAATGGTTGTGCGTGAAAATCCCAGTAACTGAGCAGATTGTGAAATACTCAGACCGGCCCGTCTGGCACCAACAACCATGCCACGCTCAAAATTACTTAAATCACCTTTCTTTCCCATTCTGACATTCAGTTTGGAGTTCAGGAGATTGTCTTGACCAGGACCACACCCCTAAATGCATTGAAGCAACTGCCATGTGATTGGTTGACTAGATAATTGCATTAATGAGAAATAGAACAGGTGTTCCTAATAATTCTTTAGGTGAGTGTATAATGATATGGGTGCAAAAGCGAGCCGTGCAGCGCGGTATACACAGTTACACCCAAACCCAAATGGTGCACGGCGGCCCCGTTAAATAACCAGGTGTCCTACCCTACAGATGATGGATATTCCGGACACCTCCGTTGATGTTTCTGGTCAGGGTGGTCCACTTGGGTGGTTGGAGAGTCAGCACACTGTAAAAGGGATCACAGAACAGTATTCCTTACTATCCCTAGTTGACCCTTGGACCCTACAATAACCCTTTAGTCTAACCACGGGGTGTCCCACTAGTTGGGTCCCCGTCTGGAACCTAACCCTGGAATTGCGATCCCTGTTTGGCCCTGAGAAGATCCCTACATGCATCTTTCTGAGGCAAAGAAAAAAACAATCCTCTCATCAGGGGAATAAATATGGAGTGGGCCAGAAGGTATGGATTATTTGCTAGGGATGATATTATCACCAGCAAATACAGAAGCCACCAGGAGCAGTAGCTCACAGGTGAGATGCAGTGCACAGATAGGTGCACAGCATACAGGGGAAAGAAGGAAAGGGGAACAGATGAAAAAAGCCCCCTTCCTTCTTGCGACGCAGGTTGAGGCCGCAGGCATGAATGTTACCTGTTTTTTTCAGGAGCGCGCCTTTCTTTTAAAGCACTGCGTCGCCTTATTCGCGCGACGCGCGCTATAGTGACGTCAGCCATCGCCCGATATGGCGGCGGCCACTAATGACGTCTGCCCTCACATGAGTGCCCTCACGCCATACAAACATGGCGCATGCGCACTGGGCGCATTGCGCGATGTGATGACGTGGTATTATCAGTGGAAGCAGGACGTCTAGGCGGCACATGCGTGAAGTAACTACGAGCATCCGAGGTCCAGCTTGTGTGGGGCGGTGCTAGTGCCTGCGTCGTGACTGAAATGAAACGCTGCGCAGGCGCCTCTCCCTCACTAACTATGCTGTAACCTAGGATGCGCTGCTACTTAGCTAAGCATGATCGTTTTTATGTTGCCATCGGTAACAAAAATAAAAAAAGGGGGGAAGGGAGAAAGTCCCACAGTATAAACTATATGGATGTATGCGTTTTACGCCAGATGTACACTGTGGACCTATATAGAACATAAAGCGGACATGATGTAGATGCACAATCTATCCGTATATACAGGCATATTGATGTATAGGCACCGTATAGGAGTGCATCTATGGACAACGGGACATATGGCCAGAAGATGCACATCCAGACAACCCCGATATGGGTATATATTAGTTAGTTAATGATATTTCTTGCGGTTTTGATATTTCAATTTCCTGACAATGGGTAACAAAATGGCCCAAGACAGGTAATAGGCACTACATAAGGTATAACCCATTCCGCCATATTGTAAAGCGCAGAAAGGGGATATGTAGATAGTTTATTTTATTATGTTTTTGGGGAAGGCAAAAACTTCATCTGAGACGGCATTATAGAAAGCAGCCGAAGTGTAGATGTTCATTTAGGCCTCTAGGGGATACCGTATCAAGTTGGAAAGTCCAGCGTGCTTCCCTCTGCAATAGGAGACGGTCCCAATCGCCACCACGTACCGGTGGGATTTTGTCAATGCCTATAGCTCTAATACAGTTCGAGTCTCCACTATGGTTGTCATTTACGTGTCGGGCCACTGGTGTGTCACGTTCATTCGTGATATCGCCCAGATGTTCCCCGAGACGCCTACGCAGCTCTCTTTTGGTCTTTCCGACGTATTCAAGTCCACACATGCATGTGATCTTATAGATAACACCACGTGTGCGGCAATTGATGAAATCATTGATGGTAAAGGACTTCTGGTAGATTTGAACTAAAAAAGGTTTTGCTGCTTTGTAGAATCTTACAGGCCACACAGCCACTACACCTATAACAGCCATTGATCTTACGATCCAACCATGTCGCTGTTTGGGTGGCCGGGGTGTAGTGGCTGTGTACCAACATATCTTTGAGGCTACTCCCTCTCCTAAAGGTGATCTGTGGGTAACTGAAAATGGTCTTATTAATTTCAGGGTCCATCATTAAGACGGCCAATGTTTACGAAGACTATCCCTAATCTGTCCAGATGCATCGTCAAAAGTCGCGATAATCCGGATCTTATTCTCAGTCTCCTCCTTTTTGGCTTTAGGTACCAGGAGGTCGGACCGCCTTGCTGTCAGTGCGGTTTGATATACTGGTTTAAGGACCTCATTAGGGTATCCCCTATCAAGGAACCGATTTTGTAGGACTTTAGCTTGGTCGACGAACTCTGACTTGCTGGAACAGTTGCGTCTGAGGCGCAAATATAGACTTTTTGGTATGCCCCTTTTCTGAGAAAAGGGGTGGCCACTGTCCCAGTGCAGTACAGAGTTAGTCGACGTGGCTTCCTAGAAATCGTGGTGTCAAGCTCGTTGAAGCGCCTCTGGATATTTTGATATCCAGAAATGCCAAGTTATCTCTGTTAGCTTCAGATGTGATTAAAATTGAGTCTAGAAACAAAATGGAAGAAGGATTCCTTTGTGCCGTTCCATATGACAAAGATGTCGTCTATGTACCGCGCCCACATAAGTATGGGCCCGGTACATGACGACATCGTGTCACCAAAGAACTCCTGCACGCGAACTTGCAGCTCCGCAGTCATCTCTGTGGGGGGTCCAAGTCGGTCAGGTGCAGAGCGCTCCGAGCTTTCAGCCATGCTGCTCCTGCACTTTCTCTCTCTCTTTCTGCAGCGATCGGTACTTCTGCTTCTTACGTGTGCACGCACGTCACGCTCTTCTGAAGCTCCAGGTCCGCCTCCCAGGTCTGTTTGAATGACGGGAGCGGCGCAACCACTATCCACCACACGGGGGGCGGTCTCAGCAAGTCGAATCTTCGGCACAGTATCGGTCAGTACCCCGATCGGGCTTGGTTGTTTAGTAACACACAAGGCTGGGGCAATTTTTTGTGTATAAAGAGGTTCATAGGGGACTATATCTGTGTCTGTGCTGTCATCCCAACTGTTTATAGGTAGGCAGATTGTCAAGCCAAACATAGTTCCACCCATTTTGTTTCAATGATAGGACTCTTCCTAGGGCAAGGAGGGCGGTGTGGTGCTGCATACAGGGTCCGCCTTTCAAAACCCACACAGTACAGGTAGGATGGGCTTGAACCGGACAACTTTGCATAAAGGGGTGGCACACTGGTTTCTTGCTCTGCAGGGGGTGTCGCCGATTTGCACAGTGATGGCGCAGTATTATTTTTAAATCGGAGCTCCGGCGGCCATATTAGTTTCACAGTAACAGTCTATTCACTGCAAGGTGACTTTTTGCTGGTTTATGACTGCTTGTTTTGTCACTTGCCTAAAGTGTGAATAAAACACTGAACTGTTTGATCCAAAGAACTTGTTGTTGCCTCTATACTGTATCCGCTAATCCTGTCTACCAGATCGAAACCCCACAGTGGTAATGACTCTGGAATGCTTTTACTTATCTAAACCATTCTGAGAATGTTTTCTCGTGACACATTGTACTTCATGTCAGTAATAAATTTCAGTCAATATTTTTTCCTTTATTTATATTAAAAAATCAAAAATTTACAGAAAAGTTTGAAAAATTCACAATTTTCGAAAATTGAATTTCTCTGCTTTTAAGGCAGATAGTGATATCATAAAATAGTTATTACATTATGTCTACTTTATGTTTATAAATGTCAGTTAATTTTTTTAGGATGTCAGAAGGCTTAGAATTTTAGAAGTAATTCTTAAAATTTGTAAGAAATTTTCCAAAACTCACTTTTTCAAAAAGACAAGTTCAGTTATGAAGTTTTTGTGTGGCTTACATAGAAACCACTCATAAATGACCAAATTTTTGAAACTACAACTCTCAAGTTATTCAAAACTGATTTTACAAACTTTGCTAACCCTTTAGGTGTTCCATAAGAATGAAAGGAAAATGGAGTTTAAATTTCAAAATTTTACTTTTTTATGCAGATTTTCCATAAAATTCAATATTTATTACCCTGGTTCTGCATGTGTTAGAAACATCCCATATGTAATCGTAAAATGCTGTAGGGGCACAACACAGGGCTCAGAAGAGAAAGAGTGCTATATAGTTTTGCAGGGCAGATTTTACTGAAATAATTTTAAGTGACCATGTCACATTTGAAGACCCATACAGTAAAAACTACCAAAGATTAACCCCACTTTGGAAACTACGGTATAATCAAATCAGGAATTAATTCAGTTTATAGAAATAATGCAAATTAACCTAATTTACCCTTTACACCAAGTATTACTACACAATCTATAGTTTTCTTTTTTTTTTTGTTACCGATGAATATGGCGAGAGCAAGATTTATATGTAGTACCTATCAAAAATGTGTGCCCAAAAGATAGCTTTATTTTGAATACCAGCTGACATCCTCAAAGATGCTGCAGCTGTCAACTAACAAAAAGTAAGCTCAACGACTAATGATTTTGAAAGGGGAAATTATTAAGACTCTTAGAAGCAATAGTGAATTTGTTATTTATGAAACAGAATGTTCCTATTTTAAACAGTATGTTGGAGATAGTAGTAGAACATTAAAAGTCAGGATCTCAGATATATATAATACTCTTTCTAATCATTTTAAGTTATATCAAAACAATAATCCTTCAGATTTGAAGTTTGTAGCCTTACAGACAGTTGGAAGAAATTGGATGGGAGGATAATTTACTGCACAAATGTCTAGAGCAGAATCCAGAAAAAAATTTGAGTTTGGATCCTTGGCACCTGCAGGTCTAAACGCAGATTTAGAAGTGTTTTCTTTTATTAGTGAGATATGGAGGACAAGTGCCCACTGTATCATTGATGCAAGGCTGTTTTCCAGTGCATCGATGGGCCCTTGGCCCAGCCCCTCATAATCTAGACTAATTGCTTCTGACACTGGTTTTATATGTCTATCTGGCTTTGATTTTTTCTTTATTTGGATTTTTATTTGTATATTTATATATCCTTAAGGGGATTCTGTCATCAGGTTTGGGGCTATAGAGATACGGACATGCACCTGTGAAGGAGCCCAGCACCGCCTATGTCTCCTCCTTTCATCAACGATAGATAGCGCTAATCTCGCGATGCGCGAGCTCGCGCATGCGCAGTGCCGGTATAATGTTCATTCCCTGTGCTGGCATCAGCCTCAGGGAAAGAACTGCGCATGAGCGAGCTCACGCATCGCGAGATTACGGCTATCTATCGTTGATGAAAGGAGGAGACATAGGCGGTGCTGGACTCCTTCACAGGCGGGCGTGGCTGGGCACGGCTGGGCACAAGTAAGGTTAGTGCAGCCCCTTGGACAGATTCAACACTCATTTGCATATTTATAAAATCCTTTTTTAAAGAAATTAAAACCACACAGCCCTATAGGACACATATATTGCGGACATGCTAGCGGCGATCTAGCCGTGCATGTCCGTATCTCTATAGCCCGTAACGTGATGACAGAATCCCTTTAAGCCTCCTAACAGTCACATTAAAATTGGAAGAACCTTTCAAAAATGTAACTTTTTTTTTGTGTAGATTTTCAGTAAATCTTGTTGGTGCACAACTCAGGGGACACTATTGCACTTTTAATCCCTTACTGACATAATAAATTTTAGCCTTAAGGACCAATAATATTTCCCTCCTTTGTGTTCTAGCAGTTATAACTTTTTAATTTTTTCTTCTAATTTTTTTATTTTATTTTGCGGGATTAGTTGTAATTTTTTTTAAGAACCATTTTGGGGTATATATAGTTTATTAAGTAACTTTTATTATTTCATTTTTAGAGGGAAAGATTAAAACAGCAATTTTTACATTTCGTGTGGAATTTATTTATAGTGTTCACTATGTGGTAAAAATAACATAATTTTATTATGTGGTCAGTGATGATAATGTCATATGTCTATATATTGTTTACTATTTTTCCTTTCCTCTTGAAGTCTGTCAGCTTTGCAGCTGCTCCCTCATTCTCCCCCAGACTGAGAGGGAGAGGGGAGGTTGCTTTATCTGCTTATTTCTCTGGTTTGGTACCAGCTAGAGATATGGGCTTTGTATTGTTTGAAAGCTGACATTCGAAGCTGACAATACCAGAATTACAGCAGTTTCTTCAGTACATGGGAAGATATCACAGATAGAAATTGGGATGCTGTGAATATAGCTGAAAGTAAAAATAAAATCAGGTTTTACCTGCGGGTATTCCCGACTCAATTTCTAACAGGGATATCTCCTCTGTGTCTATAGCTGTCCTTTTGGTCTTGTAGGAAATACTGGAATGCCAGCTTTCAGAAAAGACCAGCTACATGTTTATAGCTGCTACCATTAAGAAGATAGCTCAGCTGGGGCAGAACAGTTAAGTACTTTTTCCAAAGCAGAGATAAGCTTGGGCAAAACAGTTAGGTGATTAATGTGTTATATATGTGTTATAAGAAAATGCAGTCTGGTCTATATTTTCCATATTTTCTATTGCACTCTGTTCCCTATATAAGAGAGAGAAGTTAGCTTAGCTAGTTCATCATATTTTTGGAGGAAGAAACTAACGCATATGACGTGTGGCTAAAAGGTGGAAAAGTTATCTATATGTTCATTGTTCCAGTATTGTCCTTCTGAAGAATGTGCCTCCCGCTTTTGAATTGGAACAACTTGTACATCCAAAGGCAAGTGCTTGCTGAGTTCCGGGATATCAGCATCCAAGAATATGGAATACACATTCACAAAGTTGTTATTACACACAAACCAGAAGACAGTCAAACTACATGAAGCAGCAGCCGAGACAACTGAAAGGGAGGATGAGAGCTGTACTGGCATGATTACATTCCTATCTGTGGTATGTGCAGGATTATTAAGTGTTTCCTCCAGCACTATTAGATAGTTAACATCAATTACAGTCTATGGTGATAAGAAGAAGAATGAGTCCTGTGATCTAAACTTATCTATCAATTATCAAGCTACTCTTTCACATAATCATAGAAAGGAAGATGACATTTATTTATTATTTGGTGTTTATGGATTGATATACTATTTATGAATTGATATAGTTTGCTTGGACCACAGCGCTATCATTTATACCACCATCAGCCACTTGTTTTCAGCAATTTTAATTATTTTTACCCGTTATTTGCTAGGGCTGGTCAACAAGGCATTTAATAGGACCATGATGGCAAATTTAAAATAATATATATGATACAAGACATTTATCTTCTATTTTATTGTATTGGATATTTGCTTTGCATTATTTGTATTGTTTTCATTATTTTAAGCATTATTTGGCTCTCTAATTTGTACCTGACCACTGACAGCTAGTCATTTTTTGATAAAATTTTTGCGATTGGGCTAACGGGAATTTAGGTGATTGTGCTCATGGCAAGGTTTCATGTTGTAGTTGTTTGGTGAGTGTTCCCAATATTGTGTACATTATAGTGGTTTCGTCTGACCCTAAACTAGCTGTAATGTGTGTCTAAAGATAAGCTTTCATTGCTCTCTCTTCCTCTACCAAATGTTCTGTCACATCAATGTATATGCCTAGGATGCAAACTGTGTCCCTGATTGGGATCTAATATAGTGACTATGACATGTCCCCTACAAGGCATTTTGGCTAAGGCTGCCAGCCAGGGACCTACCCAGGGTCAGGTGATCTTCACTCAAAATGGTAGATGCCATTCTGAGTGATTCATCCAAATTGAATGACAAAAGTTTCAGATTTGCTGGAATTGTCGAGTTTTGGTTTATGAAACATTTGATTTGTTTACAATCGATTAGCTCATATCTAATTAACAAGTCATAAATTTGTTCATCCTTTTTATCTTTTAATTTGTTTATTTTTATTATTTATTGTAATTAACTTCGAGCGAAGCTGAATTTCCTTGTGCCTCGTGGTAATGGATCACTTTTCCCTGAAATGGCAGTAAAAATAATTTAAAAAATCATACTTACCTCATCCATGCCGACCAACGTGATGGCATCCTAATGCACCGCGTGAGATTTCGCGCTGGATCTTCAAGCAAGATGGCCGCAGCAGCCTCTTCACACTAGAAAAATGATAAGTTAAGTGTAATTAAATATTTTTTTAACTATTCAACTCCTGAAAGGCATAAATATTAATCTCAGATGCCGTTATAAGCGATGAACGTGGCATCTGACGGGTTCAATGACGGGGGCAGCATAATTGCCATTCCCAGTTATTGCACCCGCTACTTAACAAATAAATGTGCTTCGTGACTAAGTAATTCATCACAATGCCAGTTTTTTTTTTTTAATTCGGCAAAGCAGCCAAATAGAATTTTTAAGAACTTCCCTTATCTCTAATTGTAATGCAATATCCATACATTAATATTGCAAAAGGAAGAAAAGAAAACACACCATTATATCCCCTAGTCCAACTCTGCCTAAGTGAAAAAGAAAAAAGGAAAAAACATAATTTAACTTTCTTTGATTCCTTCCATGTTCAGGACAAATTTTCTAAGTTTTCTCTGAGGGATCATCATCTTGATTTTTATTAGACACTAGTTTTTTGACACAAACTTCTTGGAAAAGGGGATCTTATGCTAATTTATGTTGGTGTATTTTGGGGTACTAATAAAAGAACAGCTGTGGTGCTATCAGCTTCTGTCAAATAAAAAACTGTGCCCAATTAAGAGCTTTTGGAACTCTTCCAAGACATTCTTTGAGATTAGGCAATATTTTTGTCAAAATCCCAGTGATACTATACATATTTCTTCATTACTTTGTATTTTTACAGTTGTCCCTGCACTATACTTATAGGGAAACCTAATAAACGTTCTAAGAGAGTGTATGCAGTATAAGCTACATAACAATCAATATTACAGCACAGTATTCCAGTGCTAGAAGCTATGCGGCAATTTTTACCTTCTGTCATTGCTATGAGATTCTCCTGATAAATGGATGTGTGAAAGCTTCAGACATCTATTTCATTCAAAGTCAGCATGGATACTAAAACACCTAATTTACTCACAGGCAGGCTGCATTTATCAAACCTACGCATTTTATCTGTACAACACATAAGAATAGGGATTACAAGATTTCCTGTGGGGGAGATTTGCATGCTTAGCGGGTCATTGACCCATCTAGTTGCTTTTTTATAGAAAAAAAGAACATGTAGCACAGCATACTCTAATAAAGACTGGAATACTTTCAGAGTATGGTGAAGAGTCTTAATATGTATGTCTCCTTTTGACTCATTGTTTATTTGTTTTCACCTTTAATCATTTTACCTGGTTATTACTTTGCAATTGTAATGTGCCGCAGAAAATGTTGGTGCTAAATATATAAAAAATTCATATTATGACATTGACACATTAGTGCCTGGATTATATTGATAGATAAAGAGATGACAGAACCTTTTCACTTTTACATCAGTATGTGTAAATGAAAAACAAGAGTGAAACATAAGCAGGGTAAAATATATTGTAAAGGATTTGGACTTCCATGTTTTCGACCAGATCCTGGTTTACCGTAGAGTTAAAAAATAATGATGCAACAGAACTGAACAAACTACAGCCATGTAAAAATAGTCTAAGCAATCTATTCTTTATTCTTTCTCCAAAATATGAAACATCCAACTCAAAGCAAATATTAAACCTGATAAATAGATTCAACTGTGTCTACAGATGAAGAGTTCAAATTTTTGCCTTTTCACATATCTACTTCATATGGCACTTTGGTGATTTGGTAAATGAACCTGCAAGTTGCAATGGTGCAAATGCCAAAAGACAGACACAGAGTATAAACATCATATTATTTTTAATGAATGCGATTAAAAATACATATACAGGTGAAACTCGAAAAATTAGAATATTGTGCAAAGTTCATTTATTTCAGTAATGCAACTTAAAAGGTGAAACTAACATATGAGAGACTCATTACATGCAAAGCGAGATATCTCAAGCCTTTATTTGTTATAATTTGGATGATTATGGCTTACAGCTTATGAAAACCCCAAAGTCACAATTTTGAGGTACTCTTTGCTCAGGGGTTATGGATTAATTAGCTGACTAGAGTGTGACACTTTAAGCCTAGAATACTGAACCTTTTCACAAAATTCTAATTTTAATCTGCATTAATGCAATTCCTTTTAATTTGCATTACTGAAATAAATGGACTTTTGCACAATATTCAAATTTTTTGAGTTTCACCTGTATATGTAAAAAAAAATTTGAGCAATCCACACAAAAGTAGGGAAAGAAATTCATGTGAGGGACAAACTCAATGCAGACAAGTAAACATATAAAATAAAGTGCAAATGCTGGACTTACATAGGCTAAAGTTAGGGAGTCAAATGTGATTGCATCCAAAAGCGGTGTGCAATATAATTGAATGCACAAAGTACAAATCCAGTATCCCAAAGGTAAAAGTGACGCAGAGGTGACCACCATTACCTATGCCCAACCATGTCCTACTTTGGTGATTTGGTTAAAAGGGTTGTCAGACATAGTTTTTATTGGAAACTTTTGTGAGTCTTGTAAAATAATTTAATTTAAAAAACTTACCTTACTTTTACCAGCCTTCTTCAATCCATTGTTGTCGCTCCTTCCTCTTCCCCAAGCTGCAACCAGTGATACATTGTTGTGGCTGCAGTGGTGACATCCTATATAATGCTGCAGCCAATCACTGGCTTTAGGGGTCATGGCTGTTTACCGCTGAGGCTAGTGATTGGCTGAAGGGGAATATATGATGTCATTACTGCAGCCCCAAGAATATGTTACAGATGTAGCCCAAGAATGAGCAAGGATTGGCAGTTCTGGATTGGAAAAGATGATAATAAGGTAATGTTTACTGGCTCCACAACAGAATTTAAAATGAACTCAGACAGTCCCCTTAGTATTATATAATGCTATATTATAACCGAAATAATCCTCAACAAAAATGAGAAAATCATGTGTGAGCGCAAACAAGTGTGCCTGTTTTAGATATTATGTTTACATACTATGTCCATTAACCATGATATTTTTGACTGGCATGGTATCACCTGCATGATTAGTTTAATGCACGTCTTCTGTTGGCCTGTGGTTGAGATATCTTATCTCTGCATAGCATCGTTAGGCCATTAGGAAGGGTGCATTAAGGGGGTACAGCGTACCGGTGTAACCTTGGTGTAGCGCTGATTTGTAGCGCCACTACATTACTGCTATGTACTAATTACATTCATTATTGTCTATTTGGTTGTCTTTTATGTGACTATTTAATAAAAATCTTGTGTTATTCATGTATATGTGTGTTCTCATCTATTGGGTTTATTATATAATGCTATCAAAGTTTTGACACCCCATGAACATAGGAATATGAATCTCCTAGAATGTTTGCTTTCAGGCTTCTTAGCGGTGTGTTAAAGATTTTATCTGGGTTCTAGATATTAATAACTTCCCCCTAGGGTAGGTCATCAATATCAGACTGTTGGGAGTCTGACACACAGCACCCCGACTAATCAGCTGTTCTTGGCAGCCTTCAGCAATGGTAAAAACATAGAGGATAATTTATTAAGCTGAAATATGCCTATATTGCATGACAATCTGTGACTTCTCCCTGCTCATGCTGGGTCTAAAATTGTGTGCATGGCGTGGGCGGGGAAGGAGATAGGCCAGCAGGCCCGTCTCATTTACAATTTTCTACGCCTGTTTCAGGTGTATAAAAAAAGTTTTAAATGTAAGGCAGCTCGGAGGCTGTCTTACATTTAGAACTGGTGGAGGATCCACCAAAGTTATGAAGTGGCCTACCCCGCCAGCTATATGCCTTTATTAAGACTGGCATCTAAAATGCCGGTCTTAATAAATGTGTCCCATAGTGGATGGAGCAGAAAGCAAAAAGTACCATCCTTAGTGCCACTATAAGTGAATGGGAGCTAAACTACACTAACCCATCAAGTAGAGATGAGTGAATTTTAAAAAAAAATTATTCGCCAGTTTGCCAATTTTTATTTTTTTATTTTTGTTTGATCTAAATCAATTTGCGGCAAATTACGTAAAAAAAAAAGGCTATTTCCTGGCTGCAGAGAGCCTTTATAGTGGTTTAGAACACTGTGCCTTGAAGCAACACGCATAGGGAGTATGCTTTGGTAGTGAAATAATACTGTCATGCAGATGACAGGTGTCACATTTAGAATCACTGCACACTTCACTTATTTGGGCAGCCACGGGGCAAAAACTGACCAAATAACTCAAGTATGAACTCAGCCTTACAGGTCGATGTTAGCGGCTAGAAGAAGTACAATCTTTTTACACCGTCATCAGCTGATTCCACATAGATGTCTACACACCGTGTTCTAATAAATGCGTATACAGGTAAAGCCCCCCGACAGAGTGGAGAGGGTGTCAGCAGTACGTTTGTGATGAGGTCACTGATTAATTTGCCCTTCCTTTGATCCGTCAGAACAATAACCCCCAAAAAACAGATCCTGTCTGTGAAGCATCCACCTTTACTCGGTCAACATTTGGTCAGTAATCCACCATTTCTCTAATGCCAAAATAACAGGAGTGGATCCAAAACAGAGGTGACACATGAACAGAATAGTTGAATGTCTTCTGTGTTTTGTACCCACTCCTGCTTTTGGCTACCAAAACACAAACCAATTTTTATATATTTTTTGAACGGGGGAGAAAAAACAACGTTTATTTAAAAAACAGGATACTAACACACATAAAATACAACACAGAAGGGACAAAACCACAAGATTTAAAAGACAAACTGGAAAAACAAAGTGCTTCATCAACAAGAATGGATCGTTGACCAGTGTCGTGGTGAACACGAGGGTAATGCATATGGATCAAGAAATGTATGTGGTTACGGCTGATAACTGGAGGACAGTCCAGCAAACAAGCCAACTCTAGCTCATTCTGTGACGAGTTGGGTTGCTGATAAGTGGATTCTAAAGTGTCTGAAGAAATGCGAGTAAAGACATTGAAATAAATTGTCCACTTCCTCCAACGTGATCTCGTCCTTTGATTTATGAATATCATTCCATAAAGTCTTGAAGTCCTCTGCATGGATGGCATAAGAAATACCCATGCGAGGTTCGATGGGCACAGAGAAAACAAGCTCTGTGGCCGACACTGATGCAGACACATCATACCCGGTCCACATCGCTGCTAGCCAAGTAAGGTCCTGAGAACTGATCACCAGCTTACCCAAACAACAGTCAAAGTTTCTTTGGAACCACGTCTCTACGATAGCCATGAGCACCTCGGAGCTGTTATGCAGGAAATGCAGGAGGCAAGAAAATGTCTTTAGTAACACCTCCAATAGATCGTCCTCTGTGTACGTCCCACAACTTGTCCACACAATACAGTTCTCTGTGCTTGCCTTGGTGAGTGGAGGCTTTGATGAAATCTGTATGAGCACAGCCAGTGGATCTCTGACCTTTCCTTTGAGTCCAGGTAAACAGGAAAATTTGGCTTTTAGGTTCAGCTCTGAGCCCACTTCAATGGCAAGACCCTTCTGCTTCTCGTCAGCAATGTGGGCAGACAGGTGCTTGGAATACTCTTTCAGTCTGGTGTATGAGAAATTATACATTAGTGTCACGCTGTACAGAGTCCATTGTCTTTGAAGGAGCAAAGCAGGGGTGCACTGCAGGATTTTATTTTTAGACAAGCTTCACAATGCAGACTGTCGATGTGCAGAAGTCAAGCTTCCGGGAGGATACCTCAAGCTGTCTGAGGCTGAGAAATGACTGCTTCTTCGTGCCGATGACCTACTTCTGGCAGTTAAAACCCCATTGGTTAATGTTTGCATATCCTAGCGATAAATGATGTTTCCATTCACTGACTGTAAACAGAGATATTGACAGACAAACGTATTAAACTCTGCCGCCATCTTTCTAGGCGCCACGTCTCCATTCCCCTGACCAGCCAGATTTACCAGCATCTGTTCCAGGACATAAAGCAGTGGAATGACATCGTTCATCCTATTGTCCTGGCAACTGACAAATAACGTGGCTTCCTCAAAGGGCATGGCAAACGGCAGGTGTCACACATGAGTTGCCGCTGGCTGACATCAAAGTTAGACAGGGGACTACCCCTGTCCTCTTGGATAATCAAGAAATCATTTATGACCTTTCTCTGTTCGTAGAGTCGATCCAACATATGGAGGGTGGACTTCCAATGGTTGGAAACATTGCATATCAGTCTATGTTGGGGGATGCCATTCTGCCGCTGCAGCTCAAGGAGGGTGTGCTTTGTAGTGTATGAGTGGCTGAAGTGCATGCAAAGTTTGCTGGCCATTTTTAGGATGTCTTGCAGATGAGTGGAAGACTTCAGGAACCGCTTGACAACCAGATTGAACATGTGTGCCATACAGGGAACATGGCTCAGCCATCCTTGACACAGCGCCGACACCATGTTCTTCCAGTTGTCGGTCACCATGGTTCCTATTTTGAGTTGTCGTGGAGAAAGCCAGGATTTGATTTCCTGCTGAAGGACACGGAGCAGTTCATCCCCTGTGTGACTTTGTTCGCCCAGGCAAACCTGGTGCAGAACAGCGTGAGAGTGATGAGAGGGGTCGCACATGGCTTGCATACACTACATGCCTTCAACATAATTCTTGGATCTCTACATGAAAATAATGTATTTGGTGTAAATCGCGAGAGGGGCATATTTGGAGACATTGACTTTGTTTACTTTGAAATTTAAAATTTCAGCACTGCATAAATCAGCCCAGCAAAAGGAGGTGTACAGTCACCTATTAATTTTCCCAAAAAAAGCCAGTTTCACATAACACTACGTAATTCGGCCCATACCGCAAAAGGAGGTGTACAATCACCCATACATTTCACGAAAAAAAGCCAGTGTCACATAAAGAATTTTACCACTAAATAAATCGTTCCATACCGCTAAATGAGGTGTACATTCACCCATACATTTTCAGAAAAAAGCCAGAATCACATAAAGAATTTCTCCACTAAGTAAGTCGTTCCATACCACAAAAGGAGGTGTACTTTGAGTGTCACATAAAGAATTTTATGGAACAAAATATAGGCTTTGTAATTAAAGGAACGTATCCTTGCTAGGGGTTATCCCGAAAAGGCTCCTCTCTACAGCCATGAAAAAGGTGGATAACTTTTCCCAATGGGAATTGTTAGGAGGTAAAAAAAAAATGTAGAAAAACAAAGAATAACAACACTAACCAAAAAATATTTGTCATTTCATTTAAATATAGTCCCATGGCAAAGAACATATTGAGGGCAAAACATAACAACTGGGACATCCTGAGAAACGATAGCAGCATATCTGATTGTGCCAATGATAAACCCCTAATCACCTTTAGGAGAAGTCATACCATCAGGGACAGACTGGTGAGGAGTCGCTATATAGAAAACAAAAATAGGAACTGGTTGCTGGTCAGTAGACCTAAGGGTAACTTTAGGTGTGGTAATTGTTCATTTTGCAGATATAACTCTCAGAGTATAGTTCTTAATTTTGGAGGGATCCACCATAGGGTAACCAGCTTAATTACATGTAGGAGCACATTTGTAGCATATCTGGTAATGTGTCACTGTGGACACTTTTACATTACCAAAACAATAAGATGCATGTATGAGAGGTTGAGGGAGCAAATTAACTCAATAAAGTCAGGAAAAGGGTGCCCCAGATTGATTGAACATGTGAGAGATAAACACGGTGGGGACCCAGGATCCCTAAGTTTTGCAGGTATTGAGTTGGTACTGAACCCACCAAAAGGAGGCGATAGACATTGCTTCTTGCTACAAAGAGAAGCGAGGTGGATTATGCGGTCCAGAGCTATAGGCCCCTTAGGGCTAAATTACAAAAATGATCTAAGTGTATTCTTATAGTGTATAAGTGTTACCAATTTATATACAGTATGTGGTTATTTGTTTACGTAGTTTTTAATAATTATTTTGGAGGTAATGCCAGGGATCTATATGGCGACTTCTTGTGGTGATGCATAAATGTGGCACATATGTGCGTGATGACAACAGTGGCCTGAGGAAGCGCGAGAGCGAAACGGCCATCGCTGCATAATGTTTCTTGATCTCTGTGGAGGAATAAAAAGCTTATTTTGGATGCGAACAGTGGCAAGTGCTGCCTGCTTTATTCTTTACCGCATATGAACTTTTCACATAAAGAATTTCACCACTAAGTAGGTCGGTACATACCTCAAAAGGAGGTGTACATTCACCCATACATTTTCCGAAAAAAGCCAGTGTCACATAAAGAATTTCACCACTAAGTAAGTCGTTCCATACCGCAAAAGGAGGTGTACAATCACCCATAAATTTTCATTAAAAAAGCCAGTGTCACATAAAGAATTTCACCACTAAATAAGTCGGTCCAAAACATAAAAGGAGGTGCACATTCACCCATACATTTTCCGAAAAAAGCCAGTGTCACATAAAGAATTTCACCACTAAGTAAGTCGTTCCATACCGCAAAAGGAGGTGTACAATCACCCATAAATTTTCATTAAAAAAGCCAGTGTCACATAAAGAATTTCACCACTAAATAAGTCGGTCCAAAACATAAAAGGAGGTGCACATTCACCCATACATTTTCCAAAAAAAAAGCCACTGTCACATAATGAATTTCACAACTAAAGTACTTCAGTCCATACCGCAAAAGGAGGTGTACATTCACCCATATTTTTTTAGAAAAAAAGCCAGTGTCATATAAAAACTGTCGCCACTAAGTAAGTAGTTCCATACCGCAAAAGGAGGTGTACATTCACCCATCCATTTTCCAAAAATAGCCAGTGTCACATAAAGAATTTAACCACTAAGTACTTCAGTCCATACCGCAAAAGGAGGTGTACATTCACCCATAAATTTTCAGAAAAAAAAAGCCAGTGTCACGTTAAAAATTTCACCGCAAAGGGGGATTTACCACATATAACTGCACCGCTGAACGGCAATTAGCCCCTTAATTGAGAGGGGTCGAACATGGCTTGCATACACTACATGCCTCATAATTCTCGGATCTCTACATGAAAAGAATGTATTTGTTGTAATTTGCGCAAAGGGCATTGCTGGAGACATTGACTTCACAGTAGATACAGAGCAGCGGAGTTCAGCTACCTCTATTTGCTTCCCGCTGTTTAATGCTCCTGAATAGAGATGGCCTTGCGGTTCGCCCGGTGGTCGTTTTGCGGCAAACTTTACTCGTTTGCGATTTACCGAACAGGCGAACATATGGCGATGTCTGCCGGAGCCATATTATTTTGCATTGTCCCGAACTTTGACCCATGACACATCCATCAGATGGGACAGGACAGCCAATTGAGATGTTTCAGCACATAAATAAACCCGATCTGGCCGCACATATTACATTCAGTCTTTTGCCAGTGTAGGGAGAGGTTGCTGTGTGGAGCAGGGACAAACTGTTAGAGACACTTTTAAGGACTGGTATAGGTGTGACATATTATTGGGAGTGACATATTTATAATATACTTTCTAACATACAAACCGGATTCCAAAAAAGTTGTGACACTATACAAATTGTGAATAAAAACTGAATGCAATGATGTGGAGGTGCCAACTTCTAATATTTTATTCAGAATAGAACATAAATCACGGAACAAAAGTTTAAACTGAGAAAATGTACCATTTTAAGGGAAAAATATGTTGAATCAGAATTTCATGGTGTCAACAAATCCCCAAAAAGTTGGGACAAGGCCATTTTCACCACTGTGTGGCATCTCCCCTTCTTCTTACAACACTCAACAGACGTCTGGGGACCAAGGAGACCAGTTTCTCAAGTTTAGAAATAGGAATGCTTTCCCATTCTTGTCTAATACAGGCCTCTAACTGTTCAATCGTCTTGGGCCTTCTTTGTTGCACCTTCCTCTTTATGATGCGCCAAATGTTCTCTATAGGTAAAAGATCTGGACTGTAGACTGGCCATTTCAGTACCCGGATTCTTTTCCTACGCAGCCATGATGTTGTGATTGATGCAGAATGTGGTCTGGCATTATCTTGTTCAAAAATGCAGGGTCTTCCCTGAAAGAGATGACGTCTGGATGGGAGCATATGTTGTTCTAGAACCTGAATATATTTTTCTGCATTGATGGTGCCTTTCCAGACATGCAAGCTGCCCATGCCACACGCACTCATGCAACCCCATACCATCAGAGATGCAGGCTTCTGAACTGAGCGTTGAAAACAACTTGGGTTATCCTTGTCCTCTTTGGTCCGGATGACATGGCGTCCCAGATTTCCAAAAAGAACTTCGAATCGTGACTCGTCTGACCACAGAACAGTCTGCCATTTTGCCACACTCCATTTTAAATGATCCCTGGCCCAGTGAAAACGCCCGAGCTTGTGGATCTTGCTTAGAAATGGCTTCTTCTTTGCACTGTAGAGTTTCAGCTGGCAACGGCGGATGGCACGGTGGATTGTGTTCACTGACAATGGTTTCTGGAAGTATTCCTGAGCCCATTCTGTGATTTCCTTTACAGTAGCATTCCTGTTTGTCGGGCAGTGTCGTTTAAGGGGCCGGAGATCACGGGCATCCAGTATGGTTTTACGGCCTTGACCCTTACGCACAGAGATTGTTCCAGATTCTCTGAATCTTCGGATGATGTTATGCACAGTTGATGATGATAGATGCAAAGTCTTTGCAATTTTTCGCTGGGTAACACCTTTCTGATATTGCTCCACTATCTTTCTGCTCAACATTGTGGGAATTGGTGATCCTCTACCCATCTTGGCTTCTGAGAGACACTGCCACTCTGAGAAGCTCTTTTTATACCCAATCATGTTGCCAATTGACCTAATTAGTGTTAATTGGTCTTCCAGCTCTTCGTTATGCTCAAATTTACTTTTCCCAGCCTCTTATTGCTTGTCCCAACTTTTTGGGGATTTGTTGACACCGTGAAAATTGGAATCAACATATTTTTCCTTTAAAATTATACATTTACTCGGATTAAACGTTTGATCTGTCATCTACGTTCTATTACAAATAAAATATTGACATTTGCCATCTCCACATCATTGCATTCAGTTTTTATTCACAATTTGTTTAGTGTCCCAACTTTTTTGGAATCCGGTTTGTAGAAAGTATATTATAGTGCATTTGTATTGTGCAGAAGTTGTGTGTGGTTCTGCTGCGATACCGCAGCTATACAGAGTGCCAAACACTATTGGAACAACTAATTGCAACTGGTGTGATATACCAGTTGCCCCCCCAAAAAACTGATTGAGGCAGGGGTGTGATATACCTATAATATAATTTACATATAGTGCATGTGCAGCATTTCTGAGCGGTTCTGCCGAGATACCGCAGCTATACAGAGGGTCAAACGCTATTGGAAAAACTAATTGCATCTGTTGTGATATACTAGTTGCCCCCCAAAAAAACTGATTGAGGCAGGGGTGTGATATACCTATAATATAAATTATATATAGTGTATGTGCAGCATTTGTGTGCATTTCTGCTGAGATACCGCAGCTATACAGAGGGACAAACGCTACAGAAACTACTAATTTCAACTGGTGTGATATACCAGTTGCCCCAGAAAAAAATCTGATTGAGGCAGGGGTGTGATATACCTATAATATACTTTCTATATAGTGCATATGCAGCATTTGTTTGTCGGTTCTGCTGAGATACCACAGCTATACAGAGGGCCAAACGATATTGGAACAACTAATTGCAACTGTGTGATATACCAGTTGCCCCCCCAAAAAACGGATTGAGGCAAGGGTGTGATATACCTATAATATACTTTCTATAAAGTGCATTTGTATTGTGCAGCATTTGTGTGCTGTTCTGCTGAAATTTTTGAAGCTATACAGAAGGACAAACGCTATTGGATCAACTAATTGCAACTGGTGTAATATACCAGTTGCCCCCCACAAAAACTGATTGAGGAAGGGGTGTGATATACCTATAATATGATTTATATATAGTGTATATGCAGCATTTGTGTGCTGTTCTGCTAAGATACCACATCTATACAGAGGGACAAATGCTACTGGAACATCTAATTTCAACTGGTGTGATATACCAATTGACCCCAAAAAATTATTGAGGCAGGGGTGTGATATACCTATACTATACTTTCTATAAAGTGCATTTGTATTTTGGAGCATTTGTGTGCAGTTCTGCTGAGATATCTTAGCTATACAGAGGGACAAACGATATTGGAGCAACTAATTGCAAATGTTGTGATATACCAGATGCCCCCCAAAAAAATTGATTGAGGCAGGGGTGTGATATAACTATAAAATTATTTATATATAGTGCATGTGCAGCATTTGTGTGCGGTTCTGCTGAGATACCGCAGCTATACAGAAGGACAAACACTACTGGAACAACTAATTTCAACTGGTGTAATATACCAGTTGCCCCCCAAAAAAAACTGATTGAGGCAGGGGTGTGATATACCTATAATATAATTTATATATAGTGCATGTGCAGCATTTGTGTGCGGCTCTGCTGAGATACCGCATCTATACAGAGGGACAAACGCTATTGGATTAACTAATTGCAACTGGTGTGATATACCAGTTGCCCCCCCCCCCCCCTTAAAAAAAAAAAAAAAAAAAAATGATTGAGGCAGGGGTGTGATATACATATGATATAATTTCTATATAGTGCATTTGTATTGTGCAGCATTTGTGTGCGGTTCTGCTGAAATACTGCAGTTATACAGAGGGACACACGCTATTGGAACAACTAAATGCAACTGTTGTGATATACCAGTTGCCCCCCCAAAAAGAGGCAGGGGTGTGATATACCTATAATATAATTTATATATAGTGCATGTGCAGCATTTGTGTGCGGTTCTGCTAAGATACCGCAGCTATACAGACGGACAAACACTACTGGAACAACTAATTTCAACTGGTGTAATATACCAGTTGCCACCCCAAAAAAAACTGATTGAGGCAAAGGTGTAATATACCTTTATTATAATTTATATATAGTGCATGTGCAGCATTTGTGTGCGGTTCTGCTGAGATACCGCAGCTATACAGAGGGACAAACGATATTGTAACAACTAATTGCATCTGTTGTGATATAACAGTTTCTCCCAAAAAAAACTGATTGAGGCAGGGGTGTGATATACCTATATTATAATTTATATATAGTGCATGTGCAGCATTTGTGTGCGGTTCTGCTGAGATACAGCAGATATACAGAGGGACAAACGCCATTGGAACAACTAATTGCAACTGGTGTGAAATACCTGTTGTTGCCCCAAAATAAACTGATTAAGGAGTTTGATATACCTGCTTCCAGCAAATACTCACTCAGGGGTTCTATATACCTGCTTCCACAAATACTGCTCTTCTATAGGGACTTTGTCACAGGGTCATTTTGAAATTGACAGGCAGAGAAAGAGGCAGGCCATTCCACAGGTGTGGTAGGAGTCGGGTAGGTGCACCAGGCCGGACCCTAAGTGGGAAGTTGGAGAAGGTGCGTGCAATTACGTCAAAGGAAGCACTAGAGTTGGTTCAGTGACTCACTCAGCCTTCTGCTTCTGCACCCTCCTTATCCTCTGTATTAGCACCCTCCTCAATCTATGCTGTGTGCACCCCCAAAGACACCACCACCACCATAGCCCCTTCACTCGAGTCAGAGGAATTATTTTCCCATGAATATCAAGACCTTACTGATGCGCAGCCATTCTTGAGGAGGTAGCAATGGCCGCCACCCAGCGGTCTGATGACAGTACCCAGATCAGCCAAAGGAGGGTGGTCCCCGCTGTTGCTGCCTACTCTGAGATCTCTAATGTCAGTGGTGGTGAAGGTGACGATGATGACGTGTCAATGGACTTCACTTGGGTGCACACAAGAGAGGAAGAGGAGGGGAGTTCAGAGTGAGAGACGGAGCAGCAGATAGGGAGGACAAGGAGGAGAAGCAGGCAGAACTCGCAGTGCACAGGAGGCAAAAAGCACAATGCAAATGTATCTGGAGCCAGTCATCCACCATGCACGGTCACATCTTGCGCTCCCAGGATGCCGGCACATGGCTCCGCAGTGTAGGATTTTTTTAGCGTGTCAGCTGCTGACAATAGTTTTGCCATCTGTAGCCTGTGCTGTCTAGTGTTGAGCGCGAATATTCGAATTGCAAATTTTTTTCTCGAATATCGCAATTTCGAGATTTCGCGAATATTTAGAATATCGTTCTATATATTCGCGAAATCGAATATTCTTTTTTTTTCTTTTTTTTTTTATTATATTTTTTTCTTTCCCACTTCCCTAAAGTTGTTCTTACCTGTCCTTTGGATTCCTGGCTTCCTGGCTGCTGCAGTCAGTGGCGTTTTCAACTTACTGCTATATTCCATATTAGCTAAATTACAATCTAATCTATATGTGTATTTTACGAAATTTCGCAATAGTCGCAATTGCGATGCGAGTAATATAACACGAAATATTCGCATGAAGATTTCAACTTAGCACTGCTATACTCCATATTCTAGCCTAATATGGAATATAGCTGTGCTAAGTTAGCACTGCTATATTCCATATTAGGCTAGAATATGGAGTATAGCAGTGCTAAGTTTAAATCTTCATGCGAATATTTCGTGTTATATTAGTCGCATCGCAATTTCGACTTTTTCAAATGTTCTTAATATTGCTCTAACTTCGACTTTTAGAAATTTCGTAATATTGCTCTAACTTCGTCTCTTACAATATTACGAATATTCTAAAAGACGAAGTTAGAGCAATATTACGAAATTTCGTAAAATACACATATAGATTGTAATTTAGCTAATATAGTGCTATAATCCCTTTTTTTTCCTGTAATTTTTTTTTGCCTCTTCTGAACTTAAGTTTTGTAAAATATGTACACTATTAAAAATTATTACTATAGCAGTATATTAGCTTAAATACAATCTATGTGTATTTTACGAAATTTCGTAATATTGCTCTAACTTCGTCTCTTAGAATATTACGAATATTCTAAAAGACGAAGTTAGAGCAATATTAAGAACATTTGCAAAAGTCGAAATTACGATGCGAGTAATATAACACGAAATAGTCGCATGAAGATTTCAATTTAGCACAGCTATATTCCATATTCTAGCCTAATATGGAATATAACAGTGCTAACTTAGCACAGCTATATTCCATATTAGGCTAGAATATGGAATATAGCAGTGCTAAGTTTAAATCTTCATGCGACTATTTCGTGTTATATTACTCGCATCGCAATTTCGACTTTTGCAAATGTTCTTAATATTGCTCTAACTTCGTCTTTTAGAATATTCGTAATATTCTAAGAGACGAAGTTAGAGCAATATTACGAAATTTCATAAAATACACATATTAGCCTAGCCATAGTCATTAGCATAGGAACGTTGCCTTATACTATCAAGATAAATTTTCGCAATATGCGAAATAATAATTTCGCGATAATTGGAATAATTGCGAATATTCGATTTCGACGAATATAACACGAATATTCATGCGAATATTCGCGAAATATCGCGAAATCGAATATGGCACCTCCTGCTCATCACTAGTGCTGTCAACTCAGCAGTAAGCCCAACACTCACCTAGGGACGACCGCCTTAAGTAGGCACCTGACCTCACATCACCGAGCACAGTGGGAACAACACCGCCAGAATCCACAAAGCTACACTTCCGGCACTCCACATCCTGCCTCTTCTCCTTCTCCTCTCTCCTCCCATTTGTCCTCCACTCCACCTTCCACCATGCCGTCGTCGCGTTCATCTGGCAAAAGGCCGGCTTCCGTGGCCCAAATGTTCAAATGTAAAAAGTTGATGAAGCCGGATAACCCTCTAAACAACGGCCTACCGGAACTGCTAGCCCTCCAACTACTGCCTTATAAACTGGTGGACTCTGAGGCATTTAGAAAATTTGTGGTCATTGGCACACAGCATTGGAAGGTCCCTGAATGGATATATTTATGCTAGAAGGGCATCCCAGAGCTATATGGCCATGTTCAGTGGCAAGTGAATGTATCTTTGGCACACAGTGTTGGTGCAAAGATACTTCTGACCACAGACACGTGGTCTAGCAAACACGGGCAGGGAAGGTACATCAATTTTACTGCCCACTGGGTGAACCTTCTGACGGCTGTCTCCTCCTCGGCTGACTCCTCCTTTTCCACTGCTACCGCCTCTTAAGCTGCATCCACCAAGTTCCCCAGAACCTATTCGACGTGCCAGGTGAGGCGCTGCCATGCTGTGCTGTGGCTGTTGTGCTTGGAAGCCAAGAGCCAAGGTCCTGCACTCCTTTCAGCTCTGCGGTCACAGGCCGATCAGTGGCTAATCCCGCTCAATTTGACAGTTGGTAAAATGGTGTGCGACAACGGTGCCAATCTGCTGGGCGCGCTGAAACAGGGCAAAATGACACACGTGCAGTGCATGGCACACGTCCTAAACTTAGTCATGCATCGATTCGCTGCCAAATACCCCGGGGTCCAGCACGTCTTGCGGAAAATCTCTGGCCATTTTAGAATATGTTACACGGCCATGGCTCGCCTTGCTGACGTTCAGCGGTTACCAGTTGCCCGTCAGACGTCCTATTTGTGATTGCCCGACGCGCTGGAACTCCACCTTGTATATGCTTGATAGGCTGCTTCAGCAGAAACGTGCCGTTAACGAGTACCTGTACGAACTCTGCGGCAGGACAGGTTCTGGGGAGCTTGTTTTTTTTTTCACCGCACCAGTGGCTGCTCATGCGCGATGCATGCAAACTTCTGCGCCCATTTGATAAGGTCACCAAACTGGTCAGTCAAAGCCAGGGCGCCATCAGTGACATCGTACCTGACGCCTATTTTCTGGAGCGTGCATTGGGTCGTGTCATTGATCAAGCCGTCGAGGAGCAGGAGCAGGAAGATGAGGAAGTCGCAATGCTCAATGAATTCCCAGGGGGGCTACTCCATCTGAAACAAGTCAGCAGGAGTCTGAAGAGGAGTCAGAAGAGGATGGAGCCTGGGGGGAGGAGGAGCAAGAAGAGCAGGCTTTAAACTTTTCTGAGATCCCTGGTGTTGTCCATGAATGGAGGAGGACCAAGGATGACATTCTCCTGGGCGAAGAGCAGAAGCCAGACCGCTCCACTGCTTCCAATTTAGTGCAAATGGGGGCCTTCATGCTCCAGTGTTTGAAGAGGGACCCCCATATAAAAAGCATAAAGGGCAAGGACCAGTACTGGGTGGCAACTTACTTAGACCCCCGGTGCAAACACAAAATGGCAGACATGTTACCAGCATCACAGAGCGCTGTAAGAATGCAGCATTTCCAGGCCTTGCTTCAAAAGATGCTGCATTCTGCTGTTGCGGGTGCTGGCAGAGGAATTTCAGCCCACAGAGAAACAGTTGCGAGTACCAATCCTACAGCGCATGCAAGAAGAGGACGGTTTGAAGATGTGTTGGTCACTTCAGATATAAGATCATTCTTGCAACCAACCGATCGACAGCTGCCCTCCGGATCCAGAGTCAGCGAACACCTAGACTGACAGGTGCACGAGTACATCAGGTTAACGGCCGATCTGGACGCTCTGAGAAGCGAGGAACCCCTTGACTACTGGGTGTACAGCCTTGACCTGAGGCCAGAGCTGGAACAATTTGCCATGGAACTCTTGGCTTGACCCTTGTCGAGTGTTCTGTCCAAAAGGACGTTCAGCGCAGCAGGGGGGATAGTGACCGATAAGCGCACTCGCCTAGCTCACGACAGTGTGGACTACCTCACATTTATAAAAATGAATGAGGCATGGATCTCGGAGGAATTCAACACCTGTGACGACCACGTTTAATTGCATTTCCTCATGCCAACCCACGCATATCTGCCACCGCCCAGAACAAATAATGGTTCCTGTCTTATGTAAATACAATGGCAAATAAAGGCCTTTTCTGTCTGGTGAATGCCTAATGTTTGAGACATCGAAGGAAATCAACACTTGTGACTACCACGTGTTATCGAATTTCAACTATTATTATTTGGGTTTTTTTCAAGAGGGGGATTTTGTTAGCCATGTTTTTAATCCAATTTTATATTTTTTGTTCTTTTAAACATATGTATTTGACATATATTTGTACTGGCATGCAGTAAAATTGATATCCAATGACCGTCTAATGTACCTTCTGCCACATAATCACTTGATGTTTTCTGTCCGGTGAATGAATAATTTTTGGGGCCTGTAATCTAACTGGCCAACAGTAAAATTGTTATACGGTGACTGCCTAATGTACCTCCAGCCAAATTATCAATTGTTCTTTTATGTACAGTGAATTAATAATTTTTTGGGCCTGTAGTCCACTGACCTGCAGTAAAATTGATATCCATTGACCGTCTAATATACTGTACCTCTGGCCACATAATCACTTGATCTTTTATGTGCGGTGAATGCATAATTTTGGGGCTATTAATCTAACTGGCCAACAGTAAAATTGTTATACGGTGACCGGCTAATGTACCTCCACCCAAATTATCAATTGTTCTTTTCCGTACGGTGAATGAATACTTTTTGGGGCCTGTAGTCCACTGGCCTACAGTAAAATTGAGATCCATTGACCGTCTAATATACCTCTAGCCACATAATCACTTGATCTTTTATGTACGGTGAATGCATATTTTTTGGGGCCTGTAATCTAACTTGCCAACATTAAAATTGTTATACGGTGACCGCCTAATGTACCTCCAGCCACATTTTAAATTGTTTTTTTCTGTACGGTGAATTAATAATTTTTGGGGCCTGTAGTCCACTGGCTTGCAGTAAAATTAATATCCATTGACCGTCTAATATACCTCCAGCCACATAAAAACTTGATCTTTTCTGTACGGTGAATGCCTAATTGTTGTGGCCTCGGAGGAATTCAACACCTGTGACCACCACGTGTTATTGAATGCAATCTATTATCATTTGAGGTTTATTCAAGAGGGGGGATTTCGTTAGCCATGTTTTTAATAAAACTTTATAATTTTAGTTATTTTAAACATATGTATTTGACATATATTTGTACTGGCCTGAAGTAAAATTGATATGTAATGACCGTCTAATATACCTCCAGCCACATAATCACTTGATGTTTTCTGTCCGGTGAATGCCTAATGTTTAGGGCCTGTACTTCCGTGGCCAAAAATATAAATTTTCTAGGCTCCAGCTCGGCACATTTTTTAGAGTTTCCCTTTAAGACACATAAAAAATGGCCCCTGATTAAAATACATATTTTTTTGTGGAATCTTTGCCATTGATCCCCCTCTGGTATGTCACTGTCCATGTTGTGGGACAATTTGTGTACTTCTTGTAAGTATTTGGTGGCTTCAAATATGACCTGAAGGTTTTTCAGGTTCACCTGCCATTAAAATGAATTGGGACCGCCACAAACTTGCGGTTCACGAACATTCGATCCCGTTTGCGCGATCGTGTTCGCGAATCATCCCGGCCGATGTTCGTCTATCACTACTCCTGAATTAAAATTCGGGCAACCAGCTACAGTTTCCTCTGATGTGAATGCCTACGGAGTCCTTTTGTTATGGCTTTGCACAGGGAGAAAGATTGTTACGCACAATTCTGTTGGAACTTCTGATCTTAAGAAACTGGACTTGGACTCCAAAGCACAGGCTCTCTTGTCATGTCTTGTGTGCTGTGGGGATCAAATGCAGACGAGCAGATAAAAACACATGTTTTCAACTTAGTGAAGCTACTTGATTTAATTATAAATTGATGGTAAAGAAATGGTCTACTGGTGTGTTGTCATCAGCGTTTTTATTATGTTTGCTGCAGGACCCACAATGACATAATTTAGGCCATTCCGCAAAAGGAGGAGTACAATCAGCCATCAATTTTCCGGATGACAAATTGGTTTAAATAAAAATATTCACCAAAGAAAGGATAATGGAATTCGGTTCATACAGAAGAAAGTCTATCACCCATCAATTTTCCCCAAAAAGCCTATTTCACATAAAAAATTTCACCACTACGTAATTTAGTCCATCCCGCAAAAGGAAGTGTACAATCACCTATCAATTTTCCCTAGGAAAACATGGTTAAAATAAAACATTTCACCAATGAAAGGATAATGGACTTCGGTTCATATAGAAGAAAGTCTACTATCACCCATCAATTTTCCCCAAAAAAGCCTGTTTCCCATAAAAAAGTTCACCACTACGTAATTCAGTACATACCTCAAAAGGAGGTGTACAATTACCAATAAAATTTTCCCGAAGACAAATTGGTTGAAATAAAAATTTTCACCAAAGAAAGGATAATGGAATTTGGTTCATACAGAAGAAAGTCTATTATCACCTATCAATTTTCCCAAAAAAGCCTGTTTCACATAAAAAATTAAGTAATTCGGTCCATCCCGTGAAAAATGCTTCACCACATATACAGTGGGATGCGAAAGTTTGGGCAACCTTGTTAATCGTCATGATTTTCCTGTATAAATCGTTGGTTGTTAATGTCAGTTAAATATATCATATAGGAGACACACACAGTGATATTTGAGAAGTGAAATGAAGTTTATTGGATTTACAGAAAGTGTGCTATAATTGTTTAAACAAAATTAGGCAGATGCATAAATTTGGGCACTGTTGTCATTTTATTGATTCCAAAACCTTTAGAACTAATTATTGGAACTCAAATTGGCTTGGTAAGCTCAGTGACCCCTGACCTACATACACAGGTGAATCCAATTATGAGAAAGAGTATATAAGGGGGTCAATTGTAAGTTTCCCTCCTCTTTTAATTTTCTCTGAAGAGTAGCAAGATGGAAGTCTCAAAACAACTCTCAAATGACCTGAAGACAAAGATTGTTCCCCATCATGGTTTAGGGCAGTGATGGCTAACCTTGGCACTCCAGCTGTGGTAAAACTACAACTCCCAAGATGCCCCCCTTGCTTGGCTGCTCTCAGAACTCTGTAGAAATAAATGGAGCATGCTGGGAGTCGTAGTTTCACCACAGCTGGAGTGCCAAGGTTAGCCATCACTGGTTTAGGGGAAGGATACAGAAAGCTGTGTCAGAGATTTCAGCTGTCTGTTTCCACAGTTAGGAACATATTGAGGAAATGGAAGACCACAGGCTCAGTTTAAGTTAAGGCTCGAAGTGGCAGACCAAGAAAAATCTCGGATAGACAGAAGCGATGAATGGTGAGAACAGTCAGAGTCAACCCACAGACCAGCACCAAAGACCTACAACATCATCTTGCTGCAGATGGAGTCACTGTGCATCGTTCAACCATTCGGCGCACTTTACACAAGGAGATGCTGTATGCGAGAGTGATGCAGAGGAAGCCTTTTCTCCGCCCAGGTGGGCTAAAGCACATTTGGACAAGTCAGCTTCATTTTGGAATAAAGTGCTGTGGACTGATGAAACTGAAATTGAGTTATTTGGCCATACAAGGGGCGTTATGCATTGAGAAAAAAGAACACAGCATTTCAAGAAAAACACCTGCTACCTACAGTAAAATATGGTGGTGGTTTCATCATGCTGTGGGGCTGTGTGGCCAGTGCAGGGACTGGGAATCTTGTCAAAGTTGAGGGACGCATGGATTCCACTCAGTATCAGCAGATTCTGGAGACCAATGTCCATTAATCAGTGACAAAGCTGAAGCTGCGCCGGGGCTGGATCTTTCAACAAGACAACGAATCTAAACACTGCTCAAAATCCACTAAGGCATTTATGCAGAGGAACAAGTACAACGTTCTGGAATGGCCATCTCAGTCCCCAGAACTGAATATAATTGAAAATCTGTGGTGTGACTTAAAGAGAGCTGTCCATGCTCAGAAGCCATCAAACCTGAATGAACTAAAGATGTTTTGTAAAGAGGAATGGTCCAAAATACCTTCAACCAGAATCCAGACTCTCATTGGAAACTACAGGAAGCATTTAGAGGCTGTAATTTCTGCAAAAGGAGGATCTACTGAATATTGATTTCATTTCTTCTTTGTGGTGTCCAAATGTATGCACCTGCCTAATTTTGTTTAAAACAGTTATAGCACACTTTCTGTAAATCCAATAAACTTAATTTCACTTCTCAAATATCACTGTGTGTGTCTCCTATATGATATATTTAACTGACATTTTTTATCGTAACAACCAACGATTTATACAGGAAAATCATGACGATTAACAAGGTTGCCCAAACTTTCGCATCCCACTGTAACTGCACCGCTAAATGGCAATTAGGCCCTAATTTGTTTCTCTTTTTACACAAAAAGCTTTTCAACAGATAAGTGCAACGATGAAAGGCGAATATATTTGTATTTTGCCAGTAATACACAGCAAACTGGGCTGTAAAATATCTCACTGCACCCCTGAAGGGCAATTAGGCCCTAATTTTTTTTTATATTTTTACACAAAAGGCTTTTCAACAGATAAGTGCAACAATGTTTGAAAGGCGAATATATATGTTTTTCGCCAGTAATGCACGGCAAACTGGGCTACAAAATATCTCACAGCACCTCTGAATGGCAATTAGGCCCAATTTTTTTTCTATTTTTACACAAAAGGCTTTTCAACAGATAAGTGCAACAATGAAAGGGAAATATATTTGTATTTTGCCAGTAATACGGCGCAAGCTGGGCTATAAAATATCTCACTGCACAACTGAACGGCAATTAGGCCCTAATTTTTTAATATTTTTACACCAAAAGCTTTTCAACAGATAAGTGCAACGATGAAAGGCAAATATACAGTATTTGTATTTAGTCAGTAATATACGGCAAACTGGGCTGTAAAATATTTCACTGCACCGCTGAACGGCAATTAGGCCCTAATATTTTTCTATTTTTACACAAAAGGCTTTTCAACAGATAAGTGCAACGATGAAAGGCAAATATATTTGTATTTCGCCAGTAATACATGGCAAACTGGGCTATAAAATATCTCACTGCACTGCTGAATGGCAATTAGGCCCTATTTTTTTTTTCTATTTTTACACAAAAGGCTTTTCAACAGATAAGTGCAATAATGAAAGGGAAATATATTTGCATTTTGGCAGTAATATATGGCAAACTGGGCTGTAAAATATCTCACTACACCGCTGAATGGCAATTAGGCCCTCATTTTGTTTCTATTTTTACACAAAAGACTTCTCAACATATATGTGCAACGATGAACGGCGAATATATTAGTATTTCACCACTAATACACGGCAAACTGGGCTGTAAAATATCTGACTGCACCGCAGAGCGGCAAATATATTTTTCCTTTTTCACTAATACACACAAAAAAGGGCTTTAAAACAGTTAATTGCACCGCTGAGATGCAAATATATTGTAGTAAGGGTTGTAATTTTCGCACTTCACCATACAACGGCTAATAAGCCCTTTTTTCCCACTAATACAAGCCCAAAAATGCTTTAGAACATATACTGTAACTGCACCGCACTAGGGCAAATAAAACGTAGAAATATTTCCTTGTAATAACACCTGTTGTTGTCTGTATCAAACAGCACTTGCACTCTAATAAGAACGGTTTGATGGAATTACAGAGCTGTATAATGGCAATTTGAGTGCCCAGTCAGTGCTGCAAGGTGTAATAGGATTGTTCCTATTACTCAGGCTGTCACCTTCCCGATTGGACCCTTTTCAACATAAATGCTGTGGAATGATTCCTTCCTATCCTTTGCCTACACCTTGAATAATCTTTCCCTGCACTTGTAAATCATTTTTTTTTTGCACAATAACGTTTTTTTCTATCACTGTCCCTAGCGCCTGCAGATGTCTCTCCCTGCACTAAGTGTACTGGTGAATGGCAGAACCTAAGATGGCTGCCACATTTATATGGCTGTGACATCACAGTGCTGGCTGGCTGCTGATTGGCTGCATGCATGTCAGCGTGGGGGATCCCGCCTTCCCAGAGTTCCTTTCTCCATATCCTCACACGTGCAGCAGCCATTTTAGGAAAAATGCAATTTGATACCATGAAGCGCGAGGAAATTCGCATTCGGTGCAAATCAAATATTTCCTGAAATTCGTAACGAATTCCACTCCGTCAGCTTCGATTCGCTTATCTCTAACGTCAAGGTCAAAATCTGGTCAAAATTCCCCTACTTTTATGGAATGTCAATTTACAAATAATTGGCAACCAGGCCACTGTTTTTGTTACAAAATTATATTTTTGACTATCCACAATTACAGCGATGGAGATTCGTCAATGCTGTTTCAATTCTGTTTCAGTATGTAAAATGTCTATATTCTCTGATGATTCTTATCTATAAAGTCTGTAATGTCATTTATACCTAAAATGTTTTATGACTCGCTATCTATTATATAAAGCTGACTGTATGTGTGTTTGTGTGTATGTCCGCTAAAGGAATCCGCACCGTCGCATTTACATTACAATCACAAAATTTGGCACACAGGTACATCAGGTGTCCGGGAAGGTTTTAGACCAGGTCTCAGCTCTCTAGGGCGTACCGTTCCCGAGATATTCCCAAAAAATGCATTAGCCAATAGAAGCATGGTCACATGACCCTTATCAGTCAATACAAGCTCTGAGGTCCTTCAGCCTCCACATACAGTTTTATTTCAGGTTTCCATAAAAACCCAGACATTTATTTTCACTGCTGTAGATTAGTTTTAAAGGAAATCTGTCACCAGGATAATCGCTATTGAAGTAAAGCCTTAGCCTAATAGCACTTAGTACCTTATTTCTAGATGTGCCTTTGTTCCAGCAATAGATGATTTATCCTCTGAAAATCCAATTTATTTTATATGCAAATGAGCCAGTAAGGTGCCCAGAGGGGCGTCACTCTTGTAGGAAGGAGCCCAGACACGCCCCCTGCCACAATGTATCCACCCTCAAAAGACTTAAAACCCCGCCCCCAAGTCCTACTAAGTCATGCCCTTGATTTGGTTAGGACACGAGCCCTCCCACTCCTGAGCCGACGGGTATTGAAAAAATGAAGGTAAAAATCAACTTCTGTCAGCTGCAGAGGTGGGAGGGAGGGTGACTTTCTCTCTGCAGCTCACACTCACTTAGGCTCCATTT
This sequence comes from Bufo bufo, assembly GCF_905171765.1. NCBI lineage: Eukaryota > Metazoa > Chordata > Amphibia > Anura > Bufonidae > Bufo > Bufo bufo. The sequence goes on along the minus strand of NC_053396.1, from coordinate 121,427,806 downwards.
AGACGTTCGTAGTGCATTGCAGATCCGCAATACACCCAGTTGACACCCCTATAGAAATGCCTATTCTTGTCCGCAATTGCAAACAAGAATAGGACATGCTGCAGACCGGAAGGTCAGGGCCACGCTTCGGAAATGCGGATGCGGACAGCACACTGTGTGTTGTTCGCATCTCTTCCGGCCCAATAGAGAATGAATGGGTCCGCACATGTTCCGCATAATTGCGGAATGGATGCGGACCCATTCTACGGACGTGTGAATGGACCCTTAGAGTGAGCTGTTCAAAAGGACATGCCCCGGTCCAGTTAGGCCACGCCCCATCCCACTCCTTAGCTGACTGAGATTGAAAAATGAAGTTAAAAATCAACTTCTAGGTCCAGCTAAGCCACGCCCGTATCTGGTAAGACCACGCCCCCTCCACTCCTTAGCCGACAGGGATTTAAAAAATGAAGGTAAAAATCAACTTCTGTCAGCTGCAAGGGTGGGAGGGACGGTGACTTTCTCCCTGCAGATCATACTCAGACAGCACAGTGCCACTGTCTTAGAGTGAGCTGTTCAAAAGGACACCTCCCCGATCCAGTAAAGGCCACTGTCAAGGGGGTGGTATGCAGTGAAACTCACTGTTAAAGGGGGAAGGCTGCTGTAAAGGTCAAAGTTAAGGGGGTGGGCTGCTGTGGAGATCCAATTTTAAGGGACGGGCACTGTGGTGGGTCCGTGTTAAGGGGTGGTAGGCTGTGGAGGTCACTGTTTTGGAGGCGGGGTGCTGTAGATGTCACTGTTATAGTGGATAGTGTTGATATCTTTTAACAACACACACAAACATTAAATGAAATAGATTAAATATACCCGAGTGAAGCCGGGTCTTTCAGCTAGTATAAATATAATATTGAACAGATTGTTCTGGATAATAATGATCGGGTCTCCATCCTAGCAACCGTGCGTGAAAATCGCACCGCATCTGCACTTGCTTGCGGATGCTTGCGAGTGACAGGCAGCAGTATGTCTATGCTAGGAACAAAGGTCATTTTGAAGAGAATCTGTCACCAGTTTTATGCTGTCCTAACTAAGGCCCCTTTCACATGGGCGAGATTTCCGCGCGGGTGCAATGCGTGAGGTGAACGGATTGCACCCGCACTGAATCCGGACCCATTCATTTCTATGGGGCTGTGCAGATGAGCGGTGATTTTCACGCATCACTTGTGCGTTGCGTGAAAATCGCAGCATGCTCCTCTTTGTGTGTTTTCCACGCAACGCAGGCCCCATAGAAGTGAATGGGGCTGCGTGAAAATCGCAAGCATCCGCAAGCAAGTGCGGATGCGGTGTGATTTTCACGCACGGTTGCTAGGATGGAGACCCGATCATTATTATTTACCCTTATAACGTGGTTATAAGGGAAAATAATAGCATTCTTAATACAGAATTCATAGTACAATAGGACTGGAGGGGTTAAAAAAAATAAATAAATATTTAACTCACCTTAATCCACTTGCTCGCGCAGCCCGACTTATCTTCTGTCTTCATCTTTGCTGTTCACAGGAAAAGGACCTGTGATGACATCACTACGCTCATCACATGGTCTGTCACATAATCCATCACCATGGTAAAAAAAAGATCATGTGATGGACCATGTGATGAGGCCAGTGATGTCATCAAAGGTCCTATTCCTCAAAGAAGAAGACAGAAGAGAAGCCGGGCTGCGCGAACAAGTGGATTAAGGTGAGTTTAATATTTTTTTATTTTTTTAACCCCTCCAGCGCTATTTTACTATGCATTCTGTATTAAGAATGCTATTATTTCCCCTTATAACCATGTTATAAGGGAAAATAATACAATCTACACAACCTTGAACCCAAACCTGAACTTCTGTGAAGAAGTTCGGGTCTGGGTACCACATTTAGTTTTTTATCACGCGCGTGCAAAACACATTTCACCCGCGTGATAAAAACTGAACAACGGAACGCAATCGCAGTCAAAACTGACTGCAATTGGGTACCTACTTGCGCGGGTTTGCCGCATTGCACCCGGGATGCCTCCAGAGCCAAAACGTGACGCCCGTGTGAAAGAGGCCTAAGGGAAGGGAAGCATAAACTATGAACAGCTCTCCATAGGAAAATGCTATGACCCTTTGGCTTTCTTTAATCATTCACTCCCTGCCTTCCGAGAGCCATAACAGTAAGTTACATACTGGTTGGACATTGGTGTGATGCAGTAGTGGCTTTTTCTGTATGGGTAAGGACTTCGGTAACTACTGATGTTGCATTCAATATTTTTCCCTGCATACTTTTTCTTACCTGTATCTTTAGGGGCCTTCTGTAATCCTTGCTTTTACATGAAAGTACAGTATATTATACCACCACTGATAGATGCACAGTGATCCCTGTTGGAGAAGTGACATGGATGGGCTGACACGCCTCACCCCTTCAGGATTGGCTTTTGTGTGGGTTTGATTTTAACTAGTAGTGGGACTTTACCCTTAAAGGGATTCTGTCACCTGGATTTTAGTGACAGAGCTTTTAACATCATCACATCAGTCTGCTCGTTTTGTATTAAAATATACTAGTATTACTACCCTAAGGGTCCATTCAGATGTCCATGTGTGTTTTGCGGATCTACGGATCCGTGGATCCGCAAAACACGGACATTGGCGATGTGCGCTCCGCATTTTGCGGACCGCACATCGCCGGCACTTAATTGAAAATGCCTATTCTTGTCCGCAATTGCGGACAAGAATAGGACATGTTCTATTTTTTCGGGATCGGAATTGCGGATCCGCAGTTCTGGATCCGGGCAGCACATCGTGCTGCCCCATAGAAATTATTGGGTCTGCAATTCCGTTCCGCAAAATGCAGAACGAAATTGTGGACGTGTGAATGGACCCTAAGTGTTGTCCATTGTCTAGAAAATCTCTTTTATTAATATGGTAATTACCTGAGTATGGTGCCCAAGGGGCGGACAGCCGACCCCTTCTCCTGGAGCCCAGCACCGCCCCACTGCTAATTTATTCACTCCTCATTGCCGGCTGGCGCATGTGCAGTGCATACTGTGAGGCGCTGACATGTGTATCCACGGAACGCATTCGCTGAGCCATAAGCTCGCGCAGGCTCCGTGGATACACATGTCAGCGTCTGGAATCGGCCTCACAGTATGCACTGCACATGTGCCAGCCGGCAATGAGGAGTGAATAAATTAGCAGCGGGGCGGTGCAGGGCTCCAAGAGAAGGGATGCGGCTGGGCACCAACGGACAGAGGGACAGCCCCTTGGACACCTTACTCAGGTAATTACTATATAAATAAAAGCGATTTTCTAGACAAAGGACAACACTTAGGGTAGTAACACTAGTATATTTTAATACAAAACGAGCAGACTGATGTGATGATGTTAAAAGCTCTGACACTAAAATCCAGGTGATAGAATCCCTTTAAAAGCTATCAGTTTAGGCAGACACTAGTGTCAGATATTCTGTCACAGAGTACTGTATGTGGTGGGCATGCTAATGTTCTGTAACTAAACATTGCCCTACTCCATTCCTGATGAACACTCTTGGAGTACAAACGTATAGGGCATGCCATATATACAGTATGGGCAAATCATTAGAGCATGCTGTAAACATCTGCACCTTCAAATTTTGGCTTGGCTAAGCAGATTACAGCCAGTGAGCCAGATAATGCTTTCAGCAGCATTTCGAATACATACTGTAGGCTAATTGGGTATAGTGAGACCCTACGAGGGTTTTGTACAAGTGATACAACTCTATGACCTTTTGCTGGCTGGCAAATTGTGCAAGTGCTACAGAGCCAGCAAGCATTTCATCAGGGACTTTGGACAACTCTATTGTGTGCTCTGGCCATCTTACGTAACATATTGCTCATAGTCTTTAGCAGTGTGGATTTTTATGTTGACTTTTTGGGCCACATAAATATTTTTGAGGCAGTACACGTGGATGTATTTGAGTCCCCCACATCTCCTCCCCCTCCCCTTTCAATATTAATATTTCACAGCTGCCCTGTATTTGTTTTGTGGCGAGTGTGGTATTAGTGGGGCGTTACATAGTGAGGGGTTTACATCCATGGCTTCATACTGACCTTTTTTCTGCCTAGTTTACCCAGATCTTTGCGTGATACCTACCCTTATTTTAATATATGTAATAACTAAAGATTTTTTTTTTATGTTTCTTTTTTTTTTACTTTTCTGATGCCTTGGTTACATTTGACCACTTCATCAGAGGAGTTAAATGTCTCTGATTAGTATTATTGCTGACAGCAGACATTAGCCCTGAGTGTCTGCTGTGTGAAAAGGCAAGCAACTGGCAGATAAGGCACTCACAGGTGGCATCTGCCATACTATGACTAATGTACTAGTACTCATGAATGTCTTGGTTCACCATTATGCTCTGGAACTGTTAGAACTTAGCAACATGAAATTGATGATAGATCCACTTTAAAGGTAAAAAAAAATTAAATAATTTTTTTGACACACTGCCACATGCCTCTGGAGTTTTAATTATCCTGTACAAACACTTTAAAGACATTTCTTCGAAAAACACAACCTCTGACCCAGTGCACCATCACATTGAAATATACAAACAATATAATTATCTGCAAAAGTGAAATTATTCCTTGACATCTACGTAGTCTAATCCCATAATATTACTCCATTCCATCTGTCTTCTCCATTCCAACTCTTTTCAACATAAATTTGGTATTTTATTAAAAAGTATGGGGTCAACCTGTAGGGAATATGACTTAAGAATCAGACTACACACCGTGTATTTATAGTCTTTTACCATGTAGACACATGGAAATAAACCTGCATAAATAACACATAACCTTCATTATTATGATAATGATGCTAATTATTACTAATATTACTTTGTATATGAAAATACATGCTCAAGAAATGTGTTTAGATGCTAGATACAGTTGTAAACCTGCACAGACGAGCATGTTATCGATCAATTTTATTATGTAAACAGTTTCCATCTTCAGGATTCTACAATTTTTTGGGGGAACTTGTTCCTGAAAGTTCTTAAGCATTTTCACGTTACACATTTTGGCTTTTGGAAATTATTCAAAATTGACAGAAAAATATTATCTTGGCTCACTATGATGCAGAATCTGCTAAAGTGAATTAACAAAATTAGTGTTCAAAAGGCGCCCATTTTTAATTACCAAATGTTTATTAAGTTTTCATTTTTAAATGTTAAAATGATGAATTACATTTTTATTTAGTCTTTGATCGTTTATATCAACATTACAATTACATTTAAGAAAAGCATTTATCATGTACAAGTTAAACACATTAGTAAATTTATTAAAATTAAGTTATTGAAAATTTTGAAAACATGTTCCCAAGATTGAAAGAATAGTGAGATTGCATTAATTGATCTTGTTTAATTCATTCTTTTTTTATTTTTATTAAACTGCAATTGAAAATTGTAGTTCCTTATCAAAAGTTCAATTATGCAACAACCAGAAAAAGGTAATCATTTGTTTTTGGCTCTTTAATAATATTTTACAAAGATACATGCTCCACATTTTAATAATTTATAGTCTGTAATAAACTTTGCAAAATTTGGGCTGGAAGATGAACCCAAACCTTTTTAGGGTTGATTCAGATGAATCCAGTAAAAAGGCACATGGCTCCATTTTACTGCACATGCCAGCAGAAAAAAGCACTTAGGAGGAAGAAGAAGGATGCTCACATGACCCTAAGAGGAAGTGGGGGGAGATTGCATCCAAGACCGACAGAATGCCATTCTGTGTTAGGCTATGAATGAGAGTGGATGGGTCTTACAGTGTCTGTCAGAAATACAATCTTAGGAAGTCAGAAAGTCACACTCAATGTTGTATTCTACTTCCAGGGACAATGAAGGGAAAGGCTAGAATTACTAAGAAGAAGAATTGCATGTGTACAATAGGGACAGACAGGGAAAGCTGTCAGCCAGGGTGTGAGAAATCAGGAGCTGGCTTTGCCTCCTAGCACAACTGGGTCTAACTGGTACCTCAGAAACTAAGCCGTGTTCAGATCCAAGTTTTAAAATGTTTTTCCAGTTTAAAAATCAAATACGAAGTTATTTACCAAAGTCTTGCAAGACTTCGGGAATAACTGACTTTGCCTGGTCAGAGGCCGTACATTTTAATGCTGTACAGAGATGGATTTCCGTACAGCATTAATCTAAAGTTTTGAGCGTAGACTTCGGATCCTTCACTTTGCTCAACTTTAATGTACGTGATTACTACACCAATACACAGGGTAGCGCACAACATTATCTGTTAGTTATAACCAATTAAGATCTAAATCCATTTCTGTTTATTTATGTCTCCAAGCAGTTCAATTTCTTTTTTATTGGGGTTGCCCTGAGGAGGAAGTTAAGGAGTAGGCTGGGGACCCTATGCATACCTGAGATGATGGTGGTGGTAATAGCGGCACCTGTAGCGACGACATTGGCTGTGGGGGGAGCAACAGTGGCAGTCAGGGAAAAAGCAGAGCAGGGAGGGGAACCAAGGAGCCCGTCATGAGATTTTAAAGTCTGATAAAAGGGGCAGGGAGGGGAAGGACTCTGGTGAGGATTGTGTGCTGGATGGTGTGGTGAAGCAGCACCCCAGCAACATGACCAGGTTGTTTTGACCCCCTTTCCCAATAAACCATCAGGCTGGCTCCCACAGCAGGCACTTATCCACCTCCTTCAGCTCCTTGTCCATAGACAGCATCCGACCCATCACCAACAGCATCAAGACACAGCATCGCTCCCATTCCTCCCATCACATATATCAAGTCATGTGTGTAAGAGAGTAACCACACAGGTGAGCAGTTGCTAAAGTATATCAAGCAGCAAACATCCCGCTGTCTAAAGCTGGCTGTCACCTCGCCTGTGGGAAGAGGTGATAAGAGGAGAGGTCTTGTGAAAATCAAAGATTACATGTGGGAAAGTATTGGGAAAGTAGTGTAGAGATATATGGAAGGGACATGTTGTGGACAACCTGTTGAGGGAAATGTTGGATTTAAATATATATGTATATATGCCCTTACATATATGCATATATATTGGCCATTTTGCATGGGCCAGTCCAGGTGGTAGGTGTATACATAGAGATGTATGTATGCCCCCTTGTCAGCATACATCTCTATGTATATAATATATTGTAGGTGGGCTTATTGCTGCCCATTCAGACCCCCTGTTTTATATATATGTATGTATATATATATATATATTTATGGATGTGCCCCAAGCATCTATAAGTATATATGTACAGTTAAACTGTGCCCAGAAGCTCCAATGGATGCCCCCCCTCTGGAATGTGCCTGCTGGGTGGGGAGAGACCGACAACTGGACAATTATGTCCAGTTTCGGCCTCTTCAAAGGACAGATGATCAATAAAGATCCTCTGCCCTTTGTCACCATCTCCGGCAGCGCTGGAGATGGTATGCCTAACAGGGACATGAGAACAAAGAGTTCCCATGCCCCTGTGTGCCGCTCACCTCCGGCGCTGTAATTACAGCGCCAGAGATGTGCGATATCTCCACAGGCGGGAGGATCAAAGGATCCCCCTGCCTGGGAGCGCGGGCTGGTGCGGTGATGTCATATCACCGCGCCAGCCCAGTGGACCTGGCTGCAGGCATGCGTGCGCACGCCTGCAGGGCGGGAAAACGGGAGCGAGCGCCGCGGGGTTTAAATACCCCAGCGGCACTGCGCTCTGCAGATCGGGACCCCCCTCTGAAAGAGAGCGCATCCAGCGCAGGACCCACGGCACCCCCCTGAAGGAGAGCGCATCCGGCGCTCCAACAAACTCTACCTTCCGCCATAGCAGAGAGCGCAGCCAGCGATGCACTGCGCTCAGTCTACCCCGGCACCTACCCCTCACAGAAGCAACCCCGGCACCTCCAGCAAGGAAGAGGGCGCAGGCAGCAATAGCTGCACTGCGCTCTTAAAACAGCGGCCAGCCCCAGGAGGAGAGAGCACAAAGGCTGTGCGGAGCAACCAGCCGGCAAAGTATTGCTTCCTTGTTAACCCCTTAACCCCTGTTCCTGCTGCCCTGAAACCCCTGCAGCACAGAACCCCTGATATGCTGCCCTGCCTCAGCATTAACCCCTGCTGAGACCCTGGCAGACCTCTTCAGGAGTAACCCCTTCACTGCCTGATCCCTGATGCAGTCTGCTGCCCTGACACCCCTGCATCAACCCTGCAGCCTCTGCCCTGCAAGTCCCTGCAGAGCATTAACCCCTTCAGTGCTCTGTTCCCCTGCTCTGCAAGTCCCTGCAGAGCATTAACCCCTTCAGTGCCCTGTCCCTGCAGAGCATTAACCCTTGCTGTCCAACTACCACCCTGTGTACCCTGGCCTGCAAGTATTGACCCCTGCAGTGCCACAATTGTGTTTAACCCCTTGTACCCCGTAGGGACAGTGGGGTAGCCAGGCGGGTGGGTTACTGATATTTGTGTGAATGTAAGTGTATTATTGTAATTGTAGTTAGATCCTGGGGAGGAATTGGGAATTGTGTATGGTCTAGTGTAGTTAGGTTTTAATTGTGTTTTGCTGTAGTGTTATTGCTGTACTGTGGTGTGTGCGTCTATATGTATATATATTTATAACCATTGATCTATAAATATATATAGATATAGCGTATAATTAGACTTGTATTATTGTATTGTATAATAAATACTTTATTGTTCATATACAGCGTATAGTGTTTTTAGTAGTCGCTGCCGTAGTATAGCAGTAAGTCGCACGTAGTGTAGTTCAGCGGAATGTATAGGTAACAGAGGTAGTTAGCTAGTTAACCTAGTTAGGTATTTAAATTTAATTTAGGCATAAATAGGCGGAGTCATCACTAGACGACTCACGCCTATTTATGAATATTAATTATTGAGATTTGCATAAATATCAATAATTAATATAACCTTTAACACAGCCTTATACAGTACAGACCAAAAGTTTGGACACACCTTCTCATTCAAAGAGTTTTCTTTATTTTCATGACTATGAAGGCATCAAAACTATGAATTAACACATGTGGAATTATATACATAACAAACAAGTGTGAAACAACTTAAAAAATATGTCATATTCTAGGTTCTTCAAAGTAGCCACCTTTTGCTTTGATTACTGCTTTGCACACTCTTGGCATTCTCTTGATGAGCTTCAAGAGGAAGTCCCCTGAAATGGTTTTTACTTCACAGGTGTGCCCTGTCAGGTTTAATAAGTGGGTTTTCTTGCCTTATAAATGGGGTTGGGACTATCAGTTGCATTGAGGAGAAGTCAGGTGGATAATAAAGTTCAAATAGCCAAAAGGCTACAAAGCTCCTGTTTCTGGTCAAATAAAGCGTAACATTTATTTCTTTCATTAAAACTAATACAAAACAATGCTTTTTAAAATTTAAAGGTGCTATGTGGATACAAGCGGCGGTAAATTGGGGTGTTACACCCGTATAAGTGCCTCCTTGTATCCTTTTGTCAGTCCCAGTAGGTATCTCTCCACATATAACAAACTAGAGGATAGCCTTATAAGTCGCTTTGGGATAATTCCCTATCAACACCACATTAAGTGCGACTACCTGCCGCTAGAGTGTCCAAGTAGGTGAGTCTGCAGATCACACCTCTAAGACACTATATCCCTCATGCACCTAATTTAAAAATCTAATCAGAGCTCCCCCAACATGTTTCACCACAAGCTGTGGCTTCATCAGGGGATGGAGCTACTGTCAACACGAGTGCTTTGTAAATGGATGTTTATAACTACTAGGGGTGGGTCATTGATCATCCTCTGACCAATCCCTTCTTAGAACTCGTGTGACAGTGTAATAAACCAATCCGGTACCTTAGAAACATTTGTTCCGTCATATGTGCACGTCGTCCCTCCAACTGCACATGCCCCGATAATTAGAAAGTTTTTCCTCTCTCGTGTTGGTCCGGCTACCTTCTGCGCATGCGTAAGTACTTTATATTCAAACCTATCTCATAGGACTGACTGCGCATGTCCCGATACTTAGGAGATTTTTCTCTCTCCAGTATTAGTCCGGGTGCCTTCTGCGCATGCGTAACTACTTTGTATTCAATCCAATCTCTTAAATCGCAACGGCGCATGCCTAGGGACTTAGATTTTTCCACACAAGCTTTTCCGTTTGTCCCAGGTCGCATGGCATCAAACCGCCGTATCACGAGACTGCACATGCTCTGATACTTATAGGATTTCTCTCTCCCGTTTCAAGTCAGAGTAGAAGTGATCTCCGCGCATGCCCAGGCACTTTTAAATTTGTGCCTATCTTTTAGCTCCAAAAACGCATGTCTGAGGACTTGGATATTATCACCATAGTTTTTCCTCACATGTCCCAATTTGCATATAACATGCATAGGACTTTATCTATATTCTAATTATATTTATTTATCCTCATTTTTCCATTTTTTCGACATGTGCTTTACATTAGGTCTCATGCCAGAAGGTTATCAATGCGATGGTGTTATTATTATTCTATCTTCTTACGGCGCATTGATAGGAACTTGGGATTATTACGTATCTACTGGCTATATATATATATGAGGGCTTTAGCTATTCTATTAAGGATTATTAGTTATTTTATCTGTATGTTTTACATCTTGATATTATTATTTCTTTTTATCCTTATTTTTAGGAGGGACGTCTTTTGCAAAATGCCGGAATAAATTGGTTTACTCTTCCCTTCTCTCCAGGTAAGTTAACCCTTTGTTTTTTATTATTCTCTCCAGGTAAGTTAACCCTTTATTTTTTTTATTATTCACTAATAGTATTCCTGTGTTCTCCAGGTAGGTTAACCCTTTAGTTTCTATTAACTGATAGTATTCCGGTATTCATAAAGGGGTGATATGAAGTAAAACATTAGTATTATTTTTTCACTTTCAATAAGAGTAGGGGGACAAGGCTCCCTATTTTAAGAAGATCATTATATTCTATTCACTAAATAAATGCTGTAAACAAAAAACTCTCATTTAAACCTTGTGGACTCATTGTGTTCAGCCTGTGTATCCACCTAGCCTCATTCTGCAGCAATTTTTTGTCAAGATTCCCTACTAATGTTTTACTTCATATCACCCCTTATGAATACAGGAATACTATCAGTTAATAGAAACTAAAGGGTTAACCTACCTGGAGAACACAGGAATACTATTAGTGAATAATAAAAAATAAAGGGTTAACTTACCTGGAGAGAATAATAAAAAACAAAGGGTTAACTTACCTGGAGAGAAGGGAAGAGTAAACCAATTTATTCCGGCATTTTGCAAAAGACGTCCCTCCTAAAAATAAGGATAAAAAGAAATAATAATATCAAGATGTAAAACATACAGATAAAATAACTAATAATACTTAATAGAATAGCTAAAGCCCTCATATATATATATATAGCCAATAGATACGTAATAATCCCAAGTTCCTATCAATGCGCCGTAAGAAGATAGAATAATAATAACACCATCGCATTGATAACCTTCGGGCATGAGACCTAATGTAAAGCACATGTCGAAAAAATGGAAAAATGAGGATAAATAAATATAATTAGAATATAGATAAAGTCCTATGCATGTTATATGCAAATTGGGACATATGAGGAAAAACTATGGTGATAATATCCAAGTCCTCAGACATGCGTTTTTGGAGCTAAAAGATAGGCACAAATTTAAAAGTGCCTGGGCATGCGCGGAGATCACTTCTACTCTGACTTGAAACGGGAGAGAGAAATCCTATAAGTATCAGAGCATGCGCAGTCTCGTGATACGGCGGTTTGATGCCATGCGACCTGGGACAAACGGAAAAGCTTGTGTGGAAAAATCTAAGTCCCTAGGCATGCGCCGTTGCGATTTAAGAGATAGGATCGAATACAAAGTAGTTACGCATGCGCAGAAGGCACCCGGACTAATACTGGAGAGAGAAAAATCTCCTAAGTATCGGGACATGCGCAGTCGGTCCTATGAGATAGGTTTGAATATAAAGTACTTACGCATGCGCAGAAGGTAGCCGGACCAACACGGGAGAGGAAAAACTTTCTAATTATCGGGGCATGTGCAGTTGGAGGGACGACGTGCACATATGACGGAACAAATGTTTCTAAGGTACCGGATTGGTTTATTACACTGTCACAGGAGTTCTAAGAAGGGATTGGTCAGAGGATTATCAATGACCCACCCCTAGTAGTTATAAACATCCATTTACAAAGCACTCATGTTGACAGTAGCTCCATCCCCTGATGAAGCCACAGCTTGTGGTGAAACATGTTGGGGGAGCTCTAATTAGATTTTTAAATTAGGTGCATGAGGGATATAGTGTCTTAGAGGTGTGATCTGCAGACTCACCTACTTGGACACTCTAGCGGCAGGTAGTCGCACTTAATGTGGTGTTGATAGGGAATTATCCCAAAGCGACTTATAAGGCTATCCTCTAGTTTGTTATATGTGGAGAGATACCTACTGGGACTGACAAAAGGATACAAGAAGACACTTATACGGGTGTAACACCCCAATTTACCACCGCTTGTATCCACATAGCACCTTTAAATTTTAAAAAGCATTTTTTCCTTTTTTTCTCCTGTTTTGTATTAGTTTTAATGAAAGAAATAAATGTTACGCTTTATTTGACCAGAAACAGGAGCTTTGTAGTCTTTTGGCTATTTGAACTATATTATTTGTAAAATTCTGGGTCCTAAAGGGTCTATGAAAAATAATGAAGTCAGGTGGATACACAGCTGATAGTCCTACTGAATAGACTGTTAGAATTTGTATTATGGCAAGAAAAAAGCAGCTAAGTAAAGAAAAACGAGTGGCCATCATTACTTTAAGAAATGAAGGTGAGTCAGTCAGCCGAAAAATTGGGAAAACTTTGAAAGTAATGACTATTTGACCATGAAGGAGAGTGATGGGGTGCTGCGCCAGATGACCTGGCCTCCACAGTCACCTGACCTGAACCCAATCGAGATGGTTTGGGGTGAGCTGGACCGCAAAGTGAAGGCAAAAGAGCCAACAAGTGCTAAGCATCTCTGGGAACTCCTTCAAGACTGTTGGAAGACCATTTCAGGGGACTACCTCTTGAAGCTCATCAAGAGAATGACAAAAGTGTGGAAAGCAGTAATCAAAGCAAAAGGTGGCTACTTTGAAGAACCTAGAATATGACATATTTTCAGTTGTTTCACACTTGTTTGCTATGTATATAATTCCACATGTGTTAATTCATAGTTTTTATGCCTTCATAGTCATGAAAATAAAGAAAACTCTTTGAATGAGAAGGTGTGTCCAAACTTTTGGTCTGTACTGTAGTCTGTAGTATTTTAAACTGAATTTGCCGTGCAATGGGGAGCCAGAAAAGAGATTGGCAGAGGGAGGGAAGCAGAGGAGTAACAGGATGAGAGGTGGAATAATCGGGCAGCAGAGTTTAGGATAAATTGGAGAGTTGTGAGAGTGCTAGATGGAAGACCACATAGGATGATGTTACAGTAGTCTAGGCGGGAGATGATTAGGGCATGTACGCTACAAGCATTTTGCAGACTCCTGGTTGAGGAATAATTGAGATATTGTTGAATTGGAGGCAGCATGTGATGGAAAGGGCTTGGATGTGTGGTTTGAAGGACAGGGCAAAATCCAAGGTTGCTACAAGGCAGTGGACTTGGTTGAACATGGAGAGTGTGCAGCCATTGATTGTGACATATAGGTCCATTGGGGGGTTGAGCAAGATGTGGGCCACAAAAGTCCTTTTAAGGACTGGTATAGGTGTGCTATTGATAGGTGTGACTTACTGAGGGGTGTAAAATACTTATAATATACTTTCTGACAAAGAAAATATATAATAGTGCATTTGTATTGTGCAGCAATTGTGTGCGGTTCTGCTGCAATACTGCAGCTACACAGAGTGCCAAACGCAATTGGAACAAATAATTTCTACTGGTGTGATATACCAGTTGCCCCCCCAAAATATTGATTGAAGCAGGGGTGTTATATACCAATAATATACTTTCTATATAGTGTATTTAGGTAGTGCAGCATTTGTTTGCGGTTTTGCTGCGTTACCGCAGCTACACAGAGTGACAAAAGCTATTGGAACAAATACAGTCAGGTCCATAAATATTGGGACATCGACACAATTCAAAATTTTTTGGCTCTATACACCACCACAATAGATTTGAAATGAAACAAACAAGATGTGCTTTAACTGCAGACTGTCATATTTAATTTGAGGGTATTTACATCCAAATCAGGTGAACAGTGTAGGAATTACAACAGTTTGCATATGTGCCTACCACTTGTTAAGGAACCAAAATTAATGGGACAATTGGCTTCTCAGCTGTTCCATGGCCAGGTGTGTGTTATTCCCTCATTATCCCAATTACAATGAGCAGATAAAAGGTCCAGAGTTAATTTCAAGTGTGCTATTTGCATTTGGAATCTGTTGCTGTCAACTGTCAAGATGAGATCCAAAGAGTTGTCACTATCAGTGAAGAAAGCCATCATTAGGCTGAAAAACAAAACAAACCCATCAGAGAGATAGCAAAAACATTAGGCGTGGCCAAAACAAATGTTTGGAACATTCTTAAAAAGAAGGAACGCAACGGTGAGCTCAGAAACACCAAAAGACCCGGAAGACTACGGAAAACAACTGTGGTGGATGACCGAAGAATTCTTTCCCTGGTGAAGAAAACACCCTTCACAACAGTTGGCCAGATCAAAAACACTCTCCAGGAGGTAGGTGTATGTGTGTCAAAGTCAACAATCAAGAGCAGACTTCACCAGAGTGAATACAGAGGGTTCACCACAAGATGTAAACCATTGGTGAGCCTCAAAAACAGGAAGGCCAGATTAGAGTTTGCCAAATGACATCTAAAAAAGCCTTCACAGTTCTGGAACAACATCCTATGGACAGATGAGACCAGGATTAACTTGTACCAGAGTGATGGGAAGAGAAGAGTATGGAGAAGGAAGGGAACTGCTCATGATCCTAAGAATACCACCTAATCAGTGAAGCATAGTTGTGGTAGTGTCATGGCGTGGGCATGTATGGCTGCCAATGGAACTGGTTCTTTTGTATTTATTGATGATGTGACTGCTGACAAAAGCAGCAGGATAAATTCGGGCAATATTATCTGCTCATATTCAGCAAAATGCTTCAGAACTCATTGGACGGCGCTTCACAGTGCAGATGGACAATGACCCAAAGCATACGGCAAAAGCAACCAAAGAGTTTTTTAAGGGAAAGAAGTGGAATGTTATGCAATGGCCAAGTCAATCACCTGACCTGAATCCGATTGAGCATGCATTTCACTTGCTTAAGAGAAAACTGAAGGGAAAATGCCCCAAGAACAAGCAGGAACTGAAGACAGTTGCAGTAGAGGCCTGGCAGAGCATCATCAGGGATGAAACCCAGCATCTGGTGATGTCTATGTGTTCCAGACTTCAAGCTGTAATTGACTGCAAAGGATTTGCAACCAAGTATTAAAAAGTGAAAGTTAGATTTATGATTATTATTCTGTCCCATTACTTTTGGTCCCTTAACAAGTGGGAGTCACATATGCAAACTGTTGTAATTCCTACATCGTTTACCTGATTTGGACGTAAATACCCTCAAATTAAAGCTGACAGTCTGCAGTTAAAGCACATCTTATTCGTTTAATTTCAAATCCATTGTGGTGGTGTATAGAGCCAAAAATGTTAGAATTGTGTCGATGTCCCAATATGTATGGACCTGACTGTAATTTCTACTGGTTTGATATACCAGTTGGCCCCCCAAAAAACTGATTGAAGCAGGGGTGTTATATACAAGTAATATACTTTCTATATAGTGCATTTGGGTAGTGCAGCATTTGTTAGCGGTTTTGCTGCGTTACCGCAGCTACACAGAGTGACAAACGCTATTGGAACAAATAATTTCTACTGGTGCGATATACCAGTTGCCCCCTAAAAAACGTACTTGTTCTTTTCTGTACGCTGAATGAATAATTGTTGCTGCCTGTGAGGAATTCAACACCAGTGATGAATACGTGTCATCAAATTTTGAACTATTATCATTAGTGGTTTTTCAAGAGAGGGAAATTCCTTAGCCATGTGTCACGGCGGGGAGTAGGGGAAACCCCTCACCGTCCGGTGTCAAAGGGTAAAGGGGATCAGCCTGACCAAATGGAGAAATTAGGGAGCAGGTCACCTCCTACCGCGTCCCTAATCCTCTCCCTGACTCCTCACTGTATGAGCGGACCCCGATGGTAGGACGACTCATACTCAGGATTCCTAGAAACCCTAAGTCGCCCTGGTAATCCCTCACTTAGGAGCAGGGGAGAGACAACCTGTTCATCCCAGTCATGGAGGAACAGGAGTCTCTATCTGAGGCCAGGCTGCAAGGAGAGGGGAACACATACAGCTATAGAGATAGCAGGTAAGCGAGACCAGTAACACACTTACCTGCCACAGACATACTGACTGGAACCCGTGCGCAAGTGCTGGTGTCCACACCAACATTAAAAGGACACAGCACACACCACAAACCACACAGGAACCCAGGACATCCATAGCTGCAATAAACGTGAGACACCATAAGAACATCTATGACCACAAGGGTGGCCCTCACTGGAAAGATGGTACAACCAGACAGAGCATAACTCCAGCACACACCAAGGCTGGAGTACCACCCAGCTACAGGCTTCCAGCAGAGACTAAATAGCCCAAGCAGCCACACCCACACACACAAACCCAGTGTTACCAAAACACTAGGAAGGGAGTTAACCCTTCCAACACCAGACAAGGGAAGGAAGCCACTAAAAGGGGAAGTGCACACACAAACATACTAATCCACATGTTACCACCGGCAACAGCATGCGTGGCAACCATGTCCCGGCAATCACCCAGAAGGCCGAGACACTGCCACCGTATGCTCTCACAGCAACACGTTGCTGCGGGCAACCACAAGTGTGGCAACAGTGTCACAGCGCAAACCAAAGGCCGTGACACTCCCACCCCTCAAAGCCCCCCCCCCCCCCAAAAAAAAAGAAAAAAAAGGGGAACTAAACAGAACACCCAAAAAATAACAGGACGGGGGTGTAGGGGAAAGTAAGAGAATCAGCGTCAGAGCAAAGATGTCTCTCTAAGACTGCCGCCAGCCTCTGGAACAACAAACAGGAACCAGGGCACCAGCCACCAAACAGCCCAGAGAAACCACACTGAACGCTGCGTCCACCTCAGACACTGTTCACAGCAGGTCGCTGCCGGCATGCATCCCCAACCAGCACACAGCCAGTACACCAAGGAATGCATCCAGCACACAAGACCAGCAACAGAACCACTGAGTAATCGACGAGGAGGGACGCAAACACCAGTGGCGGTTCACACCAACTGTCACAGGGAACTGCACTGTTAACAGCGTCCCGCCTTTCACCCTCCCTCCGGAGGATAAGCATGTGTGCCAGAAAATGGCAGGCGCCACATGCTGGGCCCTCACTGGAAAGATGGTACAACCAGACAGAGCATAACTCCAGCACACACCAAGACTGGAGTACCACCCAGCTACAGGCTTCCAGCAGAGACTAAATAGCCCAAGCAGCCACACCCACACACAAACCCAGTGTTAACAAAACACTAGAAAGGGATTTAACCCTTCCAACACCAGACAAGGGAAGGAAGCCACTAAAAGGGGAAGTGCACACACAAACATACTAATCCACATGTTACCACCGGCAACAGCATGCGTGGCAACCATGTCCCGGCAATCACCCAGAAAGCCGAGACACTGCCACCGTATGCTCTCACGGCAACACGTTGCCGCGGGAAACCACAAGTGTGGCAACAGTGTCACAGCGCAAACCAAAGGCCGTGACACCATGTTTTTAATGCAGTTTTATATTTTTTGTTATTTTAAACATATGTATTTGATCTGTATTTGTACTGGCCTGCAGTAAAATTGATATCCATTGACCGTGTTATATACCTCCGGCCACATAATCACTTGATCTTTTCTGTCCGGTGAATGCCTAATGTTTGGGGCCTGTAATACACTGGCCTGCAGTATAATTGATATCCAAGGACCGTGTAATCTACCTCCAGCCACATGCTTTCTTGTTCTTTTCTTTGCACTGAATGCAAAATTTTTGCGGCCTGTAGTCCACTGGCCTGTGGTAAAATTGATATCTAATGACCGTGTAATCTACCTCCAGCCACATACTTACTTGTTCTTTTCTGTATGCTGAATGCATAATTTTTGGGGCCTTTAGTACACTGGCCTGCTGTAAAATTGATATCCAATGACCGTGTAATCTACCTCCAGCCACATACTTCCTTGTTCTTTTCTGAACGCTGAATGCATAATTTTTGGGGTATGTAGTACACTGGACTGCTAAAAAATTTATATCCAATGACTGTGTAATCTACCTCCAGCCACAAACGTACTTGTTCTTTTCTGTACGGTGAATGAATAATTGTTGCTGCCTCGGAGGAATTCAACACCAGTGATGAACACGTGTCATTAGGGGTTTTTCAAGAGGGGGGAATTTGTTAGCCATTGTGAGGGGTAGCTTTCTTTTAGGGGATCATTCACACCGATACGGCTTTAGGACACCAGGTTTCAGGTCCAAACAGTGCATTTATTGTGATACACCAGCACAAGCAAGATGACAAAAATAATCAACACTCGCCCGTCCAGGCTCTAACTAAACATAATATTCCTGACTCACTTAAGTCACTGTTCACACCCTGTGAACACATGCAGCTTTCTCTGCCAATGTCCCACAGCCTCCTGGCTGTACAGAGCACAGTACACCCATTGTCTCCAGTCCAGTGTCTCTTGGGGAATAGTGGTCTCTCAGCCCTCCTGGCTTGGACCACACAGAGCCTCCAGGCCTCTGTCCACAGGCAACACACTCCCCCACATGGCTAAGACCACTCATACATCACACAGAGCCTCACCAGGACTCTGCTTCACCAAACACTCTAGAGTGAGCCCCACCCAAGATCCAGTAGCAGGATTAAATAGGATCCCTGGACATGAGCATGCCCTAAGTCCCGGACTGGAGCATGGGGAACAGGCACCCACCCAACACATTGCCTGTTCCCAGTAAAAGCCCGCCCTGAAATAGCTGAACCAGCTACACTATCTATATGGTGTCCCCCAACTACTTTATTAGACACCTGAACTAGGGCTTTTACTCCACCAAGGCCGGGCCCCTTGGTGACATGCTCCCGGTGCACACAACACTTCTTTTATCCTGCTTCCCCGTGACTTTACTGCACACCTCAATGTTCACATTGCCACATATCCCCCCCTCTGTTCAAACCTGTGGGGGTGAACACATGTACCAACCAGATACTCGTGATAGGGCATCTGCATTATACTGCCATCTTCCGGCTCAACTTTCCACCTGGAAGAGATGGCCAGCGTCGCAGGCTTCCCTTTATTTTGCCAGACCCAGGCCATCACAGCTTGGTTTGTCATAAACACTGCCTTCCTACCTAGACTACAGTGTCTAAGGGCCTCCTCCGACTCCTCTGCGCTGGAGAACTTAGCTTTCTGGCTTGCTTCTTTTCCAGATTTATTCTTAGGCCCCCAACCTTTAACTTCCGCAACCTTTACAGCCGTATTTTGCACGGGGAGTTCCCGCCTCCTCCTTTTGTTGGAGATCTGGCTGGTCAGTTTTAAACCACCCTTCAGCCGCTCTAATGTCACCTGGTGTTCACACTCACTTTGTTTCTTTATTTTATCACCAGATAGTACTTATCTTTTTTCTTTAGTCCCCACAGGGGTTACTTCAGGTTTGGCTTCAGTTTAAGAGTCTTCTACTTCTTCAGTGGCTCTCCCCACTTCGCCAGACCCCTCTTCAGCCTTATCCTTGGTCTCTGAAACATCTGAGGATTTCTCCCACTTCAACTCATCGGCCTTAGCTTCTTCAGCCTTTGAGTCTCCTTTGGAGTCTTCCTTCACTCTGTTAGCTTTCTTATCCTTCTCAGACACGGCATCATATACTTCCAATCTGAACCCCTCCTCCTCTTTCTCATCACGGTTGGAGGTACTGGTGACACCGGGGTCTTCACTAGACTCGATGTCTCCTGGTATTTTTTCCATAGGCTCACCCAGGATATTGCTCTCCCTTCGGGCAGAATTCAGGAGAGCCAGTCCATCGTAGAGGACAGGATCCTCATACTGGTCGTCCGTCTCCCTGTATTTCTTCCCCAGCAGACTGCTGGCTTTCTGGAGGGCATTGACAGCATAGGAAAGGTCTTTCATGACCAGGTCCTGGCCACACACTGCCATGAGTCTCTTGTCTTTTGCATCCACATCATCCCCATCAACTGGTTCAGCAGATACATCTTCCATCTTCTTCTCTGCCTCGGCCGGCACCACGGCGCCACCATCTTCAGTCCCATTCTTAACAGGTTCTGGCTTAGAGTTCTTGATGTTTTTCAGAGGACTCTCATCTTCAGGTTTCTCACCTTCCACCTGCTGCTCGAGAGCACACTTTGATTTCTCCACCCCATAGACTTCTCCCCGACGTCATCTTTTAAGCTCATGAGATTTTCCATCTCTGCTCTGAGTTGCCTGTTCAGCCTCTTAAATTTATCTCGCTCCTCAAGCGCTTCTTCAAGGCCTCTAGCCAAGGAGAGGGCCTTGGTCTCCTTCTCCCGAGCATCAGCCTTCGCTAGGTCACGTTCCTCGGCATATCGAGCCGATATGCACCTCTCTTCAACCATGAGCTGGTCAAACTTCTTATGTTTCTTCTCCAATCTAGACACAGTTTGTCTCTGGTGGTCCAGGTCCACCATCTGATCACACAACTCTTGATCAAGTTGAGCCATCCTGGCTTCCAAATGTCTTTTCTCCTCCAAAAGAGCAGATTTTTCTGAGGCACTTTTTAAGACCTCATCAGCCAGATCATCCCTTTCCTGCTCTGCATGACGTCTGAATTGCTCAGAAGCTGCAAGTTCCTCTTGAAGTTGGAGAATTTTCGCGTCTATTTGTGACTCTAGATCCTTCAGTTCATTCACCTCTTTCTGAGTCTCTTCCTGTGACTCCTCTGGAGCTTTCTGCAGTTGCACTGCGAGAACCGCTAGTCCCTTCTCTAGTGTATCTAGGGACTGTGTGAATGGAGGGAAAACATCTTCAAGTTTGTAGCTGTACTGACCTGTCAGGTCACTAGGCTGCCGTCTCCCCAGTCAGCTCTCGTCCCGTCAGGTAGAACTGTCATCTGGTCGCTACTAGTGACCGCCTGAATTTCGCAATACTTTGACCTGGTAGCTTCCCTCTCGGAGTTGCTAATGGTCACAGCACATATATCGCCTATGTTACTCGTGTCATTATTAACACTGACCTCTAGGGGTACACATGAGCTAATCTCCACCTTGGACATTTCCTCAGTAATCCTAGAACCCCTTGAAGACTGCATACCCACTTCTGGTACGTGAGGTACAAGATCTAGCCCCGCCACAATGTCTACAATTTGGTCTACTAGCGGTGTTTCTTCAAAATTTATCAACACATTTACATCAGACACATGTTTACCAACAGGGGGAGCTTCTTCCCCAATCACAGCCTGCAAAGGAAAAGGCATGTCATTATTATCACATATTTCACATGACATAACATTTCCATTATGCATTTCAGCAAACATGATACCATCACTTTGCACCTTATCTGCACCCTTGTTCTCAAAGTGCAGCTCCTTCACATTATCATTTAAAGGGACAAGTACAGGTTCTGCTGGAGTTTTGTCACTCTCTGCAGAAGTGTCTCCATTACTTAAAACCTCCAAGCATAAGGGGAAATTACGGCCCACCATTCCCTCATGTATGAGCGTATTTGTAACATCAGGTTCCCAAGTCCCAGTTCTCACCGGAGACTCTCCCTCAGTGAGAACCACCTGATAGTCCGTATTATTCACATAATTGTCCCGAACATGTAACACTCTATCAGTCTCTGGGGCGGCCATCATGCTGCCTCTTACCCGGGCTAGCATAGGATCTCTGACTTTCACCACCCCAAATCTAGCTTTGATCACAGGCTCTTTGGGCGACCCAGAAACCTTCTCCCCTGCAGGTTCCTGCGAGGGAGTATCAACAACAGGCTTACCCGCCTGTTCAGACACTGCATTTTTCCCAATGTCATACACTTCCGAGACGGTTTTTTGCCTCAGTGATTTTTTTGCCACTGACCCAGCCGGTTTCCACTGCGGCCGGCTCACGGTCACTGGATCTGCCACACAACTATTAACAGGAACAGTCTTACCGCCTGACATCATGGATTCGGGAGACGACGATATTCCCAGTACATCTCTACCAAGATCACCAGCCTTCTCTTGGTTCCTGGTATCCCGAACACCAGCAGACTCCTTACTGCAAACGTTGCCACCGGAAACAGCATAGCCTGGAGTCCCGGCTTTTCCAGGACGGTCACTCCAGCCGCAATCTTTAGGACTTTGCGCACACGTGCAGGAAATATAGGATCTCCTGAGAGCCGCACCGCTCTCCACCTTATTTTCTTCCCGACAGTTGCCCTTGGCAACGGCACACATCTTTTCCTCTGGAACTCCAGCCGCACAACTCGAAGCCTTTTTTCCGCTCCATAGCTGTCAGAAGAACGGAAAGTCTTTGCCGAGCACAAACTACACTTCCAGGGTCTCACATTTTAAGAGCTCCCATTGCACAGGGCCATAGTCCGTGATGAAGGTCAGAGACACGGTGACATATTTCTCTAGCCCCTTCTTTAGAAAGTTCAGTACTTCGGGCTTAACCCGGGACACACGTTGGCAGGCATCTAAAGTGACCCCCAGCGGAATTCCCCCAATCAACAACTAGCAGGATCTTTCTGTATCAGATCTTCTGACCTCACAGTCATCCATTGTGTAGTCCTGCTGCAGGTGGGTCTTCACAGACCTCATAGTGACAACAAAAAAATATATATATTTTTTTTCAGTCAGTCTCTTCTCTGGGCTTCTAGCCCTTTAAATCTCTGCACCACAGCAAAAATTGTCCACAATAGCATAAGCAGCACCTGCTCCACCGAACAAACAGGCTTCCGGCCCTTTAACTCCAGCACAGCAGGATTCAGCAGCATCTGCTCTTTCTCGTTGTTTCCCCTAGCAACCAGCTGTTGTTGTCCTTTTCTCATGGACAACTTGCACGCATCCTCCACCAATTGTGAGGGGTAGCTTTCTTTTAGGGGATCATTCACACCGATACGGCTTCAGGACACCAGGTTTCAGGTCCAAACAGTGCATTTATTGTGATAAACCAGCACAAGCAAGATGACAAAAATAATAAACACTCGCCCGTCCAGGCTCTAACTAAACATAATATTCCTGACTCACCTAAGTCCCTGTTCACACCCTGTGAACACATGCGGCTTTCTCAGCCAATGTCCCACAGCCTCCTGGCTGTACAGAGCACAGTACGCCCACTGTCTCCAGTCCAGTGTCTCTTGGGGAATAGAGGTCTCTCAGCCCTCCTGGCTTGGACCACACAGAGCCTCCAGGCCTCTGTGCACAGGCAACACACTCCCCCAAAGTTCAGGCTAGCGCCTAGCCTCGTGGCTCCTCAGCCCACACGGCTGAGACCACTCACACAGAGCCTCACCAGGACTCTGCTTCACCAAACACTCTAGAGTGAGCCCCACCCAAGATCCACTAGCAGGATTAAATAGGATCCCTGGACATGAGCATGCCCTAAGTCCCGGACTGGAGCATGGGGAACAGGCACCCACCCAACACATTGCCTGTTCCCAGTAAAAGCCTGCCCTGAAATAGCTGAACCAGCTACACTATCTATATGGTGTCCCCCAACTACTTTAGTGGACATTTGAACTAGAGCTTTTACTCCACCAAGACCGGGCCCCTTGGTGACATGCTCCCGGTGCACACAACACCCCTTTTATCCTGCTTCCCCGTGACTTTACTGCACACCTCTATGTTCACATTGCCACACCATGTTTTTAATGCAATTTTACATTTTTAGTTATTTTAAACATATGTATTTGATCTGTATTTGTACTGGCCCGCAGTAAAATTGATATCCATTGACCATGTAATATACCTCCGGCCACATAATCACTTGATTTTTTCTGTCCAGTGAATGCCTAATGTTTGGTGCCTGTAGTCCAGTGGCCTACAGTAAAATTTTTATCTGTTGACCGCATTATGTACCTCGAGCCACATAATCAGAATTTATTTTATGTCAGGTGAATGCCTAATTTTTAAGGCTCGTACTCCCGTGGCCTAAAGTAATACTTTTCTAGGCTCCGACAGGGCACATTTCAGAGAATTTCCCTTTAAGACTCATAAAAATGTCCCCTGATTAAGACACATATTTTTTATTGCAGTTTTTGTCATTGATCCCCCTCTAGTATGTCACTATCCATGTTGTGGGACTATTTGTGCCCTTCTACTAAGTATTTGGTAGCTGAAAATATGAGCTGAAGGTTTTTCAGGTTATCCTGCCGTTAAAGTGAATGGGCCCCACCACGAACTTGCGGTTCTCGAACATTTGAACCGTCCCAGCTGATGTTCGTCCATCACTAGTCCTAGGACAGAGCCTTGTGGGACACCAACAGAGAGGGAATAAGTTGAGGACGTGGTGTGAGAGTTGGAGACACTATATGTCTCGTAAGTGAGGTATGATGTGAAGAGAGTGCCAGGTCCATGATGCCAAGAGATGAGAGAGTTTGTAATAGAAGGGATTGGTTGATGGTGTCAACATAGTAATGTTTTTGGATTTTGGCTGTCAGCAGGTTGTTGGTGACTTTGGTAAGGGCAGTTTCAGTCGAGTGGTGGGGTCTTTACAACTTCGAAGGATCCCAGGAACCTAGGGGCAAACTTGAAACTAGGGACCCTTAAACGGATGTTTCTGGTGGAGAGCCATACCCTATTTACCGGCGAGAACTGAGGCGGTTTTCTTCTTTTCCTTTCCGCATTTGTCTTCATGCGGGTCACTGCTTTATCGATGCAAATCTTGGTATCCTGCCAGATCTTAAAAAAAATCCCTAAAATAGGAATCCGCCGCTGAAACCCCAGAAGATATAGAGACAGGGAGAGGAGTACGAGGATGCTGTCCAAAAACGACAAAGAAACGAGAAGACCCCGAAGACTCATTAGTATGGTTATTGTAGGAGAACTCTGCCCAAGGTAACAATTGTACCCAGTTGCTGTTTTGAGCTGAAACAAAATGCTGAAGGTAATTCTCAAATATCTAATTGACCCGTTCTACTTGCCCGTTGGTTTGGAAGTGATAACCGGAGGAGAAGTCCAAGTCAACTTCTAGCAGTCGGCAAAGAGCTCTCCAGAGCTTGGAGGTAAACTGGACTCCCCGATCAGAAACAATATGCCCCGGTAAAACACGCAGACAAAATATATGTTTCACAAACAGTTTAACAAGTTCCGCAGCCGAGTGCAATCCAGTCAAAGGAACGAAGTGCGCCATCTTAGAGAAGCGGTCCACAACCACTCAAATCACGGTACATCCGGCCAAGGAGGGCAGATCTGTAATAAATCCATGGTAATCGGCGTACGGGTGAGCAACCTGTCTAGGGACATCAGGGTAGCCAGGTGCCAGTGTTAGGTGAGTAAGGGGTCACTACTCCTCCCTCTCCCTTGTGTTAGGGAACCCGGTCTCCCTTCCCTCTGCCCTGCACGTCTGGTACCTGCCTTACCAGACGTGATATTAAATCTGGCCCTTATTTTGGGGGAAAAATTCAATTTTTTTTTATTTTTTCTTCCCTCCCTAAGATCCTATTGCTGCTTTGGCAAAGCAGTTACAAAGGTCTGGCTCTTGAAGTGATAGAATTGAAGGTGTCGGACCTTCAGTAGCAGCTATGGGTAACCAGGGCAATCCGGAACCTAAAGTTGCTCTCCCTGACAGATTTTCTGGAGGAAGAGACAAATTTGTGGTGTTCCGTGAAGCACGTAAATTATATTTCAGGCTGCGCCCAAGTTCCTCGGGTAATGAGGAACTGCCGGTAGGGATTGTTATCTCCCTTCTTCAAGGGTATCCTCGATCCTGGGCTTTTTCGTTGCCAGCTGGTACCCAGGCCCTCCAGTCGGTAGATGGGTTTTTTAAAGCCCTGGGTCTCATATACAATGACCCTGACCGAGTCTCTCTTGCTGAGTCCAGATTACAGCGACTTCAGCAGGAAGATCAGTCAGCAGAGGTTTATTGTTCTGAATTTCAAAGGTGGGCCACAGATGCTAAGTTGAATGACCTGGCTCTCAGTATGTCAGTTTTGCCAAGGGTTATCAGAAAAGGTAAAAGATGCGCATGCGCTGTATGAGACTCCTATATCCCTTGAGGCCGCTATGTCAATATCTATAAGAATTGATAGACGCCTTAGGGATAGGCTGAGGAGTTCATGTGCCCCACCGACTGTTCTCAAGCAGAAGTCAGCTTTTTCGCACTCAGAAGAACACATGCAACAAGGGGGAGCCACTCGTCATGTAGGTCCTCCTGGGGCTCGTTGTAAATCCGGGGTTTGTTTTTTCTGTGGTCAGAGGGGTCATTTCATTGGTATTTGTCCGTCTGTACCTAAGAAAAAGAAACAACCGTCGGAAAACTACTGACCCCAGGTTGTGCGGAGGATGACAACCTGGGTCTATACATTTCCTCCATACGTACGTCTCAGTTTGTTTTGCCTGCTACTGTAGTTTCTGAAAATAAAACTGAGAAGATTTCTGTTTTCTTAGACAGTGGGGCGGGAGTCAATTTGGTGGATGCCGAATTTGCTCAGACTTTGGGTTTTTCTTTTAGTCCATTACCTAGATCTATCCCCATATTTGCTATCAACTCTGCTCCTCTTTCTCAGGGGAACCTTACACACATGGTGTATGACATACATCTTCGGGTAGGGGCCCTCCATAATGAGGTTATTTCTTGCTATGTCCTGTAAGGGCTTCCTACTCCTATGGTATTGTCTTCCCTGGTTGGTGACGAACAATCCTGTTGTTGATTGGCAGGCCAGGGAGATATTGAAGTGGAGTGAGCATTGGGATAATTGCTTAAGTAGCAGTTGCTCAGCCACCTCCATTACAACCTTACCAACATTTGTGAACAAATTTGAAGATGTTTTCTTTGAGAAGGGTTGTCAATAGTTACCACCCCATCGTCCGTATGATTGCCCTGTTAACCTGCTCCCTAGAGCAAAGTTACCAAAAACCAGGTTATATAATCTTTCTGGCCCCGAAAGACAAGCCATGAAGGATTATATTTCCGAGAGTCCGGCTAAAGGAAATATCAGACCCTCTAGTTCACCCGTGGCTGCAGGGTTCTTCTTTGTGAAGAAGAAGGATGGGGGCCTGCTTCCTTGCCTAGATTTTCGTGAGCTAAATCGGATAACTATCTCAGACCCCTATCCTCTCCCTCTCATTACCAACCTGCTTAATCAGATTGCTGGTGCAAAATGGTTTTCCAAGATAGATGTGAGGGGATCCTATAATCAGATTCGCATTAAAGAGGGGGATGAGTGGAATAGTGCATTTAACACTCCTGAGGGGCATTAGGAAAGCCTGGTCATGCCATTTGGCCTGACTAATGCTCCTGTTGTCTTTCAACACTTTGTCAACAATATTTTTGTCATCTTATCAGCAAATTTGTTGTAATATATCTTGATGATATTTTGATTTATTCACCCGGCCTGGAGACACACAAGGTACATGTCAGGCAGGTGTTGCAGATTTTTCAGACGAATAAGTTATATGCTAAATTGGAGAAAAGTGTATTCGCCGTACAGGAGGTACAATTCCTGGGGTATCTGCTATCGGCTTCGGGGTTCCGTATGGATCCAGAGAAAGTCTGTGCGATTCTAAAATGGAATCTTCCGGAGAACCTGAAAACGCTGCAGCGTTTTTTGGGTTTTGCCAATTTCTATAGAAAATGTATTCAAAACTTTTTGGTGATTGTCAAACCCTTTACTGACATGACTAAAAATGGGACTGATTTTCTAAATGGTCTGATGCTGCTAAACTGGCTTTTTCTTCTCTGAAGGAGAGGTTAAGCTCAGCACCCATACTGGTCCAGCTGGATGTTTCTCAACCTTTTATTGTCGAGGTTGATGCATCAGAGCTGGGGGCTGTACTGTCTCAGAGTCCGCCTTCAAGTAAATGGCGCCCTTGTGCTTTCTTTTCTATGAAATTGTTGGCAGCTGAGAAAAATTATGATATACAGTGAATATAAAAAGTCTACCCACCCCTGTTAAAATGTCAGGTTTCTGCGATGTAAAAAAATTTGACAAAGATAAATAATTTCAGAAGTTTTTCCAACTTTAATGTGACCTATAAACTGTACAACTCAATTGAAAAAATTTAAAAATGAAATAATATGGTTGCATAAGTGTGCACACCCTTAAACTAATACTTTGTAGCACCTTTTGATTTTATTACAGCACTCAGTCTTTAGGGGTATGAGTCTATCAGCATGGCACATTTTGACTTGGCAAGATTTGCCCCCTCTTCTTTGCAAAAACACTCCAAATCTGTCAGATCACAGCCCACTTCAGATCGACCAACAGATTTTCAATCGGATTCACGTCTGGGCTCTGGCTAGGCCATTCCAAAACTTTAATCTTCTTCTGTTGAAGCCATTGCTTTGTTGATTTGGATGTATGCTTTGGGTCGTTGTCATGCTGAAAGATGAAGTTCCTCTTTATGTTCAGCTTTCTAGCAGAAGCCTGAAGGCTTTGTGCCAATGTTGACTGGTATTTGGAACTGTTCATAATTCCCTCTAGCTTAACTAAGGCCCCAGCTCCAACTGAAAAAAAGCAGCCCCAAAGCATGATGCTGCCACCACCATGCTTCACTGTGGGAATGGTGTTCTTTTGGTGATGAGCAGTGTTGTTTTTGTGGCAAATATATCTTTTGGAATTATGGCCAAAAAGTTCAACCTTGGTTTCATCAGACCATAACACCTTTTCCCACATGCTTTTGGGAGACTTCAGATGTGTTTTTGCAAAATGTAGCCTGGCTTGGATGTTTTTCTTCGAAAGAAAAGGCTTTCGTCTTGCCACTCTACTCTATAGCCCAGACATATGAAGAATACGGGAGATTGTTGTCACATGTACCACACAGCAAGTACTTGCCAGATATCTCTGCAGCTCCTTTAATGTTGCTGTAGGCATCTTAGTAGCCTCCCAGACTAGTTTTCTTCTCGTCTTTTCATCAATTTTGGAGGGACGTTCAGTTCTTGGTAATGTCACTGTTGTGCCATATTTTCTCCACTTGATGATGACTGTCTTTACTGTGTTCCATTGTATATCTAATGCCTTGGAAATTCTTTTGTACCCTTCTCCTGACTGATAACTTTTAACAATGAGATCCCTCTGATGCTTTGGAAGCTATCTGTGGACTATGGCTTTTGCTGTGGGATGCGACAAAGAAAATTTCAGGAAAGACCAACTAGAGCAGCTGAACTTTATTTGGGGTTAATCAGAGGCACTTTAAATGATGGCATGTGTATGCTATTTAACATGAGTTTGAATGTGATTGCTTAATTCTGAACACAGCTACATCCCCAGTTATAAGAGGGTGTGCAACCACATTATTTTATTTTATTTTTTCTTTTCTTCCCTCCACCTAAAAGATTCCAGTTTTTTTTTTCAATTGAGTGGTACAGTTTATAGGTCACATTAAAGGTGGAAAAAGTTCTCAAATGATGTATCTTTGTCTCATTTTTACAGCACAGAAACATGACATTTTAACAGGGGTGTGTAGACTTGTTATATCCACTGTAGATAACAGGGAACTTTTAGCTATTAAATTAGCTTTTGAGGAATGGCGTCACTTTTTGGAGGGGGCAGCTCATCCTGTCATGGCTATTACAGATCATAAAAATCTGTTATACCTTGAATCTGCTAAACGTCTTACCCCAGACAAGCTAGGTAAGCAGATCATTGTTAAGGGTATAGTTTAAGGCCTACGCCTAGCTAGACCAAACTCAGCAGGAGCAGGACAGACTGCACCAGGTAAATAGTAACTCTGTAGTGTAAGGCATACACATAGCTGGGCCTAACTCAGCTGGAACAGAACACACACTAGCAGGCAAATTGTAACGCTGTAGTATAGGGCATACACATAGCTGTGCCTAACTCAGCAACATCAGGACAGACAATGGCAGCTGGTAAATGTTAACACTGTAATATACGGCATACATATAGCTGGGCCTAACTCTGTAATATCTGGACGGAGAGCAGCAGCTGGAAAATGGTAATGCTGTACTGTAAAGCATACACAGAGCTGGGCCTAACTCAGCCGGAACTGAACAGACAGACAGACAGACAGGGAAATGGTAACGCTGGAGGATAAGGCCGACACATAACTCATCAAGATCAGGACAGACATCAGCAGCAGCAGATAAAGGTAATGGTGGAGTATAAGGCCTACACATAAGTCAACATGCTAAGGACAGACAGCAGCAGCAGGTACATGGCAATTGTCGAGTCAAAGGCCTACACATAGCTCGGCCTAACTCAGCAAGAACAGACAGCACCAGGTTATTTGTTTGCAGCAGGAATATGTTCCCAGGAATAGGCCCCCACCAGACCTGGGCAACACCCAAAATAAACTTTGACACCTCTGACAGCAGCAGGTTCTCTGTTTTCAGCAGGAATGTGTTCCCAGGAATGGGCCCCCACCAGACCTGGGCAACACAAAAAATAAACTTAGACACCTCTTACAGCAGCAGGTTTGTCATCTAGGGCAGAAATATGCTCCTAAGCATACAGAATGCAATATTTCCCTTTCAGAAATTTTTTATCGATTGTCTTTTAAGTACGTACAGCCCACAATGAATTAGTACGACATTAGCTCCACACGCTGCACGCATCGGTCTGCTCTCAGTTTCCATATCTGGCACATCTAGAGAAGAACACTGCGGTAACGCAGCCTGCGTTGCTATGTGCTGATTCCTCCAAGCCAGAGGGCAGCAGGACTGGCGGGGTTTAGCAGCGGCTCTGTCATCCTCCTTTTGTCTGTGAAGAGACATGGTTACCACGGATCGCACAACCCATACATGATCAGCGCCACACACATGCCGTGCTCCAGCCATCGGCAGCACCCAGCCGTCTTCTGCCCATCATAGCGCAGAAGCCATTGAGGCACCAGCTTGCCTCGTCCCGGGTGTGGAAGTGTCCCCGGATCTGGCGGCGGGATCAGTTCCCCTCTCCTCCTCGGCGGCTGCCTCCAGTGCGCAGCCCGGATCTTCAATTGCAGGTCATGCTGCTGAATAATCCTTTAACTGCGAGGCTTGACTACACACATGGGGGTAGTGTCATCCAGCAGGGGAGTAGACTTCAGCAGGAAGGAGCTAACAGGCACCGGGGAGCACCTCCACTGTCATCCAGCAGACCGGAGTTTGGAGTCTGTTTTGAAGGCACCATGTGTTCTCGAGTTACATCAAACATCCGATAAACTTACCCCACAAAACTAATGCATCTTTGCTTCATCTTTGTGGACTTGATATAGAAATTCCTATTTCATTAAGTTCATGAAAAACGCATAGTAAAACGTTCCTATACAATGCAGATGTCTGGAGGGGGAGAATAATGCAGGGCTTCCAGGGAGAGATGGGGTAGATAGATTTATACATGTCCATCATGCTATAATCTATCTTTCTACCCCATTTCTCCCTTGAAGCCCTTAAATGTTCTCCCCCTCCAGACATCTGCATTGTAGAGGACCAGACTACTGTACATTTTTCTTGAAACTACAAGATCTGATTTTCTATGTCAAGTCCACAAAGATGAAGCACAGCTGCATTTGTTAATGGGGACAGTTTACCGGTAGTTCTATGTAACTCCAGAACACATTTTGCCTTCAAAACAGACTACAAACTCCGCTCTGCTGGATGACAGTGGAGGTGCTCCCCGGTGCCTGTCAGCCCCTTCCTGGGGAAGTCTGCCCTGCTGGGCTTTGTGAAACTACCCCCCGTGTGTAGTCAAGCCTCGCAGCTAAAGGCTTATTCAGCAGCATGACCTGTGATTGATGATCCGGGCTTGTTTAAATTTGGGTAGACTCCAAAACATTGGGAAATATAAAAAATGAATCAAAGAGAATGTGCGCTGGAGTACAACAATGACTGGGTGAGGCCGGTATACATGTCTATTCTGCACAAGGTACAGACAAGTCCTGTGGGATCCCTGCCTGGTTCATTTTAATGAACGTGAGCTTGTCCACATTGCCTGTGCCACATCCTTTTCCATCATCGCCTAAAGCGTTTTTTCAAGGAGTCATAGAAGTGGGATAGTAACGCTGAGAACTG
Source organism: Bufo bufo (assembly GCF_905171765.1). Classification (NCBI taxonomy): domain Eukaryota; kingdom Metazoa; phylum Chordata; class Amphibia; order Anura; family Bufonidae; genus Bufo; species Bufo bufo. The sequence goes on along the minus strand of NC_053396.1, from coordinate 121,395,601 downwards.
CGTCATCGGCACAGGCCATGTTGGTGGAGTACTCAAAACAGCGCAACAAGGCACACAGGTCTCGCATGGAGGCCCACTCATTGGTGGTGAAGTGGTGCTGTTCCGCAGAGCGAATCACCCGTGCGTGCTGCAGCTGAGACTCCACTATCGCCTGCTGCTGCTCGCACAGTCTGGCCAGCATGAGCAAGGTAGAGTTCCACCTTGTGGGAACATCGCATATGAGGCGGTGAGCGGGAAGGCCGAAGTTACGCTGCAGCGCTGACAGGCAAGCAGCAGCAGGGTGAGAACGCTGAAAGCCCGCACAGACAGCCCTTTCTGCAGCAGCTCTGATGTATTTGTGTAATTTTTCAGGAATTTCTGCACCACCTAATTCAGCACATGCACCTTGCAAGGCATGTGCGTCAAACCGGCTAGGCCCAGAGCTGCTACGAGATTTCGCCCATTATCGCACACGAACAGGCCTGGGTTGAGGCTTACTGGCACCAACCACTCATTGGTCTGTTGTTCCATGCCGTCCACAGCTCCTGCGCTGTGTGGGGTTTGTTCCCCAAACAGATACGTTTTAAAACTCCCCGCTGTTGTTTACCACTGGCTGTGTTGAAGTTGGTGGTAAAGGTGTTATGCTGACCGGATGAGGAGGCGGTAGAGGATGAGGAAGCAGAGAAGGAGAGGGAAGCAACAGGAGGCAAACTGAAGCGCCCTGCAATCCTCAGTGGTGGAAGGACATGCGCCAAACTGCTATCCTCCTCAGGCCCAGCCTCCACTGCATTTACCCAGTGTGCTGTTAGGGAGATATAACGTCCCTGACCGTGCTTACTGGTCCACGTATCCGTAGTTAGGTGCACATTGCCACAGATGGCATTGCGCAGTGCACATCTGATTTTGTCCCGCACTTGGTTGTGCACGGAAGGGATGGCTTGCCTGGAAAAGTAGTGGTGACTAGAAATGATGTACTGCGGGACAACCACCACCATAAGGTTTTTAAAACTCTCCGTCTCCACCAGATGGAGTGCAGCAAAGGACGCAAATGTAGTATGTAGCACAAAATGGGTGTTTTTTTCAAACAGCATTATTTAACGGTTGTATTGGACTGTCAGAAATGCAGCAAAGGCCGCAAATGTAGTATCTCGCACAAAAAGGGTGGTTTTTTCAAACCACAATATAACAGTAGTATTTAACGACTGTTATGGACTTTCAGAAATGCAGCAAAGGCCGCAAATGTATTATCTAGCACAAAATGGGTGTTTTTTTCAAACAAAAATATAACAGGAGTATTTAACGGTTGTATTGGACTGTCAGAAATGCAGCACAGGCCGCAAAGGTACTTTATGGAAAAAAATATATGATTTTTTCACCCACAGTGATACAGATGGATTTACTGATTTAATTTCATTATTAGATTTGCAGTGCAGCCCGCCAAGGTACTTTCTGGCAAAAAAAAAATAAATATATTATTTTTTAACCCACAGTGAAACAGATGGATTTAATCATTCTATTTCGCAATCAGATTTGCAGTGCAGGCCGCAAAGGTACTTTATGGGGAAAAAAATATGTTTTTTTTCACCCACAATTAAACAGATGGATTTAACTGATTTTCTTTCACTATCACAAATGCAGTGCAGGGCGCAAATGTACTTTTTAGCAAAAAATAAATAAGAATTTGTCCCCCCAGAATCTAACAGATGTATTTACTGAATTGATTACACTCACATATGCAGCACAGGCGTACTTAACAGAAAAAAATGTGAATATGTCACCCCCTGGGTCCCTGAACTCCCTGGGTCCCTGACTGATTACCTATATTATTTTCCCTTCCCCTGGCACATATACAGTGCAGGTGTACTTAAAAAAATGGTATATGTTGCCCACTGAACTAAAAAAACAGGATTAAATTATTGTCCCTGGCACATATGCAGTGCTTGTGCACTGAACTTGCACAAAATGGCCGCCGACGCCCACCTAACTAACAGACGGATAAAACTTATATTTCTGTGTCACTTGGCTCAGGGCAGGGTACAAAAATGTTGCATTGCACCCACAAAAAAAATTGCTGTAGATCGCAGAGTTAATAACAAGTTCTGATATCAGATAGATTCTTTCCTATTCTCTCCCTCACAGCAGCAGCATCCTATCCCTACACTAGTAAGAGCAGAGTGACGTGCGGCATTACGTGACTCCAGCTTATATAGAGGCTGGGTCACATTCTGCACTGGCCAATCACAGCCATGGCATTAGTAGGCATGGCTGTGATGGCTTCTAAGGGCACACGAGTTAAACACTTGGTGATTGGCTGCCCTGCAGCCTTTCAAAAAGCGCCATTAAATTGCCGAACACCGAATTCGAACCCAAACTTTTTCTGAAATGTTCGGGTTCGGGTCCGGGTCAAAAAATCCTAAAGTTCGGAAAGAATTCAAACTTTACAGTTCGGGTTCGCTCAACCCTACTTCTGTGCTATGACGGGCTGAGGATGGCTGGGTGCTGCCGATGGCTGGAGCACGGCATGTGTGTGGCACTGATCATGTATGGGTCGTGCGATCCGCGGTAACCATGACTCTTCACAGACAAAAGGAGGATGAGAGAGCCGTTGCTAAACCATGCCAGTCTTACTGCCTTCATGGCGCAGCAGGCTGCGTTGCCGCAGTGTTCTTATCCAGACTCAATGTGCCCGATATGGAAACTGAGAGCAGACCGGTGTGGGCAGCGTGTGGAGCGCTGTGTGCTAATTGGTATCTGAGAGGTCTATTTTCCAGTATGGTTTTTGTATGGAGGGCAGTGTCTAGAAATCACACGGAGGACTAAGGGCTACACTATACTAGGGCTGGATTAATCATTTGAATCAATAGAAACAAAATGCAAATGTGGTCAAGTTCCCTTCACATTTAAAGAGGACCTTTCATCTGGCAAAAAATTCTGAACTAAGTAATCATGATCTGTACAGCAGTGCCCAGGGATCTCACTGCACTTACTATTATCCCTGGGTGCCGCTCCGTTCTCCTGTTATGCCCTCTGGTATGTTCGGTCACTTGGTTATAGTAGGTGATACTCTACTTTGCTCTTGATAAAGGGGACTCTACCCCGAAACGCGTTGAGATTATTAGATGAAAGAAAGAAAGAAAGAAAGAAAGAAAGAAAGAAAGAAAGAAAGAAAGAAAGAAAGAAAGAAAGAAAGAAAGAAAGGACTTCTTCACTTTTGAAACCCTGGTTACTATTCTTTGGGGACGTTGAAGCAAAGTCTGACCACCTGACAAGCGACCTCGGCGGGGGAGGAGAAGGTACGGGTGTTATGTGCTTATCATATACCTCCCTCCCTAGTGAAGTAAGTTTCCAACTGAGACATCTTTTCAAACTTTTAATTGGATTTTAATTTGTTATTATTTCTTTTGTCTCCTGCATTCAACCTTAATTTGAACTGTATGACAGTAATGACAATTACCCCTACCAACTAGTGTGGAATCTACGACCACATTAATTAAGCTTGATCGCACCTTGGCGCCCCTCCGCTAACCCTCACCCCTTGCTTTTAACAACAAGCTTTTGGGGTCATTAGCAATCCCGTTTTCTACACACTTGCAACCTTCGCAGTGTGTTGCTTTACACTGCCCACTTTAGGGTGCAGCCTCGGAACACGTTCATCCTTCCCTTTTCTCACATCTCCCCCCCTTTTTTTCCTACCATCCACCTAATAGCTCCCTTGGCGCTCCTTAATCCATCTTGCTTATTTTGCTCTTTTCTTCTCCCTGACCATGGAGTCAGTGGATAGACGGGTCCGCTTGTCCGTGACCACCCCACCTGCCGTGCTGAATTTCCGCTCAGACAGTATGCTGGAGGGAGGGCAAGACAGTACTTCCAGCACATACTGAGCGAGCTCACGGCAGGTGTCTAGCCTGGCAACCCAGTACTCAATAGGGTCGTCGGTGCTCATGCTGTCGGAAGCACCGACGAACCCCATGTAGTCTGCCACCATGCGGGCCAACTGCTGCTGCTGCTACTGGATCGCACAGGCTGGTAGAACAGCCTCATCTCACCCATAAGATCACCTGCTCGGTTGGAGGTGCTTGGGACAGCAACCTGCTGGGTGAGATTGGCGGGGAGAACTGGAGCGTGAGGCTAAGGGTTTGCCTGCTCCAGCCGGCAAGGAGTAGACAGGCACGCAGGTTTTGCATATGGGCCTCCCTCCGGCTGGCTGGGATGACCTGCTCCAGTTTCCCCTTGCAGAGAGGGTCTAAAAAGGTGGCCAACCAAAACTCATCACTCTCCTTAATTTTCCTGATCCGGGGATCCCTCCTGAGGCATCGCAACATGTGGGCAACCATGGGGAAGAGGACAGCCGCTATGACTCTTCTCGATTGCCCAGGACCATGATATCTTGGTCCACCTGCTCCTGCTGCTGCTGCTCCCTGTCGGAGCCGCCCCACCCCCGGACTAACGGTGCCCCCGCATTGGCTTTCCCTGCTGACCAGGCCCATACTTCTGGGCGTCGGGAAACTCCTCATCAAATTCTTCCTCATCCTCCTCCTCATCCTGGGCCTGGTCTTGTTCGAGCATTGTTGCCTCTTCTTGCTCCAACAAGGCACTCTCCCCTGCCTCGAGCAGGCGATCTAGTGTCCTGTCCAGCAGGAACACTAGGGGGAGCACGTCATTGAGGCCGACATGCTCCCCGCTGACCATCTTGGTTGTCTGCTCGATTGGGGCCAACACGTGGCAGACTTGTTGTATCTGCCCCCACTCCACATTGGTGATGTAGAGGAGTGGGTGTGATAGCCCGGAAGTGCCTTGTTCCAGCAGGTATTCTTTCACTGCCCGTAGCTGCTCCCACAACCTCTCCAGCATGTGGAGGGTGGAGTTCCACTGCGTCACACTGTCCACAATCAGCCTGTGAGTTGGCAGTTAGTGATGAGCGGGAGGTGCCATATTCGATTTTGCAATATTTCGCAAATATTCGATTGAATATTTGTCTTATATTCGTCATTTTTCTATTTATCGCGATTAATATGCGATTTCATTATTTGAGTATTGCGATTTTTTTTAACTGTATAAAGCAACTTTCCTATTGGATTGCTAATGGTATGTGTATTTTATGAATATCCGCTATATTGCTATATATTCTTGTTTTAGAATATGACGAATATTCTAAAAAACGAAGTTATAGCAATATAGCGAATATTCATAAAATACACATATAGACTGCAATTTAAGTAATATAGTGCTAAAATCTTTTTTTTTATAGTCAATTTTTTTTTGTCTCTTCTGAACTTAAGATTTGGAGAAAATTTACACTATTAAAAAAAAAAACTATAGCAATATATTAGCTTAATTGCAGTCTATATGTGTATTTTATGAATATTCGCTATATTGCAATATATTCTTGTTTTAGAATATGACGAATATTCTAAAAAAAACGAAGTTATAGCAATATAGCGAATATATTTGTTCTTTAGAATATTTGTCTTTCTTTTTTCAATGTGTACTGTTATTCCACTTTGGCATATTCCTCCCCGACAAGCGTCCCCGTCACCATGGGAATGACTGTGGGTTAGAATATACCATCGGATCTCAGTTTTCACGATCTCAGGGAAAACTCTGATCCGATGGTATTTTGTAACCCACAGGCGTTCCTATGGTGACGTGGATGCTTGTCGGGGAGGCGTATGCCGAAGTTGATTAACATTAACAGTACACTTTAAAAATAAAAATAAAAAATTATTAAAATAACGAATATATTCTCTATATTGCCATATATTCATTTTATCGAATGTGGGTGCAATAATCAAAATCGTGATTTAGATTTTTATTTTAATTTTTCTTGAAAGAAGGTTCGGAGGATGGATAAGAGGAACTGTCAAATAATGAAAGATATAGTTGCTTTCCATGAAAAAATTAATAAATGAGCCAGAAAGGACAGTTATTGTTAAAATGTTGTGAATTGTTATTGTTAAAATGTTATAAAAAATATTTATCTGCCACAGACTTGAAGTGCCCGATCTTGAAAGTTCTAGCAGTCGGAGGAACGCGTCGTGTCGTGTGTAGCTAATTTTGTACTTCTTTTTCCTGTTGTTTAAAAAAATAATTATTTATTTAAACAAAATCTTTTGAAAGTCAAATAGTGTATTTTTTTTTCATGTTAGCCCATTCCTGCTGCATACTTACAACATGATGCTGTCAGAGGTGTCTTGGTTTATTTTTGGTGCTGTCCTGGTCTGGGGGGGGGCCCATTCCTGGGAACAAATTCTTGCTGCACACTTCGAACCTGCTGCTGGCTGTCGTGCTGAGTTAGGCCGAGCTATGTGTAGGACCCTTAACATCTACCTGCTGCTGATGCTGAAGTCTGTCCTGACCCTGATGACTTATGTGTGGGCCTTATACTCCACCGTTACCGATACTTGCTGTTGTAGGTCCTGACACTGCTGAGTTATTGCATGGGCCCGTATACTACAGTGTTACCATGTACCTACTGCTGTCTGTTCTGCTGTCTGTCCTGATCAAGAGGAGTTTGAATCTGGAATAAAGTGGCCTTATAACTAACTTATAAAATTACACCATAACATTACTGTCACGGCTGTATGTGAGCAACAAGAGTATACACAGTAAAAAGAGCTACTGACCGAACCCAAACTAGGGAGGATAAAGGGTGACCCCTGTCAGACCCTCAAAGCTCTCCCTATGCTGCTAAAGCACATGCCCGGATCCAAATGGTGGAACGAGGCATGCCCGCGTACCTAAGACTGATGACCACTGTAACCCCTACAATAGTGGAAGGGGCACGGCCACCGGTGCCCTGCTCAGTATATGGAGGGAACCGTGGCCACCTCAGATCCAGTCAGAAAATAACCAGGTACACAACAATGTCTGCACACTTAGCTGAAAGAGCTGCAGCCGCAGAGAAGACGGATCCAAGGACAGCTGGCAATATCCGGAGTGCTTGCTGCAGCAGAACACAGGTCCAGTGAACTGATAGCTACAAGTGAAGATACTCAAGCAAGAGCTACAACTGAAATGAGAAATATAATCCACGCCCTACAATAGGAGGAGGGGTGATTTAAAGGCAGGGAAATCAAACGCAGGAGGAACAGCTGGTAAGAAGGAAACAGAAAGTAAAGACTTCATCACAGGGGCGAAGAAACAGAGCAGTGAGAACTCCTCCAAGCTCTAGTAGTGACATCATCACAGGGGTGGAGAAACAGAGCTGTGAGAACGTCTCAAAGCTCAGGTAGTGACAGTACCCCCCCCCTCTACGGGTGGACTCCGGACACCCAGGACCCACCTTCTCAGGATGAGCCCTATGAAATGCCCTGATGAGGCGAGTGGCTTTAATGTCCGACACCGGAACCCACATCCTCTCCTCAGGACCATAACCCTTCCAATGAACGAGGTACTGAAGAGAACCGCATACAATGCGAGAGTCCACAATTCTGGAAACCTCAAACTCCAGATTGCCATCAACCAAAATCGGAGGAGGAGGCAAAGAGGAGGGTACCGTGGGCTGGACATATGGTTTTAAGAGAGATCTGTGAAATACATTATGTATCTTCCAAACCCGTGGAAGATCAAGACGGAAGGCAACAGGATTGATGACTGACAAAATTTTATAAGGCCCAATAAACTTGGGACCCAATTTCCAGGAGGGAACCTTCAGTTTAATATTTCTTGTAGACAACCACACCAGATCACCCAAATTCAGGTCCGGACCAGGCACACGTCTCTTATTAGCCACACGCTTATACTTCTCACTCATCTTTCTAAGATTACTCTGAATCTTTTGCCAAATGGTAGACAAAGACGAGGAAAATCTCTCCTCCTCAGGTAAACCAGAAAGAGCCCCTCCCGAGAATGTCCCAAACTGCGGATGGAACCCATATGCACCAAAGAATGGTGACTTATCAGAAGATTCCTGACGACGGTTGTTCAGAGCAAACTCAGCAAGAGGGAGAAATGAACACCAATCCTCCTGGTTCTCTGCCACAAAACAGCGCAAATATGTCTCCAGATTCTGATTGAGGCGCTCAGTCTGACCATTCGACTGCGGGTGAAAAGCAGAAGAGAAGGACAGCCGAACCCCCAGGCGAGAACAGAAAGCCTTCCAGAACCTGGACACAAACTACTTGCCTCTATCGGAAACAATATCAGAGGGAATGCCGTGCAATTTAACAATATGGTCGACAAAAGCTTGCGCCAACGTTTTAGCATTGGGTAAACCAGGGAAAGGTACGAAATGAGCCATCTTGCTAAAACGGTCCACCACCACCAGGATCACCGACTTCCCCGAGGAACGAGGAAGATCCGTGATAAAGTCCATGGACAGGTGTGTCCAAGGACGGGAAGGTATGGGTAACGGGAGAAGGGAACCTGAAGGCCGTGAACGAGGGACCTTAGCGCCAGCGCACGTCTCACAAGCAGCCACAAAACCCTCCACCGACTTACGAAGAGCCGGCCACCAAAATCTTCGAGCAATGAGATCTACCGTGGCTCTACTCCCGGGGTGACCAGCAAGAACCGTATCATGATGCTCCTTGAAGAGTTTGTGACGTAGCTCAGGAGGCACAAACAACTTCCCAGAAGGACAACGGGCAGGTGCCTCAGTCTGGGCAGCCTGGACCTCGGCCTCCAAATCGGAATATAGAGCAGAAACAACTACCCCCTCCGCCAAAATGGGACCCGGGTCCTCAGAGTTTCCTCCTCCCGGAAAACAGCGAGAGAGAGCATCAGCCTTCACATTTTTGATCCCAGGTCGGAATGTAACGACAAAATTGAATCTGGAGAAGAACAGAGACCATCTGGCCTGTCTCGGATTCATACGCCTGGCCGACTCCAAGTATGCCAGATTTTTATAGTCGGTAAAAACGGTGATAGGGTGCCTGGCCCCCTCCAACCAATGGCGCCATTCCTCGAAAGCCAACTTGATGGCCAACAACTCCCTATGTCCCACATCATAGTTTCTCTCTGCCGGGGAGAGTTTTTTAGAGAAAAAGGCACAGGGTCGCCATTTGGCAGGAGAAGGGCCCTGGGACAAAACTGCACCCACACCCACCTCGGAAGCATCCACCTCAACAATAAAAGGTAAGGAAACATTGGGATGCACCAAGACGGGAGCAGACGCAAAACTCTCTTTAATCTTAGAAAAGGCTGCAAGCGCCTCCTCCGACCAAGAGGAAAAATCCGCCCCCTTTGTTGTCATGTCAGTAAGGGGTTTGACAACAGAGGAATAATTCAAAATGAACTTTCTGTAATAGTTCGCAAAACCCAGAAAGCGCATCAATGCCTTCTGATTCTCAGGAAGCTCCCACTCAAGTACAGCACAGACCTTCTCCGGATCCATGCGAAAACCAGAAGCAGAGAGGAGAAAACCCAGAAATTGAATCTCCGATACCATAAAAAGACATTTCTCCAGCTTGGCGTACAATTTATTTTCCCGCAGAGTCTGCAGAACCTGAAAAATATGATCCTGATGGGTCTGAACATCAGGGGAAAAAAATCAAAATATCATCAAGATACACCAATACAAATTTCCCCATTAAATGGTAGAAAATACTATTAACAAAATGCTGAAAGACGGCCGGAGCATTCATCAGGCCGAAAGGCATAACGAGATTCTCGAAATGCCCGTTAGGGGTATTAAAGGCCGTTTTCCATTCATCCCCCTCTCTGACCCTGACCAGGTTGTACGCGCCTCTCAAATCCAATTTGGAAAACACCTTGGCCCCAACAATTTGGTTGAAGAGGTCCGGGATCAGAGGAAGGGGATAGGGATCGCGAATCGTGATACGGTTCAGCTCCCTAAAATCTAGGCAAGATCTCAGAGAGCCATCTTTTTTTTTTAACAAAAAAAAAACCCGCGGCCACAGGTGACTTTGAGGGACGAATATGCCCCTTATCGAGACTCTCGGAGATATAAGTTCGCATTGCGATTCTTTCCGGTTGTGAGAGATTGTAGAGGCGTGCTTTTGGCAGCTTGGCGCCGGGAATGAGGTTAATGGGACAGTCAAACTCCCGGTGAGGAGGTAGCTCCTGAACACCGCTCTCGGAAAACACGTCCGAGAAATCAGAGAGAAATGATGGCACAGTTTTAGTAGACACCTCTGCAAAAGTGTCTGTGAGACAATTCTCTCTACAAAAGTCACTCCACTCATTTATTTGCCTTCCTTGCCAATCAATAGTGGGGTTATGTCTAGTGAGCCAGGGTAACCCCAAAACTAGAGGAGAAGGCAATCCGTTAAGGACAAAACAAGATATATCCTCCACATGAGTGTCACCTACAGCTAGCCGGATATTGTGAACAATGCCCTTCAGAGATCTCTGTGAGAGTAGAGCAGAGTCAATAGCAAAAACAGGTATATCCTTTTCTAATGTGCAAACCTGAAAACCATGCATGGCTACAAATTGAGTGTCAATAGGATTGACGGCCGCTCCACTATCGACAAAAATCTCACAAGAAATGACTTTGCTCTCTAGCGCCACCCTGGCAGACAGGAGAAAACGGGAACTGCAGGTCAGAGGAAAAGCATCAATTCCTACATCAACTTTGCCCAAAGTAGCAGATGAAGCAGAATTTGATGATTTACCTTTTGAGGTTTTTCTCTTATTATCGCTCTTAGTACAGTTCAAGAATCTCCTAGACGGACAAACATTTGCCAAATGACCTATGCCCCCACAACAAAAACACACCATACTCTGAGGACTAAATCCTCTTTTATCAGGGGCAAGTCGACCTAGCTGCATGGGCTCCTCCTCAGAGGGGAGCGAGACAGGATGAGGCCCCTGCACACTGAATGAGTCCGCACCATTGCCCCTAGACTGACAATGGCTGGACAGAGAGGTCTTGTTTCTTTCTCTTAGACGCCTGTCAAGGCGTACCGCCAATGACATGGCAGACTCTAAGGACGTTGGTCTCTCATGGAAAGCAAACGCATCTTTCAATCTCTCTGAGAGACCATGACAGAACTGACTCCAGAGTGCAGCATCATTCCAACCTGAATCAGCTGCCCATCTCCGAAATTCAGAACAATAAAGCTCCGCTGACAGTTTGTTCTGGCATAAAACACGTAAGTTAGATTCGGCCAGAGCAACACAATCCGGGTCATCATATATCTGCCCCAGGGCCACAAAAAATCTTTCCACGGATCGAAGGGAGGGATCCCCTGATGGCAGCGAAAAAGCCCAAGTCTGAGCATTACCCCTGAGCAGGGAGATGACAATCCTCACCCTCTGCTCCTCCTTACCAGAGGAGTGGGACACAAGCAAAAATGGAGTTTGCATGCCTCTCTGAAGCGAACAAAATTCTCACTGCCCCCGGAGAACGTCTCCGGAAGTGAGACCTTTGGCTCGCAACAGACTCCATGAGCCGGAGCAGAGCCCAATGCTTGAAGCTGAGTCATAGATTGACGGAGATCCGCTACTTCCAAAGAAAGACCCTGCATGCGGTCAACCAGGCCAGAAAGCGGATCCATGTCAAAAAAGGACGGTTTTGGTGGATTATAATGTCACGGCTGTATGTGAGCAACAAGAGTATACACAGTAAAAAGAGCTACTGACCGAACCCAAACTAGGGAGGATAAAGGGTGACCCCTGTCAGACCCTCAAAGCTCTCCCTATGCTGCTAAAGCACATGCCCGGATCCAAAAGGCGGAACGAGGCATGCCCGCGTACCTAAGACTGATGACCACTGTAACCCCTACAATAGTGGAAGGGGCACGGCCACCGGTGCCCTGCTCAGTATATGGAGGGAACCGTGGCCACCTCAGATCCAGTCAGAAAATAACCAGGTACACAACAATGTCTGCACACTTAGCTGAAAGAGCTGCAGCCGCAGAGAAGACGGATCCAAGGACAGCTGGCAATATCCGGAGTGCTTGCTGCAGCAGAACACAGGTCCAGTGAACTAGCTACAAGTGAAGATACTCAAGCAAGAGCTACAACTGAAATGAGAAATATAATCCACGCCCTACAATAGGAGGAGGGGTGATTTAAAGGCAGGGAAATCAAACGCAGGAGGAACAGCTGGGAAGAAGGAAACAGAAAGTAAAGACTTCATCACAGGGGCGGAGAAACAGAGCAGTGAGAACTCCTCCAAGCTCTAGTAGTGACATCATCACAGGGGTGGAGAAACAGAGCTGTGAGAACGTCTCAAAGCTCAGGTAGTGACAATTACATTATAAAAAATGAAAGCACGCTGTATCAAACTGAAAAATGCCTCTAGGGCAACTTTTGGAGCTCCGATAATAGCTTGTCCATTTCTTTAAATCTGAGAAGGTACTTTTTCTCCTTTTCCCTCTCTTTCTTATTGACGCGCTGACGCAACATTTTTAATTCAAGCATGTCTTTTGCATATTCTTTTTTCAGATCTTCAGATCTTTCCACACTTGTTCACGACTGAAAAAAAAACAAAACGATATTTCAATTACGGTTACTTAAACTGTCACACTTAGACCCAAATTTCAATTTTCATATATGTAGTTACTAATAACATGATATTCCATAATCAGTTACTATTAGACTGACTTACCCCATATTTAATAAGATTCAGCCCTTAGCAACCAGTCTGCATAAAACTGCAATTTCACTATTCAGTTAAGATGGCCGCCACTGCCCTCACCCTGAGGCTAATCCCGCCTGCCCTCACTAGCCAATAACAATAGCCCCCAAAAGTGTCAGTAACCAGAGCCCTCCCCCCTAAAGGGTTAATCTCCTGCAGCACAAAGGGGTCCTCTTACCACATGTTGCTTTCATTTATACACTGAGCAGATGGCAGATCTCCCTTCCCTGGTCTGCACTGGTTCGACTCTGCATTCTCCAAGTCTGCTGAGTGAGGGAGCGTCTGCCAAGCGCAGGGACAGGGAGAAGTGCACACAGCCCAGGCACTGTTATCAGCTGCTGGGAAGGACCTGGCTTTTATCATTTACTTACAGTCCCTGGCTGTCACGCTGCTCTCCGTCCTTCAACAGATAGATGGACCATGCCTAGCAACCCTATTTTAAGCACAGGTAAAAGTAGGCAGTACAGGGAACAAAAATGTGGAATTAAGGGGTAATTGAATACACAGTGAAAAGTTGAAATAGGGCCACCAAGGAGATATTAATCACCACAATCCAATACTCCCAAAAAAAAATATACGACAGTTATACTTTAAAAGACAATTAGTGCATTGTGTGTAGTATGTGTTTAAACACTGCCTATTTACATCTAAATACAATAACTATAGATATTTACGTTAATTATATTTTGGTTTTCTTAGTGATAGTTCGGATAGAGTATAATGTTATTCATTTGGTTAGTTAATAGTTTTTAGGTAGTTTACAGAGTATGTCACATTTTTTTTATTTTCCTATTACACTAGTTTATGTATTACACTAGTTTATATACCAAATTATAGTAATGTGTGCACATATTTACCCTCCTGGTGGGGGTTGTAGACCACCTCTTCCTCCTCTTCTGGAGCTGGGGGGGGGGGGGGCAGAATCTGGTGGCCGGGAAGGTCTCACCAACATTCGAAATTCGATATAATAAAAAAAAAAAAACTAATGTAGATTGTAAAATCAATCAATTTAGCTAATATAGTGGTATAATCTTCTTTGTCTAATAGTTGTAACTTTTTTCTCTTCTGAACTTCAGATTTTAAAAAAAAATAAGACTATATTAGCTAAATTGCTCTATGTTTGTATTTTACGAATATTCGCTAAATTGCTATATATTCTTGTTTTAGAATATGACGAATATTCTAAAAACTAATATACACTCACCTAAAGAATTATTAGGAACACCATACTAATACGGTGTTGGACCCCCTTTTGCCTTCAGAACTGCCTTAATTCTACGTGGCATTGATTCAACAAGGTGCTGATAGCATTCTTTAGAAATGTTGGCCCATATTGATAGGATAGCATCTTGCAGTTGATGGAGATTTGAGGGATGCACATCCAGGGCACGAAGCTCCCGTTCCACCACATCCCAAAGATGCTCTATTGGGTTGAGATCTGGTGACTGTGGGGGCCATTTTAGTACAGTGAACTCATTGTCATGTTCAAGAAACCAATTTGAAATTATTCGAGCTTTGTGACATGGTGCATTATCCTGCTGGAAGTAGCCATCAGAGGATGGATACATGTTCTCATTCTGTTTACGCCAAATTCGGACTCTACCATTTGAATGTCTCAACAGAAATCGAGACTCATCAGACCAGGCAACATTTTTCCAGTCTTCAATAGTCCAATTTTGGTGAGCTCGTGCAAATTGTAGTCTCTTTTTCCTATTTGTAGTGGAGATGAGTGGTACCCGGTGGGGTCTTCTGCTGTTGTAGCCCATCTGCCTCAAGGTTGTGCGTGTTGTGGCTTCACAAATGCTTTGCTGCATACCTCAGTTGTAACGAGTGGTTATTTCAGTCAACGTTGCTCTTCTATCAGCTTGAATCAGTCGGCTCATTCTCCTCTGACCTCTAGCATCCACAAGGCATTTTTGCCCACAGGACTGCCGCATACTGGATGTTTTTCCCTTTTCACACCATTCTTTGTAAACCCTAGAAATGGTTGTGAGTGAAAATCCCAGTAACTGAGCAGATTGTGAAATACTCAGACCGGCCCGTCTGGTACCAACAACCATGCCACGCTCAAAATTGCTTAAATCACCTTTCTTTCCCATTCTGACATTCAGTTTGGAGTTCAGGAGATTGTCTTGACCAGGACCACACCCCTAAATGCATTGAAGAAACTGCCATGTGATTGGTTGACTAGATAATTGCATTAATGAGAAATAGAACAGGTGTTCCTAATAATTCTTTAGGTGAGTGTATAGCAATATAGCGAATATATTCATTATTTAGAATATTCGTAAAAAAAATATCAATATGAAAAAATGATTCCTTCCAGCTTAATTTGCTTGTGGGCCAATGACTCATTAACCCACAAGCAAGAAGCAGTGAGTGATCATGTTTTCAGATGTTTAAAATTCACGAATATTTGACATAGCGAATATATAGCAGTATATTGGAAATATTCGCAAATTCTCGAAGTTGCGATATTCGCTAAAAAAAATTGTTATTCGAATATTCGCGCTCAACACTATTGGCAGACTGCTACAGTTTGGACAGGGAAGCGGTGGCGGTTGGGGAGCGTTGGAAGTGGCTGGCAATGCTACGTACCCTTAGCATGATGTCGCTCAACCTTGGGCATGTGCTTAGGAACTTCTGTACCGCAAGGTTGAGGACATGTGCCATGTAGGTACGTGTGTGAGACTGCCAGCATGGAGTGCAGCGAGGAGGTTGCTGCCGTTGTCACAGACAACCATACGTGCCTGGAGCCTTCGGGTGTCAGCTACTTGTGGACTTGAGCCTGGAGGGCAGCCAGAACATCAGGTCCAGTGTTTCTCCGTTCCCCTAAGCTCACAAGCTGGAGCACGGCCTGGCAGCGGACCTGCCCCACACTTGCATAGCTATGGGGGCGCTTGCTGGGGGGTTCAGCAGCTGTGGAGACAGTGGCTTGAGGGAGAGCAGCAGTTCTCCCCTGGACATCCTGGGGCGGCACCACAAACTGAGATGCCGTCACATCTGATGATCCTTCCTCAGCGCCTCAGAGGGTCACCCAATGGGCAGTAAAGCTGATGTATCGTCCCTACCCATGTCTGCTGGACCATGCATCCATTGTCAGATGTACCCTGTCGCTGACAGTGTGATCCAGTGACAGGGATACATTCTGCACAATGTGTTCGTGTAGGGCAGGGACGCCGATTCTGACAAAGAAATGGCGGCTGGGGACACGCAATCTGGGTTGGGCCTGCTCCAACATCTGCCGGAATCGATTGCAGTCCACAATTTTAAAGGGCAGCAGATAGTGGGTGATAACCCTTGCCAGGAGCCCATTGAGTGTACGCATACATCGGTTCCCGGGGGTGTAGGGCGCAGTGCGTTCAAATGCGTCAGAAATTGACGGCCTGCGCCGGACAGCAGTGTAGACGATAGAGGAAGGTGCATAGGAGGCAGAAGTCTGGCTGCCGGTACCAGTACCTCTAGGAGAGGGAGTGGGTATGCATTGTTGGAAGGGGGTGGGGTGGCTGCAGGACAGTGGCAGGAGCTGCTGTCCCTGGCGCACTGCTGCTGATGCTGATACAACCACCCTACATCTGTTCCCACTCCCACCAGTTGTTGACTCTCAGGTGCTGAGTAAGGGCAGTGGTACTCAGCCGAGCAACAGACCTCCCTCTCCTCACTTTGGCATGGCAGAGCTGACAGATGGCAATTGTCAGATCGTCTGCTGCCAGGGTGATGTAAGCCCAAACAGGCGAGTTACACACCGACCTCCTGTCAGATGGGGTGGTGCTGGCTTGCGCCTGTTCGGGCTCAGTGCGCACAGGTGGAGGCGGCACCTGCTGCCGCCTCCTGCTGCCATTACCAGTGGAGCCCCTGCCACTGGGCTCCCTGGTGACCTGGCGCGCCGTTTGCCTCGGGTGCCTACCTTCCTCATCAGTGCTGCTGTCAACTGACAAGGGAGGTGGCACCCATTCTAAATCACCCTTCTCTTCATCGCCTGTAATGTCAGACCCAAGGTCGACCAGTGGTTGACTGAGTGGAACAGCAGACGTGGAGCCCCTGATCTGGCTCCGCTGTCACCTCGCTGATGCCTGGGTCTGACTAGGTGCTGGGGGTTCCGTGGCTAAAACCACCCGCACCAGTTGGAAGGGATGTCACTGGGGTACTGACAGGTTGTACCCCCTCCTCCTCCTCCATCCCTTTCAAAAGGTCCTGACCATCCGGACCAAGCTCTAGCTCACTCTTCTGCGTTACCACCCCCAAGATGTCCCTCTCACTGTCGCTGTCAAACAGCATCAGGGTCGATTCTTGGGGGCTGGGTGCTGGTCCTGCAGGAGGCGGCGAGCTGCTGCTGCTGAGAGCCGGGGCAGTGGACTCCGTGCCACTGGTTTTGGTCACGAATGACACCACTGCCTCAGCGTCCTGCGATGAAATGCGGTGGCTGCCACACCCGAAGAAATCACGGATGAAGCGGACGCCCCTGCCACCTGCATCCGCCCCTCCGTGGGTAGAGGAGCAGCCCCGTGCTGGCAGCGTTACAGCACCGGAACCAACTCCCCTACCATGACCACGGCTGCAGGAATTGACCCCAGCCGCTCATGCAACAAAAAAGTTTTCAAACAACAGAAAAAAAAAATTGAGAAAGAAAATAATGAGGGAGTTTGGACAAACTTTATTAGGTTGGGGACAATGGGTCAAAACTGAAATAAAATAGACACGAAAACCTAAATCAACAACACTAAAACACAGGCAAAAATATATATATATATTTTTTTTTCAAAGACAAAAGATGCACACAATAATTCCTCCCTAACAAATGAAACCCTAAAACTGTAACACTAAAACACTGGCACATCCTTATTATTATTATTTTTTAAAAAGATGCACACAATAATCTCTACCTAACAAATGAAACATATGAGTGAATGGGGCTGTGTGAAAATCGCAAGCATCTGCAAGCTAGTGCAGATGCGATGCGATTTTCATGCATGGTTGCTAGGAGATAATCGGGATGGGGGCCCGATCATTATTATTTTCCCTTATAACATGGTTATAATGGAAAATAAAAGCATTCTTAATACAGAATGCTTAGTAAAATAGGGCTGGAGGGGTTAAAAAATAAATAAATAATAATTTAACTCACCTTAATCTACTTGTTCGCGCAGCCCGGCTTCTCTTCTTTCTTCTTCTTTGCTGTGCAGGAGGAAAAGGACCTGTGGTGACATCACTGCGCTCATCACATGGTCATTCACATGATCCATCACATTAAAATGTTTTGCACTCGCGCAGAAAAATCACGCATTTTCCCGCAACGCACCCGCATCTTATCCGGCCCAAATCCATGACGCCCGTGTGAAAGAGGTAACACTGAAACACCGGCAAATACTTTTTTTTTTTTTTTTTAAACGCACACAATAATCCCTCCCTAATAAACGAAACCCTAAAACTGTAACACTAAAACACAGGCAAAGATTATTTTTTTTTACAGACAAAAGACACAGACAATCCTAGCACACAAAACCCTAAGGCCTCTTTCACACGGGCATTGCGGGAAAATATGCGGGTGCGTTGCGGGAACACGCACGATTTTTCCGCGCGATTGCAAAACATTGTAATGTGTTTTGCACTCGCGTGAGAAAAATCGCGCATGTTTGGTACCCAAACCTGAACTTCGTCACAGAAGTTCGGGCTTGGGATCGGTGTTCTGCAGATTGTATTATTTTCCCTTATAACATGGTTATAAGGGAAAATAATAGCATTCTGAATACAGAATGCATAGTAAAATAGCGCTAGAGGGGTTAAAAAAAAGAAATAATAATTTAACTCACCTTAGTCCACTTGATTGCGCTGCTGACATCTCCTTCTGTCTCCTTCTTTGCTGATTGTAGGAACAGGACCTGTGGTGACGTCACTCCGGTCGTCACATGGTCCATCACATGATCCATCACCATGGTAAAAGATCATGTGATGGATCATGTGATGACCGGAGTGACGTCACCACAGGTCCTGTTCCTACAATCAGCAAAGAAGGAGACAGAAGGAGATGCCGGCAGCGCGATCAAGTGGACTAAGGTGAGTTAAATTATTTTTTATTTTTTTTTAACCCCTCCAGCGCTATTTTACTATGCATTCTGTATTCAGAATGCTATTATTTTCCCTTATAACCATGTTATAAGGGGAAATAATAATGATCGGGTCTCCTTCCCGATGGTCTCCTAGCAACCGTGCGTGAAAATCGCACCGCATCCGCACTTACTTGCGGATGCTTGCGATTTTCACGCAACCCCATTCACTTCTATGGGGCCTGCGTTGCGTGAAAAAAACGCAGAATATAGAGCATGCTGCGATTTTCACGCAACGCACAAGTGATGCGTGAAAATCACCGCTCATTTGAACAGCCCCATAGAAATGAATGGGTCGGTATTCAGTGCGGGTGCAATGCGTTCAACTCACGCATCGCATCCGCGCGGAATACTCGCCCGTGTGACCTAAAACACAGAAAAATACTTTTTTTTCACAGACTAAACAGACAGCAAAAGACTGCACTATACTATATCTCTATCTAACCTACACTACACCCTGCACTGAACCTTATCAGCTACACTATTAACTAAGGCTACTTTCACACTACCGTTCAGAGCTGGTCCGTCTGATGTCTGCACAGACGGATCCGCTCCTATAATGCAGACTTTTGGATCCGTTCAGAACGGATCCGTCTGCAGTATAGTTTAGAAAAAATTCTAAGTGTGAAAGTAGCCTGAACGGATCCGTGCAGACTTTACATTGAAAGTCAATGAGGGACGGATCCGTTTGAAGATTGAGCCATATTGTGTCATCTTCAAATGGATCCGTCCCCATTGACTTACATTGTAAGTCTGGACGGATCCGCTTGCCTCCGCGTTCAGGTGTCCGCTTGCTGAGCGGAGCGGAGGCTGAACGCTGCCAGACTGATGCATTCTGAGCGGATCCGCGTCCACTCAGAATGCATTAGGGCAGTACGGATGCGTTCGGTGCCGCTTGTAAGCCCCTTCAAATGGAGCTCACAAGCGGACACCCGAACGCTAGTGTGAAAGTAGCCTAATAGTGATGAGCGGCAGGGGCAGTATTCAAATTTGTTATATTTTGCTAATATTTAGGTGAATATTCGCGAATTCGAGAATTCGTTATACCCAGTCATTATTTTCTTGATTGAGGAAATAGTCAATTGAAAATTCGCAATAAAAATTAGCATTACGAAAAATTTGCATTACGAAAATTCGCAATCAACACTACTCCTAAAGTCAAAGATATTGCAGCCTTCTCATTGGCCCACAAGCTAGAAGCAGGGAGGGATCATGTGTACTGATAAAAAAAAATCTTGAATATTTAGAAATATTTGGGAATACTCGAAGTGTCGATATTCGCGATAAAAATTCACAATTCGAATATTCGTGATCAACACTGTTAACTAACTAACCTACACTATCTCACACTAACTTTCTGGATTATATATATGACTGACCTAACTAACTAATGTACCTAACACCCTACACTGGAACCTGTCAGCTACACTAACTATCCTAGACTATCTACCACTAACTACCTGGACTATATATATGACTGAGCTAACTAACTAATGTACATAACACCCTACACTGGAACTTATCAGCTACACTAACTATCATACACTATCTACCACTAAATATCTAGAAGCAGGGGAGGGATCATGTGTATTGTAAAAAAAAAGAAAAAAAATATTCGAAATTACAAACGTATAGCGCTATATTCTAAATATTCGCAAATTCTCGAAGTGCCGATATTCGTGATAAAATTTTGTAATATGAATATTCGCGCTCAATACTATCTGTGACATACAGTGTACTTTTTCAATAGACGGTGTCCGTTTCTGACAGTGACATAACCAGTGCCACATCTGCAGTGTAACGTGTGCGCTGAAAAAACATCTGTGACATCCAGTGTACTTTTTCCGTAGACTGTGTCCGCTGCGGACAGTGACATTAGCTGCGCCACTCTCCAGTGTAAAGTGTGCGCATCCAAAAAATATCTGTGACATCCAGTGTACTTTTTTCGTAGATGCTGTCCGCTGCGGACAGTGGCATTAGCTGTGCCTTCATCTACTGTGTAAAGTGTGCACATCCAAAAATTATCTGTGACATCCAGTGTACTTTTTCTGTAGATGGTGTCCGCTGCGGACAGTGACATTAGCTATGCCACATCTCCTGTGTAAAGTGTGTGCATCCAAAAAATATATGTGACATCTAGTGTACTTTTTCGTTAGACAGTGTCCGCTGCGGACAGTGACATTAGCTTCCCACGTCTCCTGTGTAAAGTGTGCGCATCTAAAAAATATCTGTGACATCCAGTATAATTTTTCCGTAAACTGTGTCCGTTTCTGACAGTGACATTACCAGGGCCACATCTGCAGTGTAACGTGTGTGCTTCAAAAATGTATCTGTGACATACAGTGTACTTTGTCAATAGACGGTGTCCGCTTCTGACAGTGACATTACCAGGAGTAAATCTCCAGTGTAACGTGTGCACTTCAAAAATGTATCTGTGAAATACAGTGTACTTTTTCAATAGACGGTGTCCACTTCTAAATGTGACATTACCAGGTCCACATCTAAAGTGTAAAGTGTGCGCTTCAAAAATACTTTTTTTGCGTAGATGCTGCGGAAAGTGACATTACCGGTGGTACCTCTCCTGTATAACGTTTCCTCATCCCAAATACCTGTGACATCCCCTGTAATTTTTCGTTAGCCTCTGGAGACAGATTGACATTATCTGCGGAATATCTCGTGTGTGATGTTTCCCCATCCCAAATATCTTTTTAAATTTGTTTGTGCATAAACTTCCAAATGCTACGCTACTATACGTGTGACAGAATTTCAATCATATACTGTATAACATTTAATATGAAGAAGGAAAGGAGTAAGGGACAGCGCAGTGGCCGTGATGCTGATGGGTCACGCAGAGGCTGTGGCCCTGGGTGCGGTGAAACTGTGCCGGCTGACAGAGCACAAGAAAAACAATCATCCACAATACCTAGCTTCATGTCCTAGTTTGCAGGGCAGAGCAGGACACCACTCTTGAAGTCAGACCAGTGGGACCAGGTGGTCAGTTGGATTGCAGCAGATAATGCTTCCATTTGGTTAAGCACCACCCTGTCTTCCACCAATTCCAGTCCCAGTAGCCAAGAGTCTGCTCAACCCAATCCTCACCCTGATCCTCCTTCCTCCCACCATGGAGAGTCTGGGCAAACAAGTGATCCCACACTCGGATATTCCAAGGAGCTCTTTTCAGCACCATTCCTTGATTTGGCCCTCTCGCCAAGCACGCTTGAAGAGGGACAGATCTTGTGCCCTGAATCCTAAACTCTTAAGCATCCACAACCACAAGAAGATGACAGTGGGAAACAGCATTTACTGTTTAATGATGTGGATGACGATGAGACACAGTTGCCAATAAGTCAACGGCAATTACTGTCTAAAGAGGTTGATGAAGAGGATGAGACACAGTTGTCAATCACTGAGGTAGTGGTTAGGTCAACAAGTCAGGAGGATGAGCAGAGTGAGGAAGTGCAAGAGGAGGTGGTGGACGATGATGTCACTGACCCAACATGGGAAGGTGGAAAGCCGAGTGAGGACAGCAGCACAGAGGGGGAGGAATCTGCTGCAACGCAACAGGCTGGAAGAGGCAGTGGGGTGGCAAAAGGGAAAAAGCGGGCCACACCAAACAGGCCCGCAACTATACTCCAGAGCATCCCCTTGCCTCAATCTCCCTTCCTAAGGGGTAGATGTTTCGCAGTCTGGCACTTTTTTGAGGAAAGTGCGGACGACAAAAGAATTGTAATTTTCAACCTGTGCCATACAAAAATGAGCTGGGGCGTGAACACTAGCAACCTCAAAACCACCAGCATGATCTGCCACATAGCATCAAAGCACCGTAATAGGTGGGCCGAATGCCTGGGTCCACAATCTGTGACTGCGGGTCACACCACTGCCTCCTCTTCCCCTGTGTTATGTGCTTGCCAATTCACTGTTCAAGACGCAGGCCACCATCAGCGACCACATCCACTTCCGTGCCCCAACGCAGCGTACAAATGTCCTTATCCCAGGCATTTGAATGCAAGCACAAATACCCAGTCTCCCACCCACAGGCCATAGCACTAAATGCGCAGCTTTCCAAATTACTGGCCCTGGAAATGTTGCAATCTAGGCTTGTAGATACTGAGGCCTTCCGCAGCCTGATGTCGGCGGCCGTTCTGCATTACGCAGTCCCCAGCCGCCACTATTTTTCAAGGTGTGCCGTGCCTCGACATTCCACATGTTGGCCAGGCTTTGTGAGCAGTAGTGGAATACCAGCTACAACATGGTTATCACCTTTCCAGTCAGCTTCCGCTATTCACAAGCGAGGAGTGGGCATGGATGTCTGACCTCTGTTAGGTTTTAAGAAACTTTGAGGAATCAATACAGATGGAGAGCGGCGATTATTATCAGCGTAACCATCCCACTCCTGTGTCTACTCAAACGCTCACTGCTCACAATGAAGAAGGACACTTTGCAGGTGGAAGAGGTGGAAACTGTGGAAGACATTACACAGGGTTATAGCCAGACCACCCTCAGTTCTTCTTCTCAGCGCAAATTGGACGATGAAGAGGAGGAGGAGGAGCAGGAGACAGTTGCCTTCTCTACAGAGGGTAGTACCCATGTAAGATCTGTTCAGCCTGGGTGGGCAGAAGAGGAGGAAGAGGATGAGGAGATTGAGAGCGATCCTCCTGATGACGACAGACAAGTCTTGCCTGTTGGTACTCTGGCACACATGGCTGCCTTTCCTGCGACCCGTGCGTTATACGCATTTTAGACAACACAAATTACTGGTTTTTCACCCTTCTCGATTCCCACTACAAAGATAACGTCTCATCTCTCATTCCTCTGGTGGAGAGGACGAGCAAAACAACAATACCAGAAGATATTTGTTGAAAAATTGATCCACAAATTACCATCTGACAATGCTGGTTGCAGAGTCTGTAGTTCCTTGGCCAACCAAGGATTGGAGACAAGGGGAACACATAGCAGTTCCAAAAGAGGCAGGGCAACAGTCTCCAAAGCCTGGGACAGTTTCATGACACCCCGCCAGCACCCTCACCCTGATGCACAGCCTAGTGTCACAAGGAGGGAAATTTTTTTGAAGATGGTGAAGGAGTACTGTGTCAGCATCCTCAATGATCTCTCAGTGCCTTACAACTATTGGGTGTCCAAGCTGTAAACGTGTCACGAACTCTACGCCTTGGAGGTGCTGGCCTGCCCTGCCACCAGCGTTTTGTCTGAGCGTGTATTTAGTGCTGCTGGTGGCATTATAACAGATAAGCGTATCCGCCTGTCTACTGAAAATGCTGACAGGTTGACTCTTATAAAAATGAACAAGGCCTGGATTGACCATGACTTCTCTACTCCACCAGAGGAAAGCAGCTGAACATAAAGGCACTTTAAATGTGGCTTTTATGGTGTATTGAATACACTGTATTCCCATGCACCCCTTCCACCACAAACAAGGGTATATGGTTTATTCTTCCTTTTCTCATCCTCCTCCTCCTCTTCCATCATATCAACATGCTTATTTGTCGCATATAATGCCCTCGCATATAATGTTTTACAGGGTCAGCTCACCAGAAGTCCCTAATCTACAATGTTTTACAGGGTCAGCTCACCAGCAGGCCCTCGCATATAATTTTTTAGAGGGTCAGCTCACCAGCAGACCCTCACCTACAATGTTTTACAGGGTCAGCTCACCAGCAGGCCCTCGCATATCATTTTTTAGACGGTCAGCTCACCAGCAGGCCCGCACCTAAAATCTTTTACAGGGTCAGCTCACCTGCAGGCCCGCACCTAAAATCTCTTACAGGGTCAGCTCACCAGCAGGACCTCGCATATAATGTTTTACAGGGTCAGCTCACCAGCTAGCCCTCGCATATAATTTTTTACATGGTCAGCTCACCAGCAGGCCCTCACCTACAATCTTTTATAGGGTCAGCTCACCAGCAGGCCCTCACCTACAATCTTTTACAGGGTCAGCTCACCTGCAGGCCCTCGCATATAATTTTTTAGAGGGTCAGCTCACCAGCAGGCCCTCACCTACAAGTCCAGTCTCACTATCCAAGAGTCTGGTCAACACAATCCTCACTGCCGTGGGTCGCGTAATTAGTTATCAAGGAGGAGTCTCGTTCGTTATCGGAATTAACCAGACAAATCGCTCCACCAACTAAGAACGTGCATGCACCACCACCCACATAATCGAGAAAGAGCTATCAATCTGTCAATCCTTTCCGTGTCCGGGCCGGGCGAGGTTTCCCGTATTGAGTCAAATCAAGCTGCAGGCTCCACTCCTGGTGGTGCCCTTACGTCAATTCCTTTAAGTTTCAGCTTTGCAACCATTCTCCCCCCAAACCCAAAAACTTTGGTTTCCCGGAAGTTGCTCGCCAGGTCATAGGAATAACGTCGCCGGATCGCCAGTCGGCATCGTTTATGGTCAGAACTACGACGGTATCTGCTCGTCTTTGAACCTCCAAATTTCGTTTTTGATTAATGAAAACATTTATGGCAAATGCTTTCGCTTTGGTTCGTCTTGCGACGGTCCATGAATTTCACCTCTAGCGGTGTAATACGGATGCCCCCGGCAGTCCCTCTTAATCATGGCCCCAGTTGCGAAAACCCACAAAATAGAATCTGAGTCCTATTCCATTAATCCTAGCTAAAGTATTCAGGTAACCCGGCCTACTTTCAACACTGTACATTTTTTCAATGGTCGGCTAAGCAGCAGGCACTCTCCCTTATTTTTTTAAATGGTCAGCTCAGCAGCAGGCCCTCAACCATAATGTTTTAGAGGGTCAGCTCAGCAGCAGGCCCTCAACCATATTTTTTTCATTGGTCAGCTCAGCAGCAGCAGACCGTCACACATAATGTTTTAGAGGGTCAGCTAAGCAGCAAGCCCTCGCCCCTAATGTTTTAGATGGTCAGATCAGCAAGCCCTTGCTCCAAATGTTTTAGAGGGTCACCAGCAGGCCATCAATCAGAATTTTTCAAGGGTGTGTATGATGACCTCCTTTATGTGTAACAAAGGGTGTATTGGAGTGCCGTTTCCTTGTAAGTGTGTTGGAGTGTTGGAGTCCCACTACATGAACAATTGTACCACAATGTGAATGAGGCCTTCCTTTATGTGATATGCAGGTTGTATCGGAGTGCCTCTTGCTTATAATTTTTGGCAGCACTTGCTATACACAAGTAAATATATAGGAAATAA